>NC_137694.1:162443157-163118220 GCF_964034855.1 Anser brachyrhynchus
AAAGGAAAGGAAAGGAAAGGAAAGGAAAGGAAAGGAAAGGAAAGGAAAGGAAAAAGAAAAGCAAAGAAACGAAACGAAAAGAAACGAAAAGAAAAAAGAAAAGAAAAGAGAAAAGAAAAGAAAAGAAAAGAAAAGAAAAGAAAGAAAAGAAAAGAAAAGAAAAGAAAAGAAAAGAAAAGAAAAGAAAAGAAAAGAAAAGAAGAAGAAAAGAAAAGAAAAGAAAAGAAAAGAAAAGAAAAGAAAAGAAAAGAAAAGAAAAGAAAAGAAAAGAAAAGAAAAGAAAAGAAAAGAAAAGAAAAGAAAAGAAAAGAAAAGAAAAGAAAAGAAAAGAAAAGAGAAAGAAAAGAAAAAAGAAAAGAAAAGAAAAGAAAAGAAAAGAAAAGAAAAGAAAAGAAAAGAAAAGAAAAGAAAAGAAAAAGAAAGAAAAGAAAGAAAAGAAAAGAAAAGAAAAGAAAAGAAAAGAAAAGAAAAGAAGAGAAGAGAAGAGAAGAGAAGAGAAGAGAAGAGAAGAGAAGAGAAGAGAAGAGAAGAGAAGAGAAGAGAAGAGAAGAGAAGAGAAGAGAAGAGAAGAGAAGAGAAAAGAAAAGAAAAGAAAAGAAAAGAAAAGAAAAGAAAAGAAAAGAAAAGAAAAGAAAAGAAAAGAAAAGAAAAGAAAAGAAAAGAAAAGAAAAGAAAAGAAAAGAAAAGAAAAGAAAAGAAAAGAAAAGAAAAGAAAAGGAAAATTGGCATGCATTGCTCTTGTTTTCATATTTGAAATCTTAATTTAGAAGTAATTTTCCACAACTTACTTGTCACTCACCTTCCAAGTCCTTTATTGTTGTCTCTATTCCTCCAGGCAGAGAACAGTTTATTTTATACTTTATTAAAACTTTGGTGTTACTGTTGCCATAGATTCATAGAATCATAGAATATCCCGAGTTGGAAGGGACCCATAAGGATCATCGAGTCCAACTCCTGGTACCACACAGGTCTACCTAAAAATTAAGACCATGTGACTAAGTGCACAGTCCAAACACTTCTTAAACTCCAACAGGCTTGGTGCCATGACTACATCCCTGGGGAGCCTGTTCCAGTACGTGACAACCCTCTCAGTGAAGAACCTCTTCCTGATATCCAGCCTGAACCTCCCCTGCCGCAGCTTGACACCGTTCCTTTGGGTCCTATCGCTGTTCACTGAAGAGAATAGATTGGTGCCTGCCCCTCCACTCCCCCTTGTGAGGAAGCTGTAGAGTTTGATGAGGTCTCCCCTCAGCCTCCTCTTTTCCAGGCTGGACAGGCTAAGTGACCTCAGTCACTCCTCATACGTCTTCCCCTCTAGGCCCTTCACCATCTTTGTAGCTCCTTCACATATTTGTAGCCACAAATAACAAAAAAGGTGAAATAAGTCTGCAGAAAAATAGAACGGTTTATATATGGAATTCCTATCTCAAATTTATATTTCAGTAAATTCAGTGGTTTGTATCAAAGAGGAAAACTTCCAGATAGTAAGGGTCAAGGATTTCAGTAAGTCTTGTGAGAAGCTCCAAATAAGGTTTTAGAAATGTGACATAAGATTTAGGTGGAATGGAAGCAACTATGTCTTCCATTGTGACCAAAATCCCTGATTCAGCTCCTGCCTATTCCCACAATTTTTGTTAATGCAACACTTTCAAGTCATTCCCAGAGTTACTCAGAAGTGATGTTTTGAGTCTTGATGGAGCTGAGTGTATTGCCATTGATGTGCTGGTGAGCTCTGCAACCTTTTTGTTCTGACCAAGAAATTAATTTTCATAATTGTGCAAGCATTCCTGATCTTTGCCTACAGAAATGGGCTCAACCAAAATAAAATGTTGTTGGTTTATTTCATACACAGTTGTTCTTAGTCTCACTTTTTATTGCTGTCTAATGGATGAAATATTTGTCTTGCAAGTCATTGCTTCTCGTGACTGAGGGGATTCAAATCTGCTAAGCTCTAGTTTCCCAAAAATGCTTTGGTAATTAAATCACAGTTAAGATTTAAAATCAGTGTAATGAAGGTTTGCCTATTCTTCTGAAGCTGTTTCATTGTGTAGTAAAAAATTCTTCATAGTGCAATAGTCAAAGGTTTTAGAGTGACAGAAACTATCTAAGAGGGACACAACTCCATTGACTAACAAACTATCTGTGAAAGACAATTTGAGTTCTCAAGTATACTATCACCAGGCTGGAGTAAGAGGACAGGAAATGTCCATTGTTTGCTTCCTAATTTTTTATTTTATCTAATGAATATATCCAAAATAAAGATTGAGATTTTTCAGCCCAGAAGTTAGGATCATCTTTTCCTTGTTCACGTTCTGAATAAGTGGACCTGGAACAATTTGCTAGATAGCATAAAATCACCCAGAGAGGAACAGCAAATAACTTTTCCTTTACCTTCCAGCCAGAATAGCCTTTCAGTAAAGATGCTCTCCTTTTGGAATGGAGAATTCAGTTTCTGTTCATTGGGAATTCAACTCAGGTCTGTAATTTGTTGAGCTGAGAGGAGGGATGAATATCTTTAACCTGTTGTAAGAAGGTAAGCAGATAGGGTTTTATCCACGGTATTTTAAGATAATTACTCTTAAGGTTGCAGACAGATGCCTAAAGCCTGCTCTGAGGTGTACCTCACTGAACAGATGATGCAAAAATGCAGAGTGTGACATGAGAAAAGACTGGACATGACAAATTACAAAGTGAGAAGCTGACAGAAGTTACAAATAGAGTTGTTAGACATTGTTGAATCACATGTTCAGGAGAAAGCATTCAAGAGATGGCTGAGTTTTCAAGGCAGCAGTGGGGGCCATTTGGAGAAGAGAATCTCACAAGGCCAGGAACATCTTCGTAACCTTACTAATGATATCATGTAGGGCTGACATATTCTAGGAAACAGTAATGCTCAAGACAAACTGGTGGAAAAAGGTATTTGCAAATTTGGGAGGGGACAAAGGTAGAGAAACAGAGAAATCAAAGTAGATCATGGACAAATAAGCATGAGGAAAGGGAGAGAAGGAATCCAGTCTGTAAGAAAACTGCATGTGAGTATACTCATCTGTCTCAGCCCTGCATTGATTTCTGTCCTACCTTCTTACTAAAATCCATTTCTAGCTATGCGATTGTGCTATATGTGTGTCTGAGAGATAAAGCAATTCTCTGGGGAACTGCAGGACTAGACAGTGACCAGTGGGTTTAACAACATTTAGTAGGACACAATGACAGAGACGAAAACTGGTTAAAGGGGTCCTGGGCTGGGGCATGGATAAATATCAAGGCTGGGCTGGAGTGCAGAGAGACTTGCAAGGGTGAGCATGCACGTGAATACATGTATTTTTCACCAGTAAACCTAAAGCCAAAATAGCCAAAGGAGAGGAAAAATATATTTTCATGTATGTTGCTGTTTATGTTTATATGGGTGCTTGAAACCCTGCAGAGGGACCTGGACAGGTTGGATCATTGGACAAAGGCCAATGGGATGAGGTTCAATATGGCTAAGAGCCGAGTCCTGCAGTTTGCTCACAACAGCTCCATGCAACGCTACAGACTTGGGGCATAGTGGCTGGAAAGCTGGGCAGACGAAAAGGATCTGGGGGGGTGTTGGTCACTGTTCATCTGAATTTGAGCCAGTAGTGTGCCCAAGTGGCTAAGAAGGCCAAAAACCTCCCTGCTTGTATCAGGAATAGTGTAGCCAGCAGGACCAGGGAGGTGATCATCCCCCTGTACTCTGCTCTGGTGAGGCCACACCTCGAGTACTGTGTTCAGTTTTGCGTCCTTCACTTTAAGAAAGACATCAAGGCCCTGGAACATGTTCAGAGAAGGTCTACAAAGGTGGTGAAGGGTCTGGAACACAAGTCTTATGAAGAGAAGCTGAGGGAACTGGGGTTGTTTAGTCTGGAGAAGAGGAGGCTCAGGAGAGACCTTCTTGCTCTCTACAATTACCTGAAAGGAAGTTGTGGGGAGCTGGGGGTCAGCCTCTTCTCACAGATAACTAGTGATAGGACTATAGAGAATGGCCTGAAGTTGTGCCGGGGAGGTTTAGGTTGTAAATTATGGACATTTCTTCTCAGAAAGAGTGGTTAGGCGTTGGAATGGGTTGCACTGGGAGGTTTTGGAGTCACTGTCCCTGGGGGTGTTTAAGGAAAGGTTGGACATGGTGCTTAGGGACATGGTTTAGTGGGTGACACTGGTGCTAGGGGGATGGTTGGACCAGATGATCTTGAAAGCCTTTTCCAATCTTTATGATTCTATGATTCTATGAAACGGCACAATTCTGTCTGTATTAATCTCCTTTTGTAGCTGGCTGTGTTCATCCTGTGTTTGTGGATGTGCCCATGTGTTGATTGGGAATATGTGCTCAGCTGTGCTGTTGGCTGGACACAAGGGCAGAGAAAAGCAGTAACATGGATTCTAGGGAACCAGAAGTACGGCTTCTAGGGAACAGAATTGACTTTGTCTTTTAGTATATCATATTCAGCTGTCTTAAATGATTTTTTGTATAAAAATCATTATATTTGTAATATAATGTGATATTTGTATGTTCTTTTAGGGAATGAGACAAAACACGCTTTTGTGCTTTGATTTTTCAAATAGATATTCAGAAGACATCAGTCCTTGGTATGTTAAGTTAACATCAAAAGCATACTGAACTGAACCACCCTTCACTGAAAGCTTTCTTTTTAAAGAAAATCATTTGACAAGTATAAATTTCTTTATGTTCATTTTATGTTCAGCCTAGAACCCTAATTTTGAGGTCTTCAGGGTTTTATTTCAGGGTTATATTTTATATATCTCACATACCTTCTGCATGTTTTTTTATTGTATTATATTTTGTATTTGTATATTTTGTATATCTCACATAGTTTCCACATGCTGAATTCCATGTGCTTTGTAGGTTATTCTTTTCATGAATATCAAATTAAATAGTAAAAGATATTCTAGTTCGTTTTATACTAATCAGTATTTGTCAGTATTTTTGTTAGTGGGGTTTTTAAATGCATCTCTTTCTATTTTACTCAGTTTTGCTTAGTTAACATTTTTTTTTCTGAATGCTTTTGTATGTCTTCCTCTTATTTTAGGTTTAAGACTTTATTTCAGCTAAATGTTACTATTTATAGTAAAATAATAGTAATAATAAAGCAAATAATAAATACCCAAGGGGATAAAACATATGTTTTGTACTAGATAGTTTAATTTTAGTGACAGACAACCTCAGCAGCATGGCTTATCAATGTTACGTTGGCATAGTCCTTACTCTGTTTGGACATAATAGAGCAAAGACAAAGAAAAACTACAAATTACCACTTCCTAATCTTCATCCCAGTGCCAGTTTTTCACTCCGGTGCTAGATAAGGATATTAGATGCTCATTCTCTTGGAGAACTTAACAATGAAACTTTCTATTTCTTCCTTCATGCTTTCCATCAAGATATTCATGTCCTAAGTACAACATCTCTCTGAAATTTATCATACTGTCCTATATTCCTGGGACACATGGGATATCTCATGCAGGAGATGATGGAGTGCATTTAGCCCAATTTTTTTTTTTTTTTTTAATATTCTGTATTTCAGGAAATATTTTCCATCAGTAGAAAGGCCACATTCAAATCACAGAAAATTGCTTAAGTACATTTGATTTTGCCTATGTATTTGACAGCATGCAAGTCTAAACAGAGAAATAAGAGATTGCAATTTTTTTTTTTTTTTCTGAATTAAGATGGTCTGTAAGGAGAAATTATAATAAAAAATAAATAAAAAATTAAAGGCAGTATTTAAAGGCAGCATTTGGTTGGAAACCAGTTGGCTAAATAAATAAAATAAGGGAAAATGTTGATTAATACTATACAGAAATCCTGTTTTGTTTGTTCATTTAAAATCTTTGTCATTACAAACATGTAATACTGAAAAGATATCAGATATAGAAGTAAAATAGCAGTTATGAAGTGAAATTAACCAAACGATAATATACCACAGGATACTACCTAGCATAATGGCTCTATGTACTCTTTTTTAAAAAGTATTGGAGTTTGTATCAAGTAAAAAAGAAGGCCTCATTGACACGAACTAAGATACAATAAAAGAGAATTTCTATGTTGACACCACAAAAATGTTGACCACTGCAGACACAGACTCATTTTTGTATGTCATTGAATAGTTGGGAATATGAATGTGTTTTCACGGAATTACAAAAGAAAAGGGAATACGAAACTAATGGATGTTTGTGTATAGAGTTAAGATATTCTGGAAATATCTGATTGTTATATCTAGGTAATTGGTAAGGTACAAAAATATAATGCAATTAGAAAACTTTCTAATTTCCAAGCATTTTCATAAAGCTATTCTTTACTATAACACAGATGCATTATATCCTCTCTTTCCTTATATAAACACAATAGAGGACTGGAGACACCCACTTTACCCTTACAGATGTAGCCTACCAGAGCCTTTACCTTTATTCATTTTCCCTGCCTTGAATATTCCTTAATTATTTCAAAATTTTAAATGGTTATATCTTTTTGCTAAGGCTTTACATAATGGTTGGGTTTTCTTTGTTGTCTTGGAAACAATCACCTCCTCCTGCTTTTAGAAGGGTTTTTAGTTGCCCTAGGCTTCTATGGATTGAACCCAGATGTCTTTTCCCTTTGGAGCTGTTGAACATTTTGAAGTAAATATGTCACTTGTGCAATAGTTGACTGGAAGAAAAATACTTTAGTTCTATGTTGATACCTTTCATAGTTCTTTACAGGCTTGTTTGAAAGGCAGCTTTATTTAGCTACAAAAATACTTTTCGTATTAACAAAAAAACAAAACAAAACCACAGAACCCTCTAAGCCATGAGAATACCAAGATAAGAACTTAAAATATTCAGTGGTTTGGGGCATATTAATCTGAGCAGAAACAGATATAACTTAAAGAAGCTAGTCTATGTTGCTGCAAATGCTGTCAAACCACCAAAGCCTGGAAATACCCACCTGGCTACAATCAGATGTCCAGGATATGGAGGACTGGACTGCAACACTGAATAGTGTGTACCCTTAAGTAACTACAAGGTAAATCTACTTTGTTGCTTTTGGCTTTTGGCAGGATGGTGCTCTATTTAACAGCCTTTGTGAATGCCAAACTTTCGTCCTGCCTACAGAAAATCTACATCCTTCAGAATTACATTTTTGCTGTCTCAGCCTTGGTTTTGGTCACTCCAGGTTTCATCTAGTGGAAAGGACCCTGTATGGAGTTATCTTAACCTCTTGTAATCTGTCCTTAACCACAGTGGCAGACTGCCCGTGTCTCCTTTATATGTTCTGGAAAAGATCTGTGTGCTTGGAAATTAATTCACAGTCACAAAATGAACTTATGTGGCAAAAACGATGCACTGATTGCTCGTTTCATTTTAAATTATGTCTAACTTTTGTTATCGGTATTCTTACTAATTCAGAAAAAGATCAAAAACAGTCAAAACCAAACAAATAAAATAAAATAAAATAAAATGAAGTAATAGATTCAGAAAGAACTGTCAAGAAACTTTTTTGGTCAGATGATGTTCTCTTAATAAGCAGTGGTGGCAATCACAAAGCCAATTGTTTCATTTTAGCTCTGATTTCAGCTAACAGAACCTGACAACCTTTTGCATAGTCTCTTGTTCTTAATTGTTCTCCAGCTATGACTCTGCTTTTGTTGTATCACACATGATACTGATATATTTTAAATGGCCCAGTAATTACAGCAATGCCCTTAGGCTACTGCTGATTTTGATTTCAGCTTTCATCTAATTTCACTTGAGCATATGTGTGTGCATGTGAAAAGGAAAACAAGCATAGTCTTCAACAGTTTGTCAATTTAAAACTATTTCAAAATAATAATTTATAAAATAATCTTTAAGGTAGCCTAATATATACAGGCTGCCAATAATCAAACACTATTTCATCAATACAATTTTTCAATAAATAAGTTAAAGCCGAGCATCTTAGCCAGTCAATGTGCTTTTTTCATGTAAACTATAGAAAATCATCAATGGGATAGAAACAATATAATAACTTAGATATCAGAATAACAAATTAGACTATGGAAGCGGAAAACATGCAAGCTGCCACAGCTTCCTCAGTTTAGGAAATTTTAAGAGATTTTTTTAAAGAAGAAAAATTAAAACAACAACAACAACAACAAAAGATAATGTCAAACACACAAAACATTAGGTCGCTTTGGCAATGATAAATGCATGAAGACAAAACTAACACTTTTTCCTCTCATTCATATATTAAGTGATACAATGCTTACTTGTTAAAAAAAATTACAAGTTCCCAAAGGCTTTTTATCTTCAGAATTTATCATCGCAATGTGTATTTATGCCAGTGATTCTTTCTTTACTCTCTTAATAATAATTTGGAACCTTTTTATGCTCGTTGCCCTTTTCACTGTCATGTGAAATTATTCACAACAAATTACTCACAACAAAGCAAAAAAGAAGTGACACAATAAGGGGAATGTACATACAATTTTTTTGTTTTTCCTGTCTTTATAAACACGTGGTGTGGTTTTAATATGTCAGTTCATCCTTCTATGTTATTTTCTTCAACTGATGTAGGAAACAGGCTTTCAGCACTTTGTGGCTTCCAACTAGCTAGGCATGTGTCTGTTTGCAGACCTACAAAGAAACATACAGACCACTCCAAAATTGTTGGATCAGTCCTGTGAGAAAGGTGTTATGTCTTTATAAATATGTAACAAGTTATGCAATGAATGTCTGGTATAAAACATGTTTTTGAGTGCTCTGTTCTTGCTATATCCTAAAGCATTTTAGTATTTTTATAGCAGCTTTACACACATCAGTGAAGACCAGGATAGTGTTAAGAAACCTAGAAGGGGAAAAAAAAAAGGCAGAAAAGAAAATGAAATAACACTATTAATCTCTGGTGACTTCAGAAATATTTAGGTTTATCTTTCTGAGCCATAGGTTCAACTTTGGCAAATTAGGGACTTATTCTCTACCCATTTGCTTGAACAGGAACTAGTAAAGTCACTGCTATAATTTCCTTCATATAGTAATTTAATTGAAACAGGAGTTGGGAACTCAGAAAAGTACACTACACTATCAGTTTTCAGCTGACTATATTTTTACTGAAGCATAGATACCAAAACTTGTATAAAAGAAAACTTCTGTAAAACCTTAGCTGTTGTATCATTGAAATAAAAAGAGATATCTTTACAAAACTGTTGCCAAAGGAAGTCTGATATGAGATACTGAGATGGAAAGGTAAACAGAATATCAGGTCCATACTTTGAACCTTAAAAAAAAAAAAAAAAAAAGATTCCTTCCATTTCTCAAAAGTTGAATTATTGAATTAGTCTATACTCTGAAGACTTTGTATGCCTTACATATGATTTTAATTCTTTCTGTTATAGAAAAGCTGTAGCTAGTGAGGACTCTTGTTCAGTCCCTCTTTGGACTTCTGGAGCACATTGAGTTGTACTTCAGAATATAAACAATATATCTGTGTGCATTTATTAACAAACAGAATTTCCTAAAGGTCATTCAAGTGAAAAATGTATTCTTGAGCACATTATTTACTTTGTTATTAGGAAATTATTAGATGACCTAATCATCATCATTAGATGATTATTAGATGATCTAAAAAATTAGATGAATTAGGAGATTATTAGATGACTAACATAAGCTTACAGAAAGATTATAGCACAAGCTTAAGATTTTCTGGGTTGTATTTTACATGAAATAATCACTGGGTGAAATAACTAATTATCTAGGAAGGACAATCTCTTTTCCCCCAGAGCAACATCACAGCTTGTCTCTATCTCTGTCAAACTTCACACAGGGCCAATTTAAACAGAGGTGCTATGCTGTAATCATGAGAAGAAGGGATCTGGACTATGAACAAAACAAAACAAAACAAACAAAAAACTCTCTGCCAGTCCTAAGAGATTTATAACAAGTTTGTTAATCCTATCAAATATTCACCATGCTAAGCAAAACATTGCCTTATTTTTCACCTGTATATTAATACCTGCAGACAAAGGAAAGCCTTGTGATACTTATAAATTTTAAGTGTGATAATCATGATAATCAATATCACCTCTAACCAAAATACTGTTTTATTAAAACATAATAAGCAGAGAAAATATATAAGTAGTTTGTAATGCTCTGTGGGTATAGTCAGCTACAACATATAAGTCTTTATAAATATATAAGCAATGAGACCACCAAAAAGAAAAGAAAACAAACAAACAAACAACGTATATTGTTGCAATTAGGAGTCCTGAGAGAGCTTGTGAACAGCACCCTACCTAGCAGAATTTGCCAGCTAAAGAACAAAGAGCATGAAAAACACAAGGGACTGTAAACAGCCGAAATATCCTGCTGAGCACACGGGAAGGACGACCAGCACAACCAAAAAGAGAAGCAGCTAAGACACCAAGGATGACGGCGGAAAGACAGAGTACAATGGTGACACCCAGCATCAGGTCCAACTTCTCTCAGCAAACCTGATTCTCTCAACCAACTTCTCTCAAACCTGATTACCTTGACCTTGGTGACTACAGATCTCCAAGGACTGAAGCTATAATTATTGTACTCACAGACACTTTCTAGTTGTAAGATGTATATGGTCATAATGATTTATTAGAACTAACCATTAGTATGAAGTATTCCTTGTATTCCTTGCTTTTCTGTGAGTATTACTAATGTAACAATTGGTTAATACATAAACATTTATTTTTTGTGTTCTAAACAGAGGAAGTTCAGGTGTAGCTGGGGTGGAGGAACAAATGAGTTACAGTGAGAAGATGTGATGGGATGTATCCCATATGTATATGTACTTAAATTTCACTGGAATTTAACTATGACATTTCCCTGAAGGGTGTATTACTCAAAAAGAAACCCAGGTGACTAAGTCAGAGATTTTAGTGTTTGTTTTTGACAAAAACCTGTTAGATATTCATGTTCTGACACAAAACACGTCCCAGAGTAAATACCAGGAAACAGGTACCTAGACATCAGAAATGTCCCTCCATTGGGATAACAAAATGATATGATTCTGTCAATTTGTGGTGAAGAACACACACACATATATTATTATTACCATTGTTGTTAATAATAACAATTTTCTTATTATTTTACCTGTTCAAATTAACTGAAGTTATTTACAATAAGCTTTGTTACAAAGTATATGATTTACCTTTGTTTAAAGTTCAGTTACCAATAGTAGTCTTTCTCTGCACTGATGAATTTTCTAGTGATCTCAGTTTATAGATAGATAGAAATGAAGACTGAAGCAGTTTAATTTTTGACATAGCATCTCTGCAATTCAAATTTGAAAATGGGATAGAAAATATGCTAAAGACTACTTGTCAGCAGCTACTTAAATTTGCACTTACAGACACAGAAAAATTTAATCTTTAAAACAAAAAATGTTCAACCACAATAAATCCATTATGAAAATCTCTTTTTCAAAAAGGGCCTAGTGGGTAAAGCACTGAGCAGTGCTAATACAGAAAATACAATTGTTTGAAGATACATCAGTTTTCTTAAATGTGCAGAGCTCATGCATGATGCATATGCACAGGGATGACTCGTAACAAGGCAGGTGTAAACTTAGAAATGCATAGTTATTGCAGAAATGCACAAGATGCTATCTAGGCCACAAAGAGTAAAGTCTGGATGCTTACATCTTATGTAGTTAATCATTTTCACCCTGGTTAGGCCAATATCATGTCTCAAAACTATTTTTTCAAGACAGGTGAATTTTTATTATTATTCTTAGTTTTGTTCTCCCCCCTATATCTTTATTTATTAATTTATTTATTTTTAACTTGATCCACTTTGAAAAGTACACTACAAGCTTTATGGCATCTGGATCTAATTAAAGATCTTTGTTATGTACTGCCTAAATGCTTTCAGACACATTTACTATGTTAATACTTCAACTCCCTAGTTCTCTGTCACATTTACTGACAACAGGGAAAAAATGTGGAAGAGCAAAACTATACCTGTATTCCAGTTTATTTATTACCTCAACTGAGCTGAGATTGTGGATTAATGTGGATTAATAGAGGGAATGCTTGTACTAATATTAATATTAGGAGATGTCATACTTACACTAATATTTATATTTAATAGTAGGAAACATTAGGAAAGAGCCATGTAGTTTCCAGATGTCTCTACATTTTCTCACGGCAGACCCCTTTTCTTTTCTGAAATGATTATATTCAGAAAGAAAAGTCCATCAATCATTGACAGGATTTATTTCCTATAGAGCAATAATTCATCAGAAACAGGCCAAAGGATGAATTGAGGTACTTTTGAGATTGAAAATACAGTTCTTAATTTATTTGAAAACAGTCACTTTTGACTGCTCGAAGGTTTTTGAATTAGGGTATGTGTGCATTATACACATATAAACATATAATTTTGCTATATTTTGTCCGTGTTAACAACCTTTAAGATAAGAATACATAGTATTTGCTCACCTCTACAGTGATTTAGATTACAATGATTTAGATTACTGATTACAGTGATACTGAAGGCATGTAGATGTAAAACTTGAAACAATGATTTACATATCTCAAAGGAGCCTTATTTCAGTGAGAATTTTGACGGTGCCATAAGTAAAGAACTTGGCCAGTAATTTTATAATATACTTTGACTTATAAATCATGTGTTTAAATAAAAAGTTCTGCAAGTTCTCATGACAATGTTTTTGTTTGTTTGTTTGTTTTTGTTGTTCATGGTGGGTTTTGTTTCTTTTTTCTTTATTTCTGACTATTTTGGAAGTCTCAATAAAAGTGTTCAGTGTGAAGTTTCAAAATCCTGTATGTAATTTAAATTAATAGTAAATATACTGACTGGATTCAGTCCAACAGGAAGATCATTAGCAAAGCAGCAAATGTTACAGTAGTTTCTTGTTCACGGTATCAAGTTAAAGTTACGAATTTTATAATTTCTATCCTTCAAAGCCTTTTGTCTCTTTTTGTTTTCCTTGGTACAGATACCGTTCTTGATTTGGAGTCAGAAGCAAGTGTGATATGATTTTCTTGGCCTAAAGCATAAAACTTTATTAACAGCATTTTGTCCCTATCCTGGAATGCAGTATGTGTGTGTGTCTATATATGGATGCAAACTGACCCCAGAAAACAAAACAAAACAAAACAAAAAAAGAGAACAAACAGGAAAAGTGTTTCTGTGCATTTACTTTTCCTATGGCTAAAAAAGTATCTGTCAAAATTTGATCTTCTTGAGCTTTTAATTAAATATTAATGTAAAGGGAAAGAAAAGTATCCTGTTTAGATGCTTTCATCAAGTACTAAATGCACATGTATGTGTATGCACAAATGATATTATTTTCAACAAATAGGGCTCCAGAATATGAATCTTCTTATAGTGTTAATCTTAAATGCGAACAAATGGGAACAGATGTAGTGGCATTTTTTCTACATCTCATTAGTCTGTATTGTGTCTTGAAGGTTACAGACAAATTTCATTTCAGGCATCCGGTACTATTATCCTCGTCAAAAAGCACATTCAATTAAAACCACTTCCTTTTCAAAAACAACTTCTCCCCCATCAAATGGATTCAACATGTTATCCCGTGGGTTCCTGAATCAGAGATGTAAAAGTACTAAAATGTGTATGGCATGCACTGGTATTAACATATGTAAGTATTTCTTAGTGTTTTTTTCAGTTCATAGATGGTCTGCTAAGTACAAATGAACTGCTGAAGCTCTCAATTTATGGTATGAAAATACTCAAACTGTAATTTTCAATTTAGCTTTGGCATGAAATCCTGTTGTGGTTTAACCCGGCAGGCAGCTAAGCATCACACAGCTATTTGCTCACTCCCTCTGACGGTGGAATGGGAGAGAGAATTGTGAAAAGGTAAAACACATGGGTTAAGATAAAGGCAGTTAAAAAGGACAGAAAAGGAAGGGAAAATTAACAACAACAACAACAACAATAATAATAATATATACAAAGCAAGTGATGCACAATGCAGCTGCTCACCACCTGATAAACCCCAGCCAGCTCCCAAGTTGTAACTGTTCTGCATGAAGTCATCATAGAATCATAGAATCATATGTTATTGAATATCACTTTGGCTAGTCTGGGTCACCTGTCCTGGTTGTGTCACCTTCCAGCTTCTGGTGCATCCCTGGTCTCTTCGCTGGCAGGGCAGTATGGGAAGATGAAAATTCCTTGACTTAGTGTAAGCACTGCTCAGCAACTGCAAAAACATCACTGCGTTAAAAACATTTTTCTCCTAAATCCAAAACACAGCAACATAGCAGTCACTATGAAGAAAATTAATTTTATCTCAGTGTGAAACCAGGGCAATATCGTTAAAGAATAAATAGATGAAATAATAATTAAAAAAAAAAAGAGACAGGAAAAATATTTTTTAAATAGTTTGTCATTCTTTGGTTAAATAAATTGTTAAATAAGAGCCATACTGCCACTGTTCAAAACAATCAGCTAAAAACACTATCTCAAGCCAAATGCAAAGATGGTGAAAATATGTACAGATTGATCTTTATGTTTCACAAACTAAGAATCAACTTTGACAAACTTCCAATTCAGCCTTAGTGGCCACATAAGAGTCTCAACACTGCAAATCATTGTGGATTCAAGACATCTTACTGAAATTTGAGGGATTCCTCAAGTGAGTGCAGGCAATCGTTTGCATCAAATATTTGAAGAAGACAGTTCCTTCGGATGTTGACAAAAACATGTTGGCTCCATCTCGCAAATTCATTGACATTATGGGGCCTCTGCAAATTCTTTATATTATATGTAATATTTGACAAGCAGCAAAATGACCTGGCAATATTTAACTCACACAAAAGTCTTTCAAACCTTCAGCGAACTTCTGCTGGATAAAAAAAAAAACAAAACAAAAAAAAAACTGGGGGGACAAAGTATCCAGTAGCAAATAGCACAAAATCCGGAAGACCTAGTGTCCTGGTATCAGCTAGGATAGAGTTAATTCTCCTCCTTGTAGCTGATATGGTGCTGTGTTTTGGATTTAGGATGAGAATAATGTTGATAACACACTGATGTTTTAATTGTTGCAGAGCAGGGCTTACACCAGCCCAAGGACTTTTCAGCTTCTCGCTCTGTCCTGCCAGCAAGCAGGCTGGGGGTGCAGCAGGAGATGGGAGAGGACAGACCGAGGACAGCTGAACTAAATTGTCCAAAGGGTATTGCATACCATCTGACGTCATGTTGAACAATTAATATGGGGGGGCTGGCCGGGGTGGGGGGGGCAGCTGCTTGGGGATAGGCTGGGTATTGTTCAGCAGGTGGTGAGCAATTGCATTGTGCATCACTTGTTTTGTACACACTATTATTAGTACTAATCTTATCATTATTATTATTATTTTCCTTTATTTCCTCTCCTAATAAACTGTCTTTATCTCAACCCACAGGCTTTTTTTTTTTTTTTTTTTTTTTCTCTCCCCCATCCCACGGCATGGGGGGCTGGGGGAGGGTAAGCAAACGGCTGTGTGGTGCCTAGCTACGAGCTGGGTTAAACCACAACACCTAGGTTTCACTTCTCACTTTCTCTCAACTCCCTATACTGGAAAAACTGTTGAAGCAGCTGTTCAGTGTTGCCTGTCATTTGGTTGCCATTCACCAATGACCTCTACAGGAATCTGTGGTGGTACTGATGAGAAGCAAAAAGCAAATTCCCTCTCAGTCCTCCACAGTAATAAAAATGTAAGGACCAACCCCGTCTCTCCAAGACGCTAGAAATCTTATCCTAAATTCCAAACATTGTGTTTATGTCAATATTGCTAATGCTTACTATTTTAACATCAGTCTTGGCATGTACTTTTATTTTAACATCTCTATCTTGGAATTACATTACTGCTTTTTAGTTTCAAATTTTAATTATAAGGCTCTCCTTTCTTGTCATGCAGACAAGGTAAAAGCCAGTTCAAAACTGTGAAAAATGTAAAAAATTAGTGTTTAGCCTTTTTATGTAACTTGTATGAGAACAACTTATGAAACAAAAAAGATAATCCCTGCCTTGTTATTCAAAACTGACTGTCGCTATTACTTTAATATAATTTCTTGTCTGTTAATTAATGTGACCAGAGCACTATTCCCTGTCTGTTATTTCATGTAAAGAACTAAAATAAATTTTTTTATCTCCCTGTCAATCATTCTTTCTGTGTTATTTCAGTTCAGGAGCAGAATCTCCTTTTAAAATAGAGATAGCTCCACATATTTTTATAGTTTGTGTCATTTTTGTGTTGCTGTGTGTAAAGGAGAGTCTTTTTATCAGTATTTCTCATGAAATAGGTACAACACCCATCAGCAACACTGATATCATTAGGTTCTAAAAAAACAACGTGACTTTGCACTTCAAAATATTTAAGCAAGTTTTGATATAATGCTCGTATCCAAGGGAACTTACATTTACTTTACATTTTTGAAGGAATTCTGTCCCCCCCCCCCCCCCCCTTTTTTTAACAGTTCAATAATATATTACACCTCTCCTGATGTGCAGTGTTATGGCAGTACCTATGCAAAATTTATGAACATGACCTGTTTTATTTGATTATATAGAGTTACTAGGAAGAAAAGCTTTCTTTTTGTGACAATTATATCAGCTGTAAGTGACTGGAAGAATGTTTAGGCTGAAAAAAACCCTTAAATTTTAAAGAAAAAAAATAACTTCATTCTTGTTAAGAAAAAGAAGCTGACCTTTTTGTTTGGGTTGCTTTCAAAAATGGGTACATTTCATTGTAGTGTAAAGCTGAAAGATACAGAAAATAAAAATCTAAGAAACAAGTTTTTGAAAGTAACAGGCTTTTGAGAAAGATAATGGGATTAATTATGTTTAAAGCATTTGGAAATCAATGTCATAAGTAGAGAAATGATAACCAATATTTATTAATAGTTAAAGGGTGCTGAGAAGATATACAAGATTGAATGAAAAGGTTGTGTGCCTTACAGTCCTCTAGTAGTTCTTACAATGTAATTTACACAAACTAAAGTAAGAATTAGAATGAAACAGAAAGGAAAGCTCTTGAGATTTTTTTGAACGCGTTATACTAACTTTATAATAACTTAAATAATATTTCAGTTCCAGAGTGAACTGTATAAACAAAGGTAATATTACTATGAATAATAATTCTAGCAAGTATTATATTAATGTACACAATGTATTATTGAAATAACATTTTTAGAGTTAGTGTTGTAAGGGAATAAGGTATTCATGCTGATTATTTATTCATACCCCAAATAAGTTTATATTTGCTAACAAAGATCACAAATCTACTAGGTACAGTACAAATGGCGTTATGGATTTGTCTGGGATAGAGTTAATGATCTTCATACAGGATCACGCAATACTGTGATTTTAGGGTTTTTGATGAAAATAGTGGTGATAACACACCAATGGCTTTAGTTGTTGCAGAGCAGTGCTTACACACAGTCAGGAACTTTTCTACTTCACATAATGCCCTACCAGTGAGGAGGCTGGGGGTGCACACAAGGTTGAGAGGGGACATGACCAGAACAGCTGACCCAAAGTGACCAAAGGGATATTCCATGCCATATGGTGTCATGCTCAGCAATAAAATCTGGAGTGAATAAGGAGGAAGGGGATGGCATTCAGAGTGATGGCATTTGTCTTCACCAGAAGCTGTTACATGTGATGAACCCTGCTTTCCTGGAAGTGGCTGAACCCCTGCCTGGCAACCTGATCCAGTGGGTGACATCCCTGCCTATGGCAGGTGAGTTGGAATTAGGTGATCTTTAAGATCCTTTCCAACCTGAGACATTCTATGATTCATTCTTTGATTCTATGTTATTTTCCAATCTGAAAAAATAATAGCACAGTATACAGAATCTTCTGGTGAAGACAAATGCCTTCACTCTGAATGTCATCCTCTTATAAAATATTCTTACTTTAATTTCTAAATTATATTATTTTTTTCAGTCTTGAGAAGACTGAAATAATTAATAAATAAAAGTATAAATAATTTAACTGCAATAAATAACTAACTGGAATAATTAAATAATTAAAGGTAATATGATTGCCCTCAACTACAGGATAACCATTAACTTAGATCTTTTTTCCTCCACGTTTTTTCTGTTCAGCATCCCTGAGCTGTTATCTAAATCCAAAGGTTTCTGCTTCCAAAATTCTTCCTAAAATAGTATATTTTATTAATGTAGAAGTAATTATTCAGTGTGTGTGTATGTGAACACAGTTTGCATGTTTAGAGTATAAATATATGTTTGATTTAAAATATATATATATATATTATTAGTATCTGGGTTGAACTGACAAGTACATGTCCTTGTATTCTAAAAACTTAAAAAAAAGATGTATTGTTATACACATTCATCCCATTTGCTAAATCTCTGTAGTTCCTGCTGGAACACACCTGTTGCATCCTGGGATCTTTCTTCCCCTAATCACTCAGTCACACAGAAACAGTCCATGGCTTTCTGCCAGCCCAGATGGATCAGATTTTATTTCCAATGGAGATTAGAATTCAAGAGAAACTGCTATGTACTTCAGTCTGGCTGAAAATCGTTGAACCATAGTGAATCTTGAGGCTAATCTGAACAGTGCATCTGGCATGTCTAGGCATAACCATTAACAGAGGGGAAAAGTGCATACTTATGGTGTTTATTTTGCTAGGTGTTTGCAGATGAAGCTTGTTTTAGACGTATATCTTTAGTAATATGCAATCCATATATTTTTAACTGTGGTCTTATTCTTGGTCCCTTCCTATTTCCATTGTAAGAAAAGGCATAATGGACCTGTTTCTTATGTAGCAGCTAAAAGAAAAAAAAATGGGTGAATTTCTGATTTATATATATATATATATATATAAAATTTACAAAAGCTCTTCCATTTATTCAAATGGATCAGAATTTCACCTACCACCTGCCAAAGGTAAAAGAAGGGACTGTGTTTAGAATTACTGAGACCTAGTGTATGTTTACTTCCATATGTTCAATTAGGAATGCCTAAAAAGGCATTGATTAGGGCCATGATTAGGCTTTCATTATCCTCACAACAATCTGTCATGGTTTAACCCTGGCAGACAGGTAAGTACTACACATCTGCATACTCACTCTCCCCAGGTGGGATTGGGGAGAGAATCAGAAAGGTAAAAGTGCAAGAACTCATAGGCTGAGATAAAGAGAGTTTCCTAGGTAAAGCAAAAGCCACATGTACAAACAAAGCAAAACAAGGAATTCATTCGCTACTTCCCATCATAAGACAGGTGTTCAGCCACTTCCAGGAAAGCAGGGTTCATCACATGTAACAGCTTCTGGTGAAGACAAATGCCATCACTCTGAATGCCATCCCCTTCCTCCTTATTCACTCCAGATTTTATTGCTGAGCATGACACCATATGGCATGGAATATCCCTTTGGTCACTTTGGGTCAAAAACCTAAAATCACTGTATTGCGTGATCCTGTACGAAGACCTTTAACTCTATCCCAGACAAACCCATGACACAACAAATAAAGGGGCAATGTATTGTTGTCTTATATTGCCAGCAGGTAACTGAGTTTCAAGGAGATGAAGTGACTTGCTGAAGATCACATATCTTTAGCCAAAAACTAAGTATTTGAATCTAGCTCTATTAAACTCTTGTATTAACAGTGCCATTCTTCTTCTTCTTAGGGTATGTCCTGGTTCCAGTCAGGACAGAGTTAAGTAGCTCACAGTAGCTGGTAGGGTGCTATGTTTTGGATTAGGATGAGAAGAGCGCTGATAACATACTGATGTTTTAATTGTTGCAGAGCAGTGTTTACACCAGGCCAAGGACTTTTCGGCTTCTCGCTCTGTCCTGCCAGCGAGCAGGCTGGGGGTGCAGCAGGAGCTGGGAGGGGACAGACCCAGGACAGCTGACCCAAACTGGCCAAAGGGGTATTCCATACCATCTGACGTCATGCTAAACAATATATAGGGGTGGCTGGCCGGGGTGGGGGGGCCGGCTGCTCGGGAATAGGCTGGGCATCGGTCAGCGGGTGGTGAGCAATTGCATTGTGCATCACTTGTTTTCTTACACATTATTATTGTTAATACTATTATCATTATCACTATTATTATTATTATTGTTATTATTATATTCCTTATATTCCTTATATTATTATATTCCTGTCTTAATAAACTGTCTTTATCTCAACTCACCGGCTTCACTTTCCCGTTTCTCTCCCCCATCCCAGAGAGGGAGGGGGGAGGGTGAGCGAACGGCTGTGTGGTGTTTAGCTGCCAGCCGGGTTAAACCACAACAGGGTATTTGGAGACTCATAAAAGAGAGCTGAGTATAATTGGAGACTAAACTTATAACACGTTTTAAAAGCAAATGATAGCCTTTTAAAAAATAAAAATTCCACTTTTTTCCAGACTGCTTTTTATTTTTTTATTTTTTTTTTTCTCCTGCTCATGGGCTCACTCTAGAGCAGATTGTCATGTAAAATTTGTACTAATGAGGATTTGTGCACTGAAATTCCAACCTTGTTTATTTCAAAATTCAGGAGAGAATTTATCCAATTAACATTCATGTTTCTGGAAGACATTATAAGAATACAAAATTTGATTCTTCTAGGAATTCAAAGTCAATGTTCTCTGGGCAAGACTTATTAATGAGATGTTATTCTGTTAGGGCAGTTAAACAGGAAGAAGAAAAGATGTCCACACCTCTGCTTCTACTTTTTAAACAAGAGAAACATTAAAACAAGCAATATATTGTAAAATTGATGGGAGAAAAATTGTTATTGAGAAGTGAGGTAAAGTATGAGCACCTAAGGTGTTTTTAACACCAAAGCAAAGATTTTTTTTTTTTTTTAAGCAAAAAGATGTTAAGGTTGATGATGTCCCTCTAAGCAAGAAGTGTCCTCAATCTAAAACATCTAATCTTACCCATCAAAACACAGTATTTCAAAAAATATGCGTAGAGGAATTATTTGTCATTTTTTTCCAGACTGTCAGCCTGATGAAAGGGTTTTGTTGTTCTTCAAACAATACTCAGACAGCATCGCCCAAGTTGTGCAAGATGCAAGTAGTTTTCAAAACTTAAAACACCATGAAAAACATCTATTAAATATATATATATTAAATATATATATCTTAGTACGTTCATCATCTTCTTCTGGCTGAGGATTTTCAGAAATAAGAGAAAAAGCAGATGAATATATATTTCAGAAGAACTATATAGAAGTTCAGTTCTTAAAGTTCTTTATTACTGTCTTTTTCAATTCCCCTTTGAAGCCCAAGCTGAAACTACACAAAATGTCAGATCTTCAATTTCTTTCCTAATGTTGTGCTAGTGAATATCACCATGAAGAACAAAAATTACTTTCACATACCTACTTTTACTTATAAATGTTTTATTTATAAATATTTACTATTTCTATGTATTGTACTGATATGTTAATCACAGGAGAAAATGAAAAGAAGAATGACTAAAACCCAACCAATCAACAAAATAAATAAAATAATGCCTACATGATTAACACAATCTTTACATGTAAGAAGAGAAAAGGTACATTTGAACAGCTTCTCCAGGAGGCTACAGCTTTTCAGAATGATCTATAAATGAAAACCAAAATCTAGTACTCTCTCTGTTCTGAAAGAAATTATACTGTATTGTTCTAGAAGAGATACGCATGGAATAGCTAAAGCTGACACTTCATAACATAGCATAATCCCAGAAGCAAAAAAATTAGAAGCAAAACTCTACTTCTATTTTTATACATTTGAATAAATCCAAATGTAAGTTAGAAATTAGCCCATTTAGTGATGTTACTGAACCTCTGCATAGTGTTTATCCTTTTGGGGGGCCTGTATCTTCTTTAATCCAAGCAATTGTTCATGTATGTGATCAAATATGCTAGGTCCCTTATTAGCATCATTTTTAACCTAAAGTTGAATGGAAAACTTAGTCAAATGGTTGCATGGTGAAAGTAGGCCATTAATTCCTTAAAGTAAAGTCTTTAAATGCTCTTAACAGTCAGAGAGGGATGCAGGGAGGGAAAAAAATAAAGAGGGAGTGAGATACTGTTTTTTAAAATACTGCTTCCTTAAGCTGCTCAAGTTTATTTTCTTTCCCGGTGTAAGATACTACCATTTATATTATTACATTGAAAAACAGGCCATAGCACTAAGTGGAAACTGAGTAATGAACCTTTTACCTTCACTTCTTTAACCAAAAGGCACTGGTAGGTGATAAATTCCCTAGCACAACTTCTTGATCTCAGTCATAGTCACACTGGAAGATCACAGAATCACAGAATCACAGAATCGAAGGGGTTGGAAGGGACCTCGAAAGATCATCGGGTCCAACCCCCCAGCCAAAGCAAGTTCCTTAGAGCAGGCTGCTCAGGTAGGCGTCCAGATGTGCCTTGAATATCTCCAGAGAGGGAGAATCCACAACCTCCCTAGGCAGCCTGTTCCAGTGCTCTGTCACCCTCACCATGAAGAAGTTCTTTTGCAAGTTGGTGCGGAACTTCCTGTGCTTCATCGTGTAGTCATTTCCCCTCGTCCTATCACCACAAACCACTGAGAAGAGGTTGGCCAAATCCCTCTGTCTCCCACACCTCAGGTATTTATACACATTGACAAGATCCCCTCTCAGTCTTTTCTTCTCCAGGCTGAACAGACCCAGGTCTCTCAGCCTTTCCTCATAGGGAAAATGCTTCAGGCCCCGAATCATCTTTGTGGCCCTCTGCTGGACTCTTTCCAGGAGATCCCTGTCTTTTTTGTACCAGGGAGCCCAGAACTGGACACAGTACTCCAGGTGAAGCCTGACCAGGGCAGAGTAGAGGGGGAGGATCACCTCCCTTGACCTGCTGGCCACACTCCTTTTAATGCACGCCAGGATCCCATTGGCCTTCTTGGCCACGAGGGCACACTGCTGGCTCATGGTCAACCTGTCATCCACCAGGACCCCCAGGTCCTTCTCCTCAGAGCTCCTCTCCAGCAGGTCGTCCCCCAGCCTGCACTGATACATGCAGTTTTTCCTTCCCAGGTGCAGGACTCTACACTTGCTCTTATTAACCTCATTTGGTTTCTCCCTGCCCATCTCTCCAGCCGGTCTAGGTCTCGCTGAGTGGTGGCACAACCTTCTGGCATGTCAGCCACTCCTCCCAGCTTCGTGTCATCAGCGTACTTGCTGAGGGCAGACAATATTCCCTCATCAAGGTCATCGATGAAGATGTTGAACAAAACCAGACCCAGCACCGACCCCTGGGGAACGCTGCTAGTCACAGGTCTCCAGCATGGACTTTGCGCCACCAATCACCACCCTCTGAGCTCGGCCAGTCAGCCAGTTCTCAACCCACCTAACTGTCCACTCCTCTATCCCACACTTTCTCAGCTTTGCTATCAGGATGTCATGGGAGACAGTATCGAAAGCCTTGCTAAAGTCAAGGTAGATGACATCCACTGATCTGCCCCCATCTACCCAGCTGGTGATGCCATCATAGAAGGCAACGAGGTTGGTCGAGCACGACTTCCCCTTGGTGAATCCATGCTGACTACTCCTCATAACATTCTTCTCTTCCAATTGCTTGGAGATGACATCCAGAACAAGCTGTTCCAACACCTTTCCAGGGACAGAGGTGAGACTGACTGGCCTGTAGTTTCCCGGATCCTCCTTCTTGCCCTTCTTGAAGACCGGAGTGACATTGGCTATCCTCCAATCTTCGGGCACCTCTCCTGTTCTCCAGGACCTTTCAAAGATGATAGAGAGCGGTTTGGTGATCACCTCTGCCAACTCCCTTAGCACACGTGGATGCATCCCATCGGGACCCATGGATTTGTGTGCATTGAGCCCACTCAGGCGCTCCCCAACTACCCTTCGGGTCAACCATGGGGGAGCCCTCCATTTCCCAGCCCCTTTCTCCCCCCGCCAGGGTCGAGGAGTCCCGGGGGGGAGTCCTTGAAGCAAAGACTGAAGCAAAGAAAGCATTCAGTATCTCCGCCTTCTCGGCATCTCCCATTACCAGGACACCCCCCTCATTCAGCAAGGGACCTACATTATTCCTATTCTTCCTTTTACTGTTTACATACTTAAAAAAAAACTTCTTATTATCTTTTATCTCTTTTGCAAACCTCATCTCTAGGTGGGCTTTAGCCTTCCTCGTCGCATCCCTGCAGGCCCTGACAACACTTCTATACTCCTCCCAAGAGGACAGGCCCTTTTTCCACATTTCATAGACCTTCCTCTTTCTTTTGATCTTCTCGATTAGCTCCTTGCTCATCCACGCAGGTTTCCTGCCCCCCTTCCCCGATTTCCTACTCTTAGTGATGCACCAGTCCTGAGCTTGGAAGAAGTGCTGTTTAAATGTAGCCCAGCTCTCACAAGCGCCCTTGCCTTCTAGCAACCTAGCCCAGGAGATACTCCCAAGCAGGTCCCGGAAGAGGTCAAAGTTGGCTCTCTGAAAGTCCAGGGTAGCAATCTTGCTTTTAGCCTTACTTCTTCCACCAAGTTCCATCTTGAACTCCACCATCTCATGGTCACTGCATCCCAAGCTGCCCCCAACCTTCACATCCCTAACAAGCCCATCCCTGTTGGTAAGGACAAGGTCCAGAAGCACCCCCCGCCTTGTCAGCTCCTCCACCACCTGCGTCAGAAAATTGTCTTCAACACATTGTAGGAACCGTTTGGACTGCTCGTGCCTGGCCGAGTTGCTTACCCAACAGATGTCTGGATAATTGAAGTCCCCCATGAGAACCAGCGCCCGTGATCGTGAGGCTACTACCAGCTGCTTGTAGAAGGCCTCATCGAACACGTCCTCCTGCTCTGGTGACCTGTAGTACACCCCTACAACAGTGTCCCCCATACCAGCCCACCCCTTAATTCTCACCCACAAGCTCTCCACTTGTCCTTCACCCTCTCCCAGGTGGAGCTGGGTACACTCTCATTGCTCCCTCACATAAAGGGCAACCCCACCCCCTTGCTTCCCCAGCCTGTCTTTCCTAAAAAGGACATAATCCTCCATGACAGCGTTCCAGTCACGTGAGCTGTCCCACCACATCTCTGTGATCGCAATGAGATTGTGGCCCTGCGACCGAACGCAGATCTCGAGCTCATCCTGTTTATTTCCCATGCTCCGTGCATTGGTGTACAGGCACTTTAGGGAAGCAGCAGGCACAGTTACCTCTGGAGGGATGCAAGAAGAAGATTCTGGAGGGGTTTCGGGGTCATTACCATCTCTGAGGAGCCCTCAGACAATCCTATGGGACAACTCAGAGGTGCTTCCCTTCTGCTTTCAACAGTGACAGCAGTGACAATTTCCCCCAGCCCTTCTCTGTCACTTGTAGCTCCTCTCCCTTACCCTGTCAAACTTAGTTTAAAGCCCTGGTAACCAGTCCAGAGAGCTTGCTCCCCCACACACTTGTGCCCCACTTGCTGAGTTGGAGGCAGTCATCAGCCCACATACCCGGCTTCTCAAAGGACTGGCCAAGATCAAAATACCCAAATCCCTGGTCCGAACACCACCCCCTCAGCCAGTAATTTATCTGTCCCGTTCTCCTCCTTCTTTCTGGGTCCCAGCCACCCAGCGGGAGGACAGAGGAGAACACTACCTGCACTCCCGATTCCTTCAATATCCTTCCCAGGGATGCAAAGTCCTTTTTAATATACCTCATTTTTCTAGTTGCAGCTTCCCTGGATCCAATCTGAATGACAACAAGAGTATAGTAGTCCTACGGTTTAATGAGTTGTTGCAGAGCTTTCCTAACGTCTCTAACACATGCCCCAGGAAGACAGCACACCTCTCTGGATAGATTGTCTGGTCGACAAATGGGAGCCTCAGTGCCCCTGAGCAAGGAGTCTCCTATCACTAAGACTCTCCATTCTTTTTTTGTGGCACTGGTTGTAATGCAGCGCCCTGTCCGGTCCCGATCCCTACGCTGAGTACTTCCCCCAGTGTTGACATGCTTCTCCGGGTTGCTTCCCAGGTTTGGACTACTGTCCAGACCCTCAACCTCTTCCTTTTCCTGCCTAAGAACCTCAAATCTATTTCCCAAGGACACCATGGGGGTTGGTGGCATCGTGGGTGTCGGGGCCAATGTCTCCTTCTGCTGCAAGCTGTGACAAGGGTCCACCCCCTTTTCTCTTGTGGGCGGTCAAGCCCTCTGTCCTGCATGTGATCTGCTGGGTCAGCTTCTACCACTGGCAGGGACATAGGAGGGGGCTGCAGGGTATCAGCAGGGGCAGGTTGACACCTCCTGTCTGTTACCCTCAGAGACTCCCAGGAGCCCCTCAGGCTGCCAATTTCTCGCTGCAGCCCAGCCACCTGCTAGAGGAGTTCCTTAAGCAGGGCACACCTGCACCCATGACAGCCCTTTACTCCCTCAGGACCCAGGTGGGTCTCCAGATACCAGAGCTCCCCACAGTCACCTGTCTGGACTGCCACTTCCCCCCTCAGGAGATCCACCTGAGTGCCCACATGAGTCCAGAGAGGCAGCATCTCCTCCGTTTGGGTTGCTGCCTCGGACCAGCCGCTGCGACAGGTGCCCACCATGGTGAAGTCTAGGTGCAGCAAGGAAGCGTTGCCCGAGGGGAGGAGGGGAAGAGAAAGGGAGGTGGGAAATAGGGGAGAGGGTTCTCCTCATACTCCTCCCTGCCCTGCTTGAATTGCCCTGCGAAAACTGCCTGCACTAACTGCCAAGCCAGTCCTGTTAGCGTGTCCTGTTAATCGTAGTTAATCGTCCTATTACACAGGAAATATTCAAGAAATCAGAAAGATGAAGTACAAATCTAGCTATATGGTATCCTAAATATAAGTCAATCTAATGACTGTGCTTTATCTCAGTGAGATCAGAACATGATTAATTTTTATAGATGCTACTATGAGGGAAGTAAAATTTTAAATTATAAAATAAAGTGTTCTACAAATTAGTAGTTGTAATCTGGTTAGGTAGTTACACTGATGTTTTGGACAGTCAGTGAAAATAAGAAATCCTGAAAATAAGAAATTTTATTCAATTTAAAGCTGAATGTAAACCTTCCTCCTACTTTTGCATTTCAAGATTTGTTTCATAGCCTCTTTATTTTACATTATTGCATGCTGTCATTACATGGTGCCAAAATCTGAAGGGAGCAAGAATCTTTTATTGGACCCACTGATACACTTGGGGAAAAAATGATGCAGACATAGTTTTTCAAATATACTTCAGGTCTGGAAAGAACCAAACATGATAACCATATAAATTCTGGGAATGGTTGCTGTGAAATTCAGTTCATTATGTTACATTACCAGTTTGACAGAAAAGGGTAGTTAACACTTGGAGTAGAGTGACACATTAGTAAGGAGAGAGATAAAAGATAAAGCTAGTGAGGTACACTGTTTTTTTTTCAGCAAAGACAATTTATGAGTTCCCGTCTTGTCTCCAGTTTTGCCACTCCATAGTTGTAGCTAAGTGAAGTTGTAGGGGTCAGAATAGTCTCTTATTCCTAAAGCAGATAAAATTAGTGAACCAGCTAACAGCTGCTGTTCAAGCTGTTGCAGAGCTGATCTATGATCAAAGGGTACAAATGGCACAGCTACTCCAAGCTGGCGTTGAAAGAAAAGTCATTGTTTTATGAAACTACACACTACTGGAAGAGAGAGAAAGAAAGATGTAATTGATTCTTGCAGAATAATGAGGGGTTAGCAGGAGTTGGGAGTGAAAAATTTGCAAAGGACCATAAAACAATGCCTTTTAGAAGTCCAGTAACTGAAGAAATTAGATCTGGAAGATATGTGTTTGTTTCATTCTTCTCCCTCCTAAGCTATCCCAACATTCTTCTTCCTAGACAACTGCAGTTACAAGACCACAATTGTAAAATGATTGTAAATTTTTTTCAAAAAATAATATATCTGTAGAGGGAAAATATCTCATTTGAAAACTTTTTTTTCTCACACAGACACTTGCCTTTATATATATATATATATATAAAAGTCACATATTATTTCTCCATATCTATTGTTGTACTATATTCAGCTGTTGGATAGAAAGAATGGGATATTGGATAGAACAACCTTTATAATCTCTGCCATTCATTTCCATTGACTAAGTGCTTTCTTTTAGTTCCCCAGAAGTTATAATGCAAACATCTATAATGAAATGTCAGAATTAATTTCTTTTGCTTAAATTTCCTTAATTTCCCCAAGTTGCAACAAATACACATCTCATCATGGAGCAGAAATTGATGTTTAAACTAAAACTTTGGTTTGGTATGTTTGATGAAACAGTGCATTAGCATTGACTTACAGATAAAACACATTCTGTAACTTGGTCACTCAATTAATACTCATTTAATGTAATTTGTAGCACATTAATTGTTCAGGCTATATCTGCACATTTTAATCAATATTTTAATTGAACTTTTAAAGCATTATTATTTTTTAATTCTCCATGAATTTTGGGTTAAGAGAAGGACTGCCTACTTCCATTTACTTCATTTGTTTGCATTTATGAAAATGAATATTTAAAAGGAAACAAAATAGAGGACTTTTTTGTTTTTTTTTAGGAAAGAAATAAAAAGGAAAGTTTTAAACCATATTTTACAATGAACACTACTGCAACATATATATATATAAATACATCTGCAAATGTATCTATTCAAAAATTTGTTTCAAAGTTTTACAAGCTTATTCAAACTTTGTTAGTAAAGTGTAGCAGTACAGTCTTCAGTTAGATTGTACCAAACTTTTTTTTTTTTTTTTTTTTGACAGACATCTGTCTGGCCTTATATTACTTAGAAACAATATGGAGATAGTTTTACAGTGTGATTAAAAAATAGTAAAAATCATCATTATCACTTGCTTTTTTAGTGTCCTTTTCTCTTCAGTATCTGTGTTTCTCAAAAGCTGTAGTACGCAACTTGATGAAAAAATATTCTTTTTGGTATCAGTTGTAGTTCACCTCATTAATAAATTGTCAACTAAATCAGTGCAAATAATAAAAATAGTAAATGTGAAAACGTGTATGTCTGCCTTTAGCAAAAGCATACTTTTTTATTAGGGAGAATGATTGCTCTGATAAGTCGATTGTGTCTCTTAGTATGCTCTATAATCCAAAATGTGCAGGTCACATTAATGTGTTTGCAAAACTGTAACTTGAGGCAGTATTGGGCCACAAAAAAAGGGTGGGGTAATCATCATCAACATAGCCTAAAAGCATATCAGGAACTATTCGAACAGTTTAACATGACATAAAATCCCAAGCCTAAAAGCATGTCAGGAACTGTTCAAACAGTTTAACACAACATAAAATCCCATTTCAGTGTCCCAAAATGTTTCAAAGCTTTATTGAGTATACACGTATACATGTAGCCCCCACAGGTTTTGCCCAGTTTTGTGAATTCATAAGGCTTCAGCTTGTAGTCTACATGCTAAAAGATAACCAGTTTTAACACATTCTTATGAGAAATGTTTGATGTTTTCATTTTCCTTATTGCAGATTTTGGAAGAAATGAAATTAATCATTATTGTTAGACTGTAATGCTTGCCACCATTACAATTATACGAATGGTTGGTTTTGTTTCATTATGGTACCTGTACTTTTTGAAGAACTGACCTTGTTCAGTCTGAATACTAAACAGTCTGCATGCAATGAAAAGACCATATGCAATGAATAAATATTTATTCAGGGATAATGTATTGTTTAAATTAGAATGAAAAGGTCTCCTAGAATTAAACATTATTTTATTATAAAAGGGAAAATAAATATCCAAATTAGTCCCAGACTTAGCAAGCTTTCCATGTCAGACTGGAAGATTTCAACTTCAGGACAGAGCAATTGTCAAATGAGTCTAAGATGTTTTGATTCTTGTTTGTTCCTGCGTGACTAGATTCTCCTTTATGTTTTCTTCTGTTTACATAAGAGCTTGGGGGCTTTATATCATTAATACTGGAACAACTGTTTGCTTTTGAACAAATGGAGTCAAGCCAATAACACCTTGCTGAAGGAATTTCCAAAGTAGAGGAGTGGAGACTGGAAATGCAGATTCTTTTCTGCTTCAGTTCTGCAGGGTTAGTTTGAAAGTAAGGGTACATGATAGAGAGCAGTTGTGCTACTATTTATTAAGAAGTCTACTGTAAAACCGTAATTGACAGTGAAAAAATGAGTCAGTCTCAATTACAAGAGAAGTATATTACCCTAAAACACCTCCATCAGGCAACAGACTAAGCATGAACAATAAGATGTCAAGATATGGTAGCATAATACTTCTTGAATGCTAGTACCTCCATAGATTTTGTCTTGCTGGAAAAGAAAGTAGAGTTTATCATTATTAGTTAAGTGAGCATGACCTCAGTTAGCTAATTTTTCTGACATATGGACCATTTATCTCTTGAGTTTTCTGTCATGTTTGCCCAAATTAGAAGCACAGAAAATATTCTCATTTTCAGAACTTCTTGTCTCAACTGTCACAGAAATGCAAAGCTAAATGATGAAAATTTTGAATTCTTATAACCTAATATTGGGAAAACAAGAAAGTAAGATGTCTGGAAGATATAGGCAAAGATATGCTTCCTGACTATGCAGGATTTCATTTTACTTTAGCAGCTGAACAGTCATTTTGTCAGGCTATACTATGTATTCTGTCACTATAGAGGTCAACTCTTGGTATTCAGTGACATTATTCTCAAACAATGGAGTTTAGCTCATTCAAACATGATACTTTAATGTGAAAGATATAAGAAATATTTTATTTCTCCTCTGAATGAATGAAATCGTAGTGCAAAATATTTTTTAAAACCAGTTCAAAAATCAAAGAGCATTCTGCTCTGCCTTTTTCATCCTATCAGTTTACTCTGTATTTCAAGCCTACCTGATAACCTCAGACTAATGCTTTTAGTACTATTTTAGCATTGCTACCTGCCTACCAGCTCTACAGCAATTAAGAAAATTATGCTTGTCTTCCCAGGGTAATTTCTAATGCGGTATCCAACAGATTTCTTCTAAAACAAACAAACTACAGCCATAAAAGGAAAGAAAAGGAGGAAATGAAGACACACAAATCCTTTTGCATCTCCAGTTGTATCTTGTAGATTTAGAACACATAGCACCCCTTAACGGAAGAAATGCTGTATTCCTTACAGTGTTGTTACCTTTTTCTTCCCTTCCCACTCAAAAAAAAAAAAAAAAAAAAAAAAAGCAAGATGACGTGCGTATTTTGTACAAATTTCAAAATCCTGTTTAGATCATGATTTTTTTTTGGACTTTTTTTTTTTTTTTTTTGCAAGATGTGTTCTGTACAGCTGTCTTTAAGGCATGTGTCTTCCATCATCCAGGGACCATTGTCCTTCCTGTTTTCCAAATCTGGTATTATTAATGGGCTGATCAAAGAATAAAAAAATGTGAATTACTAAAGCTGAAGTTTGCTACATTTCTTGGTGAAAAACATACACTGTAATGTGCAACATTACAGATTTGTCAGTTGGTTACAAAATACTTTTATTTATTTTACACAGACAGATTGTTTTTATGTATGTCATACATTCTTGCCATGTTTGGAGATACTCCAGCTTTCAGTGGCCTTTTAATGTAAATAGAATATGTATATGGATGTAGGTCACACACTTGTTGCAAGTCTAGCTTGGCTCAGTTCAGTTTCAGGCCTCCAAATAGTTTATTAACATTGCTCAAAATTATACAACACATTACAGAATTCCTACTAGGAATTCCTGAATTCCTGAAGTAATTTCTAACTTAATTGATCTTACTGTCAGGTTAAGACACCTCATACCTTCCAAAAAGTACGTACCACAATGTATTTGAAAGGACCCACCAGAAAGAGACAGTATCTTTGAAGCACAGAATGTTGTTGTAATATTATGACTTTAATTCTCCTACTCAGAGGGAATCATTGTTTACTTACCTTGATGACAAGCCACAGCTATTGGCTTGCTAGTCTTGGGGTAGCAGATACTAGATTTTCTATCATTCTTCATAGAGCTGTAAAACTGTTGAATATTAAGGAAATTATTCATCCAGTATACATACAAATGCCATGTGAATGTAAATGCACATTGTGATGTGCCTCCTATATTTGCCTTTGCACATACCATAATCTTTTGGGATTACATGAATTTGTATTTGGCATTTTTATTTTTTATTTTTTTTTTTTTTGCTAGGCAGATGGGCATTATGCAAACTCCATTAAAAAGAACAAACTACAAAACAGGTAATTTCCTTGTCTGTCTGTAAACAAAGTAATATCAAGACTTTGCATAAACATAAAACACTACATTGGAAGATACTTAAAAAAGTGATAAAACTTTTTTTTTTTTTAAATAATAATAATAAAAAATAACTGGATACCATTACCCTGCGATCCTCTCTGGGAAACTTTTTCAAATTTTTTTCCAGATATTGATGTGTATATATTCAATTAACTACAAGTACATTTTTAACTTTTTCTTTCACCTCTGAAACTCTTTTCTAGTGATTCTATTTTGTATTTTATATTCATTTTTGTTTTGTTTATAGAATTTGTTGAATTTCATGAGCTTTATTTTGTCTTTATATTAGATCCACTGCTCAAAGATTTCTTATTTAATTATGTATCAATTCTATTTGGTATCCAGGCAGTACTGTACATATTAGTATAACACTAATCGATATATAAGACCTCATTTGACAATCTTAACTAAGGCTGAGCACACACAATATAAAGCTAAGATGACCATAAAATAATAGTTAACATAAGTAAAGACTGCAAAATAGAATATATAATATTGATTTATGTTGGACAGCGCTTGTTTCTGCATACCACTAATTTCTTTCCAGAGTTTTATTTTGATTGGTGGGTATGAAGCCAACAAGTCAGTTATAGGTTATATTTACTGTTCTAATAACTTTTACGTGGTCACAGCAGAGTTTGTGCACTTGTGTAAACGTAAAACACATCTGAAAAAGAAGTGAATTAGCATTCAGAACACAAACAAACAAACAAAAACACATGAAATCACTTCAGGGCAAATTAAAGATAAAGGAGAAGGAAAGAGTCTATTTTTAGAGTTTACTTTTCCTCTTCTTAAACTCCTGTAATGATTGGTAATACCTTTGATAATGCATTGCTTAAGATGATGGTTAACAGAGGCTATTGAATTCTGCTTATAATCAGTATAACTGTTTCAGCTTTCACAGTTTGGAGAATAAGTTTTTCCTCTGTGGAGAGCTGTGGCAGCATTACTAGGCAAGGGTTAATCTGCCATAAATTCACTGCTTCTAAAGAGGAGTGAATATCTTCCATAACAGAAAATACTGAGGACTTGAAATGAACTGTTATTATTATTACATACTAAATAATATATATATATGTAGCAACATATTTATATAAAAATAAATATTATTAAATAAACAAATTATTTAATATTTCATTCACTAAAACTGAAAGAATCTCTTAATTGAAACAGCTGGGGTCTGGAGTCCCCTCTAAAGGGATTTTTTACACTTTTGATCTAACACTCACTGAATTACTTGTGTACCAGAATGAGAAAGGGAATGCGCAGAACAATGTCTTCATTCCTAATTAAAATCAGGCTCCCTATACACACACACACACACACACGCACACACACACGCACATATATATATATATATATATTTTTTTTTTCTTCTGAATGCAAAAGTTTTACATTCCTAAGTGTCCAGTTAGTAGCTCTGAAGCCATGTCTTTAGCTCTTCTGTTGTTTGCCAAATAACTGAAAGATATGGGTTCAAGCAAGCAGGCCTACATCACAGAATCATAGAATCATAAAATCACAAAACCATGGAATATCTGAGCTCTTCTGAGAGAGCTCTGCAGTCATGAGGTTCACACTTCTCGATTGCTTATAACCCATGTCGCCAGTCTTTAAGCTTCAAAAGTCTGATTAATCCAATCCCACAACATTCATCACATACTTTCTAGTCCTGGAGGCAAAGACTTCTCTACAGTCTGGAGATAGATCCAGTAGTGATAGGGGAAAAGAGAGAAAGACTTGCCTTCTATCTCTAGGTGAGAGAAATCTGAAGAGATCTGATGTGTCAAAAAAAAAAAACAAAACAAACAAACAAAAAAACATAAAATAAAAATCAGAGCCCAAAGTTCGGTGTTCTTTCTCCTTGTTAAAATTCTTCTGGTGGAAAGGCAGAATTAAAATCATCCCAACTCAGTTTGACTGAGACACCTCAGTTTAATATAGTCCAGACTGAGGATTGCACAATGCAACCTGGACAAACAGACACTTCAACTTTGTATGCAGATGATAAGTTGCTTTACAGCAATGGTTCCACAGAAAACAGCTCTGATAACAGTCTCCCATCTTGTCCCACACTTGCATGCACATTTCTGATTAATTTAGGTTATAAGCAACAGTTAAAATAGAAAACATTTATTTTGCCATTACTATCTTAAGGCAAAATTTTCAGAGTTAAAACTTATTTTCAGCAGGTGAAAGTATACTTTCTTATATGCTCACCCTGTTTTGATTGGATTTGGGCTTCACTAGATCTTTGACACTGTATATATATATATATTTTTTTTTCAATGAAGCAAAGTTTTTTTATTAAATCAAATATTTAATAATATTTATATAACTTTATATATTTATATATTAGATAAATAAAATATATAATATATAATTTTATGTATCTATAAATTATATAAATATGTGTAAATATATAAATAAATGTATATATGCACATATAAAAATAAAATATTGCATAATAATTATAACAATAATAATATGAATAATTATTTATATATTCAATTTTAAATATAGAGCTGAAATGAATATGAAAAACCCTCTCCCTTTACATTGTGTCTATATCATGATAAATGACATGTGAGTATGCCTTACTCATTTCTAGACATTCTGTTCTCCCTAGTATCTATTAGAAGTTGGGGACTAAAGATGGTCTCAGAAGTGTTGTAAAGAAGCAGCAACTGCTCCAAGCCCTATGTTGTATGTGAAGATAGCAGCAGAAACAGCTCTGTGCAGGTCTGTAGCTTGCATGCCATTAGTGTTATGAACAATAGTTTAGAAAGCCCTGTCTTTTATGACTCATGTTTTGCTCACAGTCTTGGTACTCAAAAATTACTTCAATTTCCAAGAAAAGAAAAAGAATTGTTGAAGTACAAGTCCGTCTTGTTGTTTTGTTCCAATAATTACTGTCCATCATTTAAAGGATGTATCGTTGGTAATCTGAATCATCTTGGTTTCTGTTTCTCGTTGCTGATACTTGGGATGATCCAAGAAAAATATTCTCCATCCTTTGACACCTTCACTTCAAGAACACTTTTCTTTCTGAAAGGCTTGCAGTTATCAAACAAGCTACTCAGTTCAAGAATAACAAATGAAATTCAGTAGCATCTAATGTGTGAGTGGTCACATGAGATTAAGATTCTCTGACCTTTAAATATACAAGTATTTCTATCCGTTAAGTACAAGGATTACAGCTATGCTCTGCTTCATAAAAAAAAAAAAAAAAAAAAAAAAAAAAAGGTGTGTGTGGGGATTTTTCACTTCTGTTTTGGGGGTACAATAAAATCTGTCTATATCTGGGTGTACTCTTTTAGTTCCCTTTCCCTTCAGCGGAGAGAAATAAAATCTCTTTATTCCACTGATTATATAGGGAAGTTTGGGATATTGTCTCAGGCCAGCCAAGCATCCCAGACCAATAGAAGTTTGACTGGGTATCTGAATAGCTAAATGAGTGTCTTCCACTAACATTGGTACAGTTTTACTCTCTACTTCAGACAACTATTCTCCATTAAACTAAATGGAGGGTCACTTTATCCCACTAGTTACTTCCCTGGATACGAAAACTTGACTAAACTTTTTGTAATGTCTGTTTTCAGATGAAAACGTAAGAATTCAGATGACAACATAAGAATTTATGTTTTTCTACTCTGATTATACAGTAAGTCTGTAGCAACTGAATAAGAAGTAAACTACATAACAAACTGATAGTATATGTCAGTTAAAGTAACCCTTTCTATAACCTTAAACACAATAATTTGTACAGGATCTTGAGCGGGAACAGTTCCCTCTCTGTATCATCTGGCTACTTAAGGCAGTGAAAAGGAATATGAATTTAACTTGTTTCTTCTCTTTCTTAGTTATAGTTATAGACTAATTTGGAGAACTGCATGTCTTACATGTTCTTTTATCAGAACCAGATGTCTACCGGATGTCTAAAGCCATTTGCTCTACAAAGTGCTGAACATAAGTACAGAGTGTTTTAATCTGTCACCACAGTGATAGGGGGTTAAAACATGACTCATAATGCAAAGTTCAAAGGTCCTACCCAGCCAGCATTCCTATGATTCTTATCATAATTGCTGCCAGAAATAGTTTTAGCTAGATGTTATGTAACATTAGCCATGAGGCTACAGATGGAATAAAGATCAAGTGAACTAAAGACATAATGCAACTCTCCCATTTCAGTTGTTAAGCTTCAGTATGATTTTAGATTATGGGCCCAGAGAGCTTAAATCCCTGCAGATAGCATGGTGCACCTCTGTACTAGACTTTTTGTTCAGATCAGAGCATAATGTGGAGTGGTCTAAGAACACAAGAACAGAATTTCTTCCAGATGAAAATGAGCCAGAAGGTATTCCCAGGAGGGATTTTAATAAGCACCAGTTGCAAATGGCCATACGGTCTACACCGTCAGACCAATCTTTGTGAAATTTTCTAAAAAAGGAGGAAGAAAAATGAGACTTGAAAATTTTAGACTGTGGAAAGCAAGGATTTTAGCATCAATATTTTCTTGCTACAGATCCACTAGTTTTAGTCCCCAACATATTTTGGCATAATCATAGCAGTAAAGTATCTTGTTTCTCATATGTGCAAGGTATCTTCTTTGCGCATGTCTGAGTCCTGTCCCCACCTGTAGTGCATGAAGTGGAGTGTTGCTGATGTCTTCTAAACCATCATGTATGTCCACCAACCTTTTAAGTCAGATTAGAGGTGCCATTTAATATAAGACCTGAGTTGATGATATCTCCCCAAATTTCCATCTTGTTTTTGAGAGATTATATTCTCTAGATAGAAATAATACTGAAGGATACTGGTAACAGGTTCACCTTTCATAGGCTTATCTAGGAATATAGGAATTATATTAGGATGTTTATGTAATTCTAACACTTTAATCAAAGCCTGTAAGCTCTTATTAGATGTATTTCTTCTCTGTCTTCCTCATGATTACAATATCTCTAACAAGAGTTACTGAAGAGTAACTGTTCTTTTCATGAGATTCAACATATGACCCTATAGAACAGTAACTACATGCTTGGTTGCAAATTGCTTATTTACTCTTCTTCATGGTCTGTCTAGCAAAGTTAATTACATGAAATCAAAATAATAATAATAATTTTTAAAAAATGGTGTTGTGTGGTTTTTTTTCCTCTTTTCCTTCTCACATGAAGAAAAATACACATGTATTTCTAATATCACAACTATTGGACATGTGACCTTTCCCCTGGTCACTTACAATATCAAACAAAAGGCAAGGGCAGCAAAGGCACAATTTGTACCCGAATTTACCAGAAGAACTAACACTTCTCTGATCTGCTAAATTAAAATCACAGTTCTGTTTGCAGAGGTTTATGTCATACATCCAGATTCTTCATCTTTGGCCTATAGTAGATTCTTAGGCAACAAGGAATACTACTCATTATATAGCATTCCTGTGACAATGTTAAGGAATTCAGATCCATCTGGCATATCTCTCATTTGGCAACATCTATTACAATTACCACTTAAATTCTAAAGTTCATGCACTGATATTGATTGCTAAGATAAATTATTATATTGGTAATTTTAAAATTTGATTCTCTATTGCTATCTTTCTCATAAGACTTCTATGAGGCACTGCTCTTCTGTATTAACATATTTATTGCTATGATTCAAATGTAATATCATTAAGAAAAAAGATAGAAATGTGAGAAATGAATAAGAGTTTGGCACAGATTCTTTTTAAACAGTCTGCAATTTTCCCAACATGAATAGAATTGCATCTAATGTGACTTTGAAGTGAACCACAAAAAGCAAGAGAGAAAGAAAATTTCTTACATGCCTGGATCCTTTAATTTATTAGAACAAGTATTCCCTGGAAGTATTATTTAAATTCTGTAGAAAGAATTATGTGTCTCAAATATCAATAAAAATACTATAAAATATTAGAAAAGATGAAATGAACAAGGAAAAATGATAATTTATATGAAAAATATTTTACATTTTTCTAAGTCACTGACATCTGAAAAAAAATTATCTTGCTTGTTTATGAATTAGCAGGTTAAGAAAAAGTACAAAAAGTATGTCACAAGCCATACAAACGTGCAAGAGAACAAGAAAACCAGCTTCTTTAATCCTTCATAATATGTATTTTTTTATTATTATTATTATGGAGATCTTTTAGTTTCATGTTACTAAGACTTGCAGAAATTTGAAGTAATAAAACCAAAATGTTTTAAAATAAATGAGCACACTCAGATCTAGAAAAGTCTGTATCTTCAGAAACATCTTGCAAAAATAAGTACAGTTCAAAAAAAAAAAGTTCATGAGATACTCATAAATAAAACGATGCTGCTGGTGGTGGTGGTCTCTTTTTAAGCAAATGTTAGCTATCACTATGAAAATTTTGATGAACTAATAAGTAGGCTACTATTCTACTGTATTTGTGATAAAATTAAGTGCCAGTATGGTACACCCGCTTGCTAATAAATTACATATATATATACGTACATGTACATATATAAAAAGACATGTAAAAACATGCATGAATATACACTTACAAATGCAAATAGAAGAAAAGGAAGTTGATAATTTTCATTCACTAATAATTTCAGAAAATTAGTAAGTGATGTGAAAATGTAGAGAAGCAGCACAAGAAAGAAGAACTGAAGAGTAACAAAGAGGTTGCTAAAAATGTCAAGATGTACATTTAACTCTAAATCTATATTGTATTTATATTATACCACACCATATATATAAAATATGAATAGACTTTTATCTGTTTAGGGAGAATGTCCTGGTTTCAGCTAGGATAGAGTTAATTTTCTTCCTAGTAGCTGGTATAGCGCTGTGTTTTGAATTTAGAATGAGAATAATGCTGATAACACACTGAGGTTTTAGTTGTAGTGAGTAGTGCTTTCTCTAAGTCAAAGATTTTTCAGCTTCTCATGTTGCTCTGCCAGCAAGAAGGCTGGGGATGCACAAAAACATGGGAGAGAACAGAACTAAGAAACCTGATGCAGACTGGCCAAAGGGATATTCCATAACATATGATGTCATGCTGAATAATAAAACTGAAGGACTTGGCCTGGGAGGCTGCTGTTGCTCAGGGACTGGCTGGGCATCATTTGGCTGGTGGTGAGAAATTGTTACTCATTTATACTTTTGTTTTATTATTTTGATTTTATTTTATTTTTATGTATTCTTCTTATTATTCTTTCTTATTATCCTTATTAAACTCTCCTTATCTCAACCCGTAAATTCTCATACTTTTACATTATTATTTTTTTGGATTCTCTCTCCCATCCCACTTCAGGGTAGTGAGTGAATGGCTGTATGGTACTTAGCTGTCTGTCGTGTTAAATCATAGCAGGGAAAAAGCCAGGTGACCTTCATATCATGTTAAAAATATTTCCACTTCATCATAATTAGGAGGCCAATAAAGAATGTCCATTAATATTAGAATCTTAATGCTATCAGATCTAGATAATGTGTTTTAGACAATTTAAGAAGAACTAGCTGCTGAAAGCTTTGGAATATAAAGGTCAATTTTCACTAAGTGTCTGGAACTGATGAAATTATAGTTGCTCGAGAGAAAAACAGTATGGTGCCAGTATCTAAAAGTCATGGGGTGGGTTAGGTCATTAAAAACTCATAAAAGTGGTTAGTTAGGTCATTACAGTTCTGAGACTGATCCCTAAATAATGGCAGAGCTGATAAAAGACTTGTTTTTCTCTATCTTCAGTATTCCTTCTAACCAAGATTTAATTTTGTTTGGTAGAAGCAATTGAATGATAAATTTATTCAAATACTTATAAGTAGAAGTTTAAGCACCACATTTAGATTAGTGATCTGACACAAGATGAATACGTTTATGCACTGTGAATTGTGCATCATCCTTTATATAGAAAGAAATTGTTAACGTATTATCTTCTTTCAGTGAATGATGTCACAGTTTAATTCAAAGTCTGCCTTCAAAGTTTAAACCTTTTTTTATTAATTCATAAGGAAAATTATTGTTGATGAAGTTTGTAGGTGACTGTTGTGAATGTTGTAATAAAGAAATGTGAGTGATATATTAGTGAGATTAAAAAGCCTGCTTTCCACAGTCAAATATGCACAGTCAGGCAAGATTCATTTTACTGTGAACTACTATAAAGTTGCTTATCTTCGATGGAAGAATGCAGATAATACAGGTTGGAAAAAGCATATATTGGAAAGTAATACCAACCAAGATATAAAATCTTGAATAGCCAATGACACAAGGAGTGCTATTTATCTTCCAGACTTAGATACAATAAATATATATATATAATTTTAAATTGAAAAAAAAATTCAGTATTTAAAAAAAAAAAAAGTGATCAGTCGTTGACTCTTTTTTTCGATGTTAGAGGGCTTTAGATCTGCTTTTGTGTTGAGTAGCTAACCTAAGAAAACAACTGAAGCTAGAAAACAAGGGAAGGACCATTTTTATCTGGGATATTCATATAAGTCGGAGTTCACATTGTGGGTTAGAATCTGTCATACATGAGTGAGATGCTAATGCTTTCATTAAACTAGCATACATTTTTTGAATTACTGTTCAATGCCAGGTCTTTCAGCCAGCATTGGAATCTTAGTTATAAGTGTGCAAATAGAATACAATCAATAACTAGAGAAGCCTCTGTCTTTGTGGAATCAACCTTAATCAAGAATCACTTATCTCAGATTGTTTGACATAACTCAAACAGATTCTGCTAAAGCAGAGTGCACTACCTGAGAATTTATGACAAGGTCACAACCCAATAGCGTCAGGGACCTTCCTGCCCTGCCTAGGGCATCGTCAGAACATTGACTTTGAAAGCTTTTCTGTATTTAAACTATTTGCTGCCTGCAGAGTGAAAGGAATTAGAGAGAGACTGAAAACAAAAGTGTGGGGCAAATGTCACAGCTGACAATCTCTGGTATATGTTTTGTTGTGCCAAATTATAGCATGTAATAAAAAAGCAATGAAATGGATAGGACAGAAATAGTCAAAGTATGTTGAGAAACATAAAAGAAGTCGCAAATGCTGCTTACTTATGTTATATTGACCAAGAACCAATGCTACTCTAGTAGGTCTAACTATAAGGTATAATGCAATCTATAAAACAGCTGTACCACTTTGAAATATTACTGGAAATAACAAAATCTTTAAAAAAATAAATAAAAAATCCCCCTAAAAAATAGTGAATAAATGTGCTTCCTGTATTTTTGTGGCACAAAGATCAGTTTAACATTAAAAGTAAGACAAGAGGCAATAAACAGCATTTACATTCAAAAGCTCTACTGTTCCACTTTTAACTGCAAATTATTTCAGAAAAAAAGGTTTTTAATCTAGGAAATACCTCTTCCATAAACACAGTTAAAACTTTTTATAACATATCCTGTGTCCCCCCCATCATGTATATTTAAATCACATTTTTATTAGTCTGCCTGTCTAATTCACAAGTAGTATTAACCTTTGTTCTTGCTTAACAGTTACTTTGTAGTTTCAAAACGTTTGTCATTAATCTGGATAATTGGAGCGCAGATTATCAGAACTTTTTTTTTTTTTTGAATTGCTATTATTTGAAAATTCCCATTAAAAACAGTTAGCAAATTTATGAAACTGTGTAAAGTAACTATTTTTTTTTTTCTGTTTTGTATGGTTCCACAACATTTTTCAAGCTGATGATTGAGGACTAGCTATCCAGACTTCATATGGAGCACAGCTCCTTCACAGCAAAGCTAATTAATGGTCTGAGAGGAACCTCATGAAGTTCAACAAAGGCAAGTTCTGGGTCCTGCACCTAGGGAGGAATAACCCCAAGCACCAGTACAGGCTGGGGGCTGACCTGTTGAAGAGCAGCTCTGCAGAGAGGGACCTGGGAGTCCTGGTGGAGAGCAGGCTAGCCGTGAGTCAGCAATGTGTCCTTGTGGCCAAGAAGGCCAACGGTATCCTGGGGTGCATTCAGAAGAGTGTTGCCAGCAGGTCAGTGGAGGTGATCCTCCCCCTCTACTCAGCCCTGGTGAGGCCACACCTGCAGTATTGCGTCCAGTTCTGGGTTCCTCTGTCCAGGAGGGACATGGAACTACTGGAGTGAGTCCAGAGGAGCACTGGAACAGGTTCCCCAGAGAGGCTGTGGAGTCTCCTTCCCTGCAGATATTCAAAACCAGCCTGGATGCCATCTTGTGCAATGTGCTCTAGGTGATCCTGCCTGGCAGGGGTTTGGTCTAGATGATCTTCAGAGGTCTCTTCCAATCTCAGTCATTCTGTGATTCTGTTATTCTGTAAGAGCAGTTTTGATTACAAGATATGGACAGAACATTCTATTCAGTTATAGTCATTTGTGCCTTCAAAACAAAATACTTAAAGGAAGAAAACATACAAATTAAAAAGTCTAGATGTAGGAAAAGCACAATTAAAGAAAAAAAAAAGCTAAGTTTTCTGACAATTGTTGTCTTTAATTCATGAAAGAAATTGGTAACAAATGATGTTAAAACTAACACATGAGGTTTCACAGAGCCATTCATATTCTTACCACTGTTACATGACCATATTTTCAAAGAGAGGTATGTTGTCAGTAATTCCATATTCAAACGTGTACTCTTCTGGGGAGAATGACTGCTATGAAAAAAAAATAAAATAATAAAATAATAATAAAAAAAATATATATATAAAGGCAGTCTTTCCCTTTACTAGTCTTCTTAGAGTAAAACCCAGGGATATATTAACTAGAACATTACAGCAAAAGATCAAAGTATTATGCCTCTACAACCCCTCTTCCTCTCCTCTCACCCAGAGTATTTTCCTGGCATTTGTCTCTCCCTTTTTGGGTTCCTTTGCAATTTGTCAGCCAGCTCCATATCCTTACTGATATAAGTTACTGTCCTGTAAACTCATACTATTATTTCCACGTGGAGAATTCCTCTACTTCAGATTACAGACCTGAAGTGATGTTCTGAAAGCAAGTAGAATGACAAAGGGTACACCAATATTAAAAACTGACATTAGCAAAAAGGTATTTGTGTACACCTGCCAAGGGCTTAATAATAGTGTGAAACCATGGCTCAATACTCAGCAGGACTTTTCACAGGCAAAGACAAGTGACAAGAATCAATTCAGAGCACAGATAGGTGACAACATTAAATTTCTGAGTAATACATGCCTCTTTATTTCTAGCTTTTCTTAAACAAACCAACAAACAAAACAAAACACGTAAACACACACACATCAAAAAAAAAAAAAAAAAAAAAAAGCACCCTGACTTCTCTAATAACTTCTCTGAGTGCAAAGTTTTTTCCCTCTGGCTAAACATACAGTTCAGACACAGAAACATACTCTTTACCCCTGACATTGCAGACATACTCTGTTACTCTGATGCTGTGAAAAATCATTTTCACACCTGAGCTGCCACTCTGAAACTAGCAGCAGCACTTTTTTTATGTTATTACTTGTTTTTCAATCTTCACTCTTACTTACATTCATTCAGCAGCACCAGAGAATGTAGGCACCAATTGTTAGCATTACCTTTCCCTTTTCAATCTCTTCTCATCCGTAACTAGAAATGCAACATCCAAAACCACACTGATATTCCACATCTATGACATAGTGGCTTCCAGTAACATGTATAAAATACAGGAGATAAGTTTAATTTTTATCTAATATCAAATTTCTATAAAATCCCCTACACACACACAAAATATTTTTCTGAACAGAAATTATCTGCTGAAACACCAGCTATTTCTGCTATAGACCTCTTTTTTAAATTGCACAAAACCATGTGTATTGTGCAGTAGAGGAACAGTAAATTGATTAAGATTTGTTTTCTATTTGATCTAAGTCAAGAATTGAGCCAAGTTACTGTAGATGAACTAAAGGTTAGATTGAGAGAGAATTCTTAGGCAACATTGCTCGAAGTATTGAGGTTAGACTTAGAGATAGACTAATTCAAAGCATTGTCACTCAAAACATTGCCACATTGGAAAGCTAAGGCTCTGGGTTTTATCTTTATATCACCAGGCATGAACATCACTAGACCTCAAAAATGAGGTATATCAGAAAGGTTTTGGAAGAGTCACTTTAGCACACAAAGGATGGCTAGGCCACCAGAGACACAGGGTCTGAAATTTCATTTGACTGGGGTCTCAGTGTCAATGTCAAGCCCTGTGATAGAAAGTTTCAGTCTGACAGGCACCCCACCCCCCCTTTTTTTTTCTTTTTCTTTTTTTCTTTTTTTTTTTTTTTTCCCCCATTAAATGCACTTAGAGTATTTAGGGAGCCAGAGACTTTATGTAAGTTTTTCCTGACCCCTGGGGCATTGCATCTTTCTGTTCCCACTTCCCAGAGTTTGCTTTCATTAACACGCTATAGACAAGGACAGTCTGGAGAAAAGAAGAGGGAGAAGAACCATACATTCATTACTCCACTTGCTGAAAGTGAATTGCCCTGCAAAGAATGCAAGATTGACAACCTCAGAGAGAATAAACAAGAGGGAGTCTGGCTCTGCAGGCCAACAGAGGAAGAGCCTGTGATCCCCCAGTGCTGACATAGGCAAAGGACCCTCTGAAGGTATGTCTTTAAGGAATATCAACATTTAAGAGACCTTTATCTGTTTTGTAGAGGAAAATAAGTTACCTCATCCCAAGAAATCACTTCAGAAAAAAATGACCTTTTTGAGGACATTAAGTCTTATTCCAATAGAACAATACACTGCTTTTGCTTGGAGAAAATAGGAGTGACATAATTTCAGCCTGACAGTTTTGTTATAACCCTGTCTTCCTTGTGCTGAAGATCCATTGAGCAATATCAGCTCTCACAAAGGCTAGATATTTTTTTTTCAAATGCGTCTGATTAAAGAGTTACTTTCTAGAAGTTAGTAATTACATAACCTTAATGGAGAATAATTTGAAATAGTTCCACACAAGATCAGTGAACTACCTAAAAATTACAGACAGAAAAAACAGCTTAGATATCTTGAATGAAAGTGAGCTAAAGTAAAAATAATTAGAGACTGCTGAGTAAAATGAAACAATCAAAAAACAGAATAACTTTAGGGATTCAAATTATCACCAGTGAAAGTATTTCAAGAGAGCTACTTAAAATGATTATGAAAACTGCTATAGCTATAGCAGGTTACTTTATAAAAAATAAAATAATAAAATAGAGGCTACACATAGAGGCTGTAATAATAATAATAAAATAGAGGCTCTATTCCTGAAAAGTGGCTAAATATGTCACCCTAAGGGTGGTTTTTTTATTTTTTTTTATTTTTCCAGTTAAAGAACAAAATCTTCCATGACTAAGCACCAGTCTTGCAAACTCACCATGAAGTTTATGAACCGAAGCAGGTTCTTTCAGTTTTATATATCGTTACCAATTTTGCAGTAAGAATTTAGCTGGGAATTCTGTGTATATGTAACCAAGAACTGTCCATTATGTTCAGCTCCAGGTACATAAGATCAGCCTTGCAAAAGCAATTGAGTATTGTGATAAAAATAGACACAAAAATATCCCGTTCATCCGCATTTTTTTTTCATTTTTTCTCTAACTTTTTAACCAAAATCAAATTTCAGAATTTGATGGTAAAAAGTATATTTACAGAATCACAGAATCGTCTAGGTTGGAAGAGACCTCCAAGATCACAGAGTCCAACCTCTGTCCTAACACTAACAAGTCCTCCACTAAACCATATCACTAAGCTCTACATCTAAATGTCTTTTAGAGGCCTCCAGGGATGGTGACTCAACCACTTCCCTGGGCAGCCCATTCCAATGCCTAACAACCCTTTCAGTAAAGAAATTCCTCCTAATATCCAACCTAAACCTCCCCTGGTGCAACTTTAGCCCATTCACCCTCATCCTGTCAGTGGGCACATGGGAGAACAGACCAATCCCCACCTTGCTACAGCCTCCTTTAATGTACCTATAGAGAGCGATAAGGTCTCCCCTGAGCCTCCTCTTCTCCAGGCTGAACAATCCCAGCTCCCTCAGCCGCTCCTCGTAAGACTTGTTCTCCAGACCCCTCACCAGCTTCGTTGCCCTTCTCTGGACCCTAACCCATAGGGACTCTACCTTATCATTTATCTGATATAACATCAGTTAAAAATATTTTGATATGTACTACATATGTAGTGCATATCTCTAAGTGCAAGACAACAAACAGAACTTAAAGAAGAATAAAAAACAAATTTTTGCTGAATCTTCTCCTACTGTCAGCCAAATATATTGATAAATTTCCTAGAATTTCAAATCTGCATGGTGATCTCAATTCAAAGCATGGTGATCTCAATTCAAATTCAATTCATAATTTATATCTACCAATTTACTGACTTATCACATAGTGTTAACTACTGACAAAAATATATCTATCTGTCTATACATATATACATATATATATATATACTTGTGTACATGTATACACACAGAATTCCCAAGGGACCAAAACAGATTATTAATTTATATCTTATATACCACAAGTTGAGGGGCAGGAATGAGGGACTGAGAGTAGAAATACTTCATAGGTGAATCAGAGTGAGTGTGATGAAAAGTAAACATCAAACTGCTTGTGCAACTGAGAGAACACCTCCTTTTTTCAGGATATATACTGTGTCATCTCCAGTTTTGCTACACCATATTCCCAGAGGCATTGGCACCTTAGAAGGCAAATAAACATCTACGTTCTACTGTGGATTAAGATTTATTAACAGTATGTCCTTGCAGCTATGAAATACAATGTCTGATCCGGAAAAAAAAAAAAAAAAAAACAAAACTACTTAATATAAAGAATTCTTAATACAGGGAAGTTAACATAAGTGAAGAATTCAATGCAAAACAAAATCAGCACCTTACTCTTTCACCAAACTGAAAAGTGCCTTCTAGTTTTGTTTGCTCTGTGGATTCCCTGATGCCTCTGCAGAGACATTGCTTTATGTAGTTCAGACCACTGGACACCTTCCACTAGAGCTGGTTCCTCAAAGCCCCATCCAATCTGAACACTTCCAGTGATGAGTCATCCACAACTTCTCTGGGATGACAGGTTGTCATCCACAACCTTTTCCTGTGCCTGTTAAAGAGCAAGTTTAATCTGGAAATGATTTGTTAGAACAAGAATGAGGATGTGAGCTTTTTAAACATGGCTTGATCATGCTACTTTGTCAAAAAGATGTTAGACTTGACTACGTAATATGGAGGTGCTACCAGAATTATCATAGCCAAAGGAGCTGATACCAACACTATTTCTCTCTTTTCTAGAAATCTACCTAAATGTGAGGAAGTAAAATTCCCTAATATTGAATTGTTGAAATGCACTTTCCTTTCCACTTGTTAAACTTGTGTGTATCCTTGGTTAGCATGTTAATTATTTCAGTCTGATGTATTTGACTCTACCTTATTTTCTGTATAATTCAAGTCTGTGAACTGTATTAGCTTAATAGGTGATTAAATTTAGGAGCAGCAATGTTCTGGTATATAGAGTCCAAATCCCACTTACAGACCCCACTTACATCCTACTTAAACTTGCTGTTTTATTTACTTAGGTAGTTTTAGTTTTTAAATTCAATATTTTAGTCATGTATTTATTTTTCTTTACTGTTTATATAAGGATGCTTCAGAAAATACAGCACCACAAGGTTTTGAACCAAAGAGATATCTTTCTTCCCTGTCAATTTATTCAAGAAAATAAACATGCATGATAAATGAGATCAATGACGCAAGGATTGCAGTCTGTTGTTTTTTCTATGTTTCATTTTGTTTTCTAGTGTGTTCATTTCAGAAGTTTCCCATTACCTTATGAGACTAGGGAAGACAAAAACAAAAACAAAAATAAAAACAAATAAAACAATAGATATAACCACTTTTGATCAGTCGCAAATATTACAGAAAGAATACATAATAATATACATAACACAGAAAGACTGGATCTAATGAGGAACTTAGCCTTAAGCAATTGTTTATTCCCTTTATACAGTATGTAAGAAGAGCATGCAGTTTTAAGTGACAATTGTCAAATCACAAACCTTTAAACAGAGTTGTTTAAAACTGATTAGGAAAATATATTAAAATATATTAAATATATATATATTATAATATATAATATATATATTATATAATATATATTTATTTTAATATATAAAATATAAATTAATATATAATTAATATATAAATAATTAATATAATATATATTATATAATATATAATTATATATACGTTATATATATATATAAAACATAATTAATATATAAAAATATATTAAAAAAAAAAGCCACCACGAAATATAAAAACCAACCAACAAAACAAACAAACAAAAAGTATGACAATTGGCCTGGAATCCAATTGTTCTGTAGGTTGTTTATTGTCTGCAGCACTGACTTTGATGCCTTTGTCTGTTTGGAGTTTGCAGTGTACAAGACTCCTTAATAGGTTTGTTATTTGATATGCTTTTGTACATTATTTAAGTATTAAGGGTAGATAAATCCCTGAATCTTTTATGATAAAACATTATTTTATAGGAAATTAACAGTGAGGATTATTCTGCATTCGAGCTTGAAGTCCTAAATAAAGATTTTTGAAAGCTTCATTGCTGTGACCCTCAGTCTTGCTTCATTAAAGTTCCATAATGTTATGCAAAAAGTAGGTTATTCTTAGTATAAGTCTGGTCCAGTCATAACAAGACACGAGAACAATTTTTCATGGTAATTAATCAGGCTCCATGGTGGCCTATATGATTTTTTTTGTTGTTGTTTAATTCTGTAAAGCATTTTTTGTGGTAGGAAAGAAAAATCACAGTAGAGTTAGAAGAAACAGACCTATATTATTTTATAAGTTGATGACAAAAAAAAAAATAAATGTCTATTTAAACCCTAAAGTACAATAAATTTGGTTTAAATGAGAGTTCAGCTTGGCAGGCACCTTTGTAATAACAAGTCTTTATGCACTTGCAAAAAGCATTTCATATGGTCTAGTAAGCTTATGGAAAAGTTTTGCTTGGCTTAATATCAATTTCCACTTGTAGAAGATGATTAATTTGCAGGGGAAGTAAAATAGAAAATGTTAAAAATAATTATTTGATCCAATAGGGAGGTAATACCATATGTGATTGATTGGATTACTTCCTGGTGAAAACTGCAGTTTCCCAGGGAAGGGTGCAGGCATCTTCTCTGATCACAGCTTAACAGTCAACTCAAATACAAGGGTTTGGGATAAATCTTCCTGGGTCTGGTAATGGCCTAAGAATTCATAAAGCAATTCCTTCCTTCTATGGAAATGTGGGAGAAAAATCATTTCTTAAACAAGCAAACAAACAAACATGCAAAAATAGTGTTAAACTCACCCAGCTTAAAAATGTGTGAATATCACAGGTTGTACCAACAATACATACAAGAACATCCTCATATGTTCAGGTATTATTAAAAAAAATAATAATAAAAATAAAAAAACTGAGAGAGAAAGTTTGGGAAAAGATGCCTAGTTATGAGGAAAAAAAGAAGGGGGGGGGGAGGGCGGGGGGAAGGAGGAAAGACAGAAAGAAAGAAAAAAGACTAGAACTACAAAAGGAACACAGTTTCTTAAGGTTTAACTTTCCGTAAGTCAATCAGTAGGACCACATACCTGAGTGATGTTTTCATACACAATGTTGGGCACACATATTATATGAATATGTGTGTGTGTGAGTGCATGTCTATATAATAGAATTTTGGGGAGGTTGTTTTTAATATAACTATTCTTCCCACTCTGTTGATCAACAATTTTTGAAAATAAATAGCTTTCTCAATGAAGGGTCAAATAGTAAATTCCTGCTTTACTAACAGAAAGGAACCTCAAAACAGATGCAGTGAACTGAACAGAAAGAAAACGCATTCAGAATGAATATCTACAGGGAATTTTATGTATAGCTATTGTAAAAATAAGATAATGAATTGTATTGGATTTACATGGCAAAGCTTTGGTAACAGGAGGACTGCAGGGGTGGTCTCTTTGAGAAAAGTCCAGAAGTTGTCCCATGTTAAATATGGGCCAGTTCTAGATGGCTCCAAAAGGGACCCACGGCTGGCCAGAGCCGAGCCAATGAGTGACGCTGGTTGCACCTCTGTGAAAACATATTTAAGAAAGGGAGGAGATGCTACACTACAGTAACTGGGAGAGGAATGAGAAAATGGAGAGAGAAACAACCCTGCAGACACAAAGGTCAGTGAAGAAGGAGCAGAAGGAGGCACTGTAGGTGCTGGAGCAGGCTGTTTCCCTGCAGCCCATGATGTGCCACAGCAGAGCAGATCTCCACGCTGCAGCCCATGGAGGAGCCCATGGAAGAGCAGGTGGATAAGATCTGAAGGAAGCTGCAGTCCATGGAGAGCCCTTGCAAGAGCAGACTCTGGGCCAGAGCTGCAGTCTGTGGAGAGGAGCCCACAGCGGAGTAGGTGGTCTGGCAGCACCTGTAGTGCACAGGGGACCAATGCTGGAGTAGTCTGTTCCTGAAGTACTGCACCCCATGGTATGTCGACTCATATTGGAGCAATTTTTGAAGAACTGTAATCTGTGAGAAGCCCACATTGGATCATTTCGGGATGGATCACATCCCATGGGAGGGACCCCACATTGGAGTTGGGGAGAAGAATGAGGAAGAAGGAGCAGCAGCAACGAAATATTATGGAATGACTGTATCCCCTGTTCCCCTGCACTGTTTGAGGGGACGAGGGAGAAGAGGGTAAATAGGAGAGGGAGGTGTTTTTAGTGTGCTTTTAGTTCTCACTTTTGTAGTCATTTGTAGTCATCAACTTACATGAATCTTTCCTAAGCTGAGACAGTTTTTCCTGTGACAGTAATTGGCAAGTGATCTTGTCCTCATCTCAAACCATGAGCTTTTTCATCATATTTTGACCCCCTTGTTCTGTTAAGGAGAGAGAGTGAGAGTGACTTGGTGGTGCTTAGCTCTCCATGGTTGTTAAATCACCACATGAATAGATCAGAACTTGAGATATTTTGTATTGTTTATTAATATATTTAAATTTCACTACTGTTGGAACTAATGTATTTTGTTACAAAAACAGTATAACTGATTTATCTAATTGTGCCTCTGAGTTTTGTACCTGCACAAAGTATTTATTCTAAAATAGATTCAGAATACAGGAGTATAATTTTTTGTTGTTGTTGAAAGAAAGTGGACACCTGACAGATGTGCTGATTTTATAGTTACTTAACATACTTTGATTATAAAAACTGGTAAAGATAAACTATCCAGTGACAACTAAGACCTGAAATGAATGAAAAGTGAAAGGAAAGACTTGCACATTTTTTCCATTCCTATATTTGTTGTCACACTAGTGGATATTTCACAATTTCAAGAAGCTTTCACTTTCACAGTGAAGTCAAAAAAATAAGACAAATATGATGACAAAAGACAAAAATTGATGACGTGATGTCCTTTGAAGGCAAAATAAATATTGATTTTTAAGCTATCGATTGAAGCTGGCATAGATATACTTTAAAAATATTGATGTGTGATGAAATATATAGTGCAAACAGGTTTGACTACTGTTCAAATTGATTTGGGTACATTAATGTTAAATTTAATTTTTAATAAGTTCTGTCACTAAAGCCACTCCAGACATCATCCACTTCTGGACAGATGGTTCCAGAAGGTTATTTAGGCTATAGGAGACTTCATCTCCAGTAATAGTAAGAGCCTGAAGCCTTAGGCTGGGAAAGAATGTTACATTTAGTGCAACCACCATCAGATGCTTCAAGTAATGAATCAAGAAACTCCGTATCTGTTGAAAATAAACACACCTTTCTTACAAAGCATGAATTCTTCAAACATGCATAAACTTGCATAACTTCCCCCTCCCCCCAAGAGTACCATCAAGAACATACCATTTAGTGGTGAATTCTCAGGAAAACAGATAAATAATATTATTTTTGGTTTCAAGAAACGCTGTTAGAAAAAAAAAAAATAATTAATTTAAAAATAGTTACTTGATTATTTAAATAATGACATTGGAAACTATCTTGTGCTGTATACAAGGAAAAATGATAATCTTTTCAAGCTTTAAAACAAAACAAAACAAAACAAAACTTTTCATCCCATAATACCATAACATCATATAGATTACTACATTTGATTTTGCTGTCCCTCCCCTTTTCTTTGTTTTTTTTTTTTTTTTTTTAATCTTTCTTTAATAGCCTGGTATCCCTAAGTTACCTTATAGTTTTTGCTAAATAATTTAAACAGTAACATTCTGTATTCCAACATACAGACATTTGCATAACTGATTTATTGAAACATGATGAAACAATTGGCATTGTAAAATATTATGACTGCTGAAAGTGATTTTTTCATTAATCACTGTAAATGGTTCTGACATTTTTTTAGGGCCAATTTTATGTGGAAATTATTCAAACCCTTTGGGTATAACGATTTGTTATTTAAAACCTCTTAGCATGGATTGGTGATACTACTTCAATTTGTTTCAAGAGAGAATTATATAGCCTTTAGGGGGAGAAAGAAATTCCTAAAGAAAGCATTTTTAAAATGTAAACATTTGTACTTGTACTATTTACTAGTAACTAAAATTACAGTTATGCTTTTTCCTTTCTTTTTTTTTTTTTTTTTTCCATGTAAAAGTACAATCCCATGGTACAGACGGCTAAGGATAAGCCTTTTATTTCTAATATTTATTTTAGCAACTTATTAACACATAATGTATTTTAACAAGCCTGAGATGTTTCTTGTTCTTGTGAAAGGAAAATAGAGAATTTTAAAGCACCTCTTTACTATCACAGAGCTTTACCTTGAAAAGTTCAGACTCATATATTCCGATTTTTAATGTAACTTCATCTCCCTCACATAAAACAAATCTGTGTATTTCATTGTAATTAATTTTTAAGATTTTTTTCTTCTTGAAATAACTAGTTCATACAAACTTTATTTACTGTGGAAATTGTCTTTATTAATCATTAAGAATAATTTATTTATTTTCATAAAGATAAGGGTAAATACATGTCAAATCTGCAAAATGTCCTCATTCTGCCTACTGAAACTGAATATTCTTTCAATCATTTCTACCCAGATGACTTCATGAATTTGCCCACTAAAGAAGTCTAAAATGTGCATTCACTGAGATATTTTCCTCAGAGGCTGGTAAGCATGAAAGATCTGATCTTGTTTGATCATCTGGAAGAACCAGTGTACATGGCCTCATAGGGTTAATAAGCACAAGGATTTTTTAAGGTAAAGATGATATTTTTACATTCATTTTTATGTTGCTTGCTACTTTCCCAACAGCACAGAGTGGCGAGTATTAGCTGTCTACTGCATTTCTCACCTCTGAGTGGCTTTTCTTCCCCAGGCTTCTAAAGTGAGGGGCTGGGAATAAAGAACATCAAGGAAAACAAGTGAAGAGGGAGGAAAAAAATGGCTTTTGAGAACAGTTTCATGGACCATACTATCACTAAGTGAATGGTGTTGCTGTCCTTGGCAACCTTCATTTACTTTCTTGAAGTTTTCTGTCTACTGTTCAGATATCCAACAGTATGTTGGCTTGCTTCTGCAAGGCCTTATTCTCCTCTTCTTTTAATTCCTGCTATGGTGAAATCCATTGCTCTGTTGCAGACATGTGACTCCAGGCTGTCTGTGTATAAATGCAGTAAGTGAAAAAGGCAGACAATGTGAATTAATTATCCCCCCCCAAAAAAAACAAAACAAACAAACAAAAAAACACACCACCACCTTTGGCAACAACATAGCAAGATCAAGCTTTGATGAAAACTGACAGCTGAAAAAAATTAAAAAAAAAAATAAATCTTATGCACACTTCAGACTGTTTGTGAATCTGTTACCTTCTAAGAAGATTGTTCTTTATTACAAGAGAAAACTAAAGTGTAAGGGTTCATTGGTTGAATAAATATATACTTTCCTTATCTATTAAAGATTGTTATGTTTTAGATGAAAACAGTCATTTATAGTTTTAGTAGCTGAGGCATGAATCAAAAAAAATATTTCTATCTGAGGACAAAATAATACAATTATAAATAATTAGTAATGCCAGGTTTACCATATAATAGTTAAGAAAAGTGAGAATAAGTAGTGTTGATAGCTCATTCCAAAGTCTTCCTTGTCCTACTGGCTACTGACTGCAGCTGACACATCAGACATTAGTTTCAGTAAACCCCTGCTCTACAGCCATTTGACTTAGTCACTTTTTGGTAATTCCAGATGGAGCATGTGACTGATCAGAATGGGCTGCCACAGGATACTTTAGAAATCAGACTTTTCCAGACTTGCCTAACAGCACAATTTTATTGAATGCTCTTTTTCACAGTGATTTCTACTTGTCCTTAAGCAAAATATGTACAGAAATTCCAGTCACTCTTTGTGTTCAGTTCATGCCATGCTCTTTAAAAGATATACACAGACATTTAGGGCCCTAAAAAAAAACAGTTCCATAAATATATATATACACACACATATACTCATATAAAATGGGTAAAAAAAAATAATTGGTAGATGAACCAACTTACAGAGATGTAATTTACTGGTTTTGTGAAGGGAAGAAATAACATAATTTCTATGACCTCTCTTTCAGTATAATGAAAATGTTGTCCATTATCAAGAAAGAGAAAGATGGCAGCCACCAAAGAGTTTTCATTGTTTAAGTTTACAGATTAGTGTGTGGTTGTACCTTAATTGCTTCCATCACAAATCAGTCACACCACTGCAGACCCTTATGAATGACTCAAGTGGGTCAGAATTTGTACAAGGATAGCATTTAATGGAACTGATTTTAGGCCCCCAAAAAATCAGTTCCATATATATATGTACTCTTCTTCAGGATTTCAGTTGTCTTTCAGTAAGCATACAATTTCACTAGTACTATGATGAACAACCAAAATCTTAAATATCCAACCACTTATTTGTCATAGTATAAAGCAGATCACATTTCAACGCAACTGTAATATTTAGATTTACTATTTTTATGCTTGCATAGATTAAGTTATAATGTTATGCTTGCATAGATTAATTTATAATGTTATGCTTACATAGATTAAGTTATAATGGTAGAACGTTAGATTTGTGAAAATCTCTTTTAGTCTGATTTCCCTTAACATAAGGAAATTATGTGATTATTCTGATCCTTTCTGGATACATACAGAATCATAGAATCACAGAATCATCTAGGTTGGAATAGACCTCCAAGATCACGGAGTCCAACCTCTGTCCTAACACTAACAAGTCCTCCACTAAACCATATCACTAAGCTCTACATCTAAACGTCTTTTAAAGACCTCCACGGATAGTGACTCAACCACGTCCCTGGGCAGCCCGTTCCAAAGCCTAACAACCCTTTCAGTAAAGAAATTCCTTCTAATATCCAACCTAAACCTCCCCTGGCGCAACTTTAGCCCATTCCCCCTCGTCCTGTCACCAGGCATATGGGAGAACAGACCAATCCCCACCTTGCTACAGCCTCCTTTAAGGTACCTATAGAGAGTGATAAGGTCACCCCTGAGCCTCCTCTTCTCCAGGCTGAACAATCCCAGCTCCCTCAGCCGCTCCTCGTAAGACTTGTTCTCCAGACCCCTCACCAGCTTCGTTGCCCTTCTCTGGACTCGCTCGAGCACCTCCATGTCCTTCTTGCAGCGAGGGGCCCAAAACTGAACACAGTACTCGAGGTGCGGCCTCACCAGAGCCGAGTACAGGGGGACAATCACTTCCCTAGACCTGCTGGCCACGCTGCTTCTTATACAAGCCAGGATGCTGTTGGCCTTCTTGGCCACCTGAGCACACTGCTGGCTCATATTCAGACCATCAACCAATACTCCCAGGTCCTTCTCTGCCAGGCGGCTTTCTAACCACTCCTCTCCAAGCCTGTAGCTCTGCTTGGGGTTGTTGTGCCCCAGGTGCAGGACTCGGCACTTGGCCTTTTTGAACTTCATACAGTTGGCCTCAGCCCATCTGTCCAGCCTATCCAGATCCTCCTGAAGAGCCTTCCTACCCTCGAGCAGATCGACACACGCACCTAACTTGGTGTCATCTGCAAATTTACTGAGGGTGCACTCGACCCCCACATCCAGATCATCGATAAAGATATTAAAGAGAACTGGTCCTAGTACTGAGCTCTGGGGGACTCCACTAGTGACCGGCCTCCATTTTAACTCCATTCACCATGACTCTTTCGGCCCGGCTATCCAGCCAGTTTTTAACCCAACAAAGCATACGCCAGTCCAAGCCACAAGCAGCCAGTTCCTTGAGGAGAATGCTGTAGGAAACGGTGTCAAAAGCCTTACTGAAGTCAAGGTAGACCACATCCACAGCCTTTCCCTCATCCACTAAGCGTGTCACTTTGTCACAGAAGGAGATCAGGTTCGTCAAGCAGGACCTGCCTTTCATAAACCCATGCTGACTGGGCCTGATCGCCTGGTTGCCCTGCAATTGCCGCTTGATTGCACTCAAGATAATCTGCTCCATGAGCTTCCCTGGCACTGAGGTCAAACTAACAGGCCTATAGTTTCCCGGGTCTACCCTCCAGCCCTTCTTGTAGATGGGCGTCACGTTTGCTAGCCGCCAGTCAACTGGGACCTCCCCTGATAGCCAGGACTGCCGATAAATGATGGAAAGCGGCTTGGCCAGCTCCTCCGCCAGTTCTCTCAGTACCCTCGGGTGGATCCCATCCGGCCCCATCGACTTGCGTCCATCCAAGTGCTGTAGCAGGTCGCCAACCATTTCCTCGTGGATAGTGAGGGCCACATCCTGTTCCCCATCCCCTTCCACCATCTCAGGGTATGGGTATCCAGAGAACAACTGGTCTTGCCGCTAAAGACTGAGGCAAAGAAGGCATTGAGCACCTCAGCCTTTTCCTCATCTTTTGTAACTAAGTTTCCCCCCAGCACCCAGTAAAGGATGGAGATTCTCCTTAGTCCTCCTTTTTGTGTTGATGTATTTGTAAAAAGGTTTTTTGTTATCTTTAACGGCAGTAGCCAGATTGAGTTCCAGATGAGCTTTGGCCTTTCTAATTTCATCCCTGCACAGCCTCGCAACGTCCTTATAGTCCTCCTGAGTGGCCCGCCCTCTTTTCCAAAGGTCATCAGCCCTCGTTTTTTTCCTGAGCTCAAGCCACAAATCTCTGTTCAGCCAGGCCGGTCTTCTTCCGTGCTGGCTCATCTTTGGGCATGTGGGAACAGACCGCTCCTGAGCCATTAAGATTTCCTTCTTGAAGAGTGCCCAGCCTTCCTGGACTCCTCTGCCCTTCAGAACCACCTTCCAAGGGACTCTGCCAACCAGTGTCCTGAACAGCTCAAAGTCAGCCCTCCGGAAGGCCAAGACAGCGGTTTTACTGATCCCCTTCCTGACTTCACCAAGAATAGGGAACTCTACCATTTCGTGGTCACTCTGCCCAAGACAGCTCCCGACCACCACATCTCCCACCAGTCCTTCTCTGTTTGTGAACAGAAGGTCTAGCGGGGCACCTCCCCTGGTAGGCTCTCTAACCAGCTGCGTCAGGAAGCTATCTTCCACGCTCTCCAGAAACCTCCTAGACTGCTTTCTCTGGGCTGTGTTGTGCTTCCAGGATATGTCTGGGAAGTTGAAGTCCCCCACAAGAACAAGCGCTGACGATTTTGCAACTTCTGCCAGCTGCCTGTAGAACTCCTCATCCATCTCCACATCCTGGTTCGGCGGTCTATAACAGACCCCCACCAGGATGTTTGCCTTGTTGGCCTTCCCGCTGATCCTAACCCACAGGGACTCAACCTTATCATTCCCAGCCTCAAGTTCCACAACATCAAAACACTTTCTGATATAGAGAGCCACACTACCACCCCTTCTGTGCTGCTTGTCCCTTCTGAAGAGCCTATAGCCAGTCATTGCAACACTTCAGTCATGGGAGTGGTCCCACCACGTTTCCATGATGACAACCAAGTAATATCTTACCTACTGCACAATGGCTTCCGGCTACAACAGTGTCTGCCTTGCTTCATCTCAATAACTTTTGTATTCACCTGCCAATCTCAGTCAGAACTGCTAGATAGATCAAGATGCCACACAGCTCAAGATGATCAAGATGTCATAGATAACACAGAGACCAAGATGTGCTTCCAGTTTCTGAAGACAACCAACCAGGAAAAACTTAACTGAATTCATACAGGATGACTTCAGTGAATGTTTAAACTTCATTGGACTCCTGAGAAACAAGTTTTTAACCGGAATTGCAACAGATACTAATTTTTCCAAGCACATGACAAAAAGACATAGGAAAAAATAAATCAATAAAATAAAACAAACAAACAAACAAAAAACAGATTTTGTTAGTTCCAAGTGTGTTCAAAAGTTGATTGAATAAAAATTATATCTAATTTGGAAACTTCAACATTCACTTTAGGTTATGATGAGGCAATGCTGCAAAAGCATAGCTAGTTTATTTTCTCAGATTTGTTGTATTACTTTGCCCAAACCTTTATCTTAGGAACCCCATCTTTAATCTTCATATTTTTTGTGTCCTACCGTCTGCAAAATTGTTACCTTGTATTTGTGACAAACTACAACTACACAAGGAGCTGATCCAATAAGGAATAAAGAAGTCACTTTCAGAAGTGATAGCGTTTGTTTGTTTGTTTGTTTGTTTGTTTTTAAAGTGAGGAACCAGGATAACTTTGAAAGTCCTTTTCAACCCATGCAATGAGAAAAAGGAAACCATGACTACAAAATTCTGTAGTAGATATGATTTGCTGGAGACAGCCAAGTCAGAGAACGGTGACTGACTTCGATCAAAGCGAGTGCTCCTGAACATGCAAGCTGAAGTGGACCCTGGAGGGATTTAGGAAGATGGAACTTTGGAAACTATGAGTTAGTATCTATTTGACAATGAAGCTGACAGTTTCCACAAGGATCGGACAAAGGAGATTGCTTTCGTGTTTGTTATTTGTATTTTACCGTCTAAAATGTATTTTAAATATTGAAATATAGATGTATTCTGCTCTCTAATTATCTATCTTTTAAAGTTTGGAATAAGAGGAGCATAACCAGGTGCATGATATGTCAAGTGTTTGAATTAATTAATTCAAATTAAGTTTGAATGCCATGCTTTGCTTTTTTAAAATATATTTTGTTTTGTGCAGGTATCTAAAAAGGTGAGGGAATCATTCTAGCCTAACAACAGGTATCTGAGCATGAGGAAATTTGGAAAGCTATCAATCCTCATAGTGTGCATATAAAAATGTTCCATACTAATAAGATGTGTTACTATTATGTAGAATCTCACAACTTGAAAAGCCATAAAATCAGGAAAGGGTCTTGATTACAATGTGGTAAACCACAGTTGTCGTAATGTGGTGAAAAAAAAAAAGGTAAAAAAAAAAAAACAGTGTCAAAGATAAAAGAAACCAGACTTTACATATATATTCCCTGAAGGGTTAGCATTTTCTTCAGCTTTTATTTGAAACTGCTATTTCTGTTTTGTGTATTAAATCCATGCAGAGACTCATCTGAAAAATAACCCTATTTGCAAGGATCAATCAAATTTAACTTTGACATTTTATCTTTCAAGAAAGGTCTCTAAACAAAATATTTATTTTCCTACTCAGATATTTTCTTTGTGTGTCTACAGGTGTGTCCCTTCTAACTTCTACTGTCCTGTGGAATGTTTCATATAGTTTTACAAATTCTGAGAAAACTTCTTATGAAATGTAGTTGATCAAAAATACATGATTATTAAATAGTATTAAAAGCAGATATTTTTGTGCAATTGATTAGGAAATCAGATCACCTTCAGTAGGGTTCATGTCACTTAACATATCATGAGTGTGGTTTACTTCTGAAACATAAAATCTTTGAGTCAAAATGTGGAAAGAACAATTTTAAAACATTGAAATAAATTATTTTAGCTATATACATTGCGAAAGGCATAGCACCTTAAAGACATTTTTCCTCCTCTAGCAAAAACAAATACGAATTTGGCTACTGACCCCAATTGTATAGTGTAAATGTTTACATTTGGTCAAACAAATTTCTATATTAGATATTAGGAAGAGTAAGAAACATTTTTATGACAAAATAATAAAAAAGACTGACTTTTAAAATAATATTTTCCTAAATAAAGATTTTTTTTTTTTCTGTTAATGTTGTAAGCATTTTTAGGTTAATCGTCCTCTTAAGTTATTTTAGCTTTTCTACTGGAAAAAGGTTCTGCATACCTTTTTGGTATGAGAGAGAATGCAATAGATAAATATTGGGCTAGATTTTATGTGGATATTTATGTGGATATACAATTCAAGAATGTCTGGATGGGGAGTAATTCTTGATTAAATATTCTTAGTTGCCTTCTGAAACAAACTTTTTTTTTCTTTTTTTTTTTTTTCCAGGTTGTAAGAAAGCTTATTCTAGCAAAAAAAAACAGTATTTTTCTCCAGCTTTTTCTTCCCTCTGCAGCTATGTTTCTCCCTATCTGTCTGTTCTTAGCCTTCTCGTACTTTTATCTCTCTTGGAATTTTTAAGGCAATTCACTGAATTAATTCAGCTTGCCAAGGTAGTAGAGACACTAAGTTGAAAAAAAAAAAAAAAAGTGAAAAATATTAAGGGTAATATCATTTTCCTTTGGACACTCTCCAATAGTTTTATGTCCTTCTTATGCTGTGGTGCCCCAAAGTACACACAGTGCTCGAGGACATAATACTATTGGAGAATGCCCAAAGGAGGGCTACAAAGATGGTGAAGGGTCTAGAGGGCAAAATATGTGAACAGTGGCTGAGGTTACATGGTATGTTCAGCCTGGAGAAGAGGAGGATGAGGGGATGCCTCAGACTACAGCTTCCTTATGAGGGGAGAGGAAGGGCAGGCACTGATCTATGCTCTCTGGTGACCAGCAATAGTACCTGAGGGAACAGCATGAAGCTGCATCAGGGGAGGTTCAGGGTACATGTTAGGAAAAAGTTTTTAACCGAGAGGGTACCTTGGCACTGGAACAAGCTCCCCAGGACAGTGGTCACAGCATTGAGCCTGCAACAATTCAGGAAGTGTTTGGACAACTCTCTCAGACATATGGTTTGATTTTTGGCTGGTCCTGTGGAGACCCAGGAGTTGGAGGTTATGATCCTTGTGGTTCCCTTCCAACTCAGGATACTCTATGATTCTATGATTCTAGGCACCAGATATGAATAGGTGCAGCAGTTTGGGAGTGATAAAGGTACAGATAAAACCATAACATTTAGGTTCACTCTCAGATTGAAGTTCCTTTATTCCAGGAGAAGATTTAATGAGGATTAGCTTTTCTAAAACAAACAACAACAATATAATTAGCTCTGTAGGATTTGAGAACATGGTATGACATTTTTGTGCCTTCAAAAACAGTCCAGTTCATGTGTTATCTGTATACACCTAAAACCTGCCACATATAAACATATAGTAATAAAAGAAATTTCTAATTTTCAATTTTAAAATGTTTGAGAAAATAACTTAATCATTTCAAGTTATTATGCATCCTTTTATAATGTTTCTTGAATATCATCTTAATGAGGTATATTATGGATGAACAATCTGAAGAATGTTAAACACCAGACCAAAAGCATGAATTAGTGTAGGGCAGAGAAGAAGGTTTGCTTTAGTCACGCAAGATAGAAAATGCATCCAAGCTAATTACATTACTGAGTTATGTGTAAGTATGCTGTCCCCAATTACATGGAATTTTTCAGAGGTAAAAAACAAAACAAAACAAAACAAAAACAAAACAAAACAAAAACCACAGAACAAACAAAAAAAATAGAGCTTCAGTCACTCTTAAGATATAATATTGATATTAATCAATTGTGTTTAGCAAATATTTTATTCAACTATATTAGCTATATTATAGGAATTAAGAAAGAAAACAATGTTCTGTATTTCTCAAATCTATTTCCTTCTTACTAGCTTTACCAAGTAGCTAACATGATGTTTAAGACTACATGCCACTTAAGTTTTGATAGTTTCATTTTATAATTACTCATCTTAATAATAAAATTACTAATTTTATAATTTCAGAGATCAAAAAGTATTTGCTGTAATCTCCTGTTGGTGACTCGGAAAAAGATAATCTTAATAAAGACAGGCAAGAAAAAGAAATGGAACTTTTCATCCATGCAATTTCTGTATTGTTTTACAAATATATATAAACAATTTATATATTGCTTTACAAATAAAATTTCTTAAGCACATGAACAATGAAAGTTTCACTAAATATTTTCGTTAAAACCTACGTGCACTTGGTATTCCTTTTAACTTCCCAATATGCGAAAGAACAAGTTTCATTAAATTATATTTATTTTAATTTGGTAAATATTATTTGCTAAGTTAACAATTCAGTGTTTATATGTCTATGTTTATATAGTCAATAAAACTCTGTTTAAATCCTTTCCAAGTTGATGGTAAATCCTGCAACTGGATTAAAATGCACATATTTTAGAACAATATCTTTTTAAAATAAATTAACTGGAATTAATTTGCATACTATGCATCAATTTTCTAATTAAAACATTTCATTTCAATAATTACTTTTCATCATTTATCTTTTAGATGTCATTGTTCTGTGATCATACTGTATATTTATTTCAGAGTTTTAATCCAAATATAATTAAATTTTATGTCAGTACAAACACTTGTTCATTGTAGTGTCACATTAGTTTGTTACACTATAAGATTAAAGAGAGTCTGACATAGTGATTGCAGTCCCAGAACAGTTGCTTTCATTTATTACTGAAGCATATAATTGTTCCATTTCCCACAACTGGTTTACTTGATAAACCCATTCTGTTCTTTAAGCATGTATGCACTCTTAATCTTCATGCCTCTTATTTCCTCTCTTCCAAGAAATTCATGAGCAGTCATATTCAGCTTATGGAAAACAACTTGTGGATTATTAATTTATCCTTATTTTTTGTTTAATCAATTTTCAAAACTCATCTACTTTTTCTAACTTACTGCATAAATATTCTTTTTTTTATATTGTTCTTGGATTATAAATAAATAAATAGATAAATAAGTAGGATCATTGCAAAGAGCTTGATAGTGCATAGCAAATAAAGCTTTATTTACTGAAGAATCTGATCAATCTGTACTTTCATTATGTTGAGTAATATGATTTTCAGTCCTAGTCTGAAAACATGAAAAATATTTTTTGTTGTTTTCTTGTTTGTTAAGCAGATCTGTTATAGCACAGAAATTAATGTGACCTTCTCTATTAATGTCTGTCCATAAACTTTTTCTAAGTGGGATCTTCTAGATGAGATTTCCTTAACATCACTTTTTGACTGAACTGGTCAAAGTACTGTATCTGTTGTTTATGAAATGCATAATTCATTATATCAAAGTAATTTTAAGTACATCCAAAGACTCCTGTGAGACCTTGCAATAAATACAAAATTATGGTTTCTGTCATACGGATGTTTGCCACTATTTTGGTATCTGCATCTGAATTAGTTACAACTAAGTTTCACCTACAGAAAATGGAGATAAATGACTGTGACTTAAGACGGTGATGTCTCTGATTTATTTTATATGTCAACATCATGGTTAGATTTATCATATTCAAAGGTCCAATCCCCATTTGGTTTAAAGGAAGAAAGACTGAGTAACTACCTCAGATATAGATATCAATAATATTTGGCAGGAATTTCAACCTCAATCTGCCTATTCCCTCTTAGTTTTTAAGGACTTTAGAGTTAAAATGTCTTTGAACTTTTGAGGAAGACTTATTGATTTATGGCTTTGGTCAGGGAGCTGATAATTGTTTACAGATAGTGAATATGCTTCACTGACTGTGAATTACGATTTCCAGGTTCTGTATATTGTTGAAGATACATGGTAAAATTTACTTGAAATTTTGGGAGTTGATGTTCAAGAAATTATATTTGTTTGTAGTCAATCACAAAGCAAGCCTAATCAAAGGTCAAGAGAGTATTCACAAAGGTTTTCTAATGTCCTTCAACATATGCAATAAACTCCGTGGGCCCTAATCTTAAAAAGTACTTGAATGATTTCTTAATTTGATAAAAATGTATCCCAATTATTAGTGAGAAAGAACAAAGGCTTTATTTTGCAGAACTAGAAAAACAATAAGAACAAAACAAAAACAACACAACAGGTTGTGATCCTATGATAACAATGATAATAGTACACGTGCTTGGAATTGTTAGGTACATTCAGCAAATGTACAAAATCATGTCCAAAGTGGCAAAAGAAAATAAAAAAAAAAGTTCCATTGTAGTTCATGCAAAGTGAAGAAAAAAGAAATATACATATATATATATATAATCTCTTCATTATTTACTTCTGAAAAACTGGGAACAGATTGGATCCTCTTTCATAAATGTAAATGCAAACTGCCAGTAAAACAAGTGTGAAAGGTAGCAAAAGGCATGAACGGCATTTTAGAAATGCAATAAGTGCCATTTGTATGCTTTTTTCTCTAGAATATTAGAGAAAAAATGAGGTATGAAATTAATATTTAGTCAAAACTCCCTCCCTTTCCTCTCTCATTACCCTGAATCACTTTTCTACCAATTTTCTGACAAAGTCACAACCTTCACAGTAGCCCTTAACAGCAATGAAGCTATCAATGCTCCAGCAGGGGGATTGGATTAGATGATCTTTCAAGATCCCTTCCAATCCCCAACATTCTGTGTTTCTGTGATTCTGTGATTCTGTGAATGTTAGCATAAAATTATAAACACCTAAGCCTTTGCAATAGTCATAAGTATGGCAGTACGTGTTAAGTGAAATGAAGACAGGTAAAAAGAATAAAGGAAAGTAGAAAATCTATTCCAAGTGAGAAAGTAAATATGTGAAACATCAAAATAAATAAAAAATGAAGGGAAAATATATAATTATGTGGGATGAAACAGTTTCCATTCTTTTACAAAGAATGAAATCTGCAAAATCTCAAATATGATGTAATGCATTTATCTATCTGAGCAATTCACTTACGTTTTCCTTTTTTTGTTTGACTGTTTTATATATATATATATAATTTCAAGTTACCTGGGAAAAAATAATGACTGGAATTTTGTCAGCATTTTTATTTTGAAGTTTGAATAAGGTGATCTTTTATCTATTCCATTTCTGCTGTGTTTGTCTTTGTTTCCTTTGTTATTTTTACATTTTCTCCTTGTCCATTTTGCAATTTTTCAAATAATTACACTTCATATTTTGCTTTTCAGTGTGTTTCCTGTGTGCTTATACACCGATGTGCAAACAAAATTCTGCTTAATATATAGAGAGTTCTCATCCACTTTGAAGGAATTTGAAAATTTCTCATCCAATTTGAAGGAATACAGAGATGTCTATGGTTTTCATCTTTCTGAATTCTTACTTACATATTTCTTAGTTACATACACACATGCCCAAACATGTTCTTTCATGTGTATATATTTCCAAATATCTCTTGAAGAACAGACACCCAAGATAATGGAAACCAATTTCAGGTTTGGAAACAATATGTGCCTTGAAGAAAAAAAATATATATATATATGTATATATATATATATATTTTCCCCCTGTGGCATGAAAAAATCAGTGCTTTTGATATTTTTCCTCTTTTATCTTCATTATCTGGAATAATTTTTATATCTATCTATGAAACTGTATACTATAGTATATAGCATAAAACTATAACTTTTTTTATCTATCTATGAAAATATAATTGCCATTTCTCACCATACTCTCAATTTGGTCAAGTGATCTCACTCAAATAGCCATATGGAAACAAGTTAGTTTGGATACCAAAACTGAAAAAATATTTAGCACATTTTCTGACTGAATTTGGAAGCAATAGAGTAACAAATTATGTACAATACATATTATTATAAACACAGACAACAATTATATAATAATAAATTTATAATTATATATGCTTATATATTTTTTTTAAAATACCTGTGCATTTTAATAAACAATTTAACAATGCTGTTGCATCATTCCTTTCTTATTCTATCCCTTAGACAAATAAAGCTTGATACTTAAGACAATGACTTTGTACTTTTTTTTTTTTTTTTAACATATTCAGTGAAATCTTTGTAGAAAATCTTTTGTCCTCTTTTGTATCAGATATTTGTATCAGGCAATTCTTTGTCAAAATTTTCTTTTGCTAGACATTTTAAATCACATCCTTCTTACAGCAGTGATTCTTAAGTAATGAAAATGATAATTTTGTTTCAGTCCGAATTCAGAAATTTTTCCCTTTGCATAATATGCACTATAAATTGCTATCACAAAAATATCTTCCTTCATAGTATCTTGTTTTTCTCCTTGCTTTCTGCAACAACATGATTTGCATTATCACATTATGTGGAGTTAAGAAGCAAATATTTTATTATTTGTTCTGCATTTCTTAATCTGCATTCTGGTTGTAGAGCAGTTTCTAAGAAGTTAATATATTTCCTCTGAAAATTGTCCATTATTATTTTATTTATTTAAAATAAACAAGGAAAACTTCAGCATTGCTGTGTTTTTTGAAAAAAAAAAAAAAAAGAAAGAGATGGAGAATATAATATATATATAACATATATATATATATAACATATATATATATAACATATATATTTCAAGATAAAAGCAAAGGTGTAAATCAAATACCAACAGGACTAGTTCACGGGGCTTTTGTTTTCAGACAGACAGGAACAAAATCCTAGACCACAAAAGTTCTTTGAACCAAAGATTTCTGACAGACAGACACCATGAGGTTATCTGATATATTTAAAATGTATGGAGCACTTGTTAATATGTAGTTTGCCTGATGAAAGCCTAATTGAATGAACACTATTAGAGCTTCAGGGAGGGAAAAACACATAACAAAACAGCTGTCAGGGATCATCCAACAAAGATGTTAAGACAGTGCTAATACAACTTTCTTGGTAGTAATAGTCATTCTGTTGATCATTGTTCTAAGCTCATAAATAATGCAAATTACTGTTGGTTTATATGTTGTGAAAACCTAAGTTCAACTAATCTCTCCAAACTCAGAAGCTTAGTGTAGGGAGCTTGGATAAATCCATAACATTTGCAATTATCTGGCTGCCATAAATGTGAAATCTTTTCTGAATTAAACCATCATTATATTCATTCAGAGATATATATCTTAATCTCTGACTTTTCACTGAAAATGTGTGTTGGAAAATATTTGGTTATGTCTATACTAGCAAACTAAATAAGCCTATGAATGTTTACATGCATCAAAGCTAGCTAAAGAGAATGGTCTGCATCTTGTCTGGTAAGCTCTTTTTACTTTTGAAATAAGGTGAAAACTCCTCATGGGACCTTGAAAATTGTATCTTTGAACAGTTCCTTGAGAATTCAAGCTCTTAGATCATGCCCAGCAATAGTTTGGACAATGCTAGTAGGCATAAGTCAAAACATGCTAAGGGCTCTGTTAGCCTGGGTACAGTATATGAGGTTGTATCCCAGGGCCCGGGAATGCCCTGTAATGTGCATTGTGTGCTATCAAATTAAAGGGTAAGACTCTGGTGTTTCCACTAAGAGACCATTTAAAGGGAGCAATATATTATGAATGGCATCCTCTCTTGAAAACAAAAACAATAACAACAACAACAAATAACAAAACAAAAACAGAAAACAATCCTTCTCTACAGAGCAATTGTGTTTTGTAAGATTTAACTATCTGTGAAGGTCAAGAGGATTTTTATTTGTATTTGTATTTTTTGTTTTGTTTTGTTTTGTTTTTTCTCCTTCAGTACCATTGCCTGCTTTGTAGCACATAACAAAAATGAAAAGAGAAGCCTATCAACAGTACATAAGGATTTCATGAGAGTTTTATTAATTTGTTTTTCACTCACCCATTTTTTAGTAAGTATCATAATGCCAAAGATACTTCAGCAATTAGTAAAATAAAAGAATACATAACTCCACAGACTTCATAGATCAAATAACCATGAAAAGGGAGGGGGGTACTTTTATTATGAGTGCATGGTTTACTTCCAATGACACAGTACATTGGTTCCCACAAATATCACCTGGATTAATTTTGGCTTGAAAAATGGAATGAGAGCCCCTTAGCAGTCATTATGCAAAAATAAATTAATACAAAACAAAATAAAAGTGATCTCTATTCATTTCCAGATTCTGCTGCCTTTTTATGTTCTGAAGATTATGTTATTCCTACTACATAAAGCAGAACCTATATCTATGTGTAAATTATTATCTAAGAGTACTAAAAAAAAACACATGATGCCTTATAAGCATAGCAATTCTTGAAACAACCTTGATTCTCACAAAGTAACCTCAAAATTTTCAATCATTTTTTCTTATAGAGAAGAAGCTCTAATGGAGGCAAGCAACATAACCTATTTTTATTTTCCTTGTTACATAGGCCTCCAAAAGAAAGGGTAGAAGCAGTCTTTGTTCTCTTGAAGATCAGATTTTTCAAGTTTATATGATATTTCAAACAAGGGCACATAATAGCCCAAGTGAAATAGAGGGTGTATTGAACAATAGATTTATGCATTGCTCAGCATGACTAAACAAATTCTGACTGAAATGCCTTGTGGTATAAATAGTAACAACAATAACAGTAAGGCAGTAAAACAGGCATAGGTAAAGTGGTGTGCCAAAACAGTAAGTGCTTTAATTCTGTGCACTTTAGTGATCTACTTTGTTTCTGCTTCTTATTTCTTTGATTATGGACATGAAAAAAGTATATTACAAACATTAGAAAGAAAATATTTAGAATACTGAGAAAATATATTTTTAATATTTAAATTTTGTATGAAGTGAAGAAAAGTAAAATAAAATAAAATACAGCAACTAGGACAGAAAAAAAAATAAAAATGAAAGGCAACCACATCTGAAAAATAGGCTGAAACTGTTACATGATTAAGCAATGTGCCCCCACCACAGTGTTGCACCAGGATGCAACATTTAGACTGCATTACCAGTAGGTCAAGGGAGGTGATACTTTTCCTGCGCTCAGCCCTGCTGAAACCACAGTTAAGAGTGCTGGGCCCAGGTCTGTCTTTCCCAGAAGACATATATACTAGAGGGAGTCTAGTGAAAGGCATTGGAAATGATTAAGCATCTAACGCAAAAGGAGGCGCTGAAAAAGCTGGTACTGGTCTACCTGGAGAGAGCTCACAGATATGCCGATATGCTCATTTTTCTCTCTGTCCCTTACCATTTACTTCTCTCCATTTTCCAAGCAGTAAAATCAAGAAATTATAGCTATTTTTTGTGTTCAATCATTCAGTCATAGTTCATTGATTTCCACACACACACACAGAGACACACAATCAGTAATTCCTTACTATTTTTCCATTACTTAAATTGCATAACAAATGATTTCAGCTGGAAGGTCATCTGGTCCAACCCAGAGCGGGTTGCCCAGAACCGTGTCTAGGTGGCTTTTGAATATCTCTGTGAAGAGAGACTCCACAACCTCTCTGGGAAGCCTGTTCCAGTATTTGACTACCCGCATGGTGAAATATATATATATATCTCTAATATTATTTTTCCCTGATGTTTAAATGGATTTTTCTGTATTTTAGTTTGAGCTCAAGGAAGACGCACCCACATTGACTATGCAATTTAAAGAATTCCATAAACAATTTTTGAACATTTAAATTGGAAGGCATTCTAATAATACTTCAAATATCATAGCAAACTATTAAATATACAGATTTTTTTTAGAGTAAAAGTCCCAGTACTGATTAGATCCATTGAAATGGATAACACTTTTTCTTGCTCCAAAATTTAAAGACACATCATTCCATTATACAAAACAGTTCAAAGTACAATTGTTTATGGATGATTGAACAATCTGTACAAGAAAATGTACTTTAATACTTGTCTTCAAACACAGATGTTTTCCATGTACCAATAAGTCTTTTTAGGGATAAAATGAATCTCTTTAAGTTTGATTTTTTTAAAGTTTTTATAAAGGTGAGTTTTCAAGCATCAGTCAAGTTTAACAAAAACATATTTTAAAGTAAATTTAAAAGGGGGAGTGAATTTCTAAATAAGACCAGAGCATCCATGTATGCTATATAAATAAAATTAAATGCATCTTAAAGGTGAAACAAGTTACTCCTTATTGCCAGTACCTATGTTCAAGTTATTTTCTGACAACAGCAGACATCATTGGGATCAAAAAAGCAGGAAACTACTTTCAAATGATCCAGCTGAAGACAGTGAGGGCAGAAGAAATAAAGAACTTAGACAACAGGATGCACACTTTGTTATTGTGGTGATAATGAGTTTTCAACAATTATATTTTCATTTAACTGAAATGGAAAAGATGTAAAATAATACAATCAGATTGCAAAATATTTTTAAGAAGATCTGCTTGGGTTTCTAAGATTAAGAAATGGCTATAAATTTCAAAATCTTGGGTGTTTTTGTTGTTGTTGTTTGTTTTTTTTTTTTTTTCTGAAAGTTAAAACACTTATCATATATTTGTAATTTATATATATACTTTACTCATATTTAAAAAAAAAAAAGTTCCTACACATCATATCATCTAAAACCATATGATGGAACATAACCCAAAACATGTTATTAAAATATTGAAAATAATCTTTGTGTTGATTTTTAATATGAATATTTTATCTTCCTTTTTTTAAAAAAACTTTTTTCTTTTTCTGATTTGTCTGATTTTTCTGGGAAATAACCTCATGTTTGTTTGCTTTTTTATTATTATTATTATTATTTGTATTTTTAATAATTTATGGAAGATCTTTATTTGTTTCAGTAATTATCACTTCTGTGTAGCACTGCAGTCATGATTCTCTGCTACTAACTGTCTGAATAGCCAAGAGCAAAGGGTATTCATTAGTAGCAAGAAGTCTATAGTTGGAGGCCAGTAATTAGCAGGGTTCCCAAGAGATCAATACTGGATGCAGTGCTGTTCAACATCTTCATTAATGATCTGGATGATGAGGCAGCGTGTATTCTCAGCAAGTTGCAGGACACAAAACTGGTAGGAGTGGCTGATAAACCAGAGGTTCATGCTGCTATCCAGATGGACCTTGAAAGGCCAGGGAAATGGGCTAACAGGGACGTCATGAAGTTCAACAAGGAGAACTGCAAAGTCTTGCAGCTAGAAAGGAACAACCATGTGCATGAAAATATGTTGAGTTTCACCCAGCTGGAAAGCAGCTTTGCAGGACTTGGGGGTCCTGGTGGACACCAAATCAAACATGAGCCATCCATGTACCCTTGCTGCCAAGAAGACTAATGTTATCCTGAGCTGCATTAGGCGAAATATTGCCAGCAGGACAAGGGAGGTGGTAGTTCTCCTCTACTCAATCACTGGTGAGTTCAAACATGGAGTTTTGGGTCCAGTTCAGGGCTCCCTAGTACAAGAAATACCTTGACACTACTGGAGAAAATCCAATGTAGGACCACGAAGATGATGAAGGGACTGGAGCTTCTCTCCTATGAGGAAAACTTGAGAGAGATAGGACACTTCAGCCTGGAGAAGAGATCACTCATCCATTGATAAGATCCCTCAGTTGGGATCTTATCAATGTACATAAATATCTGAAGACAGGGTCTGATGAGCATGGAGCCAGGTTCTTTTCAGTAGTGCCAAGTGCCAGGACAAGAGTCAATGGGCACAAACTGAAACACAGGAGGTTCAATCTGAACATCAGGAAGTACTTCTTTACTGTATGGGTGACTGAGCACTGGAATGGGTTGCCCAGGAAGGCTGTGGAGTCTCCCTCCTTGAGATCTTTAAAAGCCATCTGGACACAGTCCTGGGCAACGTGCTCTAGGTGTCCTTGCTTGAGTAGGGGGTTTAGATAAGAATACCATTCCAGCCAAAATCATTCCGTTATTCTGTCATATGCACATTATTTAAGATTTCTCTTACTCCCTTTTACTTTGAGGTTTAATGGAAGCATACACATCATCTTTTCCTTCTTATGATTCCTGAAAATGACTGAGTAAATATTATACTTCTATTTTTTATATCTTCAGATTGTACCTTACTGTGAGGCAAATGTTTTTCTTGAGAATTATTGTTATTATTCGACCTGTTTTCCTACTATTGTAAAAAAATGTCGAGAATGTTCAGTCAAAATGTAGAAATTTTTTTATCTCATCTCACATAAATTCTCTAATGCGAGCTTACTACTAACATGAGCTACTTTCACTTAGACTATGATTCCTAAGTTGTTCTGCATATATTTTGCTCTCTGAATGGTCATTGTTAACCACAGTAGTGGACCTGGTCTTACAGAAATATCAACATGAGGTTAATTTTTGCACTTTTAGTAGTTCTGTTGTTATCACAGAGATGAACTATATGAATGGCTGTTCAGTAACATATTTATACTTTTGCAGGAAGTATCAAGATATGATTACACGATTGGCATAATCAAATACTGTATGGTAAAAGGTTGTATTGCAGACTTCTTCAACATGCGTTTTTTACTTTCTTACGAGGCCCCAATTTAGCTTGCAAATGCATGCTTATATCATGGGAAATTTTCTTTCTGCCAACTCAACCTCTCTGAAGTCATGTCGAGGAAAACATATTTGACCTTCTTCATTTCTTTTTCTTTGAGCAATTTTCACAGTACTGAACTTTTACACTATATTTAGTGTAGATTAGCAAGACTAGAACACATACTTTTCTCATTAATAAATTTTAAAATGTCATAGGTAAAATTTTTCTTTATCTGGAAGGAAGAATCATGTAAACACTGTTAAAGAAGGGAAGTCACATTTAAGCATGATCTCAACACTGGAATTAGCAACTTCAGCACTTACTTTGCATTATTTAGTCCAACAACTGTAAATAATTAATTGAAAATCTACCGAACTTACATTTCTAGGACACAGATTTTGGCTATTTTTAAAGTGAAGTTTTATTGTTCTCCCTTTTGGCACAGTACAGCATAACAAGCAGTTCTTTACCTAAGTAAAAAATATGTAATGAAAAAAATTATCTTCCCTTTCTGAGTCCACTTTTATATTTTATATTATTTTATATTTTATATTTTATATTTTATATTTTATATGTTTTATAATAAAATCTTATTAATATATATTTATATATTTATTAATATTTATTTATATATTTATATATATTTATATATTATCTTTAAGAATATCAGCTTTTATATATATATATATCAAGGCATATTATTATGAGCTCCTTTGTACAGAAAAAGTTGAAATTGATTCATATAAACATATATTTACAGGGCTACAGAGCTAAATATGCTAGTCAGGTATGCCACAAGGGAGAGTACTTTAATGTTATAATGTATTATCAACAAAACCAACATCGGATCTTTATAACTGTTGTAGTCACTGATTCTAGCAAAAGTGAACAGAAAGTGAAGATGCTATAAGGGGGCTATACATCTCTTTTTGAAGATCCACAAACAAGCATATGCCAATATACTTATTTTGTACACATTCTCAGTATATATTTGATCTCCTGATTAAGATTAGATTATATGTTGGGCTATTCATTTTATTACATCAATAGTCATCCAATATTTACATATTTAAATATTCAAATAAATATCAAATATTCATTGTATCAATATTTCATTCAATATTTGCAAAACAATTTCCACAAGAAGCAGAATCTAACATTACATTAACTGTCACATCATATTTCACAGAAAGTAATGAGCTTATTTACACACCTATATGTATCTTCAAACAAAACAAAATCAGAAGGCATACTCATCTGTCCTTTACAGTGCTTACAGCTAAGATGAGTATCAATATTTATTTGTCTGAAAAGTAAACACACCAGTCCTCTTGCAATATTTACCACAAAGATCTTTAGTATCACTGAGTTATGAAGTGAATATTGAACCTCTCTGAACTATCCAGCCAACAATCAAATACCAATCAGTTGAGACTTATTTTGATGTCACTGTAGGACAAAAACCCATGTTTCTCACACACACACACCAATGTAATTTATAAGATGTGTCATGGTTTTTATTTAGTTTCAAAGATCGCCCTTTGAAGTCAGTTGCATAGGAAGAAACTCATATCCTTTTTCTTTACCACTAATAGTCTTTTTCTTTTTTTTTTTTTTTTTAGATATCTGAATATAGCCATAACAGACAGTACAGTTCATTGTGTCCCTGAAGAGAATACATCTTCTGATGTGGTATTTTAACTGCTTTTACTTCTAAAATTAAAAAGGAGAAAAATTTTAATTCTGACAATGGCATGAAAGTGGGAGGGATAGTTTCTGTTTCTGGCTTAGAAGGAACTATCTGAACTGTAGTCAAAAAAAAGAACAGGCTTTTCCATGGTCTTCCTTTAAACTGTAAAACTGTTATTTTAAAATCTACAGCACAGCTTGTTTTCCAGAGAGCACTTTGATACCATGCAATACCAATTCAAATGCTGACAACTGGCACATTTACCTTTAGAACATTTGAATAATGAATTAGAAATTCAGCCTGTTATTCATTCAAAATCTAAATTACTGTATCCATTAATTGACTCTTCTCACTCCATTACTTGAGCCAGAATTTTAACTGATTTAATGTAAAATATCCACTAAAGAAAAAGAGACGACTCTTATTTTCTTAACTTAAAATCCAAGTGGTGGAACACATTCCTGAAACACCAGTAACATACATGGCCTGTCCACGCTTTGACTAAAGTCTGTTTGAAATTAGACCTCCTGGGGTGGAGATTAAAGTGTTTCATACCTTCTCTGGATTTGCAGACAGATATTAGTAACACAGGCCTACACTGGTAGGTGGCTACAGACCAGAACAATACTTTGATTCTTAAGGTTTAGAAACTCCACTTGTTTGGACTTTGTTCAAGAATCGGTACTGTAACCTAAAAAGTTGCTGAATATTACTAGCACTACATTCAAACAGGTCATAATCACTAGTATTGTAACCATATAATCATAAAAATGTCTATGTGTGGTAAAAATGTAAACTAATAATAAATAGTTGGAATATGAAATCTATGTTAAAAAGAATTACTTACAAGTCTCTACATAAACTGAAAATAAGGAAATACAATATTTATGATACAATACAATGATCTATAGATCATTGACTGCCAAACTCTGTAAGCATATTTTACAATATTTAAGTCAAATTTTGATTATGGTAAAAATGAACCATGTTACTTTATTGTTTCTTCCAAACTAGTTTAATAATGTACTTATGTTAAAGAAAAATATGTCTTTTATAGCTTACTTCTGGGAAATTCAGGTATGGAACGGAGATGTAAAATCCTGTGCAGAATAATCTGTGATCATCCAATTTAAATTCTCTCCTTTAGGAGTTGTATGCTTCATTGCCTTTCCTCTTACATAGTCAACTACATACATAAAAGCTGAATACCATGAAATATGAACCTTTTTAACGCTGAGGGATTTATTCAGCATTTGCATTACAAAGGAAGTGGATACCATTACAATAAATTTGCACAGTCAAAGTATCATGTAGTCAGAGGTAGGGATTCCCATGAAAAGAATCTTTCATACGCACTCTGCATAACTGACCCAGAGATCTGTAATCTGAGTTCCTAGTTTCAATACTGTTCTGACAGATAAATAAGGAGATACTAAAACTTTTGCAGCAAGCAAACTAATGAAGATCTAAATTATAGTTTATAAGCCATAGCTAAGTTTTAATAAGGAATGTTAAAATAAGCAAATGTACTTCATGATTATATTGCAATTGAAATGCTTCTGACACAGAAATTGTGACCAAAATCAGCTCTGAAACCAGAGCTCTTTTTAAATGTAGCAGTTTATTAAACAGAGATACTGTTATCACCTTACTAATAATAATCCCTCAAAAGTTATTATTGTGCTGGTATTTTTAAATGTTAACTTTTAAAATGAGAAAAGAAGGAAAAAAGACTTTGGAAAAAGATTTTGTATTAAGAAAGCCTTGAATGCAAAAACAAAAACAACCTTTTCCCTTTCCATTTTTTCTCCCCTCACTAAATCTTATCTGCTTTCCTTAAGTTTATATCCCCCTATATTGTATAAAAATAAAATCATTGCCCTAAATAATACACACATGCTTTTCTTTATTATTCAGTGTGGTGGTGCGTTTTATGTTATAAAATTCTAGTAATTATTATAAGGTGTTCAAGACCTGTAACAACAGTCGCTAAAGCAAGATGATTTATAGAAAGGGTCAAAAGGCAATTATTCGTAAACATTTGACATATTTGACAGTTTTTTGTTGTTGTTGTTTTGGTTTGATTTTTCTTGCTTCTTTCCCTCTTGCCTGATAATATAAAGATTTTTTTTTCTTGTAAAATAATAATGATATTATAAATACTATATAGTATAAAATAAACAGAGACTATAATGAAATCCTTACTTGTGGCAAAGAACTTCAAAGTAAAGTAGAATCACTGTCCAAAGTTAAAACAGACATCTGAGAATGTTAGACTCATGAGTAACTTTATCAACAATTGCACCTGAGATATTCTAATATTAGTGCAGAATAATCATTTTGTACTCTGGATAGGTGAAAATGCATAAAAATAATCAGATTTAAATTGTTTGAAAGAAAAGCAGCATTTGTTTGAAAGTATAGTGTCAACAAGAAATTAAATATATGCTGTATGTCTCTTGTATAAATTTTAAAGGAAAAAAAATATAGTGATTTATCTTTAAGAAGCAGAAAAATAAGTAGAAAAAGCAAATTCATTATTATTTCAAGGATTTTATCTTTCTCTTGGCTGCTATTGCGTACCCTGCAGGGATTTAGAGGACACTGAGGAACTACCTTCCAGGGCCTGTCATATTCTGAACATACTAAAAAAAGAAGCACTCACATTGACCCTGATTTCCACGGGAAATAAAATCAAACTCTCAATATTCAACCACATAAAACATAGGATTTGGGGAAAATAAGTTTTCTGTAAGTGTTCTCCAGAGAACCTCTGCAGGCTTCAATGGTTCAGCTCTCTTGAAGCCTAATTCTAATTCAGCTGCATAAAATCTCACCTCGCTGGCCCTGCAGCACATAGGCTTGTTTTTAAAGCCCTGTGATCCATAAAAAATCTCCTGAAAAATTCTCTTTCTTGACCAAAGCACCCCAGAAACTTCTTTTCAGACTCAGGAGGCAGAATAGGAGTGCTAATAAAAACTGAAAGGACATTATATTTACAGCAAGTACATCATGTGAAGCCGGTAAAGCAAACTATTGGAAATTTATATATCCTGACAAAATTCAGAGATGCTATCAAATGAAAGAATTTGACTGGTCCAGTTTCAGTGGAAAATTTGAAATTTCACTTCTGGTATTCAGTTGAATTATAAGCCTGAGTTCTGGCAAACAAAATCATAAGATATTTTTGTGAAGATTTGACTCACACATTTGAAAGTCAGGGTGTCACAGTAAGTCTTGAAGAGGTACTGTATGAGGTAAAATTACTTGTTTCTCTTCACAGTCAAGTTCAGCAAGCAAATAATAAAATTTTGTCCCAGGAACTCATGGAAGAAAACTGTTCCTACCTCATTGATTCCATACTGCTCTTGCATAAAACCCATACGCTGTCCAGCTCCTTTCTCTGCAATACCTTTTGCATTAATACATTAATGCAAAATAATACAGTGTATTTCTCTCACATTTTTTTTCCCCAAGATCCCAAACAATTAACATGTTAATTTAAAAAATCTTAGGTAAAATATACATCCGCATAAATTTGACACTATGAGTTTAAAAAGTCCTTTGATGCAATTCAGATGCTTTCAATGATATGATGAAAAGGGTTAACTTCAATATCTTGCAGTGCTGTTTTGGGAAAAGAAAATATATATATATATATATTTTTTTTTTTTCAGTATTGAAACTGTCATCTGGATGACAAAGATGTTTAGGAATATACTTTCCTTTTTTTTTTTTTTTCAATTAGCATTTTATAAGACATATATCTTCTATAAACAATGCATATACTGGAGCAATAATTCTTGCAGATATCCCAAAGAAAAGCTTATTCTTATTTACTAATACTTATTCTGTATTAGTGTATCTGGTAGAGACTGTCTAACTCTTCTTACTGTCCTGCATGAATGTCCACTATCCCAAAGTCATATGAGCTCTCAGGTTGCTAAAATTACAAACTAGTGAGCTATTTATCTAAAGGTTGCCTTATTTACAGGCTTATGTTTTGTCATTACAGCACTTTGGCTGAAGGGATTCTTAAATTAAGAGAGAAAACTTTCTACAGGTAATTTAGAAGACTGATTTGGAAAGGCTAAGTTTACAGTAATTTATTTTAATCAAATATACAGGGAGACAGCATCTCAGCAAACCTAATGAAAGTTCAAGTAGTTAAGTCACATGTAGAAATCTCTTTTACAGATGTCTATATTTTGGGATCTGAATTTGAAGTTGAATCCTATTCATAAACACGTACCATAGTGCCCAAACAGATTATTTGGGACAGTTCCTAGAGCTGTCTAATTATGTAACTGCTGTTAGGTTTGTCTGGGAGGATGCATAGTTTTGCCTCTGTGGGAAGGAACCTGTAGACAATCTCAGATATGGGAAGAGGACTCTGGGAGCAATCATTATTGACAAAGCGTTTGCATCCAAGGTGCTTAGTTCTTTGTCTGGTCAGGAACTCAGGAAATCCAAATGGGGTCATGAGCAGGTCAGTAATTCAACATCTCTTTGAGCCTTCCTGAAATAGAAATCTCAGCATTTCTATTTAAAACCAGTGAGGGACCGAAATCACCTGGAGTTCTTAAGGCATCCATTTAATGTATAGATGTTTTTTTCTTTTGTGGGATACTGAGGTCTCCCCCTTCCTCCTCCCCCTCATCCCCTGCCCCCCCCCCCCCCCCCCCACCCCCAGCAGTGAGATAGAATAATAATAAGCTTATTATTTATGGAGACATATGGTCCTGCATGACTGATAATGATCCAGAATGATAAGGAAAAACAGCAAAATATGTTTTGTGCACTGGGATTTTATATATGCAAACGGATTAATAATATTTTGTCAATTATTCATTAGTGTCAAATGAACAAATCACATCCAATTTGTTGTATCTAAACTAATTCCTACAAGCCAATCAAAATTTTAAGCAGATGTCTATGCTGCAAAAATAATGTGTGTGTAATTAAACATGGTCAAATACTGTGTATGCAATTCTTTTTCTTTCATCATGTCTTGCTGCTAGAATGAAGGAATAAATTTTTATTCTGCCACATTCAGATAAGGGTGACAGCCACAGCCATCTGGGCGGTGAGTTTGCAGTGCAGTTCATGTGCAGAGAACTTTTCCCCCCATCTCCATACTGCCACACAAACACCAAATAAAACCAAGTAAAAAGCAAAATCCTAGGTCTCCAGATGACTTACAGCATTTATTCTGTTCTGTAAATAGGAAACTATATTATGTGCTTTGGAAGTAAATAAAAATAAGAGACAACAACTTCAATATTTGCAATTTGGGCCCGTAAGGGAAATGATTCACTGCATGGAAAAGACTTTTCTAGAAAAAATAAAATCTGTAATGTTCAGCCTATTTTATTTCCTGAGCCTGTGTAGATCTGTGAAATTCTACCTGGTTGACAAGAAAGTCAACTTTTTGTTAACAGTCCTATATTGATTTCATGGATTCCCATATCTCTATTATATCCTTTTAGAGAAAACATGTATATTAGAAAAATACACAATAATAGAGCTGTTGATATTATTTCCTTTTTTAAAGATTATTTCTTCAAGTATCAAAGTATTTTTATTCCAGAATTCTGAGCATTTTGGGTAGATTTTATGACACTTCACCCTCTTATCCAAGTTTCTCACTGCTATAATTAATAGAAATAATTCAAGAGTACATTTTGTTCATTTTCATTAATCTCATAGAGCACTGATAATTGTTTTTAAGAAGATAGCAGAATTGAATGACTGATAAAAGAAAACACTTGCAAAAAAGCTGCACTTGCTGTAGCTGTGTGCTTGCTTCAGAGAAACCAAGACCATTTTGAAAATAATTTCTCATTGACAGTGTCTAAGAAGACAGCTAAATGTATTTTTCAATACATTTTATAAGAATAATGCATATGATTTAACAGTATTAAAGCAACCATAGGTTTTCCTTCTTTTTAGCCATAAATTTGCAATCTGAATATTGTCCTCATACGTACTGTATGTATGTCAATAGAAGCTTTGAAAAAGACCCTTTGTTATAAGAGAGCATATGTTACATTCTCCCTAAACTGAGGATGTTAACTTTTAATGAAATGATTCTGAGAATTTAGGAATTTATGAGGATAGACTGCCATTTATTTTATGAATTGATCTTCTCTTCCTGCAAGACAGAATTCTCATTGGTTGCAAGATGCTGCAGAGCAAAACTGTTTGTTCTAAAGTTTTTTCCTGACCATCATAGGATTTGTTACTGAGCATGAGCCTAAATAATAAACTTGACATTACCAAATCAGAACTAACCAGGAAACCACAGTTTTCATTTTGTAATAAATGAAACATTAACACATTTGTGCTGGTCCCCACCTCATATGCACTGCTAGCTACAGTCTGCTTAGCCACCACTGTTAGACTAGGCTGAAGGCTGAAGGTGAAACGATCCCTAAGCAAAGTCCAACTTCAAGTTATATTTTGGAATTACCATACATGTAAAGAATATGTTCTTTGCCATTGCTGGTGATATTAATAATACCTATCACCTTTAATAGTAATACCTATCAACTTTAATAATATTACCTATCACCTTTAATAGCAGATGAGACCACCTCAGCTAAACTCCATATTTATAAGGACCTGAGCAGTACTCTGTTTTCTTGAGAAATACACGAATGTGTAAAGTTTTATTAAATAGAAGCAAAATACTACAATGAAGTATTTTTAATCCATTTGGTCTCTGTTTATAGTAGATTTTAGCATAGTTTCAAGTATTCCACTGTCCACCAAGCAGCACACTGGGCCTGGTGACAGTTGCCTTTAATGTGAACCGAACAAACCTGTCTTTCTCGCTGTGCAGATAATATGCAAAAACAGAACACTAAGGATGGGTAATTTTCTTTTGATTATCTTATCTCTCAGTTTTAATTCTTTAGGATAGTTTCTTTACCTTTCGAGAGATTCTGACAGGCCCAGGGAATTTAGCTATCCAGAAGGACCAAGTTCCTTCCATCACAGCACAACGTGGAATTCTACTTGGGGCAGTTGATATACAAAGTGGAATAGAAATTAAGTTTGATCCGATTTGTTAGCAGTCCTCAGACACTCCACTTGTGAGACTGACAAGTCAATTCACTCTCTGTCTGTCATGAATCCAACAGCTTGTCTCCATGTGACTTATGATTCTGCTGTGTAGCTCCTCAAGGGACAAGACTGGAGGTGTAAACAGATCTCAGGTACTTTATCATCATGGTAAATTAATTTCAATTTCTGAGCAAAATTGCATAATAGAAAAACTAAAATGCCATTGCTAGTTCTGTTTTTTGTTGCTGTTGTTGTTATTGTTTGTTTTTTACCAGTTCTACTACTGCAGCAGTTGACAGTAAGAAACACAGATGACATATAATCTATAAGAACAACAGACTTCAGTCTTCATGGATTTATATGTGTGTGTGCATGTATAATGCATATAAAATATATATATATGTATTTTTTTTCTTACGGAAAGGTAAGGAATCCCTACCTACAGATAGGTAGGAATTCGATCTTCCATGAAAATGCAGAGTTTTATTTGAAAAAAATGCAAACATTTTCAAAATAATATTTGGAAGAAAATGCCTTTTGGGTCAGTAAAAGCTTTCTTTCTAGTTGGTATGACAGAATATATTTTAAAGTAAAAAGTTAAATATGTTTCAATGAAAAATCAAAGTATTAAGAAAGTATTAAAATCTCTGTAGCTCTGTGTTATTGTGTTATTCTAAAAATAAATAAATAATATTTGGTTAAAATGTTCATCACTCTATTAACTATTTAGATTTCAGATTTCAGTAAAACAATACTAAAAGGGAAAAATATTTTACAATCCATAGACTGACAGTTTTCTCTTCACCAAAAGGACATATAATAAATCTATCAAAGTAATTTCATAAAAAGGCATTAAATCAAGTTTCATGGCATAAAGCAGACAATTGGTTATGCTTTTTAGGAAGATAATTGCTTTGCTCTGGTTATTTCATAAGTCCATCCTTTAAACACAGGTAAATTGTGTAAGACAACATACTTCAGGGGAAATAGCTATTGTGCTGCTGCTTAATTTGACTATATCAGGGCCCTGAAAAGTAAAGCCACCTGATGTAGCACCCTCCTACTGACATAGCCCTGATCGAACTACCTGCTATGCATGCTCTAAGCATAGACTAAGGCTCTAACCTTCTCTAGAGCCTTATGAGAAGGATTAGTGAATATTACATACTACATAGGCAGAGACACTTTGATGAAGGTGGTCTTAAAAGCATGCACAAAGGGGCAGATCACCCATGTATTTAGAGCTCTCAAAACACAACCTTTTACATTTCATCCAAGTCCCACTTTGTTGGCATAGATATTTTCACTCATCCATGTCTTAGCTTTATCCCTGCCTTAAAACTGAAAGCTAAAGTCCTGAATCAGGCAACTTTCCAGACAGTTTCAGGAATGGGGAGTTCTGTGCCAGCACTATTTAGTCTGACCTTTCACTTACTTCAACGAGCTGTAAGTAAAACATTTAATCTTATGTGATCCAGAGTACTGGGATGAATGTTACAGTGAAAGAGTAGTTTTAAAATCTCTTTCCTGTGATTTACATGAGAAAACATGATTTCCGTGGTTTATATAACCTTATTATGAAGTTTATTCTTACAAAGGTACTCCCCACTATTTAAGGGGAAACCTGCAACTATTTAAAGACAGCTCCTAAGTGTAAATGAAGAAAGAGAATTTTCAATTACATGCTCTCAATAGAAAAGCAAGACCGTTAGTTATTTTCCACAAATGTATACATTTTTAAAGACAATTTCACCAGTTCAGATTCTTTCCAATATTAGAAAATAATACTTTCACTCCTTCTCCCATTCCATATATATATATATATATAACACCAGTCAACCCTGCTTTGTATTATTATTAATTCTTTTCTATATAAAATACCTTTTGTTTTTTGAACAATGTTCATTTCTACTAAAAATTTTACAAAATAATTCTGTCAAACTTTCCTTTACTCCTTTAATATATGCTTGAAAATTACATTTTTACAGCTTTTCACCGGTAAGGAGTTCCACATAGGGTAATTTCTCTCAGAATCAGCAGCTGGTTCAAAAGAAAACGTGAACATGTTTTAAGCAGTTCCTGAAGGTTTGAACAGCTACTGACCTCTGGGAAGAATGAATAAACAGCAGAGCTGAGAACAAAAGGAGTCCTCAGGCTACTATTAACTCACACTAATAAGGCAGACATGATGTACTATGGTCAGTACAAGTCTCATTTGTAGATAAGCCATAAAGAAAAAAACATTTCATCACTAAAGAAAGATCAGAGGTTAAAGTATGATATGATTGTTTTTAACTGATCTTCCAGTGACAAATTTCTGAAATATGAAGGAGTTCTTACATTTCAGAAAAATATTTCAGTGTGACTTTACACAGCGTTTGGAGTTACAAAATGTACATGCCAAAGAAAAAGCTTTTTTGTGTATTTGTGGGGACAGGCAGGGCTGAAGGGAAGGGGATGTTAAGTTTCTTTCATTATGTAGTCGAAGTAACGATTGCATAAAATCTTTACATTTTTCTGGCACCTTATCTTTTAGAAAAATGAAACTATTTCTTTTACAAAGCATATCTTAATTTAGTAAGAACATGAAATATAAGAAGGAAAAAAATATTTAGTAAATTACTGTGACAATTGTTAGAAATATGTAGAATACCTTGAACATCATTAAATATGGTCAGATTTTTTATTATTATTATTATTATTATTATTTTCCTTAATTGGACCTGATTCTCCAATGGTATTACTTTTCTTACATAAAGTTTATTTTTCCACACAACTTCAGGGCTTGAACTGTTGTCCTTGAGGGAGGGAAGAGAAGGAGGGAAGGAGGGAAGGAGAGAAGCAGGGGGGGAGGGAAGGAAGAAGGAAGGAAGGAAGGAAGGAAGGAAGGAAGGAAGGAAGGAAGGAAGGAAGGAAGGAAGGAAGGAAGGAAGGAAGGAAGGAAGGAAGGAAGGAAGGAAGGAAGGAAGGAAGGAAGGAAGGAAGGAAGGAAGGAAGGAAGGAAGGAAGGAAGGAAGGAAGGAAGGAAGGAAGGAAGGAAGGAAGGAAGGAAGGAAGGAAGGAAGGAAGGAAGGAAGGAAGGAAGGAAGGAAGGAAGGAAGGAAGGAAGGAAGGAAGGAGGGAAGGAAGGATTTAAAAAATACTCACTTTTCTTGCAATCAGAAGCTGGTAGTTGAATATTTGCAAACCATATTACTACTCCTTTAACTATAGTTATATTTCTCTGTTACAGCCCGTATACAACACAAACCTTGGGACAACAGACTACATGACCAGAGTATTGCCATCCAGCAATGGTAGGAACTCTTCAGTTTTTAAATCCAGAATGAGTTAATGAAGATTCTGTGGCTTGTTCCCAAATCAGTACTGTTGTTTATCTCCAGGCAGGTGGCTGAGTACCACACAGTTGCTCACTCAATCTCCCTGGGTGGGATGAAGGACAGAATCAGAAAGGTAAAAGTGCAAGAACTCATGTGTTGAGATAATGACAGTGTACTAGGTAAAGCAAAACCTGTGAGCACAACTGTAGCAAAATAAGGAATTAATTCACTACTTCCCACCATCAGGCAGGTGTTCAGCCTCCATCACTTTGAACATCCCCCCTTCCTCCTTCCTTACCTCAGATTTTATTGCTGAATATGGTATCATATGGCTTGTAATATGTCTTTGGTCAGTCTGAATCAACAGTCCTGGTTCTGTCCCTTCCCAGCTTCTTGTGGACCCCTGTGCCCTTTACTAACAAGGCAGTACAAGGAAAGTCCTTGACTCAGTGTAAGCACTGCTCTGCAACAACTAAAAACATTGGTGTGTTATCACCACTGTCTTCATGAAAAATCCAAAACACAGCATTATACAAGTTTCTAAAAAGAAAATTAACACTCTCCCAGCCAAAACCATGACACGTGTTTTGTTGCAAACCTCCAGAAAAATGCTACTCATCTTTGTTGATACAAAAATATTTATTAAAGGATATAAATATAAGAGCTTTGGCAAGAATGATCTCTTCTGATGTTTGATGCTAGGGTAAATTTTAAAATGAGAATGGAAGAGTATCTTTCCATTACAGTTCTGAAAAACACTATATGACATTACGAACATGATTCACCACACCTCTGTACTGTAAATCAATTTATTTTGAAATTAGTGTATAAGAGGAGGTGAAATATGTCATTTTCTTTTCTGCTTTTCTACAGAATTCATATGTGATCATCACCCCTTATTTCTTCTGAGTCAGGGCTCTGACTCAGACCCCTATACATACTCAGACCAACCTGTCACTGCTCTATGAAATTCCAACTTTGTCAAGAAAGTTACCAATTAGAAGACAAATTAGAAAAATAATTGAAATCTTCATATTTAAGTATCTACCTTTTGTGATCTTGCAGCTCTATGGGTAATAGTTTTACTGGCTAGAATATATAGAACAAACCTGGCTTTTAAAAACTCCATATTAGTCTTTCTCTTCTTCTAATACTTTTTATTCAGGAGAATGTACATTATTAATTTAAGTGCCTGTACAAAAAAAAAGCTTTTGTCTTTTGTAAAGCTGTGTGCATCCTAGATGCCCAAAAGAAATGAGCATGTTAAGCTACCAAGTCTTGGCCTTAAGTTGACCTCTTTCTCTTATATAACAAAAATGTTAAAAGCTTGATGTTAATTAATGCAAATTCTTAAGAATTCTGCCTGTTCAGACCATCCTTAATGCAAAAATTCTAAATAATTATGTTCTCTGAGGACATAATTGCAGCTCCAATGGTAACGTTCACAAAACAATGAAGGGTTCCACTTGACTTTTTCTTTTCTCCTCAGTAGCATTTTTTAATGAATAGTTTGAGAATTGCTAACGGTAAATTAAAAATCAGGCCATGAAAGTAGTTTTTATGAGATGGTAATTATTTGATCTGGCTGAAGCCCCCAGATGAATTTGACATATTTTTCTTTTCTTTTAAAATATTTAAAGTAGATAGGATGCAACAGAGAAAACATCATAGCTTTACTCTGTAGTACAAATGTAAAAAAAAGTCCTTTTTTCCCAACTCACTCACTTCAGATAAATGTCTCTATGACTAACATGTTTTGGAATGAATTAAGGGAGAATCTAAGTTGCTTTTTACCCTGTCAAGTAAGGAACTGTAACACTAACAAGGACTGGAAGAATCAACCTAAATTAGATGCCAAGAATTATTTTGCTTCATTTCAAGTTATTCAGCTTCTGAGGTTAGTCAAAAATGTAAGATAATGAGCTGAGCAAGAATGAAAAACTGCTTTCTTATGACATCCTTTCTCCTCTTGATTTTAAATGTACTAAATGCTTGAATATTGCTTTTAGCAACATGGCTTTTAGCCTCAAGAACAATTTCAACATGGTAAGATGCATTTCTCAGCCCTCTGTGCTTCAGCAGTTGAGGACAATGCAAAAGTTGATTGTTGGATGCAGCATAGCCAGTCATATCGGTGGAACTGCTCAACAGGTTGCTGGAGCCTTGTTCCATGTTTCCCATCATGGCTGTATGTGAAAACTGGAAAATCTGGCCTTACATAACTTAAGGAACTCAGAGTAGAATTTTCCAAGATAAGCACTACCAGCCTGAGCTTTATGGAGGAGGTGCACTATGTCATTTTATATCAAGCACACAATAAAGAATCCCTTGTGGCCCTATGTACGGTAATCAAATTTTCTGGTTACAGTGTATTCACCCAAAGGACAGGCTTCAAGTCTTCAAATCTCCCCTTAGAGCTCCACAATATTGCTTGACTTCTTAACAGAGTACTGCTGCTTTGGAGGATAAGAAAACATATATATACCAAAGATATAGATCTCCAAAGTAAAAAAAAAAAAAAAAAAAAACACAAAACAAACAAACAAAAAAAAACCTCATGACATAATTAGAAAGAAGATGCTAGATCAAAAGCAAAGTAGCAGCATCATTGCAAACAAATGGCTGGATTATAATAGGATTTTATTTTATTTTATTTTATTTTATTTTATTTTATTTTATTTTATTTTATTTTATTTTATTTTATTTTATTATTTTATTTTATTTTATTTTATTCCAAAATACTTATCTACTGGTAGAAAAGGGGCTTTTGACAGCTTATTTCATAGTGTGGTTTACTTGAAAGGAAGTCACTTTTATAGTTCAGAAATTTCAATTTGAATGTATTCATTAAGCAAGTGAAAAAACGCGTGATATTCCCAGTCTTTAATTAAAATGTAGATAACTTTCCCAGTTTGACTGTCAAATGATAAAATGGCATTTCCATGTTTCTGTAGGGTGTGACAATGTTCATGTGACTTAGCCTACATTACAGTTTAGCTTTGTGATTTTAGATTGAAGTTTTAAGAAAAAAAGACAGGAGTTGCATTGGATATTTTATTCAAAAATCATTTCTCCTCTCTCCCAAAGTTGTTTCTCAGGCATAAGTGTTCTCTTTCAGTCATACACGAAACAAAAATCTAAATTATGGTCACAGTGAGATCATCATACAATGATCTCCGCTCTCAATTCCCCTGTTGTCTCGGTACTTACTGAGAAGAGGAATGCCTCAGTTCTCAGTGCCTCCTGCACTTGCTGCTGTGGCATGTGCATTTCTAGCTAAACTGTGCTGTAATTTTTTCCTGTTTCTGTTAGGACCTACTCAACAACAGCAGGCAAAGAACATTTAAAGGAACTTTGGCTAGTATGTGACTCTAGTGAAACTAGCTTCAGCTATGGCTGTTTTGATGGAGTTACACAAAGATACTGCACAAGAGGTAATTCAGTTCAGTGTGTAAACAGGGTGATTACAATAACAGCAACTGAATAAAGCTGTAACTTCATGGCTTCTCATTTAGTCATTACTTACACTCAGGCAGAAAGATTTTTGAAATTCAATATGCTGTTTCCTGTCCTTTTGATCTATAAAGAGGAAATGGATCCTCTTTTCAAAGAGCCAATGTTTAAAAGAATACAGGAATGAACATGTTACAAACTGTAAGCATGTAAATTACTGGTGGTAGTTACTGTCTTTGTTGCTGGAGGAAAAATGAGAACTTTGTTTGGCTGGTGGTAGAGTACTTGACAGGCTGTCTTGAAGGTTGTTTAAATACAGCATATAAACTCAGTGCATTTTATTAGTTTATAAAAAAGTTGCAATTAAATGACATTTTTAATTTTTTTTTAAAGACATGGTCTAGATTGGATTAATTTATGACAACTAAAACTATATGTATATATGCAAATGAATAAAATGTAAATACAGGACGTACTTTAAGAAAGGCTTTCCAGTTCTATCTAAGTAAATTAAAACAGTTCTCACTCATGGCACTTTCAGCAACCTTGTTATGATGAAGAACCTTTTGACAGTGATCGTATTACAATCAAGTAGAATAACAAATGTACAAGCTTAAAAAAAAAAAAATCTTTCCTTTATTCAAAGTTGTACTTGGAGATAGCTCTAACAGTAGGAGGAATTACTTAGAAATAATGCAGTCTTATAGGAATTTCTAATATAATGGGATTTAGGCTAGCAAAGAATAGAATGGAAAAAAAAATAGCAGTTTGGTTATGGCAGAGTAGTGAATGGAGAATAGAACTGCTAGGAACAGCAGGAGTTTGGGAGAAAGGACTCAGAATTAAAAAGGTAAACATGAATAGAGTCAACTGAGAAATCATTTCTTCAATACAGTGACTGATGTGGGTTTTGTATTTCCCTCTCTTCCTGATCATCTCATCTGCTTTCAAATTTGTTTGGTAAGAATACTTTTTATACTTTTTAATGGTAACTTTTTGTATATCTAGAGGTCCCTGGTAAAATGATACCATGGTTGCAATTTTACAGTAAACATGAGAAGAAAGGCTAGGAACACTAAAGGCTCTAGACATCTCTAAAACACAGATAATTTTCTCTTAAATTCTCTTCTAGAAATCAAAACTGTAATCCCATTTTATTTCTGACTCCACCTCTCCAAGGGAAAGAGTAAAGCATTGACATAACATCTCAGGGTCTCTTTCTCTGTTGACCTGAACCTTCTCCAGTTATTCTTTCATACCTATCCAGATAAAGTTGTCTGGCTCTCAGCTGAACCCTAGAATAATCCAGAAAGTAAATAAAATTTTTGATAAATTTGTTGTGAAACCTGATTTGAGATATCATACTTCGCATACATATGCATGCTCACATACAGTGTCTGGATTGCCTAGTGAATAAAATGTGGTCTCAGAAATACTCAGATGCATCCCTTTTAAAATGTGGTAACTGGAAGGAAAGTAAATTATACCACTTTTTACATATAGTTTATAGTTATGTCATATGACCAAGAGGAAGGAACCTTCATTCTAGGTCTTCTCCAAAACACATGGATTAAATATGAAATTATTCATTTCTGCAAGAGTCTGTAACTCCTAAGATACTGATTATGCTTTAATTAGTATATATGAGGCACTCTACATTTCATCTGTTAAACACTGTTATGGAGAAAGAAGCTTTAGTTTCACAAAGTCAGTGAGGAAAAGAAGTTTGAGAGAGAGCAGGGTGTGTGCTTGAGCTGTTTTCTGCAATGAGCAGAGTTCTGATTCCTTCTTAAAGTGTTAACTCTTGGTTTTATTTTTTATTGAATGTATACACTTCTGAATTTATAGAATATGTTGTTACCTGGAATTCTTGTTACCTACTTTTTGTGCAGCATATGTTTTAGTTGAATATCACCTTGAAACATCTGTCTTCCCTTGTGCTCTATATGGTACACCTAGCACATGAATATTCTCCTGCTGTATTTCAGCTGTTTACTTGTTTGTTTCACTGGCTGGAGTTACTAAGATAAATAACTACTCCCCAAATTGAAATAAAATACTGAATGTTTCAATGTTAAGCTCTTCTTTCTGCCCAGTAAAAATATAGAAATTGGATTATTTCTGCTTTTAGAAATTGGACTAATGACTTGGCTTCCCTTATTTATTAATTTAGGACCATTAGTCCTTAAAAAGTACTGATTTGCTAACCACAATTTTAACTATCTGCTTTGTTTATCCAGTGTTGTTAAACAAGTCCTTTTGGACACAGGGGAATGGAGGTCTGTCTCCTGACCTGTGACATGGATGAAATTGTATGCTTCACTTGTAAGAGAGAAATAGCAATATATTTTTTGATACACTGTAGTGATCTAACGAAGCTTAATCATAAATGAGACCGACATAATAAGATTTGAGATGGCAAGTTACACTTGATTATTCACTACATAGAGGACAGGGTAAGTCAGACACATTGGCGAGACCTCCCATTGAGGTTCAGAGTGGACCCCCTTGCTTTCTAAACTCCTTGAACCAAAGAGCTGAGGTGCCTAAGTACAGCTGAATTCACTCCTAGTCCCAGTCTTGGTCAATGGTTATGTCTAAGGATTATATGTGCACAATCAGTCTAAGATATAATCTTAGCAAAGCTTACGGAGTTTATCAAGCTATTAATCACTTGCCAAGGATCTGTTGCTGCAAGGGCTGTCTTGCAAGGCATATGTGACCTTGAGAGGTGTCTCTACTCAAGTGGAGATCCTGTCATGCAGACAGCTGCAGTGCAAAATACCTCAAACAGCTCTTGGCCTGCTTACCATTTATGGGGTAAAATGACAGACTAATAGTCATATTGGTTTTTACGCACATGCTCCATTGGCCCTCAGCTGCTGAACAAGGTGTCTCTGTCAGTTTCTCCAGCACCCAGCTTGATCTGATATTGTGTTTGCTGTCTGCCTGAGCAAGGCCTCCAGTGTAGCCAGTTCACTGGTAACTCTGTCTGCCTGAGCAAGGCCTTGGTGCAAGGGACAGTGTTTAAGCAAGCCAATGGGCAGACCAAAACCACTTGGGGGTGAGCACACCATCACAACCTGTTCACCTATGTCAGAGTCATCATGTATATCCAGGATGAATCCAACAACTTGAGCACTGCAACAGCTTTCTGCAGAGTCTGGGCTTTTAGCTTAGCTTAACTTCAATGGTATGGGAGGAAGAGGAGAAAATAAAACTTGATGAGTACAGAAACAAAAGTAGCAGCCCAACTTCCTACAGATCACCGATATATGTTCTCCTCTTGCTAGTGTCTGGGGCTGCCCACCCACATTCCTCACCTGCTTGGAGACGCAAGTTGCACTGTGAACAGTCCTGGCTGACAGCAGTGTCTTTCGCTGATGCTTCTCAGAATGGGGTTCATTTTGTAAACACCTTTCATTTGACAGGACATCAGTTTGGATCTCTGCCCTCAACCTTCCCAAACCTATTCGGAAATGCAGTATCTCTAAGATATCTACACTTCTGTCAGTTTTGGTTAATAAGCCATCAGATTCAAAAGTTACTGATTTGAGACAGATAGACAGCTGGAAAAGTAGAGCGTTCTCATCAGCCAAGCTTCTTTTTTTAAAAAGCAGAATAACACAAAGTAATAAATAAATAAATAAATAAAAAGATTCTAAAGCATGACCAGGAGATAGAATAGAAATAAAAATAGACAACAGAAGGAAAAGGGGGAATGGGTGCTACACACAGCATAGAAAAAGAACATAATGTGTTCAGAATTAAAAGAAAGGAAAAATCAGAAAAAGACGTGAGTTAAAACCTGAGATGGACTGTTAATTTTACTTATATAACACTTCATTTTACTCATTCAGTGTCAAGGATTTCCAGTAAAAACTAGAATCACAGAATAGAATAGAACATAGAATCATTACGGTTGGAAAAGACCTCCAAGATCATCTGGTCCAACCATTGCCCTACCACCAACGTCATCCACTAAAACATGTCCCTAAGCACCATGTCCAACCTTTCCTTAAACACCCCCAGAGACAGTGACACCACCACCTCTCTGGGCAACCCATTTCAATGTCTAACCACTCTTTCTGAGAAGAAATTTCTCCTAATTTACAACCTGAACCTCCCCTGCTGCAGCTTGAGGCCATTTCCTCTAGTCCTGTCACTAGTTATCTGCGAGAAGAGGCTGACCCCCAGCTCCCCACAACTTCCTTTCAGGTAGTTGGAGAGAGCAAGAAGGTCTCTCCTGAGCATCCTCATCTCCAGACTAAACAACCCCAGTTCCCTCAGCCTCTCCTCATAGGACCTGTGTTCCAGGTCCTTCACCACCTTTGTAGCCCTTCTATTGGACACGCCTCAGTGCCTCAATGTCATTCTTGTAGTAAGGGGCCCAAAACTGACACAGTACTCGAAGTGAGGCCTCACCAGAGCAGAGTACAAGGGGACGATCACCTCCCTGGTCCTGCTGGCTACACTATTCCTGATCCAAGCTAGGATGCCATTGGCCTTCTTGGTCACCTGGGCACACTGACAGCTCAAGTTCAGGCGAGCATTGACCAACACCCCCGGATCTTTTTCTGCTGTCCTGCTTTCCAGCCACTCTGCCCCAAGCCTGTAGCATAGCATGGGTTTGTTGTGGCCGAAGTGCAGGACCCGACACTTAGCCATGTCGAACCTCATCCCATTAGTCTCTGCCCATTGATCCAAATTATCCATGTCCCTCTGCAGGGCCTTCCTACCCTCTGGCAGATTGACACTTCCCCCCCAACTTGGGGTCATCTGCAAACTTACTGAGGGTGCATTCAATTCCCTCATCCAAATCATCAGTAAAGATATTAAAGAGAATGAGCCCCAACACCAACCCCCCGGGAACACCACCAGTGACCAGTCGCCAGCTGGGTTTAACTCCATTCACCACTGCTCTCTGGTCCCAGCCATCCAGCCAGTTTTTAACTCAGCAAAGAGTGTACCTGTCCAAGCCATGGGCTGTCAGCTTCTCTGGGAGAATACTTTGGGAGACTGTGTCAAGGCTTTGCTGAAGTCTAGGTAAACTACAACAACACTCTTTCCCTCATCCACCAGGTGGGTCACCCGGTCATAGAAGGCGATGAGGTCAGTCAGGCAGGACTTGCCTTTCACGAACCCATGCTGTCTAGGCCTGATCCCCTGGTTGTCTTGCACATGTTGTGTGATTGTACTCAAGATGATCTGTTCTATAATCTTCCCTGGCACTGAGGTCAGGCTGACAGGCCTGTAGTTCCCCAGATGCTCCTTACTACCCTTCTTATAGATAGGCATCACATTGGTAAGTCTCCAGTCATCTGGGACCTCTCTGGATGACCATGACTGCTGATAGATGATGGAAAGCGGTCCAGCAATCATATCCTCCAACTCCCTCAGCACCCTCGGGTGGATCCCATGTGACCCCATGGACTTGTGACAGTCCAGGTGGAGCTGCAGGTCTCTAACTGTTTCCACCTGAACTGGGGGGTGGGGTGGGGTGGGGGTGGGGGTGGGAGTGTTATTCTGTTCCCTGTCCCAGACTTCCAGGCGGGGAGGATGAATAATCCAAGGATTACTGGTCTGGCTAGTAAAGACAGATATAAAGAAATCATTGAGAATCTCAGCCTTTTCCTTATCCACAGTAGTCATGTTTTCCTCTGCATCAAATAAAGGATGGAGATTCTCCTTGTCGCTTGTTAATATATTTATAAAAAACAAGTTTTGTTATCTTTTCCCATAGTGGTCAGGTTGAGATCAGGCAAGGCTTTAGCTTTTCTTTTTTCCCAGCATATGCTAGCATATGCTAGCAACTTCCTTGTATTCTCATCATGTTGCCTGCCCCTTCTTCCATCGGATATAATCTCTCCTTTTCTCCCAGAGACTCATCAAAATTTCCCTGTTCAGCCATGATGGTCTTCTTCCCTGCCGGCTCATCCTACAGCACACGGGGACAGCCTGTTCCTGCGCCTTTAAGACTTCCTTCCTGAGAAGCATCCAGCCTTCCTGGACCCCTCTGCCTTTCAGGACTGGCTCCCCAAGGAACCCTCCCTACCAGTGCCCTGAACAGTTCAAAGTCTGCCCTCTGGAAGTCCAAGGCAGCAGCTTTACTGCCCCCGCTCCTGACTTCACCAAGAATAGAAAACTCTACAATTTTATGGTCACTCTGCCCAAGTCAGCTCCCTACCACCCATCTCCCACCTTCCACTTCTCTGTTCATGAACAGCAGACTTAGTGAGGCACCCCCTCTGGTAGGCTCATTAACTAGCTGAGTCAGGAAGCTATCTTCCACACACTTCAGGAACCTCCTAGACTACTTCTTCAGGGTTTTACTGTATTTCCAGCATATGCCCGGGAAGTTGAAGTCTCCCATGAGAACAAGTGCTGGTAATCACGTGACTTCTGCCAGGAAAGTCTTCCATTGCTGCAGTGTTCAATTTCCCTGTTTGTCGTTACAGTCTTAATCTTTTCATGATGTGAAATTTCCAGTCTTAACTATGCAAACTTGAAGTTTTCCATTTTCAATTACTGCAGTTCCTGTGAGCTATAAGATTCTAATTTCTATAAAGTTAAATCATACCTTGCTTTTTCTTTGCTTAGCTTATATTCTAATAATCTACTTTTAAATTAATATCAGAAATTCAGTAGATTTCATTAAAAATAATAATAATAAAAAAAATCTGTAGGTCTTGGAAATTTCCTTCTGTAGTCCCAAAATTCTGAAATAAACATGTTTATGTTTAAGATTTTTGAGGACTATAGTTTTGCTGTATAAATTTGCAAATTTTGATTGAAACATATAAATAAAGTAATTTGACCTAGGTTCCTTCTGGAGCTCATTGACCAGCAATTTTAGAGAATTTCTTTCTTTACTTACTTACTCAGTTACTGATTTGATGAATTACATTTGATGGAAGGTCATTTTGATTAAAATGTAGGTGCTCCTGATTGGAAATGGAATCAGTAAGTGTGTCTTACACCTTAAATCAACCTTCTAATCATAATATCATAATATCTTTTTTTTTTCTTTTTTTTTTCTGTAGTGTGGCATAATAGATGTGAGAATTGCATAAAGCAACACTTAGGATAGATGTGAGAGAGAATTAAGTTTTTCCTACCTTCCCTTTGTTGTGATATTTTAAAAGGAACATTCTTAGGGGATGAATTTACAGGAGAGTAGTGATGATAAGGAGTGAGCCTTACCACATTTTTGGTAAATGCTGTCACTATTAAATTATTATGGAAACTGTACAGTAGAGTTGTCTTAAAAGAAAGTTGAAACCTGCAAGAAATGGGACCAAACTATTATGAACTGAGACCTTTAAGAGCCTTAGGTAAAAGAACAGCCAGGAGGGCTGTGTGCTGACCTCTTCTGGCTAGGGAAGTTTCTAACATGCATAGACACAGGAGTCTTGGAAGTGGGATGTCTCTGCACTAACTTTAGATACCTCTGTTGTAAATATTTACATTGGAGTTAAAAAGTTGAGTCTTGCTTTAGAGATAATGAAGAGAAAAATGTCACTTCATGTAGCAAATGTATCTAATATAGGTCAGTATCACCCTAAGTATACATAATTCTTTCTTTTCATTTACTGCAGCGACCTGAAGCTAGGACAAATATAACACCATAAGAACTTCCAGACTTCCAAGTCAAATAAACCCATACATTGTATTAAAATGTTCAGATACTCCAAGACTTTAGGCTGAAGGGACATTTAGATCCCAGTTTGGACTAAGACAATTCAGTTTCAAATAAATCGTTCTTCAGGCTTTATAGATTGGATCAGGCATGTAGTAGTATAAGAGACTTGCACAGCAATTATTTTAACTTTTGCCATTTTGCGCTTTCCTCTGCTTCCACTGAAACTAGGAGAACTTTTTGTAGGATAAATTACATCTAATTTTAAAACACACAAAGAATAGAGTCTAAGCATCTAAACCACTTTAGGTTGCAGTGTTTAATGCATACATGATAGGATGACAATAAAGCATACATTTGGAATAACCTGCACCACTTAGAAGATCTAACTATTTGAAGCTCCTGTCAAACAAAACTTTATGCAACAACATATCATCATTTATTTCTTCTATGCGGAAAAGATGCGGAAAGATGGTAATGAAGGTCATAGCAAAAAAAAAAAAAAAGGAAAGAAAAAACACTTTTTTTTTTATAATAGTATTATTAAGAGGTTAATGTTGCAGTAAAGATACTAACAAAGAAAATTCCTAAATAATGCATTATTATTTTTTTTTTTTATTTTATTTTTTTTAACCACCATTTAATACTTAAAGCTGAGTTCTCTCACAAAGAAGCTAAGCCTAGTGACATACCAATTTGAGCAAGCACTGGCCTTATGGCCAGTTCTTATCATCTAATTCTATAGATTGGATGAATCTGAAAACAAAATAAATCCTCTTCTTTTTATGCTATTCTAAGGTCCCAGTACTGCAGGCTGATCTGTGTGTGGCTGGACAGAAATAGAAATAACAGCAATCTTCTAACTGGGCTTTACATTTTAATGACTTTAAATCAAACATTAGGTTAGAATTTAGATTATTACAGTTTTATCCTCAAATTTTAATTTTTCAGGGGCGTAACTATAACTAATACTCTGGGAATTAGTCACTATGGTTTTTGTTTTGTTTTGTTTTGTTTTATAAACTGGGACAGTGCGAGTTTTATACCTAAGGCAGGACTATTTCTTTTAAAGTTTTCCTTTTGTTTGTCCCCACAATAAAGCTGCTAAACAGGATAAAGTATGTCCATCCTTTAAGCCAGGATGTGAAATCTATTTTCACTGAATTTCTATAAATCATTCAGTATGAGGTGTGGAGATTAGTGTTTGCTGAGGAAAACTCAGCTAGTATATTTCCCTTATAAAATGTCAAAGCTCTTTGGGCTGAAGGAACTTTCCTGTGCAAGGTGGTTGAAGACAGTTCTTTGAAAGGGGGTTGACAGAGTACTGCCAATGAATCAAATGTGAACCATTAAATTTAGTGAACTGAACACTTCAGAGAACCTTCACTTCTCCTACAGAATAAATATTTTCTTCTGTATTCTCTTCAGTCTTCTCAATATGGAGTCCCTATTTCAACATTCAAATATAGACTTCTAATTTAAGACATCTTTGTTAACTGTGGTGGTGATTTTTTCCTTAGGTTTAGTTATTGTATTTTAGCTTTACAAAACTACTTGTATGACTTTTATTTTGTTTTTATTTTATTTTTAAAGGAAAAGGTTGTCAAAAAGGGAGTGAGTTTAGTCAGAATGCCATACTGACATTACTATACTGCTTTTAAGGACTTGAACCCATAACATTGTGACCTACTCACAGTGTTATTCTGGCAAACAGAGAAAGTGCTAAATCAAGATTTTGTAGCTAAATAAAATTAACTCACATTTTAAAAGCCCCTGTTTGGTTAAATGAATCCCATACTGGATGGCTTTAAATGCTGTTATGCTGTTTCAAATGGAAATCCCACAAAACTTTTTTTTTTTTTTTTTTTTTTTAATGTGGATTTTCATGGTTCTGCCCTGTGAAACTGCATGGGGTGTAGGTTTCAAAGTGCTGGCAGAGGGGGGGCTGCAGAGGTGACCTCTGTCAGAAAAGGCCAGGAGCTGCCCTGTGACAGACACAGCTAGTTCTAGCTGGCTCCAGCGGCTCCACTGCAGGACATGGCTGAGCCCAGCAGCCAAGATACTGGTGCCCTGGAGAAACATTTATACAAGAATAAAATGTCACATAGCAGGCAGTGGAGGAGGGAAAGAAAAAAGAAAAAATCAACCAAGGGAGCATGAAGGTCAGGGAAGATGGAAGGGGACGTATTCCATGCAACCAGAGCAGATATTACCTGCAGCCCATTGTAGTGATTATGGTCATGATCTATTAGGGTTATTTGACCTGCACGTGTGTTATGGCCACAACCACTATGCCCAAGGAGGACCCAGAATGGAGCAGACGAATATTTCCTAGATGAACTGCAGCCCTTTGAAAACTCATGCTAGAGCAGATCACAGAATCACAGAACGTTAGGGATTGGAAGGGACCTTGAAAGATCATCTAGTCCAATCTCCCTGCCGGAGCAGGAACACCAAAATCATGTCACACAGGAATGCGTCCAGCCAGGTTTTGAAAGTCTCCATTGAAGGAGACTCCACCACCCCCCTGGAAGCCTGTTCTAGTGTTCTGTCACCCTTACTGTAAAATAATTTTGTCTCATATTTAGGCAGAACCTATGTTCCAGCTTGCACCCATTGCCCCTTGTCCTATCAGTGGATGTCACCAAGAAGAGCCTGGCTCCATCCTCCTGACATTAGCCCTTTACATATTTATAAACTTTAATAAGGTCACCCCTCAGTCTCCTCTTCTCCAAGCTAAAGAGACCCAGCTCCCTCAGCCTTTCCTCGTAAGGGGGATGCTCCACTCCCTTAGTCATCCTTGTGGCTCTGCACTGGACTCTCTCAATCACTTCTCGAGAGAACTTCACCTGAAATCTGTGGAAGAGTATCTATAGAGTAAAGAAAAGAGAGAGGAGGAGTGGCTGAGAGAAAAGGGCTATGTACTATGTACTATGATCATAACCCCTCCTCCCCATTCACCTGTACTGTTCGAGGGTCCTTAGAGGAGTTGAGTATGAAGGCAAAAGAAACAAAGTTTGTTTAACATTTGTTATTATTTCTCACTACCTGAATCTATTTTCATTGGTAATAAATTATTTTTTTCCCCAAGGCAAGTCTGTTTAGGCCACTGCAGTAACTGGTAATGCAATCTGCCTGCCTTTATCTTGACCCATGACAGTTCTAATCCTATTTTCTTCCCCTATCCCTCTCAGGAGGGAGAGTGAATGAGCAGCTGGGTGGGTGTTTGGCTGTTAGCCAAGGTTAACCCACTACAGAAACAAATGTTCTATTCTGTGGCAGATAAATCACATAATCAATCACAGAATGGCTGAGGTTGGAAGGGACGTCTGGAGGTCATAGGGCCACAACCCGTGCTCAGGCAGGGCCACCCTCCCTTCAAAAATACTGTTAGATGTTTGCATAGCTGATAAGAAAGCTGTATTCTGGTTATTTATCGTCAAACTGAAAGGTTATTATTTTGTCCTGTATCTCACAATTTTCAGTCTTACCAAATTGTATAAAGATAATATTCATATTGGTTTTGATGCTAATGCCCACTGGTAGATTTTCAAGCAGTTTAGGGGGCAGGGTTAAGTTAAAAATATATCAACAACTCAGAGGAATACTCAGAAAAGATTAAATCTGATTTGGCAAAAACAAAATTGTTATAGTTGGTGATAATTCGCTGAAGAAATATAATATGTATCATTAGTGGATAAGCCTTAGAACTGAGCAAGGGAACTGGGAGTTACAGTGAATAATAAATTAAATATTTTTCACAGTTGTGAAAAAGAAAATTATGCAGGGATGTATAATAGATGTATTGTCCAAAACAAAACTCACTGATTTCTCCATACTCAGAGTTCAATTTAGAGATACGCACAATTCAAGAAGTATACAGGCCAATTTAAGAGAACACAGGGAGAGAAAGAAAATAGTCAGAGATCTAGAAAACATGATCTACAGAAGGGAGTAAGGAAGTGGAGATATTTCATTTAGAGAAATGAAAATCTGAGGTGTAAAAGCCTGATGCATAGGGAGGAGTGATCTGTCCTCCATGCCTGCAGTAAACAGCACAAAGAAGAATAAGTTATTGTGATATAGAGATAAGATGTTTTTTTTCTGGGGGAAATAATTATGAAGCACTGCATTAGATTACTTGAGAGACTGACAAATTTCTGTCACTGGAAGTCTTTAAAAACATGCTAGACTAACACATGCACAGTGGCATACGCTTATGTGATTTTTGCCTTCAGGCAGGAATATGAGATAAATGAACACTTGAGGCCCTTTTCAAATATTTTAAATGATTTTTTTTTTTTTGGTAGTGGTGTTAAGATCACTACTCTTGTAATATATCAGGAATAGTTTGAAATGACTGTAGAAAAGTGTTTTATTTTTTCCTCAACCATTAAATTGTCAAATCATAAAAATCTCATAAAATTTCTGGTATACATGAAAGTACTAATTTCAGTGAAATAAACGTAGCCTGTGTTTATTTTTAGACTTTTCACATATGATTTCTAGTGAATAGTTTCATTCATTGCCAAAATTTTCTGAATATCAGGGGAATATACGGTAATTGAATAATTATTACAAGATTTGCCATCAGCAAAAGCTGGGTGTTTTCCAGTCTTTCACCTCTGATGAAGGTGACATGTATACCCTTTATGTATTTTTTTCTCTTATTTTTTGGCTCTACCTCTCTATTTGACAGAAGATTAGCACACTCTTCTTGCCAGCATGAGTCCAGAACAGTCAGATGACATTTATTTTGAAAATTCATGTTTTGTACCAGAGAACTACAATATGGATATAATTACTTATGAATCAACTACAAAAGGCATTTTGTAAATGAATAATACTATTCCTTATACAGGCAAAGCATATTATTTAAAAAGATAAAATATAAAGCCTAGACAGGCTTGGAAATTATTATTAATATAATTTTATAGTGTAAATTTGCAGGTGCTAGGAAAATGCTATATTTGTTCTGTGACCGAATAAAGAATGTATCAGTACGTTCGCATCGTCCATGCCAGCAGTAACTGAAAGAATTAAGGTTTTGTTTTGGTTTAATTCTTATGTTATATGTTTATACTGACTTCCTGGCTTTAAGAACAAAGCAGAAGTTTTCTGTATGGGTTAAAAATATTCCAAAATAGGTAACCTAAAACATTTGTTTTCATAAGGTTTGGAGGAGGGTTGAGGGAGGAGGGAGACCATAGAAGTAATTAGTAAATTATTTTTTTTTTGAAACATGACTTCAGCTAGGAGTATTTAAGATGCCATTTAAGTAGCAGAACAAGAGGCAATGCACAAAAACTGGAAGACTAAAGGTTCTATATCAACATCAGGAAGCACTATCTGTTTCCCTTCGATCTGGGAGGAATAGGATACATAGGGCCCGAAGGTCGAGTTGCTTAACAACTTAAAGCGAGACATACTGTTCTCACGACCAGCTCCTGAAACTCGACAGTGTTTGTAATCAAGAAAAGGAATGGAAAATGGAGACTGTTATATGATCTGAGAAAAATTAATGAAGTCATGGAAGATATGGGAGCGCTTCAACTGGGATTGCCGTCTCCAACTATGCTCCCCCTGTCATGGACATTAATAGTAATAGACTTAAAGGATGGTTTTTTACACATTTGCCAGAATTCAGAAAAAAATCACTATGTTTATGTTTCAATTGATACCTTTTCTGATTGTATTTTTGCACCTGTCCATGCAGGAGAAAAGGCAAAGGGTGTGTGTAAACATTTTCTGTCAGCTTTTACAACAGTAGAAATCCCCAAAACAATTAAAACAGGTAATGGGCCAGGACATGTGGCCCACGCAACCCACTTTTTTTCAACAGTGGGGTATTCAACATCTGATGGGTATACCTCGTTCTCCGCACGGGTCAAGCAATAATTAAACAAGCCCATGGTACCCTAAAAGCTATGCTTCAAAAACAAAAAAGGGGGAGTAGAGGTGTGACCCCCAGGAAAAGATAGGTAAAGTATGCTATGTTCTTAAATTTTTAAATCGGTGGGCAGAGGAAGGTCCTCCAATTCATAGACATTTTAATCACAATACTTTAGTCTCAGTTAAAGAAAGGGCAAAAGTCGTGGTAAAAAAAAAATAAATAAAAAATTAAGCAAAAAATAAGCACCAATCATTGGGAAGGGCCCTATTCTCTAATAACTTGGGCCCAAGGTTGTGCTTGTGTTTCAACAGGAGCCAAGCTGGTCCTAGATAGGTGTCAGCATGATGGGTCCGTCCATCCATCTCATCATCTGCCTTAACATCACAGCACTCTCCTTCGCAGTTTGGACTCCAGCTCAAACAAAAAACAATGTATGGGAGGGTCTCACTGGCATATGCAGGACCCACAAACAAGGACTCCAGGAGCTGGAGGGGCAGCCAGAGCCCCCCGGCTGGGCAGCATTCAGTGCCTGCCTCTCCCAGGGATGTGGTTACAAAGTTTGTTAAAGACAGGATTAGTATGTCTGGTAGTTTTTCTCTGTGTTTTAATTTGTGTTAATCGTGCTTTCTTAATTTGTGTTAATCGTGCTTTCTTTGATAATAAAGAAGAGGGAGATGTGTGAGTGTGGCCATGGGGTCAAGCCCTTCTTGTTTAGAAACCCTAATTGTTGTCCGTAAAAATGGTAGTTTGAAACTCATTAAGAAGTCTAGTGAAACTTTTCATTATTTCTTTTGTTTACTTACTATATGTTGCACTTTACACTTATTTTGTTGTTTAAGAGTTCTTGAAAAAAAGGAAAAAAAAAAGAAAAAAAAAAAGAAAAAAGAACCTGAACACAGAATGTGTAACAGTTCAAAACTTAAAAATAAATAAAATTAAAATTAAAATTAAAAAATGTAAAAATAAAAATAGAAAAGCAAGAAAACACAGTAGGACTATGTACATACGTAGGATTTTTTAAAGGTCAATACTGAAATGATTCATGAAAGAAAAACGGTATTTTATTGACAGAATATAATAGTGTGGAAATATATGTAACAAGGACCAATCAGTATGAAAAGCACCTGCATGAGTGACACAGTAGTGCCATTGAAGTTGTTTCAAAAAAGTGGATTAAAACACAGACAAAAATAGTACTGTGTGAGGATAAAAAAAAAAAAAGCGTGTGTGAAGAGCAAGCAAAGGGCCTGATACAAAACATACTAAAGACAGCAGAAATTGTCTGTTGCTTTTACTGCTTGGGGTTGGGACGTTGAGAAAATTTGTAAATAACTGAAAAAGAGAAAATTATCGATGAAACAGCTGGAAATTAGAGTTATGGCTATAGAAAAACTAGTACTGGCAATAGTGCTGTTGAAACAACCTGGTTCATAAACTGAACTGTGTTTTAACAAATTATTGTTTTTAATAATACAAATTTACCAAGTGAAATAGAAGGTAGCCTGTAACGTTAACACTCCCAGCCATCAAAGAATAGGACCTTTCCTCCACGGCAGTTCATATGAAAATTATTCTCCAAAGGTTTTGTTGTTGTTTTTCCAAAGTAACAGAATTGCACAGAATTTTTATGACTAAGCTATTCGTAAAAATAATTAGTAAAGTTTATAAATACATATAAATACATATGTATATGTACCCACACATAAATTATGGAGAAATTCCAAGTTAGACAAAAAATGAATTGAACTGGAAATGCAGGAGTTATTGTCTATATTAATAAGGTTTATCATATTAGGTCAAAGTGTGCCGTAACTAGTTTATATCTAGTTTGTCATGATGTCTAATTTAGAGCTTCCCAAGCCTCTTGTAACCAGATTTCTTCATAATGTGATCTTGTAAATAATTGGAAGAGAATTAAACATGGCTTTATTCAGTCCATCTACAGTGATGTCTTTAGTAATATGAAAAGGTGAAAAGGAAAGTAACAATCTTTGATAAAAGGCAAAGTACCAGCATGCAATTCTTTAGTATTAATGAAATTCTAGAAATTTCTAGGTTAAGAGAGCTCACAAAAGGGTATACTATGCAGAACTCTCCAAGGTGGAAGATACATCAGGCTGATACATCAGTGAATCATCATCATTTGAAAAGAAAATGTATACATTTTTCATCTCTAGATTGGAGACGGAATAACTGCACAGAGCTCAGTATAGCTTATTAGGCCAATGAAATATCAAATTAACATAACTTCATAGCTTACAGTTTCAGCTATCTTATTATTCTTGACCCACATGATTCCGGAATTCATTTCTCAGTGCTTGCAGTCCAAAATTTTGGAAAGATGAACTTTTATTTATTTCTGGGGGAGACTTACAAAAAATATATTTCTAAATGCCTATTATGTATTATGTATTTGTATTGTGATAACAGAATCAGAAGTATGTTAATTTCTAAATGACATTTTATTTTCTAATGTTTCTAATGTATCCAGTGCTGACATACCATCAGATATTACGATAGTATACGCCCTTGTGCCAAAGCACCAACATAAAATATTAAACAATTAACTAAATTGTAAATATGAAATTATACAAAACTTCCATATATAATAAAGAATAATAAGTACTTTTTTTTTTTTCTTGTGAAGAATACAAGTTCAGAAGGTAATTAACAACTAGTTTTTAAGCCTGATCAGAACTTCTAAAAGGGAAGTCTGGGATTTGCATCTATATTTCCCTCCGGAAGCCTTTTTTATGGTGAATTCATATGGTTCCATTTGTGCATTTATTGAAAAACACCTTTCTTGTGACCACGGATTGTAATTGTGGATATATTTATGAAAATATTTAGAAATACCCAGAAATTATGTCAGCTACTCTTCAATAATTATGTATTAAAATTTAGCAAATGCGAAATTGATCCGTGTTGATGAGACTTTGATGGTTCAGTTATATATTCTCTGCTGATCAGGTAGTGTTTAACTGCCCAAGGAAACTATACTCAAGTCCTTCATCCCCCAGTTTGTTCATTCCCCATTCACCTGAAAAAATAAAATAAAATAAAATAAAAAGTCTTTTGTCAGTGACAGCGACAATTTCCCCACCTTTTCCCTCAGCACTTCTCTGTTTGCGTGGCAAGGTTTTGGTAGCGGGGAGCTGCAGGTGTGGCCTCTTTGTGAAGAGTCCAGAAGATGCCCCATGTCGGACAAGGGCCATTTTCAGGTGACTCCAAAAGGGACCCACTGCTGACCAGAGCTGAGCCGATAAATGAAGCTATTTGTATCTCTGTGAAAGCATATTTAAGAAAGGGGAAAAAACGCTGCACAACAGCACCTGGGAGAGCAAGGAGGAGTGAGAAACAGCCTTGCAGACCCCAAGGTCAGTGCAGCAGGAGGGCAGGAGGTGCTCCAGGCATGCAGCAGAAGTTCCCCTGCGGCCTGTGGAGAGGCCCCTGGTGGAGCAGGCTGTCCCCCTGCAGCCCATGGGTACCACATGGAGCAGATCTCCACGCTGCAGCCTGTGAAGGAGCCCCCGGTGGAGCAGGTGGATGTGGCCTGGAGGAGGCTGTGGCCCATGGAGAGCCCCTGCAGGAGCAGGCCCTGGGCTGAAGCTGCAGCCTGTGGAGAGGAGCCCACACAAGAGCTAGGTGACCTGGCAGGAGCTGCTGCCTGTGGGGGACCCAGGTTGGAGCATTTTGCTCCTGATGGATGGATCCCATGTACGGACACATGTTGGAGCAGTTCTTGAAGAGCTACTGCCTGTGGGAAGCTCACACAGGATCAGTTTGGGAAAGACGTCATCCTGTGGGAGGGACCCCACATGGAGCAGGGGCAGAGGGTGACTGAGAAGGAGCGGTGGAGATGAAGCATTAGGGACTGACCGCACCCCTCATTGCCCAGCTGCAGCACTCGGGGGCGGGGGGGGGGGGGGGGGGCGGGGGGGGGGCAGGAGGCATATGAGAAGATAGATGGGGGATTTTTTTTAATTTTTTTTTAGTTTCTCACTGGTCTAGCTTGTTAGTAATAGGCAAAAAAAATTAGTAATCTCCATATGATGAGTCTGTTTTGCCCATTGTAATAATTGGCAGATGTTCTCCCTATCCTTACATAAACCGTTGAGCCTTTTTCATCGTATTTTCTACCTCCTTTTCCCTTTGAGGAGGGGGAGTGAGAAGGCAGTTGTAGTAGAGCTCAGCTGCCCAGCTGAGTAAAACCACCACACTCTGTTGGATAAGTGTTGTATATATTTGCCTTTCTTTCAGATTTCACTTTTATTCTTCTGTTGCTGTCACAAATGTCTTAGAGCTGTCTTCCTCTGCATTACTTACTAATAAATTTTCCAGTACTTCAGCACAGTCTTTACTCTCAGAGATCGAATTTCTCAGCACTCTTATTTTCTGCTTTCCTCATAACCTCATTCTAACTGTTCTAAGTACTGATTTCTCCCAAATCCAATCGTGAGTCCTTACATCCATCACGTTATACATTAATTTTCGGCTGCCTAATTCCCCAAATTATTCACGCAGACAGTCATTTGAAGATTTTTCCCAAAATAGCCATCACATATGCAGCTACTAAATGGTGATTCTCTTTAATGTTTATGGTTTAAGATTTACCAGGAAGCTGACAATTTTTGTTAAGTTAGCTTTCTTCTCTTTGACTAAATTCATAGAATCATAGGATGGCTTGGGTTGGAAGGCAACTTAAAGATCATATAGTTCCAGCCATCCTGCCATGGGCAAGGATGCCACCTACTAGATAGGTTGCTCAGGGCTCCATCCAGTCTGGCCTTGAACACCTCCAGAGATGGGGCATCCACAACTCCTCTGGGCAACCTGTTCCAGTGCCTCACCACTCTCTGAGTAAAGAATTTACTCCTAACATCTAATCTCAATCTTCCCTCTTTTAGTTTAAAACCATCTACCCTTTTCTTATAACTATCTGCCTGTACAAAAAAAAAGTTATTCTTCATCTTTTTTATAAGTCCCTTTTAAGGACTGAAAAGCTGCAATGAGGTCTCCCTGGAGCCTTCTCTTCTGCAGGTTTAACATCCCTATCTCTCTCAGCCTTTTTTCACAGAAGTGCTCCAACTCTCTAATCATCTTTGTGGCCCTCCTCTGGACCCTCTCTATCAGGTCTATCAGGTCACATTTTTCTTGTGCATAAGACCCCAGACCTGGATACAATACTCCAAGTGGGACCTCACAAGGCAGGTTGTCAGCCTTCTGGCCACTCCTCTCTTGATGGAACCCAGGATGCAGTTGACCTTCTGGGCTGCAAGTATACACTGCTGGCTCATGTCAAGCTTTTCATCCATCAAAACTCCCAAGTCCTCCTCCGCTAGGTTGCTCTCAGTGAGTACTTCTCCCAGTCTGTCTTCTCCCATTCTCTTCTGCTTCACCTTAGTAGTCTCAACATGGAATTGTTAAACCTTATTAAGTTCACATGGGCCCCCTTATCTAGCTTTTGTAGGTCCCTTCATTCTGTTTTATCAGCTGTACCACTCAACTTCATGTCGTTCGCAAACTTGCTGAGAGTGCTTTCAATCCCACTGTCTATGTCATTGAGAAAGAGTATTAAACAGCACTGGGACCCAGACTCACCCTTGAGGAACACCACTTGTCACTTGTGCTTCTTGTCAGATTTCTCTTATATAATGTTTTAGAAGATAAAAAGTTAAAAAAAAATAATAAAAAAAAACCTGAGGAACTCAACATTGCAACACTTAACCACTGTCTGCAAATAAGTTATTGAAAACAGTAAGAAAAAAAAACATCAAGAGACATAATGTGATGTACCTTTTAAAATCAACAGCAAGATCAGCCCATGCTGCACAAAAAAAAAAAAAAAAAAAGAGCAAAAGAACAACAACAACAAAACAAACACCAACACCAGAAAAACAGTAAACCAAGCAAAACCAAATCAAACCAAACCAAAACTTACCTAAATATTCTATGGTGGAAAAAAAAAAATCAGTGAAATACCTAGGTGGGCAGCTATGAACATTTAGAATAAGAAACTGTGATTAGTGAATTTACTCAAAACATTATAGAAGGAACTACACAGGTAACACATGATACCTATAAATCTCTATTTTGAAAGCAATTGATTATTGATCAACTTGTATACTTTAGACTAATTATAGAATAATTTGCTCACTATGGACTGTCTTTCAAAATTTACCAGACAAACATGATAATAATGCATAGTAAGGATATGAGTCATTGAATTGCAGAGAACTACACTTAGGAAGATAAATCACAACATCCATGCTTGAGATATTTGACCTTAACATTTTTGGAAATCATTTTAATTTTATGTATGTGTGCTATCAATCAATATTATGCACAGCTCAGAGGACTAGCTGAAATAAATCTGTAAATATATTTCAAAATGCTCATCCTAATCAAAGTAACTGTAGGCTATGTCTGTTGAAAACATTACTTGAGAACTGAAGGGCTTCATTTCGAAGTACAAAAATGAAGCTCAAAAAAAGCAAAATATTGAAGGGTCACTGAAAAATATCAGTGTTGCAAACCATGACATAGTAAAATAAATCTATTTGGACAGATGAATATTTACTAATCAAAATAAAATAAAAGATATGCATCTTAATATTTCAATAAACTATCACAGGATGAATTCAAGTAAGAAAAGAAAAAGAAAAAGAAAAAGAAAAAGAAAAAGAAAAAGAAAAAGAAAAAGAAAAAGAAAAAGAAAAAGAAAAAGAAAAAGAAAAAGAAAAAGAAAAAGAAAAAGAAAAAGAAAAAGAAAAAGAAAAAGGAAAAGAAAAAGAAAAAGAAAAAGAAAAAAAGAAAAAGAAAAAGAAAAAGAAAAAGAAGAAAAAGAAAAAGAAAAAGAAAAAGAAAAAGAAAAAGAAAAAGAAAAAGAAAAAGAAAAAGAAAAAGAAAAAGAAAAAGAAAAAGAAAAAGAAAAAGAAAAAGAAAAAGAAAAAGAAAAAGAAAAAGAAAAAGAAAAAGAAAAAGAAAAAGAAAAAGAAGAAAAAGAAAAAGAAAAAGAAAAAGAAAAAGAAGAAAGAAAAAGAAGAAAGAAAAAGAAAAAGAAAAAGAAAAAGAAAAAGAAAAAGAAAAAGAAAAAGAAAAAGAAAAAGAAAAAGAAAAAGAAAAAGAAAAAGAAAAAGAAAAAGAAAAAGAAAAAGAAAAAGAAAAAGAAAAAGAAAAAGAAAAAGAAAAAGAAAAAGAAAAAGAAAGAAAAGGAAAAACACAGTTGGAACAGTCACTTAATGTGGAAGATTTTTTTTTAATCCAGTTATGAACATAACAGAAACTTTTTTTTTTTTTGGGAGTGGTGGGGGGGAGGGAGCTTATTTAAAGCTATCTTATACTTGGACCTGGACAGAAGATGAATTGTAATTAAAAACAAAACAAAACAAACAAAAAAGAAAACAACTATATTAATTCAAATTATGGATAAGCATCATTGCATCATTCATAATGGCAAGATCAAGAGTAATTGTTGAAGAAGTACTCATATATTGCCAGCACATGCCTTGTATACTTATATACTCCATTGTTTCTGTTCTCTGTGTCAGTGACGTATCTTATGACTACAGATTTATAATTTTATATTGCTTCAGACTATTTTATAGGGAATTTTTAGGATGTACCAAAAGCACATTAGCAAACATGATAATTACAATATACTCATTTTAGCAATTTTTCTTCATTAACCAAAAATGCATTGACATGAAAGAAAGAAAAAAAAAATCTTTATACTCAACATCTGGAGTCACTAAAAAAGAATCTGAAAATGGTGAATTTAAAAATATGTACAAACACTCTGAACAATCATGCAAAGATTAGACTAGTTTTTCATTTTAAATGGATTGTTTGAGCTCCACTTTCTTCTTCTGTTCACTAGTGCTTTTAGTCACCCAGCTCTTCATGCTGTTTCTACTTGCTTCCCTGCTGCTACATTTTGCTTTTTGCTTCTTGTCTCTGTCCCCTGCTGTTCTTTTCAACAGTGTTCTGCTTTTTGTTTGATGAACAGTGAAAATTGCAGAATTCTTGGCCTCTAAAGAACAGACAGAACTTCAGAAATCGGGACTCTTGTAAATTGGACTTGGCTGCTGCTGCTACATGGAATACCATTAAACATCAAGGAGGACTAATCCTTTTTTTTTTTTTTTTTAAATTCTACAAAAGTGTATATAAAAGGTCTTACACTGTAATATTGCACATGGAATAATTTCAGACTCTGGCAAGCATTAGTACAGACATTCCTGTTTTTAATTCTGCAGAACAAAGGCAATTTCAAGTTAAAGCCAGGAGTAATTTTTTGCACAATTACAAAACCTCTCAAAGTAGAGTCTTATCATTTACACTATCCAAATTATTACTCCTTTCCTTTCCCCATTACGTAATAAAAGTGGAACATTATGCACAACAGATGGTGGTGCTTTCATGATCACCTTGCACAATTCCTGTGCCTTGAATAACATAAAGTTTTTTTTTCTTTTTTTTTCTTTTTTTTTTTTTTTCTTTCCCTGAAAGCCTGTCAGACATGTCAGAACATATGACATCTAGTCTTTGGTATATGGGTGTTTTTTGGTATGCAGCACTCAAATCAGACAGGCACGTTAATTAGTTTAGCACATGTCTGCAAAAAAATATTATATATATTTCCCAGAATGCTAGCTGAAAGAGCATGTGCATCTGTACAGATAAGCAATGAGTTATTTTGAGAACATCTTTACCTAGTGCATGGCTGTTTAGTTCACTTTGTTCTCAGAATGTAGGTCAGAACTAAGCAAAATTTGTACTGGTAAATGTGTAGCAAAAGACTTTCATGTCAACAGTTTTTTTATTTTCAAGTTTTGAAACGTTATCAACTAGCTCAGAACTTAAGCACCTTACTTAAGTTTAAACCTCCAATACCCTCTAAAAGTCCATATCCTCATATAGTAGTAAATTGAAAGTGAGTTGAATGACTTCAGATTTCACTTCTAGAAAATTCTTATCTGCATGAGTAATTTTCTACTTTTCACAGTATACTTTTCAGGGCTGTGAGTGTTTAATAGGCAGCTCCTCTCTATCGCTCCTTTCCTTCACATTTTTCCCCTTCTCCCCTGTGTGAGGCTGCTCCCACAGGCTACAGTCTTGACTGTAGTCAATGACTGCTCCATTGTGGGTCCTCTCCTCGAGCTCCAGTCTTCAGGATTGTCCTTGACTTAGTGTGAGCACTGCTCTGCAACAAGTAAAACACCAGTGTGTTATTGCCATTATTCTCGTCCTAAATCCAAAACATAGCACATAACCATAAATTAACTGTATTCCAGCTGAAACCAGCACAGGCACCAAGGCTGTCTCTCCAACCTTCCCACCCCTGCCAAACGCCAGTAGGCTGGGGTTGAGCAAGAAACTGGGAGGGAACCGAGCCAACTGTCTCAAAGAAACCAAAGGGATATTGCGTACTTTATGAAATCAATATGTTAAACAATAAAACCTAAGAGAAAAGAGGAAGCAGGGGGCATTTTATGAGGGAGTTTGATTTCTGAAGAGAGCTGCTACATGTACTGAGGCCATGGTTCCCAGGCAATGGCTGTATGTTGCCTGCTGATGGGATGAGAAGTACAGACATTTTTTTCCCCTTTTGCTTCCATCTATGACTTTTGCTTTTCTTTCACTAAGGTGCTTCTAAGTCAGCTTGCAAGTTTTGTTTTATGTATTTATTTATTTATTTATCTACCTTATTTTCTTTCCCTGTCCTGATGTGGGCACCTGGCGACCAGCCGAGGTTAACCCACCAGAAGGGCATATCTACATTGTGTAGTCCTCCACAGGCTGCAGTGTGGATATATGTTCCAATATGGTCTTTCATGGGCTGCAGGGAACCTGCATAACCATGGTCTTCTCTAGGAGCTGAAGTGGAATTTCAGCTCTGGTGCCTGGAATACCCCCTTCCCATACTTCTCTGACCCTGTTGTCTCTAGGATTGCTTCTTACAGGTTTTTCCTCACTCCTCTCTGTCAAATTCTACACATTATTATTGTTATTGTTATTGTTATTGTTATTGTTATTGTTATTGTTATTTCTGTATTATTTTTTCAAGCAGTGCTACAAGTTTCACAGATTGGCTCCACTTTCTCCACAGGTGGATTCTTTGCAGAGATTGTTGGAACTGACTGTGTCCAGCAGGTCCCTGGTGTCCTACACCCTGTCTGCAACAACAACCTTGCTACATAAACCCAATAAAGGGGATGAGGGTACTGGTCATGCCGTGGTCACCCTCAGCTGTGGTACACTCCTGCTCGTGGAACAGCCATGCTAGGACTCATAATCCCTTGTAATACTTAGCTAATTAATGAACATGCCTATATATGCATACATATGCATGTGCGCAGCAACACATAAACTGCTGGCAAAAGTCTGGGAGGTGATAACAATACTCATGAGTAATTGTAACTATGAGCTATTTTCCCTTTACACCTACGTTTCACATAACATCAAGCCCTTGAGAATTCCTGGTGTTGTTAGCCCTTTGCTCATCTTAGCAGATAAAATCTCAGCAAAAGTAGTTATTAATACAGGAAGGAGTATAACAACTAAAACTAGTAAGCAGTCTCAAAAAAATCAAGTATCACAAAGTAGTCTTATACAATAACAAAGTATTATTCAAAGACATCCATTTAATAAATACACAAAAGGGACACTTGAAATAAGACTACACTTATATGGTCACTTTCTCAAATAAATTACAATTGTCTAGAACATCAGGGTTTCGGCAATTTTAAATAGGTGTCAGTGAAATTATTGTAATATATCTCTAATTTCCTTGAAGCTATTCAATGAAGAATCTCAATTATTATTATTATTATGTCTATTTTCATTAGTGTTCTCAAGTACTCTGAAATGGGTGAGACAAAATTACCTAATGAACATACAACTAAAATTAGTTGAAGCTACATTCTGATAAGCTAACAGACCTGGAAATGTACATAAAAATAATTGCTATCAGCAGCCAATATAAAACTTCATTTTATAAACCTCTACCTCTAGTAACTAAGATTGTTATGTAAAAATAAAAGTTCAACTGTTTGCCTGTTTGTTCTAGGTATAATTTGCAGAATAGAAGCAAAAACTTCTTTTGCTTTTTAAACCACAGACGTTAGAAATAATGGTTTGCTTTAGTTTTCTAAATAGAATTTAAATTGAAGTAAGTTATGAGTTTTAAACTGCTTGACAGGGAAAAGAAAGAAGTATAGTTCAATGTTTAGCACCTGATTCTATTATGACTCTGGTAGAACTTCAAATGGGAGATATGAAGCTCTGTAGAAGTGGAAGTCTGAGATCAGCTAAGACATTGTAAATTTGGAATATACATGTTATCTGTGTTAACAGAGAAACTAACAACTTTTCCTCTTCAGCCCTAAAGCAGTAGAAATCTCTATTCTATGCCTGTTACAGGCATTTGTATTTCATCAGAAGGGTCTTTCACAGATATCCAATGAATAGCTACCTCTTTCCAGCAGACAGAGATCAGATCATATCAAATACGATCCCTCCCATTTCTCTTATTTCTTGCAAAAAGAAAGCAAATCTAAAAAAATATCCCAACTTGTTACAAGACATCTCATCTCATTCTCCCATCCTATTTCTTCATAAAATAGGGAATATTTGTGATCCTGATGAGAGCAGGTTTGGTGGAGGTAGAGACTACACTTTTTGAGAAAGGACATCCCTGCAGAGATCCTAGCATGGGGGCAGAGGGGTAGAGATTAAGTGTGAAGTGTCACATTGCGCATATTAACAGTACAAAGAAGAAAAAAGAGTAACTAAGAAAATAAGTATATACTTTCTGTTGAATAAGGGAAAATGTCTAGACAAATGAGGGATTTTTCTTTCCCTTAGGAAAGGAGATATTGATTCTACTTATTTTGTTAGATCTTGGATTAATCTTTCCTGTGTACTAAAACAGCTGCAAATATTTTATAGTTTTTAAAATGTATGAAGATGTGTTTGTTACGATGATGCCACTTGCCAAAATTACTGATTCATCTTACTTGATAGTAGTTTATAAGTACTTAATCTTTAGTTGAATGTATTCTAACATTTTTGAGAGATAAGGAAATGCTATGAGAATCTCCACAGGTCATGAATCACCACAGCTTAAACTAGGGCATTTATTTCACTATCTGTATTCACAGTTATTGTATTATTGCTCTATAGATAATGAATAAAATTTATGTAATCATTTCATATGTAATACTAAAACTTCAAAGTCAAGTAAGGTGTTCAATTTTTATATGTCAATATGTTTTTTTTCAGGGCCTGGATATCCATCTTTACAGAAATCTAAGCTAGATCAAATCTACATTAGGTTTCATGTTTCAGAGGCTTCTTTGAAAACAAATGAAAGAAAAAGAAAACTACCTTGCACATAGGGTATAGAAAGTCGTAGTACATGTTATGTGATGAACAAAAGTGAGGCTACAACAAGACAAACATACAATAAAATACAAACAGGATGTCAGCTAAAGTGTTCTATTACTCTCTGTAGAGTTCAGACAAATTGGCATTTTATTAGGCCTGCCTACAGCAGCAAATCTGGTAACTTTTCTTCAGTTGAAAAAGCCACATATCTGTTAACATGTAGAAAGATGGTAACCTTCTCCAGTCTCTTATATGTTGCTCTGAGTTTCTCTGTCATTCTCACAAACAATAAATAGTGGCTGCTAGATGTGAAGTCAAGCCTTTCAAAATGGAGAATTCTCTTCCAGCTGAGGTCAGAAAAGTATCAATTAACTGTCACATCATTGACTGCTCATAGTGCAGCAGCAAAAGAAAATTGCTTATCTATTCACAAAGTAAAATTTGTACTAGGTCGCTGTTAGCAATTTATTTCCACTCCTGTAACAGTGATTTCTTAACTGTAATAATCTATTTTCTCTCCCTGATCTTTTGATGTGAACAATATCTTAACAAATCAAGACTGAGGGGAAAAAATATGGTCCCTGCTATCACCTGCTGTTTGGAAATACAACTCACGTTCTTTATTCAAGACATTTTTTCTGCAAATTTTTAAACAGCTACTTCTCATTAGGAAATTTAGAGGTGTTACATAACATTTATTTAAACTTCTTTTGTGGTTTGGGGCTCACAATTATTGATACAAAATAAAGTTCTGACAGTGACACTGCCAAGCTGCTAAGATTTTATTGTTTTCAGTAGTAAACATAAAGATGCGCTTTAGTCTCACCAGGTGTGAAGTATTCCATTCACAGAAGTAGAAATTTTATACATTTTATTAGTAACCTCAGTTCATGCTAGGTATTTCTCAAGTCATACTCTTGTAGGAAGCCCCAACATTGAGACTAACGATTATAACAGAAGTGTTGAATTAAGTATTAAGTAGTTCTCTTTCACTGAAATTATTGCAGTTTGATGCTAATGCAGTGGATTACCGATTAACTTTTTTATTTTTTTTTAATTTTATTTTTTTTTTACATTCAAACAAGAGCAGATTCTAGATTCCTGAATAACTGATGGAGCTGAAGGTTTATAAAGCTATATCTGCACTGTCTCTGCCCCTACAATGTTTAATCCTTTTGATTTTTCATAAGACCTTAGAATAGTGAAAAGAGAATAGAAAATGATTCTATACTGATTACTAGCAACTTTAACATGGTTATTCGACATAAAGGGCACAAAAATATTCCCTTGTACCAGTTCAGTGAATACGGAAATGTTTGTTGAGTTCTGACCCTTCCATAACTGCTAAAGCATTTCTAGAATGACTCTGAAGCCTGTGTTACCCCTGAGGTCCTGGCACCGTGAGTAGATAAGGTAGTTCATAAGCTGCCTACATTCAGACTACTCTGGCTGACTACAAGTCCTATCCATTCTTGCAGCAAGAAATGTCAGAACATTTCTAGGAAAGACTAAAGAATTTCAGTTCTCACTGGAAGTGCACTTTGACACCTAGACTATATGCACTAAGTTAGTTAAGCTTGGAGAGTACTATAAGCACGAGATATATCAGGCCAGGAATCTGCAACATAATGTCCCTATGTTGCAGGCACACACAGCCACCCTCTAGCACACCACCTTCTAAGTGATGTGTGAATGTCATTGTTCTGGCCTGGAGGCTACCCTAGGCACCACTCTATGCATCGTGCTGTATCGCCTTTCAGAACTGCACATTATTAAATGTTTTATCTGACTTAGAATTATCAGTAGCAAAACCATCATTGTAAGAGATGCATGTTGAATAATTTTACTTATGTGTTTATTGCAGTTTATTGAAACTGACAGGGACACCATAGTTTTGTTCATTCACTAAGGAATTTAAAGCATTCAACCAATAAGAGCAAGAAAAGAAGAAAAGGAGCAAGCATTTTTATTTTTTTTAATTAATGTTATTTATTAATTCATTTTTTAATTTAAAACATTCAACTAATAGGAGCAAGAAGAGAAGAGAGCTCCAAGTATACTAAATATGTATCTAGTGAATTACATTATGTTGAAGCACTTACCTGCATCTATGGGTAATTTACATAATAGGCACTGTAGATACAGAAGGTTTAAGGTCAGTATTAGCATTGGAAAGAATAATATTATTTATAAATTGTATAGCATATCCCATTAATTGTGTATTCAGTAGGATGTTGGATTTGGATTAATAAAGGTTTCAATTTCTTGCTATTGTTTAATTTTCTTACAGAAGATTTTGAGTGTGTACTTTTTGAGATTCTCACATGGAAATTTTGTTTATTTGCTTATTTTAACTGAAAATAGTGTGGAGCAATTAGTATTGTATTTCCCATGCTGAAGTTTTATTAGATAAAGAGCTAATCTGAATCTGACTGTGAGGAACTAGTAAAGTCTATATATTCAGGTCACCCAAGATAACTGCACACCCATTCCATCTCCCTGATATGACAACTTCTGAACTTCTGATGCCTGCACTATAGATATTTGCATATGATAGCAGTATTGGATGGATTAGTTTCACTTTGAATTTTTTTACATGGACATGATGTTATAACTGGACCTGATATAAGCCATGCTTTAAGCAGGGCGTTACATCAGACAACGTCCAGAGGTTCCTTCCACCCTAAATAGTTACGGGATTTTATAATCCTACCACCTGGAGCTCTAAATTTAGCACTTTTTCATTACGACTACTTCTAGTAGCTGCATAACTTCTCTGTCATTCATGTTGGCTATTTTAACAAGAACAAACAAATGACATTTCTCCTAGATGTGTTATTCCTTATGCTTAATGCATAGTTGAGGACTTAATAAATATATTATTGTAATCAAAATAGCAGGAGTAGAATTACAAAGTCTTTCTCTGTCTTTGCTACAATCACATTATTACTTATATTTTAAAGGATCAATTATATATATTTATTCTTATTTAATTTTTAACAAGTAAATACTTGATTAAGAAAAATAAATACTTGAGGAAGTGCATAAAATGTAAAAGTAAACTAAGGTGAATCATGGTGTCATTTAAGGCAAATAAACTATCTGACAGAAAACTTTCTCTTCTACCTGGGACTCCTTGTCTGGGAGAGGCTCTTTTCTGTGTTACTGGGATTTTGTTTGTTTACAGTCATTGCCAAATCACACATAAAAGTTCTATAGTGTTATGGTTAATGACAACACCAGGCCTATGCAGCAGCAGAACAGACAACACTTAGTCATCATTTTACAGACAGCTGTCAGTGTTCTATGTGAACTTTTTTTTCCCCCCAGTAATTAAATATGGATTTTCATTAAACAATTAGCTTTCCCATCACACTATAACACTGAAATATGTCACTATTTCAATTAATATTGACATATAAGTTAGAGTTAAAATAATAAAATAGGAACCCTTTGTCCTTCTAACGTGTAACATACAAGTCAATATTATAGCATTTATAATAATTTGTATAATTATTTAAGGTTTTCTCGTCTAAGTTATATTTTTCCATGACCTCTTTAAAGGGCAGTAGGAAAGCTGATAAAGGCCCATTTCCATTCAATCAATTAAATTCAAATTATATATATATATATAATCTTTTTAATGAGTTAAGTTGCAATTTTTTAAGAACATTTATCTGTGTAAGATTATGACTTTCTAAATACTTTTACAGCATAGTACATTTTCTGTAAATATACATATCAAAAATTATCTTGAGAAAAATATAACTTTTTATGATTATTATTTTCTGTTTTTTTTATATATATATATATATTAAAGACGTGAGAATTGCAATGCAAGAAAAATTTTGTATAATTCTAATGTATGGGGCTAGTCTCCACAGTTTCTTTCACAGACTTTTGTTTGTTTGGTTTTCATTACTACATCTGATGTGATTACAGAATTTTCCTTCTCCTGGGTTATTACAGACTCTTGGAAACCACTCTATCTTTTATGTTGACTGCATCTCATGGTATGACTAGGTAGATTATTTTTATTTAAAATATGAAGCTCCTTGTTGCAAAGGTCGATTTCAAATTCAGATCATGGGTGGGTTTTTTTGTGCAATCATTCGAATCAACACCTAGAGCCTATAGAGAAAACATAAAACTCTACCAAATAAACATGACGAAGATTTACATTTTTGTTGTAAACCAGTCAGTGATTTCTCAAAGCAGAACCCAATGGTGTATTATACTTAACAAGTATATACGTGTAGAGCTATTAATGCAGAAGAACAATTTAAATCTTTTCAAATAAAAGGAGAATGAAACTATGAACTAGTGAAGACTGGGAAAAAAAAAATGGAAAAAGAACCCAGTCCTCATTAACATGCTGTCTTGATGTTTTATTTACTTATAGCTTTTCACAATCCTCCTTTAAAGTAGGGATGTAATGCACCATGGTAAACGTAATCTAGTACAGAGGCTGACCTGAAAAGGATAGTAGGAGAATAGAAAATTAGACACACAAGCTCCAAGCCCCAACAGTATTTGTATCATTTACATCACACTTTTCAAATTAACATTTCAGGCTTTTATATATTTGATTGTTCACCAAGAGGAATATGTCCAAAGGAAAAAAAAAAGTAAAAAAAAAAAAAAAAGTGTAAATCATCAGAAAATGATGTAGCTAAGGTATGAACCTGACTAAAGAGGAAAAGAGACAAGCTATTTTTTTTCTACTCTTGTTATTGTTTAAGTTATTTTAATTGACTGAACTGCTAGTTACCTAAGTCCTGCTGCCAATCTAGCAAATATTTAGGAAGAAACTTCCTCTTTCAGTCTGAAATTGCATTATATTTATAATTATTGATTTCTTATTAAAAAAAAAAAAAACACCTTTATTGAGTGTTAAATTTCCAGCATGCTTCATCTTTATCACTTTTCAGAAGTTTAAGTTATAAATCTCAAAATCAGGCAGGCTTATGCTGTAGGACTACCTTTGTAGGTAGTAAATGAAATATGGCCAAGGAATATTCTAATACATTGGAACTCAATCATCTACACTTTAAACCTAACAAAAATTTCCTTGACATGTTATTGGACCATGCTAAATTAATATTTTCAAAAAAAAATTCCCAAGTATAAATAGGTCAGATACAATTTCTAATATGCAGTTTTATTTGACTACCTGTTTGGGAAAACAGAAAAATTTGATAGTATCAGTGTGAGCTCCTCCATGCCAGGTGGCTTTAGCAGTTAATAATGATGAATCACATTTTAATTACTATATGCATAGCTCAGAATTTCTAGATATATTTTGGCAATACAAAATTTAATCAACTAAACAAAAACATTTTATTCTGCATTAGCTTATGCTACCAGAATTTACTCGGAGGTGTGTCTTAAATTAGTTTGTGATCAAAAGAATTTAAGTCTCTAAAATATAGATGTTGCTCTATTTAAAAATGACATCTGAAGAAAATAAAACACACTAACACACTATTTAAACTGCAGTGGCTGACGGAAGGAACTGAAAGTAAAATTCATTATACTCAAAAACCAAATTTTTCAGTAGTGGTTTATGATTCGTGGTAGCCATATCTCAATCAGTTCTTATTTTTCTTGAAGCAAGGTTATCAAAAACTGATTATATGTATATATTTTAATTAAACTTAGTAGCATACATCCTTTTTTTTAACAGTTTAGTTTCCCAGTAAATGTTGTTTACTCTAATGGGAAAAAATAGCATGGATATGTTTTATCAGTTTTTAAGAAGTATTTAATTATTTTCATTTCCATAATTATAACTATCAGTAACAAATATCAGGGTACTGAAAACTTATTCTGAAAACCAAGCACATAAAAACTACTTCTATGTTTTTCAACTACGCATGTTTGGTTCAACAAAATCATCAACACCTTGAATTTGTCTTGAACACATCTATAATTATATTTGGTCATTGTCACGTGATATATTATTGAATTTGTTTCATTAGCTTTTTATCAACTCTTAGAAAATTTCCTAATAAAATTGTAATTTGCGTATCATTTGAGTTAAACTATTGGAATTCATTCATGAATGGATATATTATTGCACAGTTTTCAGCACTGTTCAAGCAAGGTATTGAGAAAAGCTACATAAACTCTGAGGATCATGTTCCAGACAGTGACTGTAATTACCATATTAATTACCATCAAATTCTTATAGTATCTAAAATTTATTTGAATTTCTATTGCTAGGCTCCCTATATGATATCTGTGTAGCTACTCTTTTTAACCAAAAGTGGCAAGAGTCAGTGCAGAAGTTTCTATAGTTACTTGGAGGCTTCAGAAGAGTTCAATCAGTTAAGCATGTTCACATTGCATCGTTTAGTTTACAGCATAGAAAAATCAAATAGACCAAATTTTGCGTAAATGTTGGTAGCTATCATGGGACTTTCAAATGCAATCGAAATCCCGAAACTAGTTTGGAAAAAAAAAAAATATATATATATATATATATTGTTGTTACCACACTCACTTGCCAAGGCAATCAGCTGTGGGTGGGCCCATTCCACAACAAAGTGGGGGATGGTGGTGTACAGGGGGGGTTTCCTGAGTCAGGGAAGCCCCAGGGGAGTGCAGAGACTCTTGAGGGGTCAGGAAGCTGACGTGAGAGCAGATGACAAGGCATGGGTTGGTCCAGCAGTAATGGTGGCCACCCTCCACTGCCGCATAAGCAACCCTCAGGGAAAGAAAGCAACCAGTTGTGTGGTGACCAGAGCAGGCAAACAGGGTGTCTGGAGGCAGTTGGCATACAGGGAGGGCACCCCTTGAGGGAGGGCCATTCCACTGGCAGAGCGGGAGGCACCAAGTACACCTTAACCCTATACCTGGATCTGCACAGGCTGAGGGCACGGCTAACAGATGCAGCAGTTTGCACGGCAGTTCATGCAGAAGGGCGCAAGAGGGCACCTTTGTTTCCAGTCCTCGTAGTGTACACTTTCTCAGATATGAGCATGACATGCTGCAGAGCATATTCCTCATTAGCTGCTGGAGTTACTTCGTTATCTGTGTCAGAAGTGTTGACCCTGACAGACTCTCTGACTGCAGATGTGTCTTTTCAGGTCTCAGGCTGCAGAGATTGCTTGGGGCCTCTCTGGGAGGCCTGGACTAACAGTCAGATCTCGTGTATAAGGTGTTCAGGTGTAGACAGGGTGTTCATGGAGACCATACAGCTCCAGGAGTCCCAACCCCATACAGCAGTGGAGCTGTCAGAGGGCTCAGTGCTACGTAAAGCAGTACATCATTACACTACAGAAGAGAGCTGGAAGCTGGTCACTTCTCGTAGGACAAGAAAGGCTTTTACTCCTCCTGAAGCCTTGCTATTGAGGAACAGATTCAGTGCCCTCCAGGCTGAGGAAGAGCTGGGCAAGACTTCAAGGGAGGCAGCTGGGCAGACAGACCCTGTGACTAGCAGGAGTACTTGGAAGAAGAGGTGGGGGGATTGTTGTGGGTGACTCCTTGCTGCTGGGTGTGGAGGCACCTGATCTCTTGTCTAGACGGTTTTGTTGCCTGCTAGGGGCTTGGATAAGACATGTCATGGAAAAACTGCCAAAACTTGTCCGTGAGTCAAACTAATTACCCTCTGCTCCTCTTCCATGTGGGTGCTAATGACACCAAGGGTAAATCAGAAATCATCAAACAGGATTTTAGGGCTCTGGGAATGGTGGTCATGGGCCAGGAAGCCCAGGTCATTTTTTCCGCAACAATTCCAGTGGATGGGAAGGATGGGAGTAGGAGAAAGCTGATGTTCCAAGTTAATGACTGGCTGTGCCACTGGTATTGGCAACAGGGTTTTGGTTCTATTACCATGGAACCCTGTTTGATGATCAAGAACTGATGGGGAGAGATAGGATCCACCTCACTAAGAGGATGCACACGTGTCTTTGCTAGCAGGATGGCCAACATGGTAAGGAGAGCTTTAAACTACGAAAGATGGGGGAAGGGGAGAGTTACAGGGATGGGGAAGGGAACGCAGCAAAAAGTGGCTTGAGTCAGGCTGCCTCCAGTGGGTGCATGCAGACAAGGAAGTGAGCACAGGACATGACTATGGAGGATCCTCTTGTAGGCTTGGTCACCTCCCTGAAGTCCTTGTGTAGAAATGCTTGCATAGCAAATGAACCTGATATCTGCTGGAAACACCATACATCTGGGCACAAACAATCCAAGAGGTTCCTGCAGAGCATTGATGATAACTTTTTTACACAAGTGTTTAAGGAGCCAATGAGGACAGGTATGTTGCTGGACCTTGTATTAACAAACAATGAAGGGTTGGTTAGAAATGTGAAGGTTGGGGGCAGCCTTGGCTTCAGTGACCATGAGATGGTGGAGCTCGGAATCTTGGGAGGAAGAAGTAGGGCAAAAGTTATGATCACAACCCTGGACTTCAGGAAAGAAAATTTTGGCCTCTTTGGGGACCTACTTAGAGGAATTCCATGGGTTAGGGCCCTAGAAGAAAGTGTGTGTGGGGGGGTGCAAGAGAGCTAGTTAATATTCAAATATCACTTCCTCCAAGCTCAAGTTCAACATATCCCTTTGAGTAAGAAGGCAAGCAATGGGGGCAGGAGACCTGCATGGATGAGCAGGGAGATCCTGGGAAAACTCAGTCAGAACAAGGAAGTATACAGCATGTGGAAAAAGGGACAGGTTACTTGGGAGGAATATAGGGACATTGTCAGAGTACGCAGGGATATGACAAGGAAGGCCAAGACTCATTTTAAATTAAATCTGAAAAGGGATGTCAAGGACAATAAGAAGGGCTTCTTCAAATATGTTAGTAGCAAGAGGAAGACTAGGGAAAATATAAGCCTGCTGCTGAATGGGGTGAATGCCCTGCTGACATAAGATACAAAGAATGCAGAGTTGCTGAATGCCTTTGTCTCCACTGCTAATACCAGCACCCAGGAATCTCAGACCCTAGAGACAAGAGAGGAAGCATGGAGAAAGGAGGACATTCCCTTGGTCAAGGAGGATCAGGTTAGAGTGTTTAGGTACACTTGACACCCACGAATTCAACCAACTTTGCTCACTGGCCTGGTTCTGACCAGTGGAAGGTCCCTTTTGGAGCTGGCTGAAACTGGCTCTTATCTAGACTTTTGGACTCTTCTCACAGGAGCCACCCATACATCTACCCTTCTACCAAGCTCTTGCCACGTAAGCCCAATACACCTGTTGACAAAGAATACAGAGAAGGCAGAATTTATGAATAACTTCTTTGCTTCTGTCTTCACTGCTAAAACCAGACCTCAAGAACCTCAGACTCTAAAGAAAGGAAGTGTGAGAAAGGACAACTTTGTCAAGGAGTATCAGGTTAGAGATCATATAGGCACATTTGACACCCACAAATCCATGGGCCCAAAAATGGGATACACTGGTGAGTGCTGAGGGAGCTGGCCAATGTTATTGCTAGGACACCCTCTGTTGTCTTTGAAAGGTGGTGAAGAACAGGAGAGGTGCCTGAGGACTGGAAGAAAGCCAGTGTCACTTCAGTCTTCAAAAAGGGCAAGAGAGAGGATCCAGGAAACTACAGGCCAGTCAGCCTCACCTCCACCCCTGGAATGGTTATAGAAGAGCTCATCCTGGATGTCATCTCCAAGCATGTGAAGGCTAAGAAGTTGATCAGGAGTAGTCAGCATGGATTCACCAAAGGGAAATCATGCTTACCCAATCTGACAGCCTTCTGTGATGGGACGACTGGCTGAGTAGATGAAGGAAGAGCAGTGGATGTTGTCTACCTTGACTTCAGTAAGGCTTTCAACAGTGTCTTCCGTAACATCCTTATAGGCAAACTCAGGAAGTGTGTGATAGATGAGTGGACAGTGAGACAGATTGAGAACTGTCTGGATGGCAGAACTCAGAGGGTTGTGCTCAGCGGCAGTCTAGTTGGAGACCTGTGTCTAGTGGTGTCCCCCCGGCGACAGTACTGGGTCCAGTCTTGTTCAGCGTATTCATCAGTGACCTGGATGATGAAACAGAGTGCACCCTCAACAAGTTTACTGATGACACAAAGCTGGGAGGAGTGGCTGATACCCCAGAGGGTTGTGTTGCCATTCAGAGGGACCTGGACAGGCTGGAGAGTTTAGCAGTGAGGAACCTCATGAAGTTCAACAAAGGCAAGTGCAGCACCCTTCACCTAGGGAGAAATAACCTCTCGCACCAGTACAGGCTGGAGGCTGACCTGCTGGAAAGAAATACTGCTGGAGAAGGACCTGGGAGTTCTGGTGGACAGCAGGTCGACATTCTTGAGCAATGTGCCCTTGTGGCCAAGAAGGCCAATAGCATCCTGAGGTGCATTAAGAAGACTGTTGCCAGCAGGTTGCGGGAGGTGATCTTTCATATCCCTTTATTCAGTCTTGGTGAGGCCACACTTGCAGTATTGTGTCCAGTTCTGGGATCCCCAGTACAAGAGGGACATAGAGCTATGGGAGCAAGTCCAGCAGAGGGCTACTAGGATGATAAGGTGACTGGAGCGTCTGTCATATGAGGAGAGAGCACCTCTGTCATATGAGAGCACCATCTGTCATATGAGAGAGGCACCGTATGTGTGAGGTGCGAGGTGCGAGCAGGTGGATGACCTGGTCCGCATGGTGGCAGAACTCAAAGAGGAGGTGGAGAGGTTGAGGGCTATCAGGGAGTGTGAGCGGGAGATAGACTGGTGGAGTGACTCCCTGCAGGGCCTGAAGGAGAGGTACCAGGGTGAGACACCCCAAATGGGGATGGACCCCCTGCCCTGTCACTGTCGGGCAGAGGGAGGCGACCTAGGAGTTGAGGAGGGATGGAGACAGGTCCCTGCTCGACCTCACAGGCGACGACCTCCCTACCGGCCCCACCTTCCCAGGTGCCCTTACACAACAGATTTGAGGCCCTGGAGCTTGAGAGACCGGTGGGTGAGGATGAGGTAGAAAGTCTACCCAGGAGGATGCCTAGGGTGAGGAGGTCGACTCCACGCTTCAAGACTGCCTCCACCAAGAAAGATAGAAGGGTAATCGTTGTAGGCGACCCCCTTCTCAGGGGGACAGAGGGCCCTATTTGTCGACCTGACCCTACCCTTAGGGAAGTCTGCTGCCTCCCTGGGGCCAGGGTCAGGGATGTTGCCAGGAAGCTTCCCAACCTGGTCCGCCCCTGTGACTACTACCCTCTTTTGATAGTCCAGGCTGGCAGTGAAAGTATTGAAGAGAGAAGCCTGAAGGCTATCAAAAGGGACTTTAGGGGACTGGGATGGTTAGTGGATGGAGTGGGAGTACAGATGGTGTTTTCATCTATCCCTGCAGTAGCAGGGAGGGGTACAGAGAAGACATGCAAAACCCACCTGATTAACACGTGGCTCAGAGGCTGGTGCCAACACAGAAATTTTGTTTTTTTTTTTGACCATGGGGCGCTTTACTCGGCACCCGGCCTGGTGACCGCAGACAGGTCCCTATCTCTAAGGGGAAAACGGATCCTAGCCCAGGAGCTGGCAGGGCTCATTGAGAGGGCTTTAAACTAGGTAAGAAGGGGGATGGGGCTGAAATTAGGCTTGTTGGAGCTGTGCCAGGGGGAACAATGGCAAAGCCGAGGAAGAGGGCAATGGCCCAAATGAAGTGCATCTACACTAATGCACGCAGCATGGGTAACAAACAAGAGGAACTGGAAGCCATCGTGCAGCAGGCAGGCTATGACTTGGTTGCCATCACGGAAACGTGGTGGGACCACTCTCATGACTGGAGTGCTGCAGTGTCTGGCTATAGGCCCTTCAGAAAGGACAGGCAGCACAGAAGGGGTGGTGGTGTGGCTCTCTATATCAGAAAGTGTTTTGATGTTGTGGAACTTGAGGCTGGGAATGATAAGGTTGAGTCCCTGTGGGTTAGGATCAGCGGGAAGGCCAACTAGGCAAGCATCCTGGTGGGGGTCTGTTATAGAATGCCGAACCAGGATGCAGAGACGGATGAGGAGTTCTACAGGCAGCTGGCAGAAGCCGTGATATCGTCCGCGCTTGTTCTCATGGGGGACTTCAACTTCCCAGACATATCCTGGAAGCACAACACAGCCCAGAGAAAGCAGTCTAGGAGGTTTCTGGAGAGTGTGCAAGATAGCTTCCTGACGCAGCTGGTTAGAGAGCCTACCAGGGGAGGTGCCCCGCTAGACCTTCTGTTCACAAACAGTGACGGACTGGTGGGAGATGTAGTGGTCAGGAGCTGTCTTGGGCAGAGTGACCACAAAATGGTAGAGTTCCCTATTCTTGGTGAAGTCAGGAAGGGGATCAGTAAAACCGCTGTCTTGGCCTTCCGGAGGGCTGACTTTGAGCTGTTCAGGACACTGGTTGGCAGAGTCCCTTGGGAGGAGGTTCTGAAGGGTAAAGGAGTCCAGGAAGGCTGGGCACTCTTTTCATTAAGGAAATCTTAATGGCTCAGGAGCGGTCTGTCCCCATGTGCCCAAAGATGAGCCGGCGCGGAAAAAGACCGGCCTGGCTGAACAGAGAGTTGTGGCTCGAGCTTAGGAGAAAAAGGAGGGTTTATAATCTTTGGAAAAGAGAGCGGGCCACTCAGGAGGACTATAAGGATGTTGCGAGGCTGTGCAGGGACAAAATTAGAAGGGCCAAAGCTCATCTGGAGCTCAATCTGGCTACTGCCGTTAAAGATAACAAAAACTGTTTTTACAAATACATCAACACGAAAAGGAGGACTAAGGAGAATCTCTATCCTTTACTGGGTGCGGGGGGGAAACTTAGTTACAAAAGATGAGGAAAAGGCTGAGGTGCTCAATGCCTTCTTTGCCTCAGTCTTTAGCGGCAAGACCAGTTGTTCTCTGGAAACCCAGTACCCTGAGGGAGTGGAAGGGGATGGGGAGCAGAATGTGGCCCTCACTATCCACGAGGAAATGGTTAGCGACCTGCTACAGCACTTGGATGGACGCAAGTCGATGGGGCCGGATGGGATCCACCCGAGGGTACTGAGAGAACTGGCGGAGGAGCTGGCCAAGCCGCTTTCCATCATTTATCGGCAGTCCTGGCTATCAGGGGAGGTCCCAGTTGACTAGCGGCTAGCAAAAATGACGCCCATCTACAAGAAGGGCCGGAGGGTAGACCCGGGAAACTATAGGCCTGTTAGTTTGACCTCAGTGCCAGGGAAGCTCATGGAGCAGATTATCTTGAGTGCAATCAAGCGGCAATTGCAGGGCAACCAGGTGATCAGGCCCAGTCAGCATGGGTTTATGAAAGGCAGGTCCTGCTTGACAATCCTGATCTCCTTCTATGACAAAGTGACACGCTTAGTGGATGAGGGAAAGGCTGTGGATGTGGTCTACCTTGACTTCAGTAAGGCTTTTGACACCGTTTCCCACAGCATTCTCCTCAAGGAACTGGCTGCTTGTGGCTTGGACTGGCGTACGCTTTGTTGGGTTAAAAACTGGCTGGATGGCCGGGCCCAAAGAGTTTTGGTGAATGGAGCCAAATCCAGTTGGAGGCCGGTCACTAGTGGAGTCCCCAAGGGCTCAGTGCTGGGGCCGGTCCTCTTTAATATCTTTATTGATGATCTGGATGAGGGGATTGAGTGCACCCTCAGTAAGTTTGCAGATGACACCAAGTTAGGTGCGTGTGTCGATCTGCTCGAGGGAAGGAAGGCTCTGCAGGAGGATCTGGATAGGCTGGACCGATGGGCCGAGGTCAACTGTATGAAGTTCAACAAGGCCAAGTGCCGGGTCCTGCACCTGGGGCACAACAACCCCAAGCAGAGCTACAGGCTGGGAGATGAGTGGTTGGAAAGCTGCCTGGCAGAGAAGGACCTGGGAGTACTGGTTGACAGTCAGCTGAATATGAGCCAGCAGTGTGCTCAGGTGGCCAAGAAGGCCAACAGCATCCTGGCTTGCATAAGAAGCAGCGTGGCCAGCAGGTCTAGGGAGGTGATTGTCCCCCTGTACTCGGCTCTGGTGAGGCCGTACCTCGAGTACTGTGTTCAGTTTTGGGCCCCTCGCTACAAGGACATGGAGGTGCTCGAGCGAGTCCAGAGAAGGGCAACGAAGCTGGTGGGGGGTCTGGAGAACAAGTCTTACGAGGAGCAGCTGAGGGATCTGGGATTGTTCAGCCTGGAGAAGAAGAGGCCCATGGGCGACCTCATCGCCCTCTATAGGTACCTTAAAGGAGGCCGTAGAGAGGTGGGGGTTGGTCTATTCTCCCGCGTGCCTGGTGACAGCACCAGGGAGAATGGGCTAAAGTTGCGCCAGGGGAGGTCTAGGTTGGATGTTAGGAAGAACTTCTTTACTGAAAGGGTTGTTAGGCATTGGAATGGACTGCCCAGGGAGGTGGTTGAGTCGCCATCCCTGGAGGTCTTTAAGAGACGTTTAGATGTAGCCCTTAGTGATATGGTTTAGTGGAGGACTTGTTAGTGTTAGGGCTGAGGTTGGACTAGATGATATTGGAGGTCTCTTCCAACCTAGACAATTCTGTGATTCTGTGATTCTGTGAGAGGCTCAGGGACCCAGGCCTGTTTAGCTTGAAGAAGAGAAGACCGAGAGAGCATCTTACCAATGTGTATAAATATCTGAAGGGAGGGTGTTAAGAGGATGGGGGCAGACTGTCTTCAGTGGTGCCAAGCAACAGGACAAGAAGCAATAGGTTCAAACTGAGGCACAGGAATTTCCATCTGAATATGAGAAAACACATTACTGTGAGGGTGACAGATCACTGAAAGCGGTTGCCCAGAGAGGCCGTGGAGTCTTCTCTAGAGATATTCAAAACCTGCCTGAACATGATCCTGTGCAACGTGCTCTAGGTGACCCTACTTGGGTGGGGTTTGGACTAAATGATTTTCAGAGTTCCCTTTCACCCTCAAGCATTCTGTGAATCTGTGATACTGAGTGGAAAACACAGTTTTCTCTATTAAAAGAACTCAATAAAAATATTAAAATATAAATAAAAATATTAAAATACAAATAAAATATTCCTTTAGCTAGGAATGTAGATGCTATCTGTTTATATTTGAAACTGAAATAATGAGTAATTTTTTTAAATGATATTTTCCTCCATGGCTGTTATAACTTAGGCAAAAGTATTTGGGGAGCATTTCTAAAACTACCAAATTTCTTAAATAACATCAGTCGGCTTCCATATGAAGAATGCAAGTCCTACATTCATTATTTTAAAATGAACTATGTATAATGAAGTATCCAGTTCTTCTGAAACACGGTATTCAGAGACTATTATAAATGACTTCTTTAAATGTGTCTGTTCTCAAATTTGTTATTTCTGAACCTCATAAAATTTTTTGGTAATTCTGTAATTTTGAATAATTATGGACATTCCAAGGAACCCTGTGTATCCTGGACCTACATTTTATGACAACTGAAAATGAATAAAGAAATAACTTTAATTAAACAAATGTATGTTTCTGTCTAATAAATAAATTTATACCATGCATATTCATTCATACCAATCTATTTGCTGAGTTCTTTGAAAACTCCCTTTTCCTTCAGAATTTCAGTATAGTCTTGCTTGTTTGATCATTAATTAAGCATTCATAATTGAATTGTAAGGTACACATTCACCTTTCCCTTATTTAGCTTCATTCTGACATGCTGTTTTAATCACTTCGAATTTTTAGGGGAGTTCTTGATAGAATATCTTGTTACAACTAATATTAAAAATGTATATATTACTAAAATATATCTACTTCCAGCTTAGTTCATCTTCAGTCATCGACTGATTTAATAAATTCTTTTAATAGGAAATAATTGTCAAAGATATTTACCAAGAACATATCCTATAAAACAAATTTGATAAATAAATACCTAATATAGCATATTTCTACTGAAGAAAAGCTACTACATACTTCTATTCTATTATTCATACCCCATTCAGTTATAAATAACTAGAACCATTTGTTTTGCAAATTTATGTGGTTTACAATTATATACGATAATATGCATATATGCATACATACATGTATGCACAAATAATATGCATATATATATATATACATATATATATTTATTTACAATAAACCAGTATTCAGCAAGCTAGTCTCAAAGCCTTCAACATCATTTCAAATGAACTTGAAAAATAATTTGCACTAACACCTTACCCATCAGCAGAAAGCTAAGGCTTTTTAACCTTATGTAAAACACCTTTAAACTGTCAACTAAAGCAAATTTTAACATTCAGCTTTGAATCTCAGCAGGATTTCTTCAATTTCTTGCTTTTTTCCTCCATTATCACAAAACCTTCTTAAAGTTGGCCTGAAATGACACTAATCTAGCATAGCTATTTTCAGTTTAATGAATGGGTTTCTGTCTATGTAGATTTATGCAGATGGATGTTTTGGGCCTCACCTGCTGACATTATCAGGATGGAGTCACTCTGTGTTTCAAATAGCAGAATAATACTTCTGTAATAACAAATATGTAGATCCAGAAGAAAGTCATACAATTTACTGGAATTGAAAAAGCAGATGGGACCTTTGGCAAATGATGCTATTCTTCCTTGCCATTGAGTGTTTATTCTAAAAGCATCTGTAGCACTGCAGGCAACATTTTTTTTCTGAGTGAAGAACCCTGTGTACTAAGTACCTCATATTTCCTTCAAAAACAGCATGAAAATTTACCTAATTTTGAAACTTTTCCCTTTAGTGCCTTGTGAATGATGTAGAAAATAGAATCAAAATATATAAGACTAAAAGATTACAATTATGTTGTTTTTTCTATGTAGTAATGTATAGTTTGCAAAAAATATTACTACAAATATATTTTTTACAGTAACACCCCAATTCTCAGCAAGAAATCAACAATATAACAAACTTACTAAGTTATCATTACTTTTTTTTTTCAAATATAAAATTTTCTGTCACAGAGTAATGTTTATATCACAGTGCATCTCTACTGTTAGTCAATAAATAACTGATTTAGCAAAGCTACAATTGAAACAGTACCGTCTTGTTTTCTTACCGTTTTTTCACTTACCTTTCTTAAACAAATTTTCATTTTTAATAGATCTCCATAGGACTAGCAAGAATATAATGCATCTGGCCTTGATGCATTGTCATTACAGGGACATATGTTTTATCTCTTATATCATTTTGCAACAGGCAAACTTTCCCTAAGTATTTTATGTTGAGTAAATAATTCTTTACTCATAAAAGTTTTTCTTGGGTACACTGTTTGAAATCAGTATGGTAGCTTGAAAGAGTGAAGACAGAATACAAGTACATATTTTTGAGGATGGAAATGTAGAGTTAGACAAGGAGAGCTGATGGAGATTATTGGTGAGTCTTGGAGTTTTACTGGGAAGAGCAATCTTTCTCACCTATAAAGAGAAAGAAAACTTGAAAACAAATGAGGAAAAAGATAAAAATAAATGAAAAAAAATATGAATGTGAGTACATTAAAAAAAAATAGCAAAAGCATGACACAGTCCAGAAGAAAGTTCATTGTGAGAAGAGATTGGAAGCTGAGAAAGAATTTTATTGTAAAAAACAATTAAACGCTGGACTTATAAATGTGTAAGAATAGGAACGTAGGCAAAATACACACAGACACAAAAAAGAAGTTCTGACACCAAGAAACACATTTATGGTAGCCTTTGGACAGTCTATGAATTGTAAAATGAAAGCAAGAAGGGTAAATTACTTAAAATGGTAACAAGAGAATCAAAATAATATTTTGCAGTAAATAAGAAAGAGGATAAAATAATCTGTGAAAACATTTTAAGTGAAAAATTTAAGGAAAACAATGCTATATTTACTTCATGAAAATATTTCCCGAGAGAAGATTTTAGAAAGCTAAATAAGAAAAACCAAGAACACTAAGATAAATTAAGGGAACAGATAATGGATTCTTGGTCGTCTTAGGCTTAGGTGGAACATTTGTGACTAGGCTTGTGGAATGACTTTTATCTCTTTCATTTGACATTTCTGAGAACTTCAAACAAACACCTCAAATCACAGATTACAAAGATATTTTTTTTGAATTACATAGAAAATTTAATCCTGTGTCTATTCTATTCTATAACCTTTTACTGTGCAACATCTTGAACACATTAGCATGTGTCCTCATCAATTACTATTTGCTTTAAAGGCTACTAGATTTTCCATTCTTGAAGTGTTTATTTTATTATTTATTTATTTATTTATTTATTTTGGTTTCTTGGTTTTATTTTTCCAGCACCTTTTATGGCTGCAATACACCATGCTTTCTAATCTTTTAGTGGAAACATTCTTTTACAGCACAAACACAAAATACATGTTTGTTTGCAACCCTGATCCCCTACACTGTTCCCCTCCTAGAAAATGTCTTCAGAAAGACTTTTGATGGTAATTACTCAACCTGTATGTCATTTGAATTCTGTTTCTTCTCTGGAAGAAAAGAAAATTTCTACAGAAATACTTTGCAGGTGATACTGATCGTTTTCCTCAAGATTTCTTTCACTTTTTTTTAAAGACAGTCAACACCTTTTCTAATTTGTAATTTAGAAAAAAAAATGCATAGAAATGTATAAGAAAATTATAAGGAAAATAATTATCTCTTCCACTGTTTTCCATTTCTCTTCTTCTTTCCAGCCAAATACTTAAATAAATCTTACATATATATCTATATATTAAAAGAGGAAACAATTTGTCTTCAGAATCACAGAATAGTTGAGGTTGGAAGGGAACTCTGGAGATCATCTAGTCCAAACCGCCATCCAAGTAGGGTCACCTAGAGCATGTTGCACGGAATCATGTTCAGGCAGGTTTTGAATATCTCCAGAGAAAGAGACTCCACAGCCTCTCTGGGCAACCGGTTTCAGTATTCTGTCACCCTCAAAGTAAATAAGTGTTTTCTCATATTCAGATGGAACTTCCTTTGTTTCAGTTTATGCCTGTTGCCTCTCGTCCTGTCACTGGGCACCTTAGTCCTGGTGAAAAAAAAAAGAACATCTAAAAATAAATTAGCCATTTATTTCAAGAATTATGATATTATTGTATTTACACTAACTGAATCTTTGACTCAAGGTAATTTATAGTTTCAGTAAGCTATGTTCTATGCAATTTGTAAAACTGATGCTTTAATTAAGTTTTCTGTAAACATATATATATATATATAACCAGTTCTTGATAAATAAATATGATTATATTACTTCATCTTTCCATTATATAAAATTACTCAGGTAATTTAAGTAATTCAAAGTTCTGCCTCATCCCCTTGTTTTCTGGAACTAATCTCACCCATTATTACGATGATCTGAATCAGTAACCTGGTAGAAAGCTGATGGGCTTTTTTGTTGTTGCTTTTTTGTTTGTCTGTTTGTTTTTTTGGGGGGTAGGGGGATAGGAGAGGGATTCATTTTGTTGTTGTTGTAGTTTGTTTGTTTGCTTGTTTTGTTTTGTTTTGTTTTCCTGCTGGGCTTACTTACTGCTGCCATAGGGAACTTCAACGTCCATCTGCAGCCAGTAAGATCAGCAAAATGTCACTTCACTTGAAGTGGGACATAATATTGCATAATTCAAGTCGATAAACAAAGCAAGACAGGAAATCCAAGGTGGTCTGTCTGAGTGATTCTTATAAGCATGAGCATATTACTCTTTTTGATGTACGTTGTTAGCCAACTTTTGGAGTCCAGCAGATTGTATCAATTAAGAGAAGAAACTTCATCTAAGGAACTGTTTAATTTGATTCAGTCCTGTTTATTTATAAACAAATTTGTTTTAATCCTGATCACAGCACAAATCACATAAAAAGAGATTTGGAACTTTGAGCACAGAAACTCTAGACTAAAACTCTCAAGAGAGCGTCATGCACCTGGTATTTGCAAACAAGTAACCTTTGGTTTTCAGAATTATTCTACATTTACTTTTGAGAAGGGAATTCCCATTTGTCCCTCAAATGTCATATTCATTAAATAATACTCATGGAATATTATTACACATATAAAACATACAAAACACATTCCAAGTAATTTGTTGGATGGTGCTCCTTTTGTTTTGGCACTGCAGATGTTATAAAAGAACACTTTATATCTTTCTTAATAATTAATAAAATGCCTATCCTTGCTTCCTGCTCTATTTTTTAAATTTCTGAACCACTCAGATTTTGTTTCTTATCCATTGGAGTTTTTTTTTTTTTCAAAAGTGAAAAGTTTTGGGCACATTAAGGAAATGGATAAGTCATTTTCCTTTTCAGACTTTTTAACTTGCATAACATCTATTTATAGTTGCAAGTAGAGACACAACTTTTAGTATAGTGTAATAATAATAACATCTTTAGAGAATCACCTCCTTCATATGACATTAAAAATGCGTATTAAAAAAAAAAAAAGTATCTGAATCAATGAAGGAATGGTAGAACATAGTAAAGCACAGGAAGATTAGAAGGTATTTAGAGACATACAGAGATACATATGTAGCAAGCAGGAAATACTAGTGCTGGTTTCAATTCACTGTTAATCTGCAAGTAGTTAAGAGTGTGATTATTTTAAAGAATCTAGTAGTATTATAGTGAATCAAGCTACAGGTATTTAAATGTAAGTAAAAAAGAATATCTACTTAAGGAAAAGAAAATATATATATTTGTGTTGATTAATAAGTTACAAGAAAAGTTCCACTTTCCCTGCTGTGGGTGGGGACACCTTCCAAGTAGACCAGGTTGCATAAGGCCCCATCCGATATATCCTTGAACACTTCCAGGGATGGGGCAACCACAACTTCTCTGAGCAACCTGTTCTGATGCCTCATCACCCTCAGAGTAAAGAATTTCTTCGTTGTATATAACCCAAAACTACCTTTGTTGTTGTTGTTGTTGTTGTTGTTTTTTGTTTTGTTTCTTGTTGTTGTTTGTTTTGTTTCAAAAAATGAATATTAATTATGGGCCAAAAAGAATTCTTTAATAAATAGGAAGCTAAATTTTCAGTAAGAGAGGTAAAGAAGAGAAAAATGTATGACTTAAAATATTATCCAATTACATTTCTCAAAGAACTCATGCTGTTCCAATGTAATTGTGACAGCACTTTAAGATATTTTTTCCCCATAAGTAAAAATAGCAAACAACATACTATTCTCCACATCACTTAAAGTTTATATATATATGAAATTTGGTAATTTCTTCTAATTTCTGCTGCTTGTGTTTTTATTTACCTTGTGTGTAATTCATAGAATGACATAACTTTTCTAATAATTATCTATGATCTGGATACTACTTTCATCTTCATTTTTAGTTCAGGAAGATTAGGGCTTTCTTTTAAGTAGGTCTAAGGAACATTACAATGTCCTTCGATGCTCTTTATTTTACAGTTATTTCACACAAATACTGTACAGACCCACATTTATTTTAAATTTAATCAAAGACCAAAATATTTCTTCACCATTGGAGAAGATCTAGTTCTCAAATTTACACATCAAACTACAAGAAAAAAAAAAGTAAAATAAAAAGAGGAGAAAAGAATGAGATTCACAATTTCCCAAAATATTATTTTATCGTAATTTACATAGTCAGGAAAAAGTCAGACAGCCTCTTAATAGATATATTATTGTCATTCCGCAATTAGACTTTCAACGTCTAAGATAAAGAAGCAGTCTTATGAACACATACATGCACACAAAAATGTATTTTTTTCCCTTCTATTCCTCTTCTGAAACTTTTCCAAGGATAATGGATACCTACATAAGTCAGTTTTGACCTAATATAAACTTAGCATGCTAATTGATTTCTAATAACTGTAAACATTCAAAGTCTTGTTAATATATCCCCTTAAATTTAATCTATGTCTGAATACTGAAAGGCACTACTTTTCATTATATAACAATATTTCTATTGTTACACATTATATTGTATAGCAATATAACATTGTATTATATTATATTATGTTATGTTGTTATGTTATATGGTATGTTATATAACTTTATATCATATCATATCATATCATCATATCATATTATACAATATATATTATATAATATCATAAAATCATAAAATCTACAGATACCTTAAAGGAGGCTGTAAGAGATGGGGGTTGGTCTATTCTCCCATGTCTCTGGTGACAGGATGAGGGGGAAAGGGCTAAAGTTGCATCAGGGGAGGTTTACGTTGGATATTAGGAAGAACTTTGCTGAAAGTGTTGTTATGCATTGGAATAGGCTGCCCAGGGAAGTGGTTGAGTCACCATCCCTGGAGGTCTTTAAGAGACGTTTAGATGTAGAGCTTAGTGATATGGTTTAGTGAAGGATTTGTTAGTGTTAAGTCAGAGGTTGGACCAGGTGATCTTGGAGGTCTCTTCCAACCTAGATGATTCTGTGATTCTATGATCATAGAATGGCTTGGGTCAGAAAGGACCTCAATGATCATTTAACTCCAGCCCCCCTACCACAGACAGTGGGTGCTACCCACTAGATCAGGTTGTCCAAGGCCCCATCCAGCCTGGCCTTGAACACCTCCAGGGATGGGGCATCCACTTGGCATCTTGTTCCAGTGCCTCACTACCCTTATAGTGATGAATTTCCTCCTGACATGTAATCTAAATCTCCCCTCTTTTAGTTGAAGACCATTCCCCCTTGTCCTATCATTATCTACCCAAGTAAAGAGTCCTCCATCTTTTTTATAAGACCCCTTTAAGCATTGGAAGGTCACAATGAGGTCTCCCTGGAGCCTTCTCTTCTCCAGGCGGAACATCCCCGGCTCTCTCCCTTTCTTCATAGGTGAGGTGCTCCAGTGCTCTGATCATCTTTGTAGCTCTCTTCTGGACTTGCTGTAACAGGTCCACTTCTTTCTTGTGCTGGGGCCCTAATATATATAATATATTATATAACAGTATAATGTTACACAGTATTGTATAACAATATTTCTAAGTTATTTCCTATATTTTAGATATTGACATTAGAAATGTTGTGACATTATTTTTAAAATTTAGCTGGTACATTTCTTAGAAAATCGAAGACCTCCAATGGAACTAAAGTATTCACAGTACATGCAAACTGTTTTTCTGGTTCAGCTTCTCTAGTTGATTTTCAGGGTTTTCTATTGTTTGTACTCCTCCCTCCCACCCCCCTTTTTTATTTCTTTAATAAAAAATCATTAGTGAATGACACGTACAATGCTATTTTTCAACAAAATTAATTAACTTTTTGGTTGATTGTCCAATATGCAAATGGAGAGTAGAGGTAGAGCCTGCCCTTTCCGGAACCCTGGAGTTATCTCTTTGCATATATGTAAGGTCTGACAGACAAACTGTTCTTGGGATTATTCTCCATCTAAAATGCAGACTGCAAGCCTTGCCTTTCCATCTCTACCATTCTTCATTTCAAGAGCTTCTAGTATCTGGACAAGTCTAAAGAAGATTGCCAGTACAGGAAAGCTACTCTGTAGTGGGAAGTGCCAGCTGATGTTCTGGCACAGAGGTACAGCACAAGATTTTAACTGATTAAACACATATGAAATAATGTGGTTTCTTGTGACCGTGGTTTGACATCAAACATGAACAATAGGTCTGACACATAAACTATTCTCAAGCTCTTGTAAAAAAGCTTTAAAGTACTTGAATGTAGCCATGTGTCATTACTAAACAAACATTGGAAGGAAGAAAATCTGCCATTGACAAACAGCTGTTCTTCTTCAAAATATGTATATACATTCTTGACGTTCCTTCCTATCTCTGTATCTTACAACCATTCTAAAATGTGGCTGGCAGGGACTACAAGGGGAGGCCATGTGGACCACACATGGGAAGAGGAGCCTCAAATGTAGACCTGAAAATAATTCTATAGTAAAAACAAAACAAAACAAAACAAAAAACTATTTTAAAGTAGAAAAAAAAAATAGTATTCTGATTATAGTTAAGTTTCTGACACTTTTATAAGTTTCAGTCACTACTGACCTTGGATTAGTTAAATCCATCAGCCTAACAACACAAGTTATACCAAAAAAAAAAAAAAAGCAAGAGAGAATAATCTTTGCTGTTTTAACATACCTTAAAATGTTTCTGCCTTTTCTTGTATAGAAAGACCCTAACAGCAAGTTGCATCGACAGTGAAAATAGTAGCACTGAAAACCTGAAAGGCTAACCTATTTTTCAAAAATGAAAATCAAAATAACATCTGTCTCCTTTTTGGGGATGGCAGGGGGGTGGAAGGAATGCATCAGACATCACTCTTTTTAATATATGTGATTTCACAGGTATGACATGCTATGGGAAAATTTCACTGGAAGTGATATAATATCATGTAATGTCATATGACTCTCGTGCTTTTCCAACATTATATTGTCCAAATATTTTTTTTCTGTTAATGTAAGGTTCAGTTATGCTATTTTTCCTTACTCCCTTGAGAAATTAATTTTATGAATTCACTGTATGAAACATTCATTTCAGTAGTATTACTTTTCTTATTAAAATTAAAATCCCTAAAAGTCTAATCAATCAAATCAATATGTTCAATACTTTATTTTCAATGGTTCCTTTTTTTTTTTTTTCTGTTGTACTTTTCTAAAAAGAGGTGTTGATTTTCTTTGCTTTTTGTTAGGCAGCTGGAGGTATCTTAAAAAACAACAACAAACAAGCAATACCCTTCAACTTTCAGAAATTTTTGAGGACTACTCTCTAAAAAAAACTGATTTTAAAGCCTAAAATTGGCTAACTAAACACTGTAAAATTCAAACATTAGATTTCTTACAATGTTACCCTAAGCCATTATTAACAATGATCTGTTTTAATAATTTTAAAGTCAGATGTCACTTTGTCATCTTGCACAATCTGTTAGTCTGTTACCATGAAATAAACTGTATAGTCTGTTATACAGACTAAAAGAAAAACCTTATTGGTAACAAATGCCCAAGAGAAAGTGCAGTTATTCTATGGTGTGATTGTCTTTATTCAGCTAAATGCCATATTTGCAAGAAACTAGGTGTTACAAAAATATTTCCATGTTTTTCAGAATGCTTACTTATCCTGAATGACTAAAGATAAAATACAGTACGTATACATCTCACACATTATTTTTAGAGTTTCATTTTCAATTGACCTTTTGCTGATTCATAATGAGGCATTTAGAACTGTTTTAAGTCTTTCAAAAAAAAAAAAAAAAAGAACCTGTGTGCAAACTAATGATAATTTTCATGAGATGCATTAGATAATGCTTAACAACAGATGATTTACAGACAATATTCAAAAGACCTGATGAACTATAATAACTTTAATATTACTGTGTCCCTACTGGTTTTGCTACAGTTATTACTAATACACATTTGCATCTGAAAAAATAATTGGACTCCATATTCCCCTCAGAAGGAAAAAAAATAAAAATAATTTTACATTTATGGTTTTGAATGGATGATTACAGGTACAGTTCAAAAGAAGTTTGTATAAAAATTTCATGCAGAAATGCATAATCATTGTTTTATATTATTAATCAGATGATTAATTTCTGACTTCAGCTATTTGGTACAATTATTTTAAGTGGAGAAATTAACAGCAAGATACTTTCTTTGTTTGTTAAAATCAAAATATTTTCTACCTCCACTAGCAGAGAAGAGAAAGAATGAAAGTCCTTTATTCTCAAGGGAAATGTTTTTCTCTTCAACAGGAGTAAAAATGGCTGAATATCAGTCAAGATTTTTATTTTTATTTTGCTTTCTAAACTTTGAACAGAGAAAATATGATCCAAAATCAAACAGATGTTTACTGTTTATACTAGCACATAATACAATATTGTGACTCTCTTGAAAATAATTCACCTTTCACGCTTCTCCAAAGGCTGAAATTTTGTCTACACGAAAGTGTTTGGCTTTTACTAGGCTTGCTTTATTCTGGCTGAAATGACCTAAGTTTAAACAAACTAATTCTTACCATGGATTAAGCATTTGGATACTGTAGATTTTATAAGCCTACTTTACAGAGAATTATGTAAAAAAATATATATTTTTTTTAAAATTGAAGCAGACTAATATTTGTATGAGAAAATCACTACACATTTCTCTCAGCAGTCCTCCAGTTATGATCTATTCTGATTGCATTTTCCATAGGTTAACTGATATGTTTACATTCTTTCCCATATGCTGAGTAGACTGTAAATTCTCTGCTAAAATGCTGGCAGGAAGTATAAATTAAGCCATTTGTCATTGCATGCTTGTAAAACAAAAACATTTTGACATTAGAATAAGTACATACAGAAAACTGATGCAAAGGAACAACTAAAGACATTACAGTCCTATATTTAGCAAGGTTGAATGAGGAAAAGGTTAGAAAAAGCCAGGGTAAAAATCTAAAATCCCACCATGTTTAAACTATCCATCCAGATTTTGTGAACAGTGAAATTAGAGAGCATCTACCTTATCCTTTTCTTTTTCTTATTTGTCTTTTGCTGGGGCAATCCCACCAGGAAATTACTTCTGTGTACAGAAGGCAGTAATTTTTTCCTTAACCCTTCCTTTCCAACACAATGAAATCATAAAGAAAGCCTTCTAATACATTATATATTACACTGACTGGAGCACTGTTAAAACTGGGTACAATCTGAATATGTTTCACTCTTTGATCAACATGCAACTAGAAATTGCAATTTTCAAAGCATTTTATGAGATTCTGTGATAGCATTATGACATTCTGTGATAATCTAAAATAGAACAATGTGGTATATATTTCAGAGTATTTATCTCTGCAATATAAGAGTTATATATGGTGGAAATTTACCTAGCCTTTTTGTTAAATAAATTTTGGTAAGAAGAATAATAATTTGGGGGAGCATTTCACAACTTAAAATTAATATGCATATGGAAATTTGTGGTGGAAAAATATTAGTAAATTGTGAGATTGAAGACATTAAGTTCTATGATTTGTTATTACAAATGTTTTTTGTTGTTATTGTTGTTGCTTTTTTATTTTTTATTTTTTAACAAACTGCATAAATAGTTTGAATAAATATAGGAGAGTTTAGAATTCTGAAAGCCATCAGTTGTGTCCTTAGGATCATGAGGAACAATGTGTTAAACCATGTGTGCACACATAAATAGTTCCCTTTCAAATCTATAGCATCTCACAAAGATTCTGAGGAAATAAGGCATTTTCCTTAGCTTTCTTAACTCTTCTCTGCTTCTTCTTAAGTAACTCTTCTCTGCTTAACATAGTTGGATAACAGATTATTAAGTACCAAAACATGCAACTATTAGCTTGGACCTTGCAATTCCCCTTGTTTCTCCAACACAGACATATTTATCCCCCAAAATCCTGTTTAGCAATCCGCTGTAGTGTCATAAAAACAGCTATATGTTGTTGTCCTTTTTAACCACTATTTAATCCAATGTTACATATTTAGCATACAACAACTTCAAGTGTGAAAAATGGCAGATAACACCAGACTTCTGTTTCAGGTTTCAAAAATGAAAATGTCTTTATTTATGTACAGGCTGGGTGGAGAATAGATTGAAAACAACCCTGATGATAAAGACCTGGGGGTGCTGGTTGATGAGAAGCTCAACGTGAACTGGCAATGAGTGTCTGCAGCCCAGAAATCCAACCATATCCTGGACTGCATCAAAAGAATTGTGGCCAGCATGTCGAGGGAGGTGATTCTCCTCCTCTATTCTGTTCTTGTAAGACACCACCTGGAGTACTGCGATCAGCACTGGGGCTCCCAGCACAAGAAGGACAAGGACGTATTGCAGCAAGTACAGAGCAGAGCCACGAAGATTATCAAGGGACTGGGCACTTCTCCTATGAAGACATGTTGAGGGAGTTGAGGTTGTTCAGCCTGAAGAAGAGAAGGCTCCAGTGAGACGTTATCGTAGTCCTCCATTACCTAAAGGGGGCCTACAAAACAGCTGGGGAGAGACTCTGTCAGGGAGCGTAGGTCAAGAAGTAATGGCTTTAAACTGGAAAAAAAAAATAAAAATAAAAATAAATAAATAAATAAATAAAAAGGTAGATTTAGATTAGGTGTAAGGAAGAAGTTCTATACTGTGTGGGTGGTGGGGCACTGGAGCAGATTGCCCAGAGAAGTTATGTATGCCTCATCCCTGTAAGTGTTTAAGGCCAGGTTGGACAGAGCTTTGAAGGTGTCCCAGCCCATGGCAGGTGGGTTGGAATTAGGTGATCTTTAAGGTCCCTTCCAACCCAAACCAGTGTAAGATTACATGATTCTATGACAATTCTTTTCCAGTTCCTGTACTGGAAAGATGGAAAGAAAGCATCACAAAAATGGTGGATAGGAAGAGGAAGAATGAAAGCAGAAGTGTAAGAAAAAAATGTTTTCTTTAAATGTAATGCTCTAAAAGTTTTTGTTTGATTGTTTGTTTGTTTGTTAGTATTATTACTGTTGTTGTTGTTGTTGTTGTTGTTGTTGTTGTTGTTGTTTTGGAGGGGGGACAGCTTAACATGCATTTCACTTAAGATTAGATCAATCAACCTTCCAGTTCAGAAATCTGACAGAAAGAAAAACTAATGTAGAAGAATGGGCTTAGACTTTTCAGAGATGCAAAACCAGGCAGGTGAAGTATGTAATGGACTTTTCAGAGCTTGGGAAAAATAAATAAATAAATAAATAAATAAATTAGGTTGGAAGAGACCTCTGGAGTTCATGCAGTCCAACAAAAACTGAGATGTTTTACCAGAGCTTCACAACGAATTGAAGCTAAAGGAGATGTGAATGTATTGGGTTTATATGTGTGAGAATTAAAGTTGTGGTTTTGCAGTGGATAACTCCACTAACCTTGCATATTTGAAAGTGATTGCACAGGCATAACAGTAGGGGATATGTTAAGCAGATAAGTGGTGGGAGGAAGATGGGAGAAACCTATACAACGGGGGCCCTAGGTTAAGTGGGCTACACCCACCACAGGCACCCTGCTACTCCTGTCAGGAACACCGACCCATGTTGCAATACCTTCCACCCCATGTTGAAGGATTCTAGAGTAGTTGGCCAGGGGGCCAGACAAACATAGGACACATCAGAGAAGAGTGGTTGGTGTTAGTTACATCTCTTGTGTAACACTTGGAAATGTATCATTAACGAAGCTTTTCTGTTTTGGTATAGAATGTAACTATTATTTTCTTTGTAACCAAGTAATGATAATTGCTGTATTTTGATTAGAGTATCTGACTCCACTTAAAAGGATTGAGGGCTCTTTTTTTCCCATAACAGGACATATCACATAAAATGTCACAATATTCTTATAGTGAAATTCTGTATGCTGAATAAAAAAAAAATAAAATAAAATGTAAACACATTTTAAGTACTTTATGTATAACATAGTCTGCTTTATCTTATTCAAGAAGTTCTGCATAAGGAGAGGGTGATAAAACGGACAGAAAGAAAGAGAAAGTAATCTAATCAAACAGCTGTTTTTATTATTATTTGTATGAAAAGGAGAGTAGAAGAAGAGAAGCACACTAAAAGTATTAAGGGTTTTGGATAAGACAATTTGGCAAGCTTTCATTTCTGCTTATTAACTTGCCCTCCCATGAGCCAAGATGCATAACCTTCTTAAACTTTGAAGGTTGCAAATATTTTTAACTGGACTGGTTATTGACAGCAGATCATTATAGCTACTTTCTGTTATTTAATAAAATGGAATAGTGAAATAGCCAAAGCGTTCAGCTGAAGACCAAATAATAATGACAAGGGAAACAAAATAGTTCTGTAGAATTTAAAAAGCTTGAAACTGCCTGTAGCTTTTGAGTTGATCAAACAAAACAGAAATAAATGGGACTTTGGGGGGAAATAAAAATAAAAGTAATAAATAAAAAGTAATAAATAAAAGGGGCTTTGTCTTGTTGTTTTTGTTTTGTTTTGTTTTATTTTAATCTTAGCATTACCATGAAAATGTAGATGCTCTGATCAAAAGTCTATATTCTCTACTTTGCCATATATTTTTCTAGCTCGTACTGAAGCCGCAAAGCGAAACATGAAGAAATCCTGAAGTGTGGATATTATGATTTCAACCACAAAAAAAAAAAAAAAAAAAAGGCAAACATTTGCTCAGCAGTAGTGACATCATTCCTTCAAATCTCGTTATGAATTCAAGAGGACAAAACAGATTTAAGCATTTTAACACCTTTAGTAGCAAATCCTTTACTCATAAATACATTGAAATCATTTAAATATATAACTTTGAATAGCTTTGTAGCATCAGTTGGAAGAGTTTAGTGTGAATAGTACTGTTACAAATTAAGATGTTTACAACAGAACAAAAATTGTTTGTGTGCATGCCATTCTGTATTTTTAGCGTTGTTTTCAGAATTAGTGATGATTTTAGTGTTGTCTATTAAAGATCATAAAGCTAGTGAATCAAAGTTAAAAAAAAAAAAAAGGTATTATAGAATTTGTTTATCTTGTTGTTGAGTTCATGCAACTCCACTCTCCTGACATGTCTGCATATTTGAAAACTGAAGCCCTATTTTTTTTCTTACTTTATGTTATATTGATCATTTGAAATAATAGGGGACCTTTAGGAAGAAATTGTAAATCTGTTCAAACTCAGCAGGTTTCTGTATCACACTTTGATACCATATAATGAAAGACAGAAGTACCATTTTTAGGCTATGTTCTCATAGAATCATAGAATCATAGAATATCCTGACTTGGAAGGGACCCACAAGGATCATCAAGTCCAACTCCTGGCACCACACAGGTCTATCCAAAAGTTTAGACCATGTAACTAAGTGCACAGTCCAATCGCTTCTTAAATTCAGACAGGCTTGGTGCAGTGATTACTTCCCTGGGGAGCCTGTTCCAGTGTGCAACCACCCCCTCAGTGAAGAACCTCTTCCTGATGTCTAGCCTAAACTTCCCCTGCCTCAGCTTCACACCGTTCCCGCGGGTCCTATCACTGGTGATAATGGAGAATAGGTCACGTGCCTCTCCACTCTCCCTCGTGAGTTGTAGTTGTAGACTGCGATGAGGTCCCCCCCTCAGCCTCCTCTTCTCCAGGCTGAACAGGCCAAGTGTCCTCAGCTGCTCCTCATATGTCTTCCCCTCTAGGCCCTTCACCATCTTCGTCGCCCTCCTCTGGACACTCTCCAGTAGTTCTGTGTCCTTCTTGTACTGTGGTGCCCAGAACTGTACACAGTACTCGAGGGGAGGCCGCAGCAGCGCAGAGTAGAGCGGGACAATCACTTCCCTCGACTGACTAGCAATGCCGTGCTTGATGCATCCCAGGATATGGTTGGCCCTCCTGGCTGCCAGGGCACACTGCTGTCTCATATTCAACTTGCTGTCAACCACAACCCCCAGATCCCTCTCTGCAGGGCTGCTCCCCAGCGTCTCATCGCCCAGTCTGTACGTATAGCCAGGGTTGCCCTGTCCCAGGTGCAGGACCCGGCACTTGTCTTTGTTAAACTTCATGTGGTTGGTGATCGCCCATCTCTCCAATCTGTCCAGATCTCTCTGCAAGGCCTTTCCACCCTCTTCTGAGTCCACAACTCCTCCGAGTTTGGTGTCGTCAGCAAATTTGCTCAAAACATCTTCTAGCCCTACATCCAAATCATTTAGAAAGACATTGAAGAGGACTGGCCCTAAAATGGAGCCTTGAGGGACCCCACTAGTGACCATCCGCCAGCCAGATGTGGCCCCATTTACCACAACACTTTGAGCCCTGCCTGTTAGCCAATTGCTCACCCATCGTATGATGTTTTTGTTTAGCTGTATGCTGGACATTTTTTCCGGTAGGATCCTATGGGAAACCATGTCAAAAGCTTTGCTGAAGTCCAAAAAGATCATATCAGCTCGTTTCCCTTGATCAACTAGATGGGTGATCTTGTCATAAAAAGAAATCAAATTGGTTAGTCAGGACTTACCCCTCATGAACCCTTGTTGGCTGGGACCAATGACTGTATTGTCCCCCAGGTGTACTTCAATAACTTTAAGGATCATCCTCTCCATAATTTTACCAGGCACTGACGTGAGACTGACAGGCCTGTAATTGCTAGGGTCTTCTTTCTTACCCTTCTTGAAAATTGGCACAACATTTGCCAGCTTTCAGTCTACTGGGACCTCTCCAGATTCCCAAGATCATTGAAAAATAATTGAGAGAGGTCCCATGATGACATCAGTCAACTCTTTAAGCACCCTGGGATGAATCCCATCCAGACCCATCGACTCATATGGATCCAGGTGGAGCAGTAAATCCCGCACACGTGCAGGTTCGGTTGGGAGTCTGTCATTCCCACCATCATGGTCCTCCAGCTCAGGGCACCCTGGGTCCCGAAGACCTTCATCAGTGTTGAAGACAGAGGCGAAGAAGGCATTAAACGCCTCTGCTTTGCCTATGTCATTGTCTGTGAGGAGACCTTCCTGATCTAGTAGCGGACCTATGTTTTCTTTGGTTCTCCTTTTTCTGTTCACATATCTAAAAAAACCTTTTTTACTGTCTCCCACAGACACAGCCAGCTTCAACTCTAGTTGGGCTTTGGCCCCGTGAATTTTCTCCCTACAAACACGAACAGCATCCCTGTATTCCTTCCTCATCGCCTGACCCTCCTTCCAGCAGCCGTACACTTTCTTTTTTTGCCTAAGCTCCACTAGAAGATCCCTGGTCAGCCAGGCTGGCCTTCTGCCCCGTCTGCCTGCCTTCCGATATTTAGGAATCGCCTGATCTTGTGCTTTTAGGAGGCAGTGCTTAAAGATGGACCAGCACTGATGGACGCCAATGCCTTCAAAAGCAGTTTCCCAGGGGACCTTGCTGACTAGTTCCCTGAGCAGCCTGAAGTCTGCTTTCCCCACATCCAGGGCTGAAGTTTTGGTGGCAGTTTTCCTTCTGTCACCGTAGATTCTAAACTCAACCACTTCATGGTCACTATGACCGAGACGGCCGCCAATTGCCACGTCTCCCACAAGACCCTCTCTGTTCTCCAGCAACAGATCTAGGAGGGCACCTTTCCTAGTTGGCTCTGTTAGCACCTGCACCAAGAAGTTATCATCTAGGTGCTTTATGAACCTCCTGGACTTGCTCGTGTCAGCCATGTGGTGATCCCAGTTGACGTCTGGCAAGTTGAAATCCCCCATTAGGACAAGAGGAATTGATCTCGAGGCATCTCTTAGTTTTGCAAAGAATAAATCATCGGCGTTGTTGTCCTGGCCGGGTGGTCTGTAATAGACTCCCACAATGACATCCCCTTTATTTGTTCGTCCCTTAATCCTTACCCAGAGGCTCTCAACTTTGCCATCACCAACTTGAAGTTCCACACAGTCCAGCCCATTCTTCACATACATAGCCACCCCGCCACCTTGCCTACCTGCCTGTCCCTCTTGAAGAGCCTGTAACCATCTATTGCAACACACCAGCCACAGGACTCATCCCACCAGGTTTCACTTATGCCGATGATGTCGTAGTTGCGGGACTGGGCCAAGACTTCTAGCTCATCCATTTTATTCCTCATACTGCGTGTGTTTGTGTAGAAGCACTTCAAATACATCTCCCTACATGCAGCACCTTGTGTAGCCGACCGAAGGGCCTCACTCGCACGCAGTCCCTCTGATTCTAGCACACCATCCCTTAGCTCATCACCGGCATGCCTGGTTTTATCCCCTTCCCCCTTCTACTCTAGTTTAAAGCCCTATCTGTCAGCCCTGCCAACTCCTGAGCAAAAATCCTCACCCCTCTCTGAGAGAGGCGCATTCCATCTGGTGCCAGCAGGCCCGGTGTCGAGTAGACCTTCCCGTGATCGAAAAACCCAAAATTCTGCTGGTTGCACCAGTCCCGAAGCCACGTGTTAATGTGATGAGTCTGCTTGTCAGCATCGATCCCCCCCTATTGGAAGGACAGAGGCAAACACAACCTGTGCCCCTGGTCCTTTAAGTAGTTGCCCCAAAGCCCTAAAGTCCCTTTTGATCGCTCTCAGACTTCTCATTGCTACCTTGTCATTACCAGCCTGAAAGACCAGTAGCAGGTAGTAGTTGGGTACCATTTTTAGGTTATGTTCTCATTTTAGAAAAGATTAAATTTATCATCCTCCTGATTTCTTTATTCTAATTTTTCCCCTGACTGCACATCCATAAAAATTCAAAATAGAAAAAAAAAAAAAAAGCTACAGAGAAAAATCTTCTATATGGTCCATATTCAACAAAGCCCTTAAATTCATCCCTAAAGTTTTGCCATTCTTATTTGGCATAGAAATTAAGTTAATGCAATTTCAGAAAGTGTTTGATTTATTGGGAGAATCAGAGTCTTTTAACAGTATTTAGATTTCATTTCTAAGGTCCTAACTCTGACAGAAATCCAAGGTCACTTGTATATTATTAACATACTTCTCTGGATTCTCAGCTCAGTATTACAATGAAGTATTACAATGAAGACTTGGTGACCTCCTGGGATCTTAGAGAGGATTTCATAGAGTCCTAGGAGATAATCATTTAATTCTGTCAAAGAAGAAATACAAGAAAATGACTTCTGTGTCTAAAACATTGAAAAATTACTCTTATTCAGCAACCTTGAATTTATTTGATCAAACAGAAGACACATGCTTATCACAGACGTCCTTCATCCAAGGGTTTCCAGTGGCTTCAGAAACCAAATTATTTGCAAATTTTGCTTTTGACTGAGCAAATTAACCTTTGAAAGAATCGACTGTCTTTAAGTTACAGAGTCAGCCGAGTAACATTCATGCACAGAGGTGTTCAGACAAAAGAGACAATGCTCATTTGTGAGACTCCTCAGCAAGGAACTTTAGTACCTTGTGTGCAAGGGATTAGTACTGAGCAAGGGTGGCCAACATTGTGAGTGTAGTGATGGGGGATCCAGAGCAGGATTTAGAATAACCTTGCTCTGCCCCAGCTCTACAACAGCAGAGACCACCTGGATAGGGTCCCACGAACCTATAGAGACCATACCATATTTATGCCACCTTTGTCCAGGTAGCAGCAGCCACCAAAGCCTGTTTTTTCCAGTATTTGGATATTTGCATAGGACCCTGGCCTGAGACTCTCCTGAAAAGTTTTGCCGTTGGTATTGCAGTTCTTTACGCTTTCATATATTGTCACTTCTATATATCTATCTCACCTGGGACCTTAAATTGAATTAACCAGTAGCTGTTAATTAAAGTAAGCACTACTAAAAAAAAAATCCAAGGTTTGAATTTTGTAAATTAGGCTTTAATAAAACATTAAGTAGAAGTAGAAAACACAATAGCTGTGCTTAAAATAAAATACAAAAAATAAAATTTTGTAAATTATTTATTTATTTATTTATTTTGCTACCTCACAAGATAGATGATTTGCTCTTCACTTGTTCTGCAGTCAGAACTTTCAAGAAGCTTTCTGATTGTCTGCAAGGCCTAAACACAAGAGTTTCTTTCTCATCAAGGATTCAGTGCTGCTTTTTTTTTTTTTCCTATTCTAGAGATATACTAGATATACTACTTATTTAGAGCACAACAGCCAAGAAGGTGGCAAATAGGCAGTCTTCTTGCTTGTACCATTTAAGCAAGACATATATCTAAAATATATAAATGATATATGATATATATATATATAAATGATATATGATGATATATATATATAAAATTACAGGTGAAAAAATGAATTGCAACCTTTTTTTTTTATTATTTAATCTATTCAACCTCCTTTATTTAACGAAGATATCCTAGTATTTGTAAAAAAAAATATGCTATCCACTCCCAGCAGCAGTGAAGTATAAACATTAGAAATTACTTTTCTCAGTAAATAGTCACTTCTCAATGTTAAATAATCTTTTACTTTTAAAAGTTAAATAATCAGGTTTTTTGTTTGTTTTGTTTTTCTCCTCTCAGTTGCGTAGCTTTCTCACTGCTGTATTAGTTGATCAATTAATTGAACAGATCAATGATTGAGGCCATTTGGCTAAAATTAAAGTAAAAAATAGGGTATGGATTATCATTCAAATGACCTTTTTCTTGTCTCTGACAAAAAGCCTGAGATTTACATCTGTGATGCAGAGAAAGACAAGTTATGCAGGAAGTAAGATATACTTAAGAAATCTAATTATTTTTACTTTTATGTAAAGAAAACCCTCTCCGTTTCATTATTATTTGTGCCATGTGAAAACATTCATGTGGTAATAAAAGTGACAGAATCTCAAATACAATGATAATTTCAGTGAAATCCCAGTTTAAGTGTGCTCCAACAGTTCCATAACTGTTCTACATTCAGGTTCGCACCAAGACATACCAAACTCTTCAAGGGTCTATTTTTTTTAGAAATTGTAAGAAAATACAAAGTAATAAAAATTAGCTCTTTAAACAGATAAAATTGAGATATACTAATCTGATTAAATATAAAGGACTGATTATATATATATAGATTGATTGATATATAGATATATATTGATTATATAAATATATATTCCTGGACACACCATGTTGTGATGCAGATCTTTCTACTAATCTGTTCAGTGCATCACCTTTAATAATTCAGACTGAGAGAGACTCCATTCTGTTGAGTTCTTTCTACTACCACTATGATTGGCTTTGGGTCTCATTGGTACTGTAGGCAAACTTCTGGACTTCTACCTATCTATGTCAGCTTTCCATTTTTTCTGTCCTTAACTCCTATCTGCCTCAGCTGCATTAACTGATTTGATCAGTAGCAGTCTGCCTCCCCCAAAACATAAATACAGGAGAAAGATGAAGAACAAGCAACTTATTTTATACTTATCCTTTTAAATAAGAATAATATATAATTAATTATATGCTGCGTATTGAAAACAAAATACAGAGAAGTAACTTTAAGCTGCTAAACTGTTTGCAGTTATTCCGACCAATCAATGCATACATAGCTGTACCTTGTCTAGGCTTAAATACATATATATTTCTGTAAAGGACATTTGGAATAGAAAGAAGCTGAAAAGTAATAGAGGTGATTAAATTATTTTTCAAATAATACCAAAACAACAATAGTAAGGGAAATATTAAATTAAAAAAAAATCTTTTGAATTATAAATTTAATTAGCCATTAATACAAACTGGTTGTCATACCTGAGAAAACTAAAAGGACAGAGTAAAGAAAGGATTTATGTTATATCCACTTTGTTGTTACACCACATTCAAATTTATATGAAAGGAAAATGCTTGCTACAATAGAGATGTGGTAGGAACTGAAAATAAATAAATAAATAAATAAATAAATAAATAAAGGTGGGGTCAAAATTTCAATAGAATTAACAGTCATTTAAAAACAATAACAACATGAAGTTGAATTTGATACTTTAAAGAACTGACAGAAATATATTTAACCGTAAATGTTTGTGATTTAGCTCTGTGATCTAAGATATAAAGAAAATCTTATTTCTAACTATACATATATATATATATTAATATGACTTGCAAAAAAGATGGAAGGGCAATAAGAAAATATTTCAATACTCCATATATCTCCATCGAGGAAACTTCAGTAGTTATTTATATCCTGAGTACAAAAATAAATATTTGGTATGCCATTATACATGCATTAAAAATGTTTTTTCAAAACAAGTTCTCACAATACATATGTTCAGTCAGCAGATAGAATATTTTGGAGCAGCCATGTCACACAAAGTTACCAAGAAGGGCCTTCTGTGACACCATGAAGTATAATTATACTGACATGATAAAATTTCCAGTTCCAAAGAATTACAAACTGTGCAGTTTGAAACCTCCATTAGAAGTAGAACTGTAGAAAAAGTAAACAGAACAAGGAGAGTAACTAAACAGCTGATTTGACCTCTACTGAAGGTAAGTATGTACAAAAAATGACTACAACAAAACTGACGCTTTCAGTGCTTCCATGACCAAAATCTCTTTTACATCAATAGCTCAACCCAGGTTTTTCTCCAAAGAAAACCTGAGGCATTTATTTCTAGGATGCTCTTCTGTTCTAACTGGCATTACATGCAAGACTTTCATTGGTTTAATGAGTTCAAGATTAGGATTCTATTTTCGATCATGCAAATATTCACATAGATTATTTTTTTTTTCTTTAATAAATATTATAGTAGGTAGTACTGTGGTATGTACATTGTTGTGATTTACTGTACAATAAATTTTAGTAATAAGATCATTTTTATCATTTTTAAATCCAAATAAATTACACTATAGGATATATATATAATTATGTAAAAGTAATACCCCTTTTAAACATGTTCTGGAAAAAAATGTCAACAATTTTTTTTTTCTTTTTTAATTTTCCAGAGCTGAATATCAGTTATGAGAAAACCTTTGAGAAAACTTTTTAAAACTCTTCATAAGAATATTTTTCTGAGACATTCTGGAAGAGATGTTTTTTATATCTATATGTCTGGAGTAGAAATTGTCTTTAATATTATCCCTTTGCAATTAAATATCCAGTCTGAAACAGTTTATCAGGCTGTCTGCTGATGTTGTCTTCCTCAGTGGAAGATTCACTTCCAGAAGTAATTCAGTCTGCTGAGTTAGACACAAACAACGCAATAGGAAAAGTCTTGCTTTGGGGAAGTGCCAGTCATCTTTCCATTGACTAAGGATGAGCTTAAATGAATGCTACTGATAACCATCTAATTTCTAAATGCCTTGAAGTAGGTGAGAGAAACTCATCTTTAATGGCAGAGTGAAAAGTTTATTTTATTTTATTTTTTTTCTTAAGTAAACCCAGCATTTAATTTTATACTCTGTTTTCAATCAAATATTAACAAATGTATTACATGTACTTAAGGAGAACTTTAAAATAATTTAAAAATAAAACAAAATCATTCTACATGAGCTATAAATGTACAAGCAGTAAATGATCAGATCTTCAGTTAACATGATTGTCTAATCAACCTACTCAGTGTTATTATTCCATTATACATTATTTAAGGATCCAGATCAAGAAATACTTTTCTCTTTAACATGAAGTTTTACAGAGAGATGACAATAATAGTGACAGAAAACAACTATGTGTCTCTTGTTACATTATTGCATTTGAGGTGCTAACTGAAAGTTATTTGCATGTGATTTCAAACCTTTTACAGTCTGTATTTCTACAGAAATGTTCAATAAAAGAGCTTTTGTTGTTGTTGTTGTTGTTCAAGAACTAGTGCTTTGGCGTCAGCACACCAAGACAGAACAAAAAATAGTAATTAGTATTTCCTTCCTGAGAAGAAGCTGAACCAAATAAGACCATACTCAACTTATCTTTCATTTCCCTTTCACTTGGTCTGTTTCAAGTAGAAACCCATCTGGAAGGCTGCATTTGCACATAAAGCAGGTGAGATAAGAGTCATTTCAGCAGCAACGATATTTTGAGAGAGGCCCTTATCTGAGTTCTGTACACACAGAAAGAATTGAGTATCTTCTTACTGTACCCAGAGAAATGAACAGCTGGCACTGACGAAGCCAGGAGCAAGGTAGCTTGACAGTCCCTCCTCATCAGGCAGGCACATAACCTTTAATCTGTTTAATTGGAGGTAATATTCTGTTGCAACTCCTGCATCTAATCCCCAAACTGAGATGTACACTTAAGTCTTTCATTGTCAAAAGACAAAAATGAAAGAAATGTCACAGATTTGATGACTGGAAAGGAGAACTGATATAGCAAAAAAAATGAAAGGGCTTTATGGTGTGTCTTGGACAGGAGAAAAGTCCCCAAAAAGGTAAAGTCATAATTATTTATAGCAAAGCAAGTGAGTACTCAGGACATACAGAGTTGCTAAATCAATCCTTTCTTCTGTCAAGTTATTATGAAATCAGGATTGGAAATTGACAGGAATTTTACTTACACTACATTAGCTAATTTTCAATTGTGTAAAATGCAAAAATAAATCCAGTGAAATTAATGCAAAGATCCACAGCTGTTTATGAGATATTATTGCTTATATAGACATACCTTAGAATGTTATTCACCATCTGCTTGGAGAGGTAAACAGTGAAAGTATCTATAGAGAATATTACAATAGTTTAGTTTAGTTTTGTTTTGTTTTGCTTTGATTTTTTTTTTTTCCAGAAAGTATGCTTTCTTCTTCCACTTAAATTAACATGATCTCTTTTCACATTCTTCCTAGAGAAGAGTGTGCAGTCCAAATTTCATTAAAAAAAAAAAAAAAGAGAAACATAACCAATGAGGAATTTCAACACTATGAAACATCAGTGTGTTTTTCATTCCCAAAGGTGAGTTTTTGAAAGTTTTTTGTTTGTTTGTTTTCAGATGAAATATCTTTACAGTACAAGGTTTAGTCAGTATCTTCAATTTCATTTATATTGATTTATTTTATTTATTAAATAATTTATATAAAAATATAAAAATTGTTAAATTCTGACCTGTTACACTTACCCTTTATATTTACATTAAAGTTGTAAATTCACATACTTTAATTTATACAAAACTAAACATTCTGAAATTTTCAAGCACAAGAGAATACAAAAACTCACTAAAAATATACCTCACTAACATATTTAACAATAAATATTAACAGAAATTTAGTTTCCTGAAAAGAGATGTTCCTGAAAAGAGAACAAGAGAAAAAGAGTTTCTGCCCAATTTTGTCAAATTTTCAATTTGATTTTATTTTTATTGTAATCCAAACCACTTTGTTCATCCTTAATAATTAAGTAATGAGATGAATAATCAGCTAGTCATCTTCAAAAAAATAAGAACAGATTGCTTACTGTTCTATGGCATTAGGAACACTGCATGTCGTGCAAAGTCTGTTAGCATCTGCTTAAAAATATGAGCATGGGTGTGTAATGAATTGCATGATGCTTGAATCAGTCCCCTTCAGTCATTAAAATGAGGCTTGGGAGGGTGGGAAGAGCCTTAGTTTTCATTTGACATGTACTTTGTCACATCATTGCAAGTTGCAGTTTAGAAGGGAATCATTAAACTACATTTAGGAAATTATATTCTCCCATATAACTTTCTCCTTTGAAGAATGAAACATCTGATTCTTTTTATAAAAACAAAAAATAAACATATTGAAACACTTTTATACATATATATATAATGAAATATGACACAATTATATTTTTTAGTTTAACGTCACTTGCATTGTAATAATAAAGGATAATTTAATAATCTAATAAAGGGTAGATGGAAGAGATTTGGGGGTATGTTGTTAATTACTTTTTCTAGTTTTTCCACAGAATTCATCTTTGCTTTGGACTGTGTCTTTTTTGTACAATTAATACTTGTAGAGTAAATTCTGGTTCTATAGAATAATACATTGTTCTTTAGGACAAGATGTTGGTAGTATACCATCATGGAAAGACTTATTATCCTTTAAGGTCCTCATCACAGAATTGAGGGCTTAATGTATTTCTAAGTGAAAAAGAAGATGTTTTTTTGTTACAAATTCATTCTGAATTGTACATGAATTTCTGACTTGCTATATATAGAGATATATTTTAACCAAAAATTGATCCACAAAACTGTTGCTATTGTCATTTCACAATGAAGACTTTAAAAAATCATTTAACTACTCTTTTCACAAATAAAATTATAGGTACTATATTCATGTAGAAATAATATTTTCAAATTAGATACCAGTTATACATTTCACAATGTTTAATTTTCACCATGTAACACTGAAAAGTTTTATGCATACATTTTTCTAGCAATTCTGCACACACTGGGGACTTACATACCAAACCCAAATGTCTATAACAACTCCACAGACATCTTAATTTATGTGATTTAATTACAAACCAAATTTTATTAATTTCTGTAATATGGGTTCCATTTTGGTTCAAATGGAATGCTTCTAGAGTGTCTCTCACACTGTCATCTGGCCTTTATTACATAGTTACTTGTCAATTACTTCTTTAAGAAACAGTACGTCTAAATTTTTCATAGAATACAAAGTAAATGAACAACATAATCATGTATAGTCTTATATAATTGCAGTACCTAAAGAGGGCCTACAGGAAAGCTGGGGAGGGACTCTTTAACAGGGAATGTAATAATAGGACAAGGAGTAACAGCTTTAAACTAAAAAAGAGTAGATTTAGATTAGATATAAGGAAGAAATTATTTGCTCTGAGGGTGGTGAGGCACTGCTGCAGGTTGCCCAGAGAAGCTGTGGATGCCCCATCCTTGGAAGTGTTGAAGGCCAGGTTGCATGGGGCTTTGAGCAACCTAATCTAGTGGGAGGTGTCCCTGCCCATGGCATGGGGTTTGGAACCAGGTGATATTTACCTTAACAGAAACCGTTCTATGATTCTATAATAAATATGTTTTTTTTTGTTGTTTGTTTATTTGCTTATCTATCCAGAGATGTATTTTGCTGATAGCTTGTGAAGAGATTGAGATAGACTGATGGGCTGCTCAAGTGATTATTGTTATGCATGATTATTCCTTCTGAGCTTTTCAATGGTTTCTATTTCTTACATATGCTGTAGTCAATTCAATCAAAATAAAGCTACATTCAAACAAATTGTCCATGTAAATCATTGTTGATATGACTGCTTATTGATAACATTTTTTTTTCCTCGAGTAATTAGTTTAAATGATGTTAAAGACCTATATTCTCTTTACTTTTCATGTCAAATTTATCTAAATTACTTCACCAAAATACAAAAGAGCAGACTATGATACCCAGGGAAAGAGGTAAAGTCCTTCTAGAAATTCTTGATTTCACCAGGCTTCAGCAGATAATTTAGGCTGATTTTACTAATTCATTAATATTTCACTTTGTAAAAGCTGCTTTTGTTGCTGCTATTGTTGTTTTAATGTCCTTATTTAAAACAAGAAAGAGGACACCAGAAAAGAATGTATATATTATTTTCAATGTTAAGGCTACTTTAGTTACTTTATTTTAACAGTTGTATCTCTAAAATAAGATTTAAAAGCTCAAGTTTAATCTTGCAGACAACCTCTATGTACTGAAGGTTAGTGATAAGAAGAAGTAAAACTTGAAAGAGTAAACGATGTATATGTTCTTTGTTCTTTAAGTTTTGGAAAAATGAGTTTTTCTTGGTTTCACTTTGCCTAGGCTTTTTCATTTTAATTTGTATTAGTTTGATAATTTCATTAAGCCATTGTTTCTACGTGTTTTATTTCTTAATTCTCGATGGTAATAAACTATTACATAATTGAAATTATACCAGCATGGCAACAAGAGCCTGAATTAAAAGCACAGGAGCAAAATTACTCCCACTAAAACAGCAGAGAAGTAAAAAATACAGGATAAATAAAATATCTTCTGAATAAATAAAATAAAAAATAAATAAAATGAAGGTATGAAAATTGCTTTTGTACTGCAATGGTTTACTTTAGGGGACTAACTTTCTTCATTCTCCAAAAGAAAGGTTTTAGCTCAAAGACACACTGATGTAAAAGGTTCCATTAACCTCCAAGTAGAAGACTTTTTTGAAATGGCTGTTCTACCCAGTTATGGATATAAATTCCAGCCAGATCTTTATGGATAAGGAAAGGAATAAGATTGTTCATGATAGGCAATGGTCCACTGATTTTTAGTTGATGTTATCAACAATCACAGCATATTCAGTTCTCTGACATGATTTTTTAGATTGGAATTTTAACAGCACTTGAATTGAAAATCTACTTATGTAAAATAATTGCATTACTGCTTATATTAAATATTTGGGCCCTACAAATGATTATTTGCAGTTTTGGACTGAAACCTACAATGTTAGACCTTATTCCAATATATTCTAAATGTATTTATATTTATTAACATAAATTCTGTACAGTTAGGTGTTGCTTAAGCATTAAAGCTCTAAACAGATAAAGTCATGAGGAGACTGGCAAGCCTAGTCCTTTTCATCTTCAGAAAGGAACAAAACTTAAAATAATGAATGCAAAGCAATGGGGAAGACATACTCTACAGTATTGCAACACAAATAAATTACTAGCTTAATTAAAAAGTGACTTTTTTTTTCTTTTTCTCCCATTTACTCCAAACTCAGCTGTGCTGCTTTCAGAAGTAAGCTGTCATACAGAAGTGAAGCTGTTGTGCATACAGATGGCTGTGTCTACTTGTAGGCACAGACAGCTGCACCCATCCTTGGCAATCATATCAGCACTTTCTACTAGTTATCTTTTCAGTGCACTGTAATTATCCTCATTTGTTCCCAGTAGAAAGCATAGAGGCTTATTTTTCTTTGCTTTGTAGAATTCATATTATTTTCCAAATTTCTTTGTGCATGCATGCCACGCACAAGCGTAGAGAAACTCTAAATGTGCACAGTACAGCACAAAGTTACTATTGGACAGATTAAATTTGTAAACCTATAACGGTGCCTACCAAGAAAGAAGAAAAATGAAGAAAAGTTGAAGTTCCTAGTAGCATATATTATATTTAAACCTGTTGCTCAGATCGTTTTTGTTTGGTTAGTTGGTTGGTCTGGTTTCGTTTGGTTTCAATGAAAAAGAAGTGAATAAATATAAGAAAATATCTATGAAATGTTGCACAATTTCGTGCCCCAGGAAGTCCCAATTTCCTTGAAGTCTCAGAGCAATTGATATTTTTATTATGGTGATATGATTTTTTTTTGTTTGTTTGTTTATTTGTTTGTATAGTAGAAGAAACAATGTTGAATGACTGGAATGTATTCTAAAGCTGACAGCAAAAGGCAATTCTCACTCAATAATATCATCTGTTTTAAGGTCCTTATATTTCCGCTTAATTCAAAGGAGCAGAACCTTGGATAATTTCTTAATACAAGTATTCTCAGCTAGCTACAAAATTACAAAAAAAAAAAAAAATACATGTTGTGTAAAATGATGTTTCTTCCCCAACTTCCTCAAATTAATCATAAAATCATAGAATGGCTTGGGTTGGAAGGGACTTCATCTTGGGTTGGAAGGATCATCTGATTCCAATCCACCTGCCATGGGCAGGGGTGCCTTCCACTAGAGCAAATTGCTCATAGCCCCATCCAACATAGCCATCGGCACTTCCAGGGATGAGGTATCTACAACCTGTCTGGACAATCTGCTGCAGTCCCTCATCACCCTCACAGTAAAGAATTTCTTCTTAATATCTAATCTAAATTTACCCTCTTTTAGTTTAAAGCCATTACCCCTTGTCCTATCACTATATTCCTTGATAACAAGTCCCTCTCCAGCTTTCCTGTAGGCCCCCTTTAGGCCACTCTAAAGTCTCCCTGGAGCCTTCTCTTCTCCAGGCTGAACAACCCCAACTCTCTCAGCCTGTCTTCATAAGAGAGGTGCTCCAGCCCTTTGATTATCTTCATGGACCTCTTCTGGACTCATTCTAATATGTTGCTGTCATTCTTGTGCTGGGGACACCCCAGAGGTGACTGCAGTACTCTAGGTAGGCTTTCATGAGGGTAGAGTAGAGGAGGAGAATCACCTCCCTCGCCCTGCTGGTCATGCTGCTTTTGATAGAGCCCAGGTTACATTTGGCTTTCTGAGCTGCCAATGTTCATTGCTGGCTCGTGTTGAATTTTTCATCAGCTGACACGCTCAAGACCTTCTCCACATGGCTTGCTCTCAATCCATTCTCCCACCCAGATTGTACCTTTTTTGTAGGAGTGCCCCAACCCAGATGCAGTACCTTGCTCTTGGCCTTGTTGAACTTCATGAGATTCACACAGGACTACCTCTCAAACCTGTCCAGGTCCCTCTAGATGGCATCCCTTCCCTCCAGTGTGTCAACTGCACCATACAGCTTGGTGTCATCAGCAAACTTACAAATACCAAATACTTCATGCAAATACCAAAATGGTGACAGAAGCATCTTTTCACTACTAAAAGAAAGCAGAGTGAGGAATGGGATTATTTACAAAATATCAGTAAATGTTGAATAAGATTTCTTAGGATTTAAGAAGTGCATTTCATACAATGAAATAATTTGATCTTTGATAAAGAAACACCCTGTACAAATGATAGTAATACTGTTGATTATGACAAAAATCATGCTTTTAGACAATGATGTAATATATATTACAAATAAGCTATTATTTGAATTTGAAATCTCTTCCAAAAATTTTTCAATCATGTTCTTCATCTGCCAGAAACATTTTGGAAATATGCATGTAAACCTAAAATATAGTCATAGGGAAGATAACTTTGAATCTGTACCAATGCAGAGGCTTTTCTCTGTAAGATGATTATGTTTATTATCTTTAGTTTATAGGATTTTTTTTTAAAGATCTTTCAGATATTAAAACTAATTTTGTACATTAAGTAATATCTATTCAATTGTATGTTAAGAATAAAAATGGTAGTGCCAGAAAGAAATTTTAAGATAATACTTCTGCATCTTTACTGATGTGTTCACACAAAACCTAATGACGCATTCTTGAAATTAGCAAATTTATCCTGTATGTTACGTATCACTTATTAAAGATTCTGTTGGAATAAAAATGGTGAGAAACTAATAACAGCAAATTACAAAGTTAAAATAAAAAATGAAAGGATTTCAATAAAGACATACTCTCTCAAATATTAGACTTCATATTTTGATTTTACTTAAGATTGCCGTCACCTGATTTATTCACAGCTCGGAAAAAGTTGTCTTTTTAACTATATCAGAAACATAGCCATAAATCAAAATACAGACTTGAAAAGAGTCTTATTTTTTTATTTTAAAGAGTTTTATTTTTCTGGTATGAAATACATAGTACGGTAAGAGATTCATTGGAGTAAGTGTACATGATACAGTTTTTAATTAGTAAATCATTGAATATTTCTTTTTAAATTTTTATTATATTAGTATTTAAAAACTACTGGTTTGAACTGTGTTCAGAAAAAGAACTACATTCACTCTTAACTGAAAAGTAATATGGAAAAGGAAGATTTTCCTGTGATAGGCAGACCTAGACAAGTTGGAAAAAGGTGCTCCATAGTCAGTAAATGGTCATTGTAATTCAGTTAGGAATCAAGTGCTAAAGAATAGGAACCATAGATATAGCTGATGTAGCTTAAAAATCAAATTACTGGGACAGCATGAAATTTGATGATTTTACATGCACACTGTTCGATGAGGCATTGCCCCAAGTCATTTGCAGCAGAAGCTACTGAACCCTTTTATGTAGTCAGTTGGAAATGGGAATGTTAAGGATGTGTCTTAAAATGTTTTTCACTCAGAGGAAGAGACTGCAATACTCTGAGCAGAAAGATATCTCCATCTGTAGAAAGACCAATGAATAGTTACACTTATCAAGACGTAATGTGGCCAATTATTGCAACTGAAGATATACACTGTTAGATCTTCAGTTGTTCTTAAAAAGTTCTGAAATAAACAAACAAATAGATCTGTAAAAACAAACAAATGGAAAACAGAATGGACAATGAAGGATATATAAAGAACTAAGCTATAATTGGAATACACTAACAAAGAAAATATCTATCTCACAAAAGCCCAGTATTTTTATAGTGAAACAAGTTACCTGGAAAGACACCCCTCTTAACAGAAAACTAGTTTTCAGGTTATTTGCTAAAGTTTTTAAATGATTTTTCTTTTAGTTCATTTATTTGATAATACACTTTATGCTACTCTTCTGTCATGTTCTTATCATAGAATCGTAGAACGGCTGGCATTAACCTGGCTGGCAGCTAAGCAACACACAGCCGTTTGCTCATCCTCCGCCCCTCCTCCGTGGGATGGGGAACAGAATCAAGGGAAAAAAAATAAATTTAAAAGGAAAGCTTGTCGGTTGAGATAGAGACAGTTTATTAGGATAGAAAATAAATGATGATAATAATAATAATAACAATAATAATAATAATGTGTTATAAAGAAATGATGCACAATGCAATTTCTCACCACCTGCTGACCAATGCCCAGCCTAGCCCCGAGTAGCTGCTCCCCCCACCCTGGCCAGCCACCCCATATTAACTGTTCAGCATGATGTCAGATGATATGGAATACCCCTTTGGCCAGTTTGGGTCAGCTGTCCTGGTTCTGTTCCCTCCCAGCTCCTGCTGCACCCCCAGCTTGCCCACTGCCAGGGCAGAGTGAGAAGCTGAAAAGTCCTTGGCTTAGTGTAAGCACTGCTGTGCAACAATTAAAACATCAGTGTATTATCAACATTATTCTCATCCTAAATCCCACACACAGCACCATACCGTATACTAGGAGGAAAAATAACTCTATCCTAGCTGAAACCAGGACAATATCTACCCCTTATTTCATACCATTTATGTCATGCTCAGGTTCCACACTTTCCAATACATTCCAATGAATTACCACTTTTCATATATGTATATAAAATGTCCACTGAGTTTGTGTAGTCCATGACTGACTTTGGGCTCCATCTGTCACAGCAGTCTTTTAGGGCAGAAGAGATGGTGTGTGATGTTGGATTATCACACATTGAAGCCTGTTCTTGTTCCATCATACCACTGTGCTTGTCCAATTCTATCAAAATTCATTTGTCATTATCTGTGTGGCTGTTACTGTGATACCATTAATAGGACATTGACATATAGCAATCATAGCAGTGATGACATACAGTATTATATAATAATTAACATAATGCAATTCAACTCATGTATGGGCTATTCTCACCCAATATTAAATCCCCTTAAGGTACACATCAGACCTCCCCATTCCTTTGCATTACCAACCAAGTGCATCTAGGTCCCTGAGTAAAAGCAGTCCCACAAATGGGTTTGCCTTTGACTGAAGCAGGAATAGTCCAGACTGTCTTACCCAGCATGTTTTTCATGTGCACTTCAGGGACTTTGTACTTTGTCCCCTTCTACAGTGTGTAACAGGTTTGATTGGGCAGGTCTAGCTCAGTTGGCAGATCCTCTAGTGTTGACTAACCAGGTGGCCTTTGCCAAATGTGTATCCCAATGTTCGAATGTCCCAGCACCCATTGCCTTCAGTGTAGTCTTTAACAATCCATTGTATCTCTTGATTTTCCCAGAGGTTGGTGCATGACAGGGGATGTGATACACCCACTCATTATCATGCTCTTTAGCCCAAGTGTCTATAAGGTTGTTTCGGAAATGAGTCCCATTGTCTGACTCAGTACTTCCTGGGGTGCCATGTCACCATAGGACGTGCATTTCAAGGCCCAGGATAGTGTTCCAGGAGGTGGCATGAGGCACAGGATATGTTTACAGCCATCTGGTGGTTGTTTCCACCATTGTAAGTACGTGGCGCTTGCCATTGTGGGTTTGAGGGAGTGTGATGTAATCAATCTGTCAGGCCTCCCCATATTTATATTTCAGTCATTGTGATCCATACCAAAGAGGCTTTGACCGTTTGGCTTGCTTGATTGCATCATGTCTCACAACCATGAATAAGCTGTGCTATAGCGTCCACGGTCAGGTTCACCCCTCGATCACGAGCCCATCTATATGTTGCATCTCTGCCTTGACGGCCTGAGGTGTCATGGGCTCATCGGGCTATAAATAATTCACCTTTATGTCGCCAGTCCTGGTACACCTGATCCATTTCAATTTTAGCAGCCTGATCCACCTGCTGGTTGTTTTGATGTTCTTCAGTGGCCCGGTTCTTGGGCACATGAGCATCTACATGGCGTACCTTTACAACCAGGTTCCCCACCCGGGCAGCAATGTCTTGTCACAATGTAGCAGTCCAGATGGGTTAGCCTCTGTGCTGCCAGTTGCTCTGCTTCCATTGCTGCAGCCACTCCCACAGGGCATTTGCTAACATCCATGAATCAGAGTAGAGATAGAGAACTGGACACTTTTCTCGTTCAGCAGTATCTAAAGCCATCTGGATGGCTTTCACTTCTGCAAACTGATTCGATTCACCTTCTCCCTCAGCAGCTTCTGCAACTCGTCGTGTAGGACTCCATACAGCAGCCTTCCACCTCCAATGCTTTCCCACAGTAGGACAGGACCCATTAGTGAACAGGGCATATTGCTTCTCATTTTCTGGTAGCTTGTTATACAGCAGAGCTTCTTCAGCATGGCCCACCACCTCCTCCAGGGATATCCCAAAATATTTGCCTTCTGGCCAATCCATAATCACTTCCAAGATTCCTGGGTAACCGGGGTTTCCTATTTGAGCCCCCTGAGTAATCAGTGCAACCCCTTTTAGCATTATACCCCATGTAGCATTAGTTACATAATGTGTAAAGGGGACCCTTCCTTTGAACATCCAGCCTAGTACCAGCAGTCGGGGTGCCAGGAGGAGCTGTGCTTCAGTACCGACCACTTCCAAAGCAGATTGAACTCCTTCATATGCTGCCAGTATCTCTTTTTCGGTTGGAGTGTAACGGGCCTCAGATCCTCTGTATCCCCAACTCCAGAACCCTAGGGGTCGACCTCAAGTTTCCCTGGGCTCTTTTGCCAGAGGCTCCAGGTGGGGCCATTCTCCCCAGCTGCAGTGTAGAGCACATTCTTTACATTTTGTCCTGCTTGGACTGGCCCAAGGGCTGCTGCATGAAATATAGTTCTTCTTCAATAGTTCTTCTTATGGGTTACTTGACAGAGTGGATTTACAGTCAGATTGTAATTTGGAATGTGCACTCTCCAAAACCCTACGACACATGGGAAAGTTTGTTTTTCTTTTTTTTCTAGTTGGTGGAGACATAGCTGTTATTTTGTTGATCACATCCATTGGGATTTGATGACATCCATCTTGCCATTTTATTCCTAAGAACTGGATCTCATGTGCAGGTCCTTTATTTTGTTCTATGGCAAAACCATCCTTCAGAAGGATTTGGACTATTTTCTTCCCTTTCTCAAAAACTTCCTCTGCTGTATCACCCCACACAATGATGTCATCAATGTACTGCAGGTGTCCAGGAGCTTCCTCCATTCCAGTGCAGACTGGATCAGTCTATGGTAAAAGGTAGGGCTGTATTTCAACTCCTGGGGCAGTCGATTCCAGGTGTATTGGATACCCCTCCAAGTAAAAGCAAACTGTGGCCTGCACTCTGCTGCTAAAGGGATGGAGCGATATCAGTTGTGGCATAACACTTGGCTGCCTTTGATTCCAGTTCGTACTGGAGTTCTAGCATGTCCAGCACTGCAGCACTCAGCGGTGGTGTGATTTCATTCAGGCCACAATAGTCCACTGTTAGTCTCTACTCACCATTAGATTTTTGCATTGGCCATATGGGACTATTAAAGGGCAAGTGAGTCTCGCTGATCACTCCTTGGATCTCCAGTTGACAAAATAGTTTATGGATGGGAATCAGGGAGTCTCATCTGGTGCAATATTGCCATCGGTACACCATTGTGAATTATCCATACCGTACTCAATATTGTAGCCACAGGAATGCTAATACCTATAACGCACACCAAACACAACATGGGAATCATCCTGTAACCAGATTGCCAGTCCCAAAAGACAAATGGTGGTATTGACTACGGGGTAATAAACCCAGGAAGGTGTTGTCCCTGTGCTGGAAGGGCGCTTGTACCTTGAGGGCAATGATTCCTAATGTAACTATTACTGAAGATAGACAAAACCAAAGCCCCCTTGGGAGCCATATACACAGAATTAAGAGGACTCCAGCTAATCATTAAGTGAAAAGGAACAGGGTATTTCACAGTTTCACAAGGTGGTTTATCCCTTGGTTATGGGTGAGTGAATTAGAGAAAGCTATTGTAAATATATTAGCTGTAATCAAAGAATTAGAAAATAACACTCTGGATGCAATCCGGGCACTACAAGAGGAGGTGACGAGTCTCTCAAAGATAGTATTCCAGAATCTAAAGGTACTGGATTTATTACTGGCCTTGCAAGGAGGGGTTCACACTATAATTAATGCCAGTTGCTGTATGTATGTAGACCAAACGGGGCAAACTGAGACTGATCTCAAACAATATTTGTGAGAAAACCAAGATTTTACAAGAGGTGGCCCAAGAAGATACTTCCTGGGCATTTAGAGACATTTGGGAAAAGTTGATCTCATGGTTGCCTGGATAGGATTGGCTCAAGCAACAATTTGTTAGTATTCTAGTAATAATGGCATTTTGCATCTGTCATCCCTCATGACATCTGAAGAAAAATATTGCACCTAATGTTGGAAAAACTCAAGAGAGGGGAATGGGAAGAGGTGCAAAAGCAACAAATCGTAGTAAGAAAAGAAGAGGGGGGAATTGTGAGAAACAAAGTTGTGTTTTTGTGGTAGAATGTGTTTTTGCAGTGGAAAATTCCACTAACCTTGCATATTCAAAAGTGATTGTGCAGGCATAACAGTGGCATAACAGCGGGGAGTATGTTAAGCAGATAAGGGGAAGGTCCCACTGTTCCAAAATAAGGAAGATAGCTGAGAAAAACAAGATGAACAGTGAGAAATCAGTAAAAACAAAAAATCATGGGCCCTTTGGTCATGAGCGAATAAGGAAAGAATAGGAAAATGAGAAATTAAAAGTTGGTCAAATAAAATTGTACATATATGGCATAGTAATAAGTGTTGAGTAGTTTGTGAACCTATAGTACTCAGCCAATGAGGAAACGGGAGGAATCAAGCATCAGGTAACAGGGAATATAAGGTTATGATATACTTCTGATGAGCCCTCCTGCTTGCAGGATGCCCACCATTGCAATCGCGAATAAAAATGCTACTTCACTGAGATCTTCACCTGAGCCTGTGTTATTGGCTATAGATTCTTTCTCACAGGAGAACACCATCTCTACTTGAATTCAGATATGAGATAAGCTTGAATCTTCTAAAATTACATGAGTATGAAAATCATGGAAACAGAACTTTAAATGGTGACTATCAAAACAAGCCACTAACTAAACTAAAAAATTTCAAAATTAAGCCAAAACCTCAGTCTTGTTTTAGTGTTCTTGCATAAATAGTTATATTTTCCCGCTTTTTTCTTCTTAATCACTACAGCAAATTCCCCAAACTCATTTTTCATTCACTGCTCTCAATTTGATATTTTTTTTCAGGTAGTAATTATCTTTGCACTAAAGAGCCACCTGCTTCTCAAATGTACCAAAAGACATAAGGTTATTAAATACCAAATCATAACAGTTTGAAAGACTTTAAAAAGTCTACACATGCAGCTTTGAAATATTGCTAATGCAGCTCTACCAAAATGATGTGCAGTTATTTGGGATTCCAGAGCTTTTGTTTGCTGTATAAGATTCTTAAAACTTCGGTTTGGTAATAAAAGAACTTGTCCACATGCAAGAGTTAGCAGGAATTGTCTTTGTCAATAGAAAAAAAAAAAAAAAAAAGAAGTAAAGGAGGGACTGAAAGCGAAAAAGGGAAATTAAAGGATAAGGAGGGATGACAACGGAAAGTGGAAAGGGGAAGAAGAGAGAGAAGGGGGATGAACTGAAGAAGGGCAGGGAAAAAACTTTTATTCAGCTGAAGTTGGTAAATAAAATGTTGGTAAAATTGAGCAAAGCATAATATATATATGTATCAAAAAAAATGTGACCAGCAGGTAAAATGAGGTGATTCTCCTCCTCTACTCTATTCTTGTGAGACTCTCCACCTGGAGTACTGTTTTCAGCCCTGAGGTCCCCAGCACAAGAATGACAGCAACATATTAGAATGAGTCCAGAAGAGGATAATCAAAGGGCTGGAGCACCTCTCTTATGAAGACAGGCTGAGAGAGTTGGGGTTGTTCAGCCTGGAGAAGGGAAGGCTCCAGGGAGACTTTAGAGCGGCCTAAAGGGGGTCTACAGGAAAGCTGAGGAGGGACTTGTTATCAAGGAATATAGTGATAGGACAAGGGGTAATGGCTTTAAACTAAAAAGAGGGTGATGAGGGACTGGAACAGATTGTCCAGAGAAGTTGTAGATGCCTTATCCCTGGAAGTGCCGACGGCTATGTTGGATGGGGCTATGAGCAATCTGCTCTAGTGGAAGGTGCTCCTGTCCATGGCAGGTGGGTTGGAATTAGATGATCCTTCCAACCCAAGATGAAGTTCCCTTCCAACCCAAGACATTCTATGATTTTATGATTAATTCTATATAAGTAAAGACTGTAGTTTAAATCTTAAGTACAACATCCATAATAGAATAAAGATTTTGACAATATTACTCAAAAAGTCTTTGCTCATTGAAACAATGTAAAAAAAAGTAAGTACGAGCAAATATACAAACAAAAAGGACCAACAGAAGGGGAAAAAAATGTTTTGTAGTATAAGAATTTTAAAATTGTCTTGGATATAGAGATTAAATAATCTTTAAATTCAGGTGCCATAATTTTACTTCTCCAATTTTTATATATTATTATATTTTTTGTATTTTTGTGTATTATGTATTACTTTTATTTTTATGAAGCTAAAGCTTCACTTAAAGACATTTTATATGCTTCATAAACCTTCAGAAAAAATAGCTTAGCAACATCATTTTTCCTGTGCTTGAGCTCTCTAACACAATAGCAGCCACACTCTGGAAGACATACTGTGTTTAGGTTAAATTTAAATTACTTGTTCAAAGGGAAAGTAAAATAAACAAGTTAAAACTTTGAGAAAATTCAAATCAATGTATTTTGCTATTCACATTTTTATCATAGAATTTTAGAATATCCCAGGTTGGAAGGGACCCACAAGGACTATCAAGTCCAACTCCTAGCTCCACACAGGATGACCCAAAAAATCAGAACTTGTGTCTGAGAGCACTGTCCAAATACTTCTTGAACTCTGGCAGGCTCGGTGCCATGACCACTTCCCTGGGGAGCCTCTTCCAGTGCCCAACCACACTCTCAGTGAAGAACCTTTTCCTGACATCCAGCCTGAACTCCCCCTGTTGCAGCTTGACTCCATTCCCTTGGGTCCTATTGCTGGTCATCAGAGAGCAGAGATCAGTGCCTGGACCTCTGCTCCCCTTGAGAGGAAGCTGTAGACCGCAATGAGGTTTCCCATCAGTCTCCTCTTCTCTATGCTGAACAATCCAAGTGACTTCAGCCGCTCCTCATATGTCTACCCCTCTAGAGCCTTCACCATCTTCATCGACTTCCTTTGGACACTCTCTGACAGCTTTATATCTTTCTTATAATGTGGTGCACAAAACTGCTCACAGTACTCAAGGTGAAGCCGCAACAGCCAGACAATCACTTGCCTTAACCAGCTAGCAATGCCTTGCATGATGCACCCTGGTATACAGTTGGTTCTCTTGGCAGCCAAAGCACACTGTTGTATGAACATGAGCCAAGGCTAACGTTCAGCTTGCTGTCAACCAAAACCCCCAGATCCCTTTCTGTGGGACTGCTTTCCAGCATCTCGTCTCCCAGTCTGTATGTATAGCCAGGGTTGCCCCTTCCCAGGCAGTGAATCCAGCACTTGTTCTTGTTAAACTTCATATTGTTGGTGATTGCCCAGATCTCTTATTTGTCCAGATCTCTCTGCAGGGCCTCACCACCTTGCTGTTGACTTGATGGAGTCAACAGCTCCACCCAATTTGGTATTGTCTGTGAACTTGCTCAAAAACCTTCAAGTCCTACATCGAAAGCATCTATGAAAACATTGAAGAGGACTGTTTCTAAAATGGAGCCCTGGGGAACCCAACTAGTGACAGTTCACCAGCCTGATATAACCCCATTTATAAGAATGTTCCGGGTCCAACATATCAGCCAATTGTTCACCCATCTTATTATGCTTTTATCTAGGTGTATTCTGGTCATTTTGTCTGGAAGGATACTGTGAGAGACAGTATCGAAAGCTTTACTGAAATCCAGAAAGATTACATCAGCTGGCTTCCTTTGGTCAACTAGATGTGTGATCTTGTCAAAAAAAGGAAATTTGTTAAACATGACCTTCCTCTTGTGAACCCATGTTGGCTGTTACCAATGTCTGCGTTGTCCTTCAGGGGTTTTTCAATAAGTCCTAGAATAACCTTCTCCACAATTTTACCAGGCACTGAAGTGAGACTGACAGGCCTTTAATTGCCAGGGTCTTCTTCCTTGCCCTTCTAGAAAACTGGGACCAAATTTGCCAGCTCCAAGTCAACTGAGACCTCTCCAGATTCGAAAGACTGTTAAAAATAATTGAGAGAGACCCCACAACGACATCAGTTAGCTCTCTGAGTAGCCTGGAATGAATCCCATCAGACCCCATGGACTTACACGCATCAGGTGGAGCAGCAAATCCAGCACAATCCTTTTCCTCATCTCTTGTCACTATATTTCCCCCCATATCCAATAAAGGATGGAGATTCTCCATAGTATTCCTTTTCTTGTTTATGTATTTATAAAAACATTTTGATTGTCTGTAACAGCAATTAGAGACTCTCAGTATCTTGTGGAGTCTTGTAATACACTTAATTTTGGACATTTGGATAATCAAGATATTGTCCCTGGCACTAACAATTTAGAGTTTTCAATGACTTCAACGATTTTAATGAAACTGCTCACAGGAGATATTGCTTTAAGGTAACTGCAAAGCTGAATATAAAAATTCCTTAGGGATTTCAGCACCTTAAAGCAAAGTTAGACCGGTTGAAGGATTTTCTAGTACACTGGCTTGCCTTGGCTGCCTGCTGATTATAAGCCAAAGGCAGACAACTTGTGCAACACGCGTCAAAAAAACAGCCCACTCTCAGGGTCCTTCTTTTCCAAATTCAGCCATCTGTGCTCCCCAAATCTGAACAGAGGGCTGAGTACATTTACAACCTGTAAATTGCTTCTAGTGATTTTTTTTTTTTCTAACATCATCTTGAAAAAAGATATGAATCCATTTTTTTTGTGTTTGCTTTTTGCAAGGATTCTCAATCTTCATTGGAGAAAAAAAAATATATCAGTGGTATTGACACCTTTAATGTAATCACATGAAACACTTAAATTAGAGAATATATTTGTCCTTGGATCCACATGTTAATGATGGAAAATGTCACATATGTCTGAGGTAGAAGTAACAGATGTATAGAGTGCTTGAGTGTAATATTGTCTACAGTGTAGTCAATAAGTTACTGGAAAGGAATTCATGAATATGTTTCCCTTAACTTCTTATCTTGGCCATTTTCTGATGTTTATGTAACTGCAAGGTGTCATGAAGTGAAATTTAGTTTATCTTGAAATAGATATACAAAAGAAAACTAGAGTTGTTATTAACTTTTCTAGTCATTAACCTGTGCCCTAACAGAGCATAACTTGGGAGTCAGGAGTTTCTTCTTCAGGTTATTCTATAAATTTCTACTTTGGATGAAAATATTTCTTTGTGAAACATTTTGTGCAACCAGTTGGTCTGCCACAGAATAGTAAGCAGTGGCATAAATAAAGTTATATTTGCAATGTGCATGGAGATAGGAATTTAAGTAATGTTTCTGTAGGACTTGATTGTCTCTGTTTCTTAAGGAAACAAACACACAGTGGGTAAAAATATGCCTTGACAACCAAAATCTCAGTTATAGGCATTTTTCTGCTCTACAGTTGAAGTGCAATGAAATAAATTTAGATGAATATTATACTCTCACTTCACCTGTTTATGATTTTATGAGCTCAAAATGGTGACTGAAAAAAAGAGCAGGTACAATATTATTACACATGTATCTTTTCTGTAATTATCCAATGGTGTATTATTCAAAGTAATTTTATCTTTCATTGCATAGATGCAAATGTAAGTAGGGAGTGCCTACCTTTTTGTTCTACTCCCCCCTCCCCCACCCCTTTTTCCCACTTTTTTTTTTTAATGAGTGCAATAATTTATTTATTTTTTTTAATAAATACATCCTTTATATACTACTGATATAGCTTGTTACCATACTGTAATTACTGTAGCTGTTGCACCATATTGTGAAGCATGGTATTTGGATAAGAGAAGAGGTACTTCAGAATTTTTTTTTCAGTAGTGAATGTCTACCTAAGAGTAATTATTCAAAAAAAAAATATGTTATGGAGAGTCCTTGTGATTATCACTCGAATTAAATTGCAAATTCTTATGTTTAGTTTATATACTTATCATCTGTATAGCAGTTCTGCATATATTATGGAGAATATATACAGCAGAAGGCAAATGGGAAAATCATTGATAGTATGTTATCCTGACAGTAACCAGTAAGGATGGTTGTATTCATCTTTTTGCCTATTTTCCAATTTATTCTGTTCTTTTCTTTTTAGGATTTTTTTTTTAGGAATGTGTAAGCATTACCCCAAAAGCATACATATAACCAGAAAATTATGATTACAAGGACATTTAATTACATATATATAAATCATATAATTCAATAATGACAGCTCTCTCCCATTTCATAGAAAAAAAAACTAAACATCATTCATAAAATAACCATTCAGCTGGAAAATATACACAGATGATCATTTTCTGCAGTACTGTCATAATGCGTAACATGGCCATGCTTCTTACTGTTCAGCACTTTGATAATTTTATCCTACAGATTTTTCCATAGTCATACATAATAGCTAAGCACCCTATGGTGAAAATATAAACTGAATCGCCATGTGCCTGCAGTGTTCTTGCAAACCTAGCAGGTTTTTGATTGGCTCTAGCAGGTTTGGGGAAATGACCATTTCAGACAGGACACAGTCAAGCAGAAAATGGGCAGATGCTGTAAATTGCGTAATCTGTACGAAGAAAACTCATCTGCTATTTATAGTACATGAGATTAAATGATGAGATACTGACTGATTCAAGCTAATTTAATGACAACCTCTAACCATCTGGCTAGAAAACTGAAAGCCCTAATGTTGACCCACATAAATTAGCCTAAAAACATTTGCTGAGTTTAATAATGGATTATACATCAAAGCAAGAACTCACTACTGTTATAAGTAATGAATTATTTAATTTTAATCTGACAGTTCTACTACTGCTAACCAGTAAGAGATTACATTGTAAAGCAACGTATATAATAAATGACTGAATACTTTTCTGTTGTGCTAGTAAATGCATAGCTTTCTGAGCCCTATGCTTTCACTTGCTGACAGTATGAATCTGTGGGAAATAACACCTCCTTTTTTTTTTTTTCCATGGATTCTCTGGCACTGGATCTTCCTTTGCTTTTTGGACTTACCATTTTGCAAACATATTAACTACAACTGATGAATTTGTCCATCTTGTTTATTTCTTTCTATTTAGCATGATTTCATAAATAGTCAAAGTCCTGTAGCCCAGATTGTGTTGTTGATGTTTTTGCTTGAAGAGTCTTTGTGGAATGTCGTTGAAGAAGGAAATAAGAAAAAAAATATGGCACAATTCAGAACATGATTTTTCTGACAAGATCCAATTTACTGGTGATGTTTTGTGAGGTGGAAAGGAACCAGCTTAATTCTCAAAGCTGAGTTGGCAGCTAGAAAATGTACATCAGCAAACTTGTTTCAAAAGCAGTGAAGCAATAACTTTCAACTTCCCCATTGCAATTTTTATGGAGTATTTTTTATTAACAGAGACACATATTAAAATGTTGTTGAAATATGGTAATGGCAACTGTTTTTGAGACCGCCTATGTAATTTTTTGAAGAGATATTACTCATTGTACAGGTGCATAGTGTTGTATTTTTATTTATGTTTTTTCCTCTCCCACTTATGCTCTTTTTTTTTTGAAACGTTTGAATTTATTTTACATATAAGAATATATACTGTTTGATGAGCATGTTATATCACATTCCGTTCAAAGTAGCAGAGATCCGAAAGTAACAGAAACTGCTGAGAAATCAGAGGGTGTGTTTCCATATAAACTTTGCACAGGTATAAGAGGAACTGTCAAATTTTTTGATGCATAAAGGTCAGCTATGCCAGTTGTACCAAAATATTATAGACAAGAAATACATTGATCCATGTACTATTCCTTCACTAACATCTGTAGAAAAATATGTAACTTCCCTGTGTAGCAGTAGCAAGTACTAGTACCTAGTCAGGTACTAGTTTCAAAAAACTAAGATTCTCTTGAGAATATTCCATTACTTGTCTTATTCAGTCAAGATTATTTAGTGTCTCTGGCAGTCAGCAAGTTGAACCTTGCTGACATTCAAGAATAATCCTTACTAGGTTCATGTAGATTTAAGTGCAAAAAGTTTCATTTGAAGTAGTGTCTTGTGTGCAGAATCCAAATAATAATAATAATAATAATAATAATCCTAAAGAACAGAACAATGGTATTTACTATTTTGCCAGAGCATTCAACTCATAAACTAATCTCAGTGCAATGCAATTGCTTTCAGATGTGGTGATGTGGTGACAAAGATAGAGTATAATTTGAAAGACTACCCTCATGGCATTGATCAATTTGCTCACAACTATCTATACGATATCATAGCAATATTTACCATTACACTGTGTAAGACAAAAAGGTATGTAAGATTTGAGATACACCAAGAATGATAATATATACATAACCATTACTGAGGCAAAATGATATAACACTTCTGGTCAGGAAATCTTTTTATCTACATGGTCTTATTCTTCTGATCAGTGTGATCCCACCATGAAAACTACACACACAAAGAGAAGCTTTTCTTCATTTGGAATGGATTGTTTAGAGAAGTGAAAATGTAGCACATATCATTTAAGAATCTGCCCTTTCATTTTATGCAAAAGAATATTCTAAGGAACATCTGAACTACTGTTCTGGTCTCAGATCTGTACAGATCTTGACTAATGAAAGAAAGCTGACTCCCTGGAGAACACTGCTACTTTCAGCTGTTTGAAAAGGGAAGCTAATCCATCATTTTCAGAGCATGAAATAGTCCAAAAAACAGTCAAGAAACTACTATATAGCTTTAGTTGTACTATCATTTTTCTTTCACAAATTCTTTTTCTTCTTTGCAAGTGTACATGCTTGCAGCCTAAAGCCTGAAGCCAAAGCAAAGAATGCAAATAACATGAAGAATGAAATGTTTCTCCACATTAATTTATTTTATTTTATTTTATTTATTTTTTTAAGCAGCAAAAGGCATAATATTTACTGCTGTGTATTCAGGATACCTATCTTAAGAAAACTTTTTATTCTTTCCTCAGTTTTTCCAAGAGTTTCTTTTATGGTTCTGGTACTACTCTTTCACACTGTATTTCATCTATTTGTTCAATATATTTTCTCTCTCTTCTTCTTTTCCTTTTTCAGGGCAAAATTGTCTGTACAGGTGACCTGAAAGTTACTTCATGATCAAATTGCATCCATTTATGCATATCTATTTCCATCCTTTTTGTGAATGGGACTGTAAAATCCGTCTGAGAGAGCATTTGCCCAAAACTGATTATGCCAAGAAGAAAGAGAGCCATCATCTGAGTTAAAAAGTAAACATTCTCTTCCTGAATATTGAAGGGGGGAAAAAAATAAATCAGCATGTCTCCTATTCTTCATCTTCACAGACACTTCAGATGAAGGAATAAAGTTAGCATTTCTTTACTCAATTAGAAAATCAAGAAGTGAATGAGCTCCTTTATAAATCAATAATCTGATGCTGAAGTCTCCCATAATATTCTCCTGGGCAAGCTCTGGAAGTGTGGAATCCATGAGTGGACAGTGGGATGAATTGAGAACTGGATGAATGGCAGAGCTCAGGGGGTTGTGCTTGGTAGTGCTGAGTCTATTTGGAGGCCTGTGGCTAGTAGTATCCCACGGTGGTCAGTACTGGGTCCAATGCTAATCAATTTATTCATCAGTGACCTGGATGAAGGGACAGAGTGCACCCTCAGCAAGTTTGCAAATGATACAAAGTTTGGCAGAGTGGCTGACACACCAGAAACCTGTGCAACCATTCAGAGGGACCTGGACAGGCTGGAGAGCTGGGTGGAGAGGAACCTCATGAGGTTCAATAAGGGCACGTGCAGGGTCCTGCATGTGGGGTGGAACAGCTCCAGGCACCAGTACAGGCTGGAGGGTGACCTGTTGGAGAGCAGCTCTGTGGAGGGGAAGCTGGGGGTGGAGCTGGGTGGACAACAAGTTAACCATAGGTCAGAAGTGTGCCCTTATGGCCAAGAAGGCCAAGGGAATCCTAGCCTGCATCAAGAGGAGTGTGGACAGCAGGTCAAGAGAGGTGATCCTTCCCCTCTACTCAGCTCTGGTGAGGCCACACCTGGAATATTGTGTTCAGTTCTGGGCTCTCCAATACAAGAGGGATGTAGAACTTCTAGAAAGGGTCTAGCGTAGTGCCACGAAGATTATTAAGGGATTGGAGCATCTGTCCTTTGAGGAAAGACTAAGCGAGCTGGGCCTGTTTAGCCTGGAGATTGAGAGGGGATCATAACAATCTCTGTAAATACCTGAGGGGACAATGTAAAGAGGATGGGACCAAACTCTTCTCAGTGCTGCCAGTGATAGGACAAGGGGTAATAGTAAAAGCTGAACCACAGGAGGTTTCATCACCATATGAAGAAGAATTTCTTTATGGTTCAGGTGACAGACCGCTGGTTGTGGAATCTCCTTTGGAGATATGCAAACCCTGCCTGGATGCTATCCTGTATAACACGCTCTAGGTGACCCTGCTTTAGCAGGGGAGTTGGACTACATGAGCTCTGAATGTCCCTTCCAACCTCAACCATTCTGTAATTTTGTGATTCTGTGATTAGGGTGTTTTCTTCAGTATTTCTTTCTGTCTTTCTGAGGCAATCGGCTCTGGGGCAGACGCGTTCTGCAGTGGAGCAGGGGATCGAGACAGGCAGGGTTTTTTTTCCAGCATCAAGGCCACTCGAGGGAGCCTTAAGGACTGGCAGCCCTCGAGAGGGACACTGATGAGGCATAGGCAGAGCCAGCAGCGCCCCCTCCCCGGCCGTTCAAAAGCAGCCCCTAGGGAGCGCGAGCGACCAGGAGCGCAGTGAACTGGGCAGGCAAACAGGACGTGGTGCGTCAGAAAGGCGTAGCGCGGCAGTGGGTGAGGCAGTTTGCGCAGCAGTTTGTGCAGGCAGGGCGAGCAGGGAGGGCAGAGCGTTGCCCCCCACCCATAGGAACAACTCCTCTAACGGCTGTTGACCGCTAGCTAGGCTGCAATGGTCTACACCAGGCAGACTGCTCTCTCTAGAAAGTCTGTAACCACCCAGACTGACTGCCTGCTCAAAAATGCAGCAGTTCAGGTCTCTGGATGCAGGGAGTGTCTGAGCCCTTTTCTGCCATCTGAGGGAGGCAGAGGGACTGTGTGTGTGAGGTGCAAGCAGGTGGATGACCTGGTCCACCTGGTGGCAGAACTCAAAGAGGAGGTGGAGAGGTTGAGGGCTATCAGGGAGTGTGAGCGGGAGATAGACTGGTGGAGTGACTCCCTGCAGGTACCAGAGTGAGACACCCCAAATGGGGATGGACCCCCTGCCCTGTCGCTATCGGGCAGAGGGAGGCGACCTAGGAGTTGAGGAGGAATGGAGACAGGTCCCTGCTCGACCTTGCAGGCGACGCCCCCCCCCCCACCAGCCCCACCTTCCCAGGTGCCCTTACACAACAGATTTGAGGCCCTGGAGCTTGAGAGACCGGTGGGTGAGGATGAGGTAGAAAGTCTACCCAGGAGGATGCCTAGGGCGAGGAGGTTGACTCCATGTCTCAAGACTGCCTCCACCAAGAAAGATAGAAGGGTAATCGTTGTAGGCGACCCCCTTCTCAGGGGGACAGAGGGCCCTATTTGTCGGCTTGACCCTACCCATAGGGAAGTCTGCTGCCTCCCTGGGGCCAGGGTCAGGGATGTTGCCAGAAAGCTTCCCAACCTGGTCCGCCCCTGTGACTACTATCCTCTTTTGATAGTCCAGGCTGGCAGTGACAATATTGAAGAGAGAAGCCTGAAGGCTATGAAACGGGACTTTAGGGGACTGGGACGGTTAGTGGATGGAACGGGAGTACAGGTGGTGTGTTCATCCATCCCTGCAGTAGCAGGGAGGGGTACAGAGAGGACACGGAAAGCCCACCTGATTAACACGTGGCTCAGAGGCTGGTGCCAACACAGAAATTTTGTTTTTTTTTTGACCATGGGGCACTTTACTCGGCACCTGGCCTGGTGGCCGCAGACAGGTCCCTATCTCTAAGGGGAAAACGGATCCTAGCCCAGGAGCTGGCAGGGCTCATTGAGAGGGCTTTAAACTAGGTAAGAAGGGGGAAGGGACTGAAATAAGGCTTGTTGGAGCTGTGCCAGGGGGAACAATGGCAAGGCCTGGTGAGAAGGCAATGGCCCAAATGAAGTGCATCTACACTAATGCACGCAGCATGGGTAACAAACAAGAGGAACTGGAAGCCATCGTGCAGCAGGCAGGCTATGACTTGGTTGCCATCACGGAAACGTGGTGGGACCACTCTCATGACTGGAGTGCTGCAGTGTCTGGCTATAGGCCCTTCAGAAAGGACAGGCAGCACAGAAGGGATGGTGGTGTGGCTCTCTATATCAGAAAGTGTTTTGATGTTGTGGAACTTGAGGCTGGGAATGATAAGGTTGAGTCCCTGTGGGTTAGGATCAGCGGGAAGGCCAACTAGGCAAGCATCCTGGTGGGGGTCTGTTATAGACTGCCGAACCAGGATGCAGAGACGGATGAGGAGTTCTACAGGCAGCTGGCAGAAGCCGTGATATCATCCGCGCTTGTTCTCATGGGGGACTTCAACTTCCCAGACATATCCTGGAAGCACAACACAGCCCAGAGAAAGCAGTCTAGGAGGTTTCTGGAGAGCGTGCAAGATAGCTTCCTGACGCAGCTGGTTAGAGAGCCTACCAGGGGAGGTGCCCCGCTAGACCTTCTGTTCACAAACAGTGACGGACTGGTGGGAGATGTAGTGGTCAGGAGCTGTCTTGGGCAGAGTGACCACAAAATGGTAGAGTTCCCTATTCTTGGTGAAGTCAGGAAGGGGATCAGTAAAACCTCTGTCTTGGCCTTCCGGAGGGCTGACTTTGAGCTGTTCAGGACACTGGTTGGCAGAGTCCCTTGGGAGGAGGTTCTGAAGGGCAAAGGAGTCCAGGAAGGCTGGGCACTCTTTTCATTAAGGAAATCTTAATGGCTCAGGAGCGGTCTGTCCCCACGTGCCCAAAGACGAGCCGGCGCGGAAGAAGACCGGCCTGGCTGAATAGAGAGTTGTGGCTCGAGCTTAGGAGAAAAAGGAGGGCTTATAATCTTTGGAAAGGAGGGCGGGCCACTCACAAGCACTATAAGGATGTTGCGAGGCTGTGCAGGGATGAAATTAGAAAGGCCAAAGCTCATCTGGAGCTCAGTCTGGCTGCTGCCATTAAAGATAACAAAAACTGTTTTTACAAATACATCAACACAAAAAGGAGGACTAAGGAGAATCTCCATCCTTTACTGGGTGCTGGGGGGAAGCTTAGTTACAAAAGATGAGGAAAAGGCTGAGGTGCTCAATGCCTTCTTTGCCTCAGTCTTTAGCGGCAAGACCAGTTGTTCTCTGGAAACCCAGTACCCTGAGGGAGTGGAAGGGGATGGGGAGCAGAATGTGGCCCTCACTATCCACGAGGAAATGGTTAGCGACCTGCTACAGCACTTGGATGGACGCAAGTCGATGGGGCCGGATGGGATCCACCCGAGGGTACTGAGAGAACTGGCGGAGGAGCTGGCCAAGCCGCTTTCCATCATTTATCAGCAGTCCTGGCTATCAGGGGAGGTCCCAGTTGACTGGCGGCTAGCAAACGTGACGCCCATCTACAAGAAGGGTTGGAGGGTAGACCCAGGGAACTATAGGCCTGTTAGTTTGACCTCAGTGCCAGGGAAGCTCATGGAGCAGATTATCTTGAGTGTCATCACGAGGCACTTGCAGGGCAACCAGGCGATCAGGCCCAGTCAGCATGGGTTTATGAAGGGCAGGTCCTGCTTGACGATCCTGATCTCCTTCTATGACAAAGTGACACGCTTAGTGGATGAGGGAAAGGCTGTGGATGTGGTCTACTTTGACTTCAGTAAGGCTTTTGACACCGTTTCCTACAACATTCTCCTCAAGAAATTGGCTGCTCGTGGCTTGGACTGGCGTACGATTCATTAGGTTAAAAACTGGCTAGGTAGCCGGGCCCAAAGAGTTGTGGTGAATGGAGCCAAATCCAGTTGGAGGCCGGTCACTAGTGGAGTCCCCCAGGGCTCAGTACCGGGGCCAGTCCTCTTTAACATCTTTATCAATGATCTGGATGAGGGGATTGAGTGCACCCTCAGTAAGTTTGCAGACGACACAAAGTGCGTGTGTCAATCTGCTCGAGGGTAGGAAGGCTCTGCAGGAGGATCTGGATAGGCTGGACCGATGGGCCGAGGTCAACTGTATGAAGTTCAACAAGGCCAAGTGCCGGGTCCTGCACCTGGGGTGTAACAACCCCAAGCAGCGCTACAGGCTGGGAGATGAGTGGTTGGAAAGCTGCCTGGCAGAGAAGGACCTGGGAGTACTGGTTGATAGGCAGCTGAATATGAGCCAGCAGTGTGCTCAGGTGGCCAAGAAGAACAACAGCATCCTGGCTTGTATAAGAAGCAGCGTGGCCAGCAGGGCTAGGGAGGTGATTGTCCCCCTGTACTCGGCTCTGGTGAGGCCGTACCTCGAGTACTGTGTTCAGTTTTGGGCCCCTCGCTACAGGAAGGACATGGAGGTGCTCGAGAGAGTCCAGAGAAGGGCAATGAAGCTGGTGAGGGGTCTGGAGAACAAGTCTTATGAGGAGTGGCTGAGGGATCTGGGATTGTTCAGCCTGGAGAAGAAGAGGCTCAGGGGCGACCTTATCGCTCTCTATAGGTACCTTAAAGGAGGCTGTAGAGAGGTGGGGGTTGGTCTACTCTCCCATGTGCCTGGTGACAGGATGAGGGGGAATGGGCTAAAGTTGCATCAGGGGAGGTTTAGGTTGGATATTAGGAGGAAATTCTTTACTGAAAGGGTTGTTAGGCATTGGAATAGGCTGCCCAGGGAAGTGATTGAGTCGCCATCCCTGGAGGTCTTTAAGAGACGTTTAGATGTTGAACTTAGTGATATGGTTTAGTGGAGGATTTGTTAGTGTTAGGTCAGAGGTTGGACCAGGTGATCTTGGAGGTCTCTTCCAACCTAGACGATTCTGTGATTCTGTATTTTGACAGACTATTTAATTCTATTTTATTTTTAGGATCAGTGATGAAATAGTGCTGCCAGAGGGTAACTCTAATTAAAACCAAGTGTAAAAGCATGTATCTCCGTCTGTGTTCAAAAGCTTACACAATTAGTTCACATCACAATTGTCAGAATAAATTACAATTCTCAGAGTTCCCATTCCTCATTTAGCTTGGCACAGGTTCTGCTACCTACTTTTTTTTTATATTATACATAAATCCAATGGAGACTTCTCTGTTTAATATAGGGATAGAATGTCTAGGTTGTCAGTCTCAGAAACAGATCAACTTTTTTTTTTTTTTTCAGACCTGAAATATAAAGAATTCTGCTGACAAAATGACAAACATAATTCCAAGAAAAGCCTACTTTAATTCTCTAATTTGTACTTATATGTATTGTATTTTTTAATTGTTTTTCCCTTTCCTAGATTAGCACTAAAAAAAAAAAAAAGTTTCCACTTTTCACAGTGAGTTATTGAGTAACAATAGATTTAAGGAATTTCAATTTTGATTAGTTCTACTCTGTTTTCTTAACAAACAAAATGGAAGAACAGCTTCAACAACATAAGACTACTTTCCAACTTTCATTTTAACTATACTGTAATCATTTCAATATTAACTACGTTTATCGAATAATATGTTGTGATTCTACTCATTGTTTTGCTTGCTGCTCTTAGGATCATAAGCTTCATTATCACTGTTCACTCTAACAAAGGTCGCCCTTAATTTTTTGTGATTAACAGGTCCAGTAAAATGCCTAGAGTCCTAGAATAATGGAATATCGTAAAGGATATCCCTGGAAGGGACCCTCAGAAATCATGGAGTCCAACTCCTGGCTTCACACAGAGTCACCCCAAAATCAAATCATATGTCTGAGAGTGTTGTCCAAACACTTCTTGAACTCTGTCAGGTTCAGTGAAATGACCAAACAGGCCCCTGGGGAGCCTGTTCCAGTGCTTGGCCACCCTTCGGTGAAGAACCTTTTGCAGATATCCAACCTGAACTTCTCTTGTTGCAGCTTCATGATGTTTTTTTGGGTCCTATCACTCACCAGAGAGCTGACATCAGTACCTTCCCTTGCACTTCTCCTTGTGAGGAAGCTGTAGACTGTGATGAGGTCTTCCTTCAGTTTTCTCTTCTCAAAGCTGAACAAACCAGGTGACCTCAGCTGCTCCTCATACATCTTGTTCTCTTGACCTTTTACCATATCTGTTGCCCTCCTTTACACACTCTTTAAAAGTTTTATATCCTTGTTATGTTGTGGCATCTGTACACAGTACTCAAGGTGAAGCCTCCCCTATTTGTTTGTTGATCACCTGCATAATTGTCCTCGGCACTCTCAGAAATTTCCTTATTTTTTTCTGACCTTTATGTTTTCCTTGTAGCAGATAGTATCAAGTGAATTCCTTGTTTCACTTTGCTTGCATGCATGCCTTGTACTTTACCTAGTAACCTGTCTTTATCTCAACCCATGTGTTTTCACACTTTTACCTTTCTTACTCTCTTCCCCATCCCACCTGGGAAGAGTGAATGAGCGGCTGTGTGGTATTTAGCTGCCTGCTGGGGTTAAATAACGACAGAACCACAAACGGAATAAAAATAATAGTTTAGATACCATTATGACCATACTATTACAAAATATTCCTAGATAATTAGCATTTTTAATACCCCTTTCTTTCGTTTTAGATTCAGCTTTTCTATTGTTCAGACATAATAATTTTTTGGTATTGTGTATTATCTTCCCTTGCTCCCTCACATTTCGAGTACTGCGTCCAGTTCTGGAGCCCCCAGCACAAGAAGGATGTATATCTGTTAGAGCAGGTCCAGAGGAGGGCCACAAAGTTGATCAAGGGGCTGGAGGACTTCTCCTACAAAGAAAGGCTGAGAAAGCTGAGGTTGTTCAACCTACAGAAGAGAAGGCTCCGGGGTGACCTCATTGTGACCTTTCAGTACTTGAAATGGACTTACAAAAAAGATGGAAAGTGACTCTGCTCAATCAGATAATGACAGAATGAGAGGGGATGTTTTTAAACTAAAAGAGGAGAAATTTAGATTGGAGATTAGGAAGAAATTCTTCACTCAGGCACTGGAACGGGTTGCCCAGAGGGATTGTGGATGCCCCATTTCTGGAGGTGTTCAAGACCAGGTTAGATGAGGCCCTGGACAACCTGATCTAGTGGGCAGTGTCCCTGCCTATGGCAGGAGGGGACTAAATGATCTCTGAGGTCTCTTCCAACCCAAGCCATTCTATGATTCTATGATCCATTTTGTTGCCAATGTTGAAGAACAGTATGTTCTGTAACACCATGCTTTACCTTCTACATACGTTGGCATAGCTATCAAAATCAGACAGGGTAGTATTATTTTTATTATTTCCTTTTCAATTGTCCAGGAGAGGAATCAACACTTTCTCAGAAGACTTCATTTCCTGTTGGATATTCAGAAAGCTCAACAATTAACTATGAAAAAAAGATCCTAACTTAAGTAAAAAGAGTGAAAGACTCCCCACCCCCCCCACCCCCCCAAAGAAAAACAAAACAAACAAAACAGAAAACAAGGCAAAACAAAAGAAATCGAAAGCTACCTGTGAAAATCCTGTTTTAAGAAACTTGCTCAGTCTTACAGCATTCTGAATCACAGACAAAAATATCCTTGTACAGGTATTCTTAACCACCAAACTCTTTTACTTTCTTCTAATAAAAAAATATAACACTTTTATTATGTAGGAGAAACCAAAGCATGCAATTCTAATAACTAATTTTAATCTAAATGTCTTGTTTTATTCATTAGCATTACTAATCATAAGAGTATTGTTAGTAGTTACAGACTAGTAGTTACTAGTAGTTACTAGTAGTTACTAGTAGTTTCAGACTTTTTGTCTGTAATAATGGCATATTGGTGACGTTGCTTATATGAAGAATACATTTTCTGCTACCTAGGCCAAACCCTGCTAGGATTTTTCTTCTTGGTCTTAGAATGAAAAGTGAATGTACTGTGTAATGATCACTAAAATACTATTTCACCATCAGTAAGGTTTTTCATTCCAGCAGTATTTTCAAAAGGTAGAAATTGACATTAGAAGAGGGACATTCAACTGGTTTCTAGCATAATACATAAAGGGAATTCTGGAGATCCTAAATAATCATACTGAATGCATACTGTGGGCAAAATGTAAATATCATGTTTCACGGACTTCAATGTTTTGATTCTGGCATCTATTTTCTTGAGAACACTTAACTTAGTCATATAGATATAGCTACAGTCTTACAAAGGATCTGATTAATCCGATTAACTCTTTTTATTACATTTATGAAATTATATGGTATTCGAGAAGTAAAGATATCAGCTACATTTTAAAAATCCATCAGAGAGATTTATGATGGGCAGGTGGAAAGGGAAATATGTAACTGTAAATTGAAGCACATGTAAAGAAAAGGAAAAAAAATGGTTTCTCAGAAATTACCTTTGAAACTAACTTCTTAGTCACTATCAAAGAAAGTATATGACTTTCTGACAAGAACTAACAACCTCCTCAGGCTAGTCTTTAGTCAGGCTTGACCATGAGCTTGTGAGACAGTTAAAGAGAAGATAAACACAAGGAAAACAAGTGAGGAACTTTGTGTTGGAAGCAGGCACAAGGGGGGGTGGGGTGGGGGTGAGAATTATGAAAGACTTAAGATGTAGCAGATAGCTATTTTATAGCTATTTTATTGTATCGTATTGTATTTTTATGTCCATAGATATTTTATAGATGGAGATGAAAATGGCTTCCCACTAATAAAGACTATTTATTGAACATTCACGGGAGATAACAGAAGAATATATGAATTAACTTCTCTTTTGTTCGTCAGTGTTTCATTATCCCCATTTATATATATATATATATTTATTTTTTTTTGCATTCAGCTCATCTTAGTTTCCTGAGTCTCATACCTCAAAGTGAAATGCAAGAAGTAGTTGCTTAATATAGGTGCCTAGTTTCATCATTGCCACGTCAAAGTGAGAATCTGATGTTACAAATTTACTGTCTTACTTTTCTATACAGCTAATGGAGACATATGGGAACCTCTGACTACCCACAGAAGGCTTATAGCTATCTCATTTTACTTCTCTTTACTCTATAGAAAGCCATTTCAAAATATCAGACAACTTAATTCCCCTGGGGTTCTATATGTTTACTTATTTACCTTACCTTCATAGCTGGAAAAAAAATAGAGATAATAGCTTTATGTATTTTTAATTGTTTTGCTCTGGTGATGAGGGCATTTACTGGGTTGTAAGAGACTGAGGTGTTTCAAGATCTTTAAAGCCTGAATGCGGTCTTCTACATTACAGGTTATACAGGTGATCCTGAACACCAAGCAGCATTCATCTCTCTTCCTCTTGTAATGTAGGCCGGTATCAGGCCAGAACATAAGTAACCTAAAAACAATGCAAAAAAGAAAACAAATAATAGTTTAGTGTTTGGGGAACTGATACTTCATGGATGAGAACATCATGAATCATAGCCTGGAAAGAAGGTTTGGCTCTGAAGTCACCACCAGGGAAGGTATTATTAGTTATGATGGTTTATGGATGTTTGAATCTGCATTGAGGTGTCAAATGGAGTGTATACAGCCACACACTGAAACCTGGAACACAGTAACCTTCTAGATACAAGGAGAAACAGGATTTATTTTTTTACATTTACATAACTATAATGCCTAGATAAATTTCAAGGGAAATAGGTGAGTTCATAGTGAATTTATACTGCATAGATTCAGGCACTTCGACAATGTGTACTAGATGCCATCCAAAGATTGTAGGTAGAAATATTTGAACTGTTTTCACAGCATGGCTTAGCCTTCAGTCTTTCTGTGTTTAATTCCCTCTTCACCCAACTCCTCATGTTGCTTAGCATTATATAGTTCAGTATTATGACAAAAAAGGTTTTTCCAAGGAAAAAAAAAAAAAGGTTCTAATCTCAAATTGTGCATCTCTATGTTTAAATGAAAACGATTTTAGCATTATTGTTTTCTAAAAATTTAGCAATCTGTCTTATTGTACTTTGACAAGATTCTGCTCTGAGAGAAGGTAGACAATCAAGTTTCCTATATTTTGAAACATAGGTGTCCTGGTTCCAGTTAGGACAGAGTTAAGTAGCTCATAGTAGCTGGTAGGGTGCTATGTTTTGGATTAGGATGACAAGAGCGCTGATAATATGCTGATGTTTTAATTGTTGCAGAGCAGTGTTTACACCAGGCCAAGGACTTTTCAGATTCTCGCTCTGTCCTGCCAGCGAGCAGGCTGGGGGTGCAGCAGGAGCTGGGAGGGGACAGACCCAGGACAGCTGACCCAAACTGGCCAAAGGGGTATTCCATACCATCTGACGTCATGCTAAACAATATATAGGGGTGGCTGGCCGGGGTGGGGGGGCCGGCTGCTCGGGAATAGGCTGGGCATCGGTCAGCGGGTGGTGAGCAATTGCATTGTGCATCACTTGTTTTCTTACACATTATTATTGTTAATACTATTATCATTATCACTATTATTATTATTATTGTTATTATTATATTCCTTATATTCCTTATATTATTATATTCCTGTCTTAATAAACTGTCTTTATCTCAACTCACCGGCTTCACTTTCCCGTTTCTCTCCCCCATCCCAGAGAGGGAGGGGGGAGGGTGAGCGAACGGCTGTGTGGTGTTTAGCTGCCAGCCGGGTTAAACCACAACAATAGGTTGTCTATCTTGTCTTGTCTACCTATTTCTAGATAGACAAGAAAACGTTCTTAATACATTTTTTTTAGCATTTTTTTTATACCAAGACTTATTTAATTTTGATTTTACAAAAAGGAATGAATAATCCAAGTGTTAGTACTGTCAGCTCATCCATTGTGTAGATTCTTGTAAACATTTCCCAGTACAAAAAGGTGTTTTGCTTTAACATGTTGTTGTCTTGTTTATTTCCTAGACAACAGAGAATATATTTGCTTTATTTTAGTCTCCCTCTCTCTCTCAAAAACAAAACAAATCCAAGCCACCACACACACACATTTACAGTAAGTTACATCTGAAAGCTTGTAGAGTACTTAAGGGACAAGTTTTTCTTCTTGCCGCTTCAGTTTTGCTTTCATGCAGTAATGAAATGACAGCTATATTCATACTTCCATGAACAAGCTACTATGTAAATTTTAGTCCTTCATTCCATCTGAAGTGGAGCAGAGGGATGTGATACAAAATAATTACTGTCTCTGTTTTAGTTTGGTTTTCCTCTCAGGATTTCTGATTTTCCCTCTTCGTTTTGTAAAAGACTGATGTAGGTTTTGGGGGGATTTTTAATGGTCTGATGATCATACGGTGATTAACTAAGGTTATGGTTCAGAAAATTCTCTCTCCTTTCTAATATACTTCCTGTGAATGTGATTAAGACATTCTGAAATCCAAGGAACTTTAACAGGCTAAATATTTGAAGGTTATTCGAGAAAACAGAGCAAAAATATAAAACTATGATGAAATATTCTAAATAATAATAACAAACAAACAACCACCAACAACAACAAAAAACAGACCACCTAATGTTATCTTTTTGAAAAGTTGTGTTTTTTACCAGGCAGCTAAGAACAACACAGCTGTTCATTCACTAGCCCCCTGTTCACCTCATAAATACATAAAAGGAAGATAATAACATATTATAAACCCTATGACATAATTATTTTGAATAAACTAGTATTATTCTTCTCCTCCTTCCCCCCTAAAAGAGAATATGTCTATCAATATTTACTAAATAAGTCTTGATGTTGCTTTTTCAAAAGCATCTGCTTATATTTCTCTGTTCACAGAGAGACATTTAACAGTCAGTCAGTCAGTACAAAGAACAATGTTATTAAGGACTCCCTAGTTTACTGTTTTCACCATATAATCAAATGAACACCCCATTTGCTCTATACACAGAAGAATATATTTCAGGCTATTTAGTTTCTGTAATCTATTTTTGTTTGGTTCAGAAATTCAGAAAATAATTTTATCTTTTAGTCAGCAAAGCAGAAATATATGTCGAACTTGGACAAGTACTTTTTCCCCATTGTTTCCTCTAGCTATAGAAAACATACATCTGATCATCTTAACAGTTCATCTTCAACAAATAGTAAAGATAGCAAAATTGCATAAACCAGAGGTTTCAGGAAGTAAATTTAAGTATTCTCAGTATTGGGAAGAAACTCAAAACAGAGAGCTTCTGTTAAAGATAGATTAACTTTTTTTCTTTGGCAGCAGCATTAAAAATAAATAAATAAATAAATAAAAATAAATAAAAATAAAAATCATAACTGTTAGTTGTGAGGTCTTTAGTGCTAATATGTGAAAAATGCAGTACTGGTCCTTTCCAAAAATTTCCATACTTCAAGTTCCTGGCTTCTGGATGATAGTAAAGTCTGATGAAAAATGGAATTTAAATTCTACAGACCTAGTTCTTAAGATAAAGACCTGCAGAAGTACAGGATAGGCCCATTTCTGTCTGTGCACCAAGAGTGTGTTCCACTGGCAACCTGAAATGAAGTGGTGAGAAGAACAGTGGAGTGATGAAAGAGCTTTGGTGATGTCCAGCTGGCAGAACAAAGACCAGCTATGCACTTATTCCAGAGCTGATTGTGCTTCCCCTTTCCACAGCTGACAAACGGTTGTTGCAATTTAGGGAATATCCTTCTTGCAGTCAGGGACTCAGAACTGAACACCATACTCAAGGTGTGGTCTTACCAGAGTCAAGTACAGAGAAAAAATTACTTCCCTAGTCCTACTGGCCACATATTTCTGATGCAGACCAGGATGTCATTGGCATTCTTGGCCATCTGGGCACACTGCCAGCTCATGTTCAGATGGCTGTCAACCAACACCCCCAGCTCCTTTTCTGCTGGGCAGCTTCCCAGCCATTTCTGCTGGGCAACTTCCTGACACTCTCCCTCATCTCTTCTCACGCACACATAAAACCAAGGCAAAACAAAAATAAATTAAATATGGTCTGCAAATGAATCTTTAACTAATATTTGATATTACAATATTATGCCTTCTTTACTGCATTTTTAATACATTTTCGAAGTTCACAATAATATTTTTACTCATAGGTTGAACCCATTGTATTCAGAACCCTGAACCTTAGTTAAATATTATAAAGTTTTACAGTGAAAAACTCATATATTCAATTTTCGATATATGACTCCATTTATTTTCTTGAAGTTAAAATAGCGATGTGCCTAAAATCAGTGGGACTCATTTGATTTAAGCTCTATCTATGTGGTATTGGGAATCTAAGTATATTATGAGAGACTAATGTAAATACTAAGTTATAATATCATTGTCTCTGTCTACGTATAAGTAACGAGAAAAAGGCACTACCCATGGTGCCTTGGCCACTATTATCTAAATTCTGAACCAAGGGAAACACAGTTTGGTGCTAGATAAAATATCAACTTTTAAGAATAGACTTCAAAATCTGATTTTTAGATCTCTCCTTGCTGACAAACTATGTCGTCACTGATCCACTTATATGCATAAAATTTCTTTATCTTTTGTAGCCTCGGGTCAATCAGTAACACCTGATACAGAATAGTTACACAAAGCAGAGCAATCTACATTGTTATCGAATATAAAAACAAAACACCTTCATGTTGCAAATTACCTGATCAGTTCTTCACAAGTAGATACGGTTTCTAAGGGAATCAGGAAACTTTTATCAAAATCTTTCAGAATCTTGATGTTCTGTCATAGCTGGCTACAGTTCCTAAATCTAATCAATTTTACATTTTGTAGATTCCTAGTGAAAACGAAACATAACAACCAAACAAAACAGTAAAATATGAATAAACTAATTGCTGTTCATAAGAACTCCTTCCTGATTTTAAATCCCAGTCTTATTTGTTTCTTTATGCATTCACCTAGTTTGACTAATTAAAATTTAACATATCCTTTAATTTCATTTATCAGTAAATGCTAGTTTTCAAAGCAACCTTAATCAATGTAAATGTCAACTATTTATCAGTTTAGATGTAGGATTCAACCTCACAACTTACCCTTTTACAGACCATAAAGACTGCTTGCTACCCTACAACTTCAGTTAGATACATACTTGAAATAACAATCATCAAAATGCCAAAATATGTATGATTTTTTTTCCTAAATGTTGTTGTTGATACTGTATTTTTTAGTGGTAGTGTTTTTTTCACACACACACCTTGGTAATGAAAATGAATCCAAGAAAAAATACTTCCACAAAATTTTAAGTTAATGTACAGGCAATAATAAATTAGCATTTGTTTCATAAAATCATAGAATCATCGAATATCCCGAGTTGGAAGGGACCCACAAGGATCACCAAGTCCAACTTCTGGCTCCACAGTTCTTTCTACTCAAAAATTCTAACCATATTACTAAGAGCACAGTCCAAACGCTTCTTAAACTCCAACAGGCTTGGTGCTGTGACTATGTCCCTGGGGATCCTGTTCCAGATTGCGACAACCCTCTTGGTGAAGAACCTTTTCCTGATATCCAACCTGAACCTCTCCTGTCGCAGCTTAACTCCATTCCCTCAGGTCCTATTGCTGGTCACCAGAGAGAAGAGATCGACGCCTGCCCCTCTGCTCCGCCTTGTGAGAAAGCTGTAGACCGCAGTGAGGTCTCCCTTCAGCCTCCTCTTTTCCAGGCTGAGCAGGCCAAGCAATCTCAGCCGCCCCTCATACGTCTTCCCCTCTTGGCCCTTTACCATCTTAGTAGCCCTCCTCTGGACACTCTCCAATAGTCTCACATCCTTTTTGTACTGGTGTGCACACAATATTCGAGGTGCGGCGGCACCAGCACAGAGTGGAGCAGGACAATCACTTCCCTCGATCAGCTAGTGAGGCCATGCTTGATGCACCCCAGGATACAGTTGGTCCTCCTGACTAACAGGGCACACTGCTGGCTCATATTCAGCTTGCTATTAACCAAAACCCCCAGATCCCCCTCTGCGGGGCTGCTCTCCAGCGTCTCGTCCCCCAGTCAGTATGTATAGCCAGAGTTGCCCCTTCCCAGGTGCAGGACCTGTCTCTTGCTCTTGTTAAACTTCATGCGGTTGGTGATTGCCCAGCTCTCCAGTTCATACAGATCTCTCTGCAAGGCTTTTCTACCTTTAAAAGAGTCAACAACTCTTCCCAAAGAGGAGTTTACTGTAAAGATCTAATACACTCTGTGCGTAAGTGGAGTTTGAAACATTTTGGGTTGCCAGATCCTTCTGACAGAGCCAAGAAGGGATCTTTATAAAAGGCTTTCAAAGTAGATGTGAAAGGTTTTAGCTAATTTCTGTATCTTAAAAACAGAAGAGAACCCAACCCTTTAAAGAGCTTTTGTGTAGTACACTGCTTGTGTGTTCAAATCTACTTAAGAACTTGCAGAGGATCTTCAAAATTTTGTGGGTAGCATTGTAAAGAGTACATGGCTTCCTTTGAATTTTACAAGACAAGGTGGGACAAAGAACAGAAACAGGATAGCCCCACAAGAACAGAAAAAGAAATATACATATATATAATATATATATATCAAAGTTGGATAGCTGGATAGCTGGAATCTCTTAGGCTTTGCACTGCTTATGTTACATAAGGATGAAAGAATTTGGCCAGGCAGTGGCAGAAAATGTTGCAGGAACACAAGAAGCATTGTCTTTCAAACTTCTAAATGTCTAAATCTGTTTGTTGTTGTTGTTGTTGTTGTTGTTGTCGTTGTCTTCAGATAAAGCCCTATTTATCTGACATGAAATAATATATTTTATACTTATGTATTACCTTAAAGTCCCCAAAATTCCTAATTGTTTTAGAAAAGCTCTTACTGTGATGCCACAAATCACCATAGAAATGCAAAATAAAAGATTTTTAAAGTTGCTTTTATTCTTTTTGGAGAGATGAAGATTGGAACACTTTACTTATGAGAACTTCCATGAACTAAAAATTGTATTTTATCTCATTCATGTATTATGTCTTAGCCCCAAACAGAGGCACAATGTTTTTTACTGGAAATCAATTCTAAATTCAAATACATAAATTTAGTTGTCTGCAACAACAACTCAAGACATAAAATAAACAAGGGTCAAATCAAATTGTACTAGTTGCTAATTTATCAGTAACTACAGGGAGTCCAGTGTTGCTTAAAAAAAAAAAAAAGTGTTCCACCGTGTTCATCACACCAAATGGGCACATCTATTTTAGGATGATCTGACCAGCTCTCTTAATTCTGCTAATTTTACTGATTAGATGTAAAATAATGTGTATGAAGTCATCTAACTTGTAGATAGATGCTATAGAAATTTTGCATGTCTTAATCTGGAGCCAAATTCCTCCCTGGATATTGCTGACTACTTTTACTGGAATACAGAAATACAAGATGCAATATAGTATTATCCATGATTCTTTGCACAGACCAACGATTTTCAACAACAAATTAAGAAAAGACAAAAGACAAAAGATGCATGTAAAACACTAATGTTGTTAAAGCTTCATCTGCACTTAAAGTAATACACCTTGCATAGCTAAAATAACTATATATTGACAAATCAACTAAACAACTCCTCTTTCTATTGAGAAAGCAATTAAAGATATTTTGGAAAACACATATTCTTCACAATGTTTAAAAATGCCTCAAAGCGGGAAAACATAAAAATATGTGGAAATTGAGTTTGAATTTGAACTGGCCGTTATTTCTTGATTATTTCCCAGTCATAAAAGAAGCAGTATGAGTGATATTTGAAAATGGTTTTTAAAGTGTAATAAAATTGTTTTGAACTCTCATCACTTGCATATGTTAACATGAGCATAAAATTGGAAAACATTAAATATATAAATTGTGTGTTTTCAGCTATCTTTCTATTGCACATATTGTCTATAATTAGCAAAACATTTTACATAGTTATTTGAAAATTTCTACAAAACATCCTGCATTTTTTTATCCAGCAACTTGTGAGCAGATTAAGGCATGTTCTTACAATATGGTGATAACTGTAGCCTGGAAAGTGTTTTCTAGATATTAGAAGTTATTTCTTTATGTTATGTAAATTTCTCTCTTTTTTTTTTTAATTCATTTTGTTTTAAGAAAAAAAATACAGAGAGTATTAGAGACCTTTGATTACACGATATTGCTTCTAATTTTTCTTAATAGCTAATATATTTTATATTCTGTCTTAAAATTAGGACACTCTTCAAAGTGTCAGTGATATAAAACCTTAATTAATATATATATTTTTAAAATGTTAGTTTTTTTTTATATATAATTTGTTTAAATATATATATTGGGAAAACAGAAGAAAATTAATTTTGTTTTGTTCTATTTTTTTTTCTCAAATATCTGATGTAGATTTTAGGTTTCAGGTAATGAAACTAAACCCAAGCAGCAATGTTCTCTAGAAAAGTATAAATTTTGTTTGAAATTGATTGCAAGTGTTAGAACATTTTGCACATTTCTATGGAGTTAGAAAATCAAAAAGCTGTGACAATGTGCTGTTTCAAATGTTCATGTTTTAAGTATGTTGTTTTCATTCTAATTGCAATTCAAAATAGAGCAATAGAAACACTCTAGCCCTTTAACTGCTCATATGTTATCAATTTCACATTTACAGGTAAAAAATTATGCATAGTTTTTAATTATATTCTCTTCTTTATAACAAACATAGAGAGTTAACAGCAGGTGAACATGTATGTTAAGAAGCATGAAGGTTAGCGATTGTATTAAGTTCTACTCAACAATATGATTACTAATGATGAACATGGTAAAGAAATCATAATAGCACTAATTACAATCAACTCATAAACATTTCACCTGGCTCCTTTGACAGACAATCCAGGAATTAACAATCTTGTTAATAACTGCTGTTTTCGTGTGTGCCTTGGCCTCAATAGTTGGCAAAGCTTGGTTTTCCTGTTATTTTATTGATATGACTTATATGACTTTCTAGTCATCATCCAACTTCTTCTTTTGGTTAGATAAAATAAAAATCAGTCCTTCCCTCCCCCCCCCCCCCCCCCCCCCCCCAATCACTGGTACAGTGTTCATTAATCATTTGAAATTGTGGTGAAGAATAGATTAGCAAAGCAGAGGGTAAAGACTAAGAAGCTTAGAAGCTTAGAGTTACCTATTTACATCAAACCTTCCTAATCTGATGATTGTATGAGATCTGCCTGCTGCTCAAGTCATCTATTTACAAAAGCAGATAAAAGTAACATTTTTTTCTCTTATAATAATAATCTTTAGACAGAAATAGAAAAAGGAATGTTATCTTTTTACTACTGCATAGAGGATATCAGCTTCAAGTCTTAGAATCTTGTTTCTGGCATCCAATGTGACTAGTTTGAGCTCAAAAATTAAGTGACATTTTAGTTTTAGATAACAAACTGAGTAAGCAGAGCACTTCTAATTTTTAAGATGTGTAAAAAAAAATGAAAAATCAAATGTGTTAGCCCTTAAATGTTTCAGCAAATACCTCTGATATTTATTTTACTTTTCTATTTCAGGGTACTTAACCATGTCATATATTCTGAACTTTATCTGTTTGAGTTGTGTTTGCTTCAGGAATATGCAACTCTACTTTTCGCATTTGAATGGTTATAAAAGACCTAAAATTAAATACAAGTTCTTTTTAAATTTTATTTGATTAACTAGACAGAATAATGTAATCCTCTCACGTATTTCAATACATATGAATGACTATTTTCATAAAAAGGACCTTTGTTTTTACAGCCATTCATTAAACAGATTATAGAGTATATAGAGTAGTAATTCCACTGTAATTCCACTGTAATTAGGATGATCAAAGCCAGAAGAGAATCATATTTAATAGAAGACATAGAAAGCATGATATATTCTTTTTGGTCAGCTAAAAACAAACAAAAACAAGCAAACAAACAAACAAATAAACAAAGCACAGGTATTTAAACAAACAAGCTTTTAATTCTCTAAAAATTAAGGAAATTAATTGTTCTCCAACTATTTTCTTGCAAATTGAGGGACTTTTATAAAACAGATAACATTACAGCATTAAAAGCAAATATTTGTCAATTACTTCTTATGGCATAGTTGTTTTAAGGTTTTCATCCTCTGTCCACTGTTTACAGGCAGTCAAGAGGGCTGTTTTCTAAACATATTGATGGGATGGACAATAAGAGTATATTATCCAGGAAAATAATAAAAATACTGCTGTATTTTAAATTATACATGTTTTTCTTTTGTCATTTAAATTTGGAGAATTTTCATATGGCAGCTCTGGGAAAAGTAAATGTCTTTCTATGAACATTCTGAATATTAAAATTAAAAAAAAAAACAGAGAAGAATTAACGGGTAAGTTTACTAGAGGAAAATGAACAATACAAACACAGAGTCTTTTTTTTTTTTTTTAAGTGTCTAAGCTGATCTCAGTAATCAGCAAACAGTACGGAGGAAATCATATCACTAAGGTAGTCAGGCAAACTTGGGCATCTTACTGTTCAATATGAAAATGTATCTGTTGTGGTTTAACCCGGCTGGCAGCTAAACACCACACAGCCGTTCGCTCACCCTCCCCCCTCCCTCTCTGGGATGGGGGAGAGAAACGGGAAAGTGAAGCCGGTGAGTTGAGATAAAGACAGTTTATTAAGACAGGGATATAATAATAATAATAATAATAATAGTGATAATGATAATAGTATTAACAATAATAATGTGTAAGAAAACAAGTGATGCACAATGCAATTGCTCACCACCCGCTGACCGATGCCCAGCCTATCCCCGAGCAGCCGGCCCCCCACCCCGGCCAGCCACCCCTATATATTGTTTAGCATGACGTCAGATGGTATGGAATACCCCTTTGGCCAGTTTGGGTCAGCTGTCCTGGGTCTGTCCCCTCCCAGCTCCTGCTGCACCCCCAGCCTGCTCGCTGGCAGGACAGAGCGAGAAGCCGAAAAGTCCTTGGCCTGGTGTAAACACTGCTCTGCAACAATTAAAACATCAGCATGTTATCAGCGCTCTTCTCATCCTAATCCAAAACATAGCACCCTACCAGCTACTATGAGGGAAAATTAACTCTGTCCTAACTGGAACCAGGACAGTATCTTACAGTTCAGTATGAAAAAAGTGAATGTGTATTTATGGAAGGGTACAACCCAGACGTCATTGTAGGAGTTAGATATCTGACATGGCTGAAAAATTGGTACCGGCCTTTATGAATTGCATAAGTATTTGATGTTGTGTGTGCAGGTTTAGTATTCTTACCTCTTCCACTTGTGAAAGGTGTGACAAAAAACTTCTATTTTATCTCTTATTTCTGACCTCATTTTTTCCTCAAAGATCATTTATCTAAAAAATTTCATCTGACATGCATCAAACATGCATGCATTTGTACTTACAAATATACCTACACTTAAAAATGGGCTGAATAACTTAGAAAAAAGATGAATATTAAAAAGAAAAATAAAATGTAGATATGGTAAAAAGGACTGAGCTCATCTACAGAATAAGAATACAGAAAATTAATTTACAAGTAATATTGAGAGCATATTTAGACCAGATGACCTCCAAAGGTCCACTCCAACCTAAACTATTCTGTGATTCTGTGAAATAGAGACCTATGCATTTTTTGACTGAGAAACAGACTAAGGTAACTATTTCAGTGTGTATTTCAGAGAGTAGACATTCACCCGCACAAAGAGTGAGGATGAGGACATATTGATGGATCCACAGAATCATAGAATAATTAAGGTTGGAAAAGACCTCTAAGATCATATGGTCTAACCATCCCCCTTCCGCCAATATCACCCACTAAACCATGTCCCAAAGCATCAAGTCCAACCTTTCCTTAAACACCCCCAGGGATGGTGACTCCACCGCCTACCTGGGAAACCCATTCCAATGCCTGACTACTCTTTCTGAGAAGAAATGTCTCACAATTTACAACCTAAACCTCCCCTGGTGCAACTTGAGGCCATTCCCTCTAGTCCTATCACTAGTCATCCTATCACTAGTCATCTACAAGAAGAGGCTGACACCCAGCTCCCCCCATCTTTCTTTCAGGAAGTTGCAGAGAGCAATAAGGTCTCCCCTGAGCATCCCCATCTCCAGACTCAACAGCCACAGTTCCCTTAGCCAGTCTTCATAGGACTTGTGTTCCAGACTCTTCACCAGCTTCATAGACCTTCTCTGGACAAATTCCAGGGCCTCGATTTCCTTCTTGTACTGAGGGGCCCAAAGCTGAACACAGTACTCAAGGTGCGGCTTCAACAGATCTGAGTACAGGGGAACGATCACCTCACGGATCCTGCTGACTACACTATTCCTGATACAAGCAGGGATGCCATTGGCCTTCTTGGCCACTTGGGCACACTGCCGGCTCATGTTCAGGCAAGCATCAATCAGCACCCCCAAATCCTTTTCCTCCGCACAGCTTTCCAGCCACTCTGCCCCAAGCCTGTAGCGCTGCACAGGGTTGTTGTGGCCAAAGTGCAGGACCCGGAACTTAGCCATGGTGAACCTCATCCCATTTGCCTCTGCCTATCAATCCAAATTATCCAGGTCCTTCTGAAGGGCCTTCCTACCCAACAACAGATCAACAGTTCCCCCTAACCTGGTGTCAGCTGCAAACTTACTGAGGGTGCACTCAATTCCCTTATCCAAATAATCAATAAAGATATTAAAAAGGATGGGCCCCAACACCGACCCCTCGAGAAGACCACTCATGACCAGTCACCATCTGGACTTCAATCCCTTCACCACCACTCTCTGGGCCTGGCCGTCCAGCCAGTTTTTAACCCAGCAAAGAGTGTACCTGTCCAAGCCATGGGCCGTCAGCTTCTCCTGGAGAATATTATAGGATACCGTGGCAAAGACCTTGCTGAAGTCTAGGTAGACTACATCAGCAGGCTTTCCCTCATCCACCAGGTGGGTCACCTGGTCATAGAGGGAGATGAGGTTGGTCATGCAGGACTTGCCTTTCATGAACCCATGCTGACTGAGCCTGATCCCCAAGCTGTCCGACATACACTGTGTGATTGCATTTAAGATGACCTGTTCCATCACCTTTCCTGGCACTGAGATCAGGCTGACAAGCCTGTAGTTCCCCAGATCCTTCTTACTGCCCTTCTTATAAATGGGTGTCACATTAGCAAGTCTCCAGTCATCTGGGACCTCTCTGGATGACCATGACTGCTGATAGATGATGGAAAGTGGATCAGCAATCTCATCCGCCAACTCCTTCAGCACCCTTGGGTGGATCCCATCTGGCCCCATGGACTTGCGACAGTCCAGGTGGAGCTGCAGGTCTCTAACTGTTTCTACCTGAACTGGGGGAGGGGGGAGGTGGGGGGGGGGGGGGGGGCAGGGTTATTCTGCTCCTCATCCCAGACTTCCAGGTCAGAAGGATGAGTACCCTGAAGATAACTAGTCTGGCTAGTAAAGACAGATGCAAAGAAGGTGTTAAGAACCTCACCCTTTTCCTTATCCTCAGTTCCTCAGTAGTCATGTTCCCCACTGTGTCCAGTAAAGAATGGAGATTCTCTGGCCCTGCTCTTGCCATTAATACATTTACAAAAACAATTTTTGTTATCCTTAACCATACTGGCCAGGTTGAGCTCATGCTTCGCTTTGGTCTTCCTGATTTTTTCTCTGCATATGCTGGCAACTTCCATGTACTCTCCCTGAGTTGTCTGTCCCTTCTTCCACCAGACATCGTCTCTCTTTTTCTCCTGAATACTCAGCAAAATTCCCTGTTCAGCCACACTGGTCTTCTTTCCCGCCAGCTCATCTTATGGCACATGGGGACAGCTTGCTCCTGCACCTTTACGACTTCCTTCTTGAGGAGTCTCCAGCCTTCCTGGACCCCTCTGCCCTTCAGGACTGACTCCCAAGGGACCCACCCTATGAGCATCCTGAACAATTCAAAGGCTGCCCTCCAGAAGTCCAAGGTAGCAGTTTTACTGACCCCCCTCCTGACTTCAAAAAGAATAGAGAACCCTATCGTTTCATGGTCACGCTGCCCAAGACAGTTCCTGACCACCACATCTCCCATCAGTCCTTCTCTGTTCATGAACAGTAGGTCTAGCGGGCTCACTAGCCAGCAGAGTCAGGAAGTTATCCTCCATGCACTCCAGGAGCCTTCTAGACTGCTTTTTCTTAGAACATAAACATAAATCATTATTTTTTTATACATTTAATGGAAAATCATTATTGAGGGCAATTCTCCTTGACTGCCTTTTTTTTTCTTTTTTTTTCTTTTTTTTTCTTTTTTTTTTTTTCTTCCAAACAAGTTTTGAAACAAAGTAAGAAAAAAACTACAAGAAATCAAATCAATGTTTTGGGAACGAAAATAGGAAACATTTCATTGGAATACTTTCATCGGCTCCCTAATTTTTTTGGAGATATGAAGACATTGGCACACTTTCAGTTATTGACCTACTAAACTCTATTTTACACAGCTGTGTTTCTTTCCCATTCTTCCTGGGATATAATAAATGTACTGCTGAAATCAGATAAAACATAGAGGTGTTACTACTGTAATTTACCTGATAAAAACTATGATATCTGTTTTAGTTTTTTTTTTTTTATTTAGCCAATCTTCTCTGTATACCCTGTCTGTATAATTTAACAACGTCACTGCAAATGTTTTATATTTATATATCAAGGGTGTGTTCTGAGACTTTTGGCCTGCAAATCCGATACTTGAGATTTCTAATAGTTTAGAAAACAAACAAACAAAAAAACCTCTCTTTTCACAGATCCTTTAAAAGAGATCTGTGAAAAGAACTGCAAGTTTTGTACCTGGTTTGGATATATATGACATGACAGTGTAATTCCTTACACAGGGCAAGATTTTTGCATTGGTTTTCAAGAAAATTTTCAAACTCCAGTAAGCCATATAATCTTTTTTACAAACTTATGATAGGTTCTTCACTTAGAAGGTTCTTCACTTAGAAGGTGGTAAAGAACTGCAACAAACTGCCAAGGGAAGGGGTAAAGGCACTAGTCCTGCTGCAGTTCCAGAAGCATTGGGACAACACTCTCAGAAAAATGTCTTGTTTTTTAGGTAGTCCTTTGTGAAACCAGGAGGTGGACTCCATGATCCTTGTAGGTCCGTTTTAATTCACCATATTTTATGATTCTGTGATCCACTGAATGTCCTGGTTTCAGTTAGGACAGAGTTAATTTTCCTCCTAGTAGCTGGTAGGGTGCTATGTTTTGGATTAGGATGAGAAGAGTGCTGATAACATGCTGATGTTTTAATTGTTGCAGAGCAGTGCTTACACCAAGCCAAGGACTTTTCAGCTTCTCGCTCTGTCCTGCCAGCGAGCAGGCTGGGGGTGCAGCAGGAGCTGGGAGGGGACAGACCCAGGACAGCTGACCCAAACTGGCCAAAGGGGTATTCCATACCATCTGACGTCATGCTAAACAATATATAGGGGTGGCTAACCGGGGTGGGGGGACCGGCTGCTCGGGGATAGGCCATCATTTTGCCATCACCATTCTGTAACCTGACAGCTGTTTTTTTTTTTTTTCTTCTAATTTTGTACCTGCATTATTAATAAGCAGGCTATATTGTTTGCACTGTTCTTCAGTTTAAAAATTAATTTTACTGTCTTCAATAAGGTGCTACAGATGACTTTATTATCTCAGTCCCAGTTTTGAAAAACTAAGAATCCAAATATTCTGAATACTTCACATATGATAGGCTCCCTATTATCCTTATCAGCTGTTTTGCTTGTTCAAGTTTCAGTGACTCAAACAAGTGGCCACAGAGGTGACTAGTAGTCAGTCTGTAAAAACTCAAAAATGTCTTGTTCTACAATATCAATTATTCTCTACATTTATTGGAAATAATTTTTTACAACATATGCTGGGACTGTGATGTTCCTCTCTCAGCAGCTGTTTGCAGTTTGCAGCTGAAAGTTTATTCATGTTCTTCTTCAGCTGCTTCCAACTAGGACATCTCCAGTTATGACATAACATTTTGAGGCACCCAAATTCATTATCTTATATCCATCCTGTTTCTCTTATCACATTCTTCAAGATCATATTGAAATCCACAGCAGAAGTCTAAAGGAAAAACAGAGAGAGACAGAGAGACAGACGGAGAGACAGAGAGAGAAAGCTAATCATCAGCTAATTTTGAGGATCATCCTTTCTCAAAGTGATTTGATGGGAATATGTTCTACTGTATGAAAGCTAGATATATTTACTCCTTCATAATCTCTCACATCTAGACAAAATGTCCAGCATACATCTAGATAAAAACATCATACAATGGGTGAACAATTGGCTGATGGGTAGGGCTCAAAAGGTTATGGTAAATGGGACTACATCAGGCTGGGGGCCAGTCACCTGCGGGTTCCCCCAGGGCTCCATTTTAGGGCCAATTCTTTTCAATCCTTTCATAAATGATTTATATGTAGGACTAGAAGGTGTTTTGAGTAAGTTTGCTGACGATACTAAACTGGAAGGAGCTGTTGACTCTGCCAAGGGTGAAAAGGCCTTACAGAGAGATCTGGACAAATTGCAGAGCTGGGTAATCACCAACTATATAACTTTTAACAAGAGCAAATATCAGGTCCTGCACCTGGGAAGGGCGAACCCTGACTATATGAATAGACTGGGGGATGAGATGCTGGACAGCAGCCCCACAGAGAGGGATCTGGGGGTTTTGGTTGATAGCAAGCTGAATATGAGCTAGCAGTGTGCCCTGTTGCGCAGGAGGGCCAACTGCATCCTGGGGTGCATCAAGCATGGTGTTGTGGTTTAACCCGGCTGGCAGCTAAACACCACACAGCCATTCGCTCACCCTCCCCCATCCCTCTCTGGGATGGGGGAGAGAAACGGGAAAGTGAAGCCGGTGAGTTGAGATAAAGACAGTTTATTAAGACAGGAATATAATAATAACAATAATAATAATAATAGTGATAATGGTATTAATAATAATAATGTGTAAGAAAACAAGTGATGCACAATGCAATTGCTCACCACCCGCTGACCGATGCCCAGCCTATCCCCGAGCAGCCGGCCCCCCACCCCGGTTAGCCACCCCTACATATTGTTTAGCATGACGTCAGATGGTATGGAATACCCCTTTGGCCAGTTTGGGTCAGCTGTCCTGGGTCTGTCCCCTCCCAGCTCCTGCTGCACCCCCAGCCTGCTCGCTGGCAGGACAGAGTAAGAAGCTGAAAAGTCCTTGGCCTGGTGTAAGCACTGCTCTGCAACAATTAAAACATCAGCATATTATCAGCGCTCTTCTCATCCTAATCCAAAACATAGCACCCTACCAGCTACTATGAGGGAAAATTAACTCTGTCCTAACTGGAACCAGGACACATGGCATTGCTAGCTGATCGAGGGAAGTGATTGTCCCACTCTACTCTGCACTGCTGCGGCCTCACCTCAAGTACTGTGTGCAGTTTTGGGCACCACAGTACAAGAAGGATGCAAAACTATTGGAGAGTGTCCAGAGGAGGGCTACTAAGATGGTAAAGGGCCTAGAGGGGAAGATGTACAAGGAGCAGCTGAGATCACTTGGCCTGTTCTGCCTGGAAAAGAGGAGGCTGAGGGGAGACCTCACTGCGGTCTACAGCTTTCTCACAAGGCGGAGCAGAGGGGCAGGCGTCGATCTCTTCTCTCTGGTGACCAGCAATAGGACCTGAGGGAATGGAGTTAAGCTGCGACAGGAGAGGTTCAGGTTGGATATCAGGAAAAGGTTCTTCACCAAGAGGGTTGTTGCAATCTGGAACAGGCTCCCTGGGTACGTAGTCACGGCACCAAGCCTGCTGGAGTTTAAGAAGCATTTGGCATGTTCTCTTAGTCATATGGTCTGACTTTTTGGGTAGACCTGTGTGGAGCCAGGAGTTGGACTCGATGATTCTTGTGGGTCCCTTCCAACTCTGGATATTCTAAGATTCCATGATTTTATGTTCTATTGTATGAAAGCTACATATTTTTCTCCTTCATAATCACTTAACATCAGTAATGCACATTGTATCATCATTTTATAATCCTAAATTAATTAACTCATATCCTTCAACTGCATTCTAAGCAAGGCAATTACTTCATAGCATTCCTTGTGACTGTTCTGTGTCTAGTTTCAATAACTTGGCCCATTTTGCTACCAATTTAACTTTCTTTCTGTTGAAGTGGCTCAGAGAATGTTCTGTACAATAAGGAACAAATTCAAAGCTTACAGACTAATATGTTCTCAGAGAAGATTACACAGTTCATCTTTTTACACTGTTCTAAATATCTTTGCCTTTAAAACTCCTGCTCCCCACCATTCTTTATAGCACAGATGTTAACATATTTTGTGATTAAAAAGTAAATATCATGGTAGTAGGAGAAATCTTACATAGCTCAGAAACCTACCACAACACTCAAAGGCGCACATGCTGAATTTATCTCTTTTTGGATCTGCCTAACTGGTTTCCAAGTCTTAGAATACTGATGCAATTCTTCTTTATTTTATTTTAATATGTGGAAGGGGAGAGAGAAAAAATGTGAGATGAAACATTATAATTAGGAACTTTCATTACTGAGAACCAGGTGAGATGAAAACTTAGGCAAGAAATCAAGGTCTTTAACATGTATCACTCTACTTTGGGCCCCCAGTTGACAGCATTGCAGGTGCATCAACCTTAGCACTACAGGGTGTGCATATCAAAGATGAAGGTCCATGGAGATGATTAAAGAACTGGAACACCTCTCCCATGAGGAGAGGCTGAAAGTGTTGCTTATTTAGCCTAGGAAAGAGAAGGCTCAGGGGGAACTCATCAATGTATGTGCAAAGGGGGGATGCAACAAAGATAGAGCCAGGTTTTTCTCAGTGGTGCCCAGTGATAGAACAAGAGGCAATGGGTGCAAACTGGAACACAAGAGGTTCCCACTGAACTTCAAGAAGCACTTCATTGCTGTGAGGGTAACCAAGCAGTGGGACAATCTCTCCAGAGAGTTTGTGGAGTCTCCCTCCTTGCAGATCTTCAAAAGATGCCTGGACACGGTCCTGGGCAACCTGCTTTAGGTGGCCCTGTCTGTGCTGGGTAGTTGGAGCAGATGACCTCCAGGGGTCCCTTCCAACCTCAACCATTCTGTTGATTTCTGTGTGTTTTCACTCTCACTCTTTACTTCATTGAATGTATGTCTAACCAGGATTAAATGAATTCTGGCCAGCTACTTATCACTTTCTGTAATAAAGTTTAGTATTAACAAAGGAAAAAAAAAAAAAAAGAAAGAAAATCTTCTATATTTTTAATTAATTCTGCTATTAATATTCCTTTATCCATTCTCAAATTTTCATTTCTCTGATTTTATCTCTCACAAATAAATAAAAGCATACAATCTGTGCAAATCTTTCATGTGTTTGTCAGTTTGTAGGAGTCATTCCAACACAGAGAGCTATTTCTTTGTTCACTCATATGGGATTTGCCATACCAAGTAATTCTTAACAGATATATCCTAAGGATCAAATATTCAAAATCTGTAACCCTGTAAGCCTATCACTATGTTTAGAGATTCTATATTCCTTTATTATTTGAAGTTCATTATGAGATAGTATACAAAGCCGTATAATAAAGAGTTACTTAGCTATATCTGTGTAGTCATAAGGTCAAGGAGAACCAGAGAACCATAACATGAGAACAGAAGGTCTTAAAAGATCACTAAAACAAGATCTATATCTAAACAGTTCCTGACAGATGTGTCTAATCCTGAAACCATGCATTGACTGATAAATTTCAGTGTTGTTCTTCCAAAGCTTAAGAAATATTTTTCTGGGAATATGAAACATAGGAAACAACTGCATACAAGTTTTGTCTTCTTTAAGAAAAGCAAACTTATTTAAATTTTTAAAATGCCTTCTTTAGATGGAAATTCCTTTCCTCCATAGGTAATATATCAATTATTTATGTTTCTCGTTGTCAAATATGCTATTTGTGTTATACTTTCCAAATTTTCTACAATATTTTTTGAAGTTTGCTACTGCAAATATGCATCAGAACAAAACAAATTATTTATTCTTCTGAGTTACAGAAGAATACAATACAGAGTTATTGTTTATATATCCCAAATAGTGTTTTACCTCACATTTATTTATTGCAACAATATTACATTGTGGATATATACTTTATTTCTGGCCTGTTGAAAGACCACCTCCTCTAAGCAGTATGCCTGCTTAGATAGATCAATTTTACTTTGATAAGTCTTGCCTTAGTACAAGATTTCACACATAGTTTTAATGAAGTTTTACTTAAATATTTCTTGGCTTTACCTATTCCTTTACAATGCTTACAGGCCCACATAGACTAATACTATTATACATATTTTCTCTCTAACAACGGGAAAGCTGTTTGTGACAAATATTAACTAGATAGAAGTCCAGATTCAACTCTTTTAATATCCAGCTTGAAAAAAAATCATAAAAGTTATAATTAGATTTGTAGCACTGTTTTTCTTTTGTCATCAGAACTGGTTGTTCAAGGAGGTGGTGGAGTCACCATCCCTGGGAGTGTTTAAGGAAAGGTTGGATTTGGTGCTTAGGGACATGGTTTAGTGGGTGACATTGGTAGTAAGGGGATGGTTGGACCAGGTGATCTTGAAGGTCTTTTCCAACCTTAATGATTCTGTGATTCTATAAGCTCTCTTAGTCAACATATTTCTCTTATACTGGAGACATTAAAAAAAATATATATTCTCATTGCAGTCTCAGAAATAGGAAGCGAAGAATTCTGTATACTCTAACGAAAGAACTGCAGCAAAAGGGCTAGTTTTATGTCTCATTCTAAGTGTAACTGACTGCTCTCTGCCAAACCTAGTTCCCATGAATGTCTGATTGCTTGCTACATTCCTGGTCAGATAAAAATTTCAAACTGCAGAAAGAAAGAATTATGATGCTGAGAATGGCACTATATCAAGAGAAATAATAGTTTTGTATTCATAAACTTTTCTTGAGGGGAGAGGAAAAACTAATCTCCTGAATGGGTTTGATAAGAGTAGCTGGTCTAGAACTTAACAATGCATGCAAATGCAGAAGCATCAGTAATGCAGTGGTAGTAACTACAAGTGAATTTTAAGAACTTCCAAATCTCTACACAAAGGTCTTTTATACTTTAATACAAGTTGAAAAAGTAACTTATATGGTGTTAATTTTCACATTTTCCAGGAATTTATTCCAGTATAAATTCAGGAATCCATTAACTTCTCAGCATTTGTATAAATGGATAAAAATTACACTGAAATACATTTAAAACATGTATTATCTAGAATGCACAATGATTTAGTCTGAAAGAAAGGGAAAATATATATATTATTTTCGTGGTTGTTACATTCACAAATAAGGTTTATGCTAAAAATGTTTTCAGTTGTCTTCCATTAACATTCCAAGTTTTCCACATAGCTCACATGAACCATACAATGCCTTACTGCTCAGTCTCACAATAACTTAATATCACATTTTATTTGAATACAAGGGTAAGGTAGGAACAGACAGGTATTACTTATACACTACCAAGTATGATGTAACATTTTGTTCACATGCTGTCCTTTGTTGTCTATTAATTTTGTTTAGTTTAAAAAAATTAGGAGAAATCCCGAAATCCTGAAACTCAATAGTTTTCCATCTAACGCTGCATTACAAAATATAATATTTTTACAACTGTCAAAAAACAACACTGAGTCCTCTGACATCAGGCACATGGACACAGTCTTAGGATAATTTTATGGCAAAGACCTTGACTTCACCTGAAATACCACCATGTACAAGAGGATACAGAAAACTGTGAGACAAGTGATTCCTTGCAAGAAGACACGACTGACAGGTGAGTTGTCTTTAGTACAGAGAAATCTTATCAAGAGCTCATGTAAATCAATCTGAACGACCAGCTTGTCTTCTGTCCCTGCAAAAGAACAAACATGGTCTACTTCTTGTACAATAGAGCACCGTAACAACAATATTAAATTTGCCTTAATTATTTATTATTAATTTTTAATTCCATGGATGATTTTCTGTCACCGAATTATTTCTGTTCATGTAGCTTTTTAATGCCAACTTGCACAGGTATGAATGTTCCCCCAAGACTGGCAGGCAAATAAAACCCTTAATAATTTCCTGGAGACAAGCAAATTCTAAAGAGCAGGGCAATAATGGTACACATCTGGTATGCTGATAAAATAGTATCTTCTGGTTACTGACTTTTGGTATGTCAAGAAACAGAAATCTTTCTTATATGCAAACTGGATGTCCATAGAGCTTCTTCATCCAGTCATGCTTGTTCTGAGATACCCAAATTACACTAAGTGATGTCCCTCCTGAAAAAGCTGTGCAATCTTGCCATATTCCTCTTTCTTCTTATTTCCATCCAAATTGTTCCTGAAGCTGCTGAAGTTGGCATAAGAGGCTTTAGCTGTTGCTTTTGTAGCTGCTGCCAAAACTGCTCACTAGTGCAACAACAGTAGATGCCTGGTGTCAGCAAGTTTCATACATTTATGCAAGCCCTACATATTACAGATTTCCACTTTGTAAGTGCAAGACATCATTTTATCCAGACTTTCAAGTTAACATATTTTAAATTGACTTATCTAGCTATCCATAGTGTTGTCTCTCATGGAAGAACTAGAGATTAATTTTTAGAAGCAATCAAGAAAAAAAAAAAAGGAAAGAATCCAAGCTTCTTATTTTCTGCAGAAGCACTAAGCGTTGTATGAATCTATGCACATTTGGCACACAAAAGCATTATCTAGACACCCTAGACTTTGTTTATAGCCAGTATAGATGCCTACAGAAATGATTCACTGCATGCTTATACAGATGTCTAAGACTGGATACACAAACTTTTCTTTAGAACTGTTGGCTTTTCTGCATTGACAGTAAAGGGCTCCCAGGAAATGAAGCTGAGATTTAGACAACAGATATTTAAACAATCTGATTTAGATTATATGATACTCTCCCCTCTCTACTAACCTATAAATGAACTCTCACGAAGTCCTTATATTGAGACAGTAGCCTTCAGATAGTACATTTAGATTTTCTACTGCTTCGTGTTGAATCAGATTCCTTCCTTCTATCTTAAAAGAAGAGGTATATATTAAATATGCATTTCGACAAGTTGTACCAGTTGACAAATATTAGGAATCAACACAATTCTACTGTCATACGAGAGACCTGTCACTGTGAGCCCACTTTAAGTTCTACTAGTGCCCTTATCAAAAATACATCTGAAACATGATTTCCTCATGAGACGACATCTGAATTTTATGAGATTGAATGCATCCTCTAGGAAAACTGCTGTCTTTTTTCAAGAAAGAGTCACTGTAGATGCAAGTAAGAAAACATTTTTTTTTTCCTCTGCAGAATATTCTGAAAAGACAATTCCAAATATACAGTGTTTGTTGTTCTGAAGATACTCTAGGGATGTTGTGAATTGTTTTTCTTTACAACTTTTTCAGTTTTGCACAAAGGACTCCAAAGACTGCCTCAGCCATGAATATTTTAAGTATCACCTCCTAAGAGCACAGGAACAGGCAATTCCAAAATATCAGAAGTCAAGCAGACGGGAAAGTAGAATATTTTGGCTGACCAGGGATCTTCTTCTAGAGCTTAGGAAGAAAAAGAAATTGCATGTACATTGGAAGCAAGGTCAGGTGACACAGGAATACCATAGAGATGCTGATGACAATGATAGGGAGAAAAATCATGCAGACAAAGCTCAGTTAGAGTTGAAGTTGGTCAGTACTGTAGGGGACAATAAAAAGGGCTTTTATAAATATATTAACAGTAAAAGGTGGAACAGGTATAGTGTTGGCCTGTTACTTGATGAGGGACATAGATAAAGCAGAGATATTTAATGCATTCTTTGCCTCTGTTTTCAACACCGATGATGGGCCCTGGGACCTCTGGAGCCCCAGTCTGGAGGACCATGACTGCAGAACACAGTCAACTCCAAACTTGTGCATTTGTATGCATATAAGTCTATGGGACCCAATGGGTTTCCTCAAAGGGTACGCAAAGAACATGCTGATGTCATAACGAGACCTCTCTCAGGTATTTTTCTTGGGAATCTGGAGAGGTCCTAGTCAACTGGAAGCTGGTAAATGTCCCAATTTTCAAGAAGGGCAAGAAAGAAGACCCTGGTAATTACAAGCCTGTCAGTCTTAGTTCAGTACCAGGTAAAATCATGGAGAAGATTCCTGGGAGTTATTGAAAAACACCTGAAAGACAACACAGTCATAGGTCACTGCCAATATGGGTTCCTGAGGTGAAAATCCTGTTTAAGTAACTTAATTTCCTTTTAAGACAAGGTTACCCACCTAGCTGACCAGGGGAAAAGAGCTGATACAGGCTTTTTGGATTTCAGTGAAGATTTTAATACTGTTCCTCACAGTACCTTTCTGGAAAAATGTACGGCATACAGCTAGACAAATACATAATACAATTGGGTGAATAATTGGCTGATGAGTCAGGCTCAAAAGGGTTATGAGGTTATAACAGGCTGGCAACTGGTCACAACTGGGGTTCCCAAGGGCTCCATTTTAGGACCAGTTTCCTTTAATGTTTTCATAAATTACCTGGATGGAGGACCAAAATGAATGCTTACTAAGTTTGCAGTTGATAATAAATTAAGGGGAGATGTTGACTCACTTCAGGGTAGAGAATTCAGAATCATTTGCCCTGAACTAATATTTTTTCTTTTTTTTTTTTTTTTAACTTTTATTTTTAATTTTACTCAACTCATAGTTACTAATGAAAATAAAGAATGTGGCTTCCACCTCCAGCTGCTCTGGACCAGGATTGCTTCTGTCTGGCCGCTGGCACCCAGCCCAGTGCCCAGGGAACAAGGGTCTCCGCCCAGGCTGGGGGATGCAGCTGCCACTTCCCTTTTTGCATGTTCAGCCAGTAGCAAAGCTGAGCATGTATCCCAGAGTGAAAAGACACCAGCATGACCATTCATAGAGGCTGCCACAGTCAATTCTGCCTTCAACAACAAACATGAAACATAGACACAGACGGATGAGACCCCTTTCCTCCTCTCTGGCTGGTAGAGATAGAAGTTCCCTACTGGAGGCACATGCAATCACACCACCCGCTAGGTTCACAAGCATACGTACACGCGTGTGGATCCTTTGAGTACCCAGCATGCCCCCTCTGTCTGTTCAGCACTTTTGCCTGCATCCTGGGCTCCTTGCCTGGATTCTTCAAATACAGGTGCAGCCTCTGTGTCCAGAATCCTTGCCTGGATCCCAGGCCCCTTACCCACTTCACGGGTCACCTACTTGCTGCCTAGTCTGGCTGGAAGTTTCCTGCAAGCACACAAGTATTCACTCACCAACCCGTCATGTACACCACATGTACAAGTTTTCCTGGGTGTACCAGCATGGACTGCCCACCCACCTCATACCCTGATCTGGATCTGAGGCCCTGCCACTTTCTGGCTAGTCCAGCTTCAAGGTTGCTATAGGATACACATGGACACCCTGTGCACACAAGGTTGGAAAACCACATTCCCCCTCCCCCAGCCCCCCAACCCCCACTGTGACAGCAGCCAGCACCAGGCACATGGGCTGCAACCTACACGTGCTGTTCCACTGGCCAGTACAGATCCCTGCACTTGCCTCACTCATGCTGGTGCACCCTCTTCCCAACATCTGGTTTGGGAACACACACAGCACCTGACCCAATGGCTGGCAGTTATCACTTGGATTTCTCACTTGGATTCTTCAGTCTAGAGAAGAGGAAGCTGAGGGGAGGCCTCACGGCAGCCTACAGCTTTCTCATGAGGTGGATGGAAGAGCAGGTGAACAGTGGTAAGACTCAAGGAAATGGCATGAAGCTGTGATGGGGAAGGTTCAGGCTGGATATTAGGATAATGTTGTACAGCAAGAGAGTGGTTAAGCACTGGAACAGGCTCCCCAGGTCACAGCAACAAGCCCACTGAAATTCAAGAAGCGTTTGGACAGTGCTCTCAGAAATATGGTCTGATTTTTTGATTGTCCTACGTGGAGCCATGAGTTGGACTCAGTGATCCTTGTGAGTACCTTTGAACTCAGCATATGCTATGATTCTATGACTACGAACCTTATCCTCCAGGTTCATAATACTGAACCTAATATGTCAAGCCCTTCAAACATTCTCTGTTTTTGTATAGGTTTCTCTGTACCATGTCATTTCTCATTGAATTAATGAAATTTTAGCTTAAGGAATTATAGAAACCTTCTTATTTTTCGACTTTTTATTGTACAAAGTACACGAGACAAAATCCAGCACAGTACAATTATTATGTCACCTTCTTTTGTAAATACAGCAAATACTTGTGGATTTTGTATTTAATGATTTCTAAGATCCTTCTGTTACTTCCAAAGTCAATGTTTGCTAACACCTTCTATTGAAACACAACTAGCATTCAGATTGTATTTCACAGAAATTAGCGACAGAGGTGTATTCATTTTGTGTTTCAAACATTACTGTTTCTTTTTGTCAAAAAAATATAAAATCAAAAGCTTACAACTGATTTTAATATATTGATGTTTTGAAATGTATAAATCTATCTATATAAAGCCAGATGCTATGAGGAGTGCTATCCTTCTGAAGAAACAGCAAGTATCTGGTAAGGAAACATGCAAAGAAAAACTATTAATATATTTCTCAATTAGCCAAGTATAATCTCTCAGAGCTGTCCTTTTTACAGTTATGTAAAACATAAATGTAAAACATAAAACATTTACATTTATGTATTTTTTACATTGTCTGATATAACTTTCTACTTTTCCATTTTTTTCTTTTCTTCTAAGTTTTGTAAAAAATAAAAATAGAAATAAAAAAAAATGAAAACCCTCAGTAATAAGACTACAAAGTTCTATAATTTTTCTTACCTTAATGGTACAACTGTTCTCTGCTTACCATTTACACCTTTTATTTCAGTTCTGGATATATTTTAAACTACTGTCATATTAAAACAAGAGAAGCTTCAATCATTTTGGGGGCATAACAGGTGCAGTCCTCTCAAAAAATGGGAGGTTTTGCTTCTGCATACCTTGTATTTCATAAGCAGGCTATATCTTTCTGCTAATTACAGACTGACTCAATGCTGCAACCCCCATCATCGAGAGAGGTTACATATAACTTTTGTATTGCAGTTTAACTGATGTCAACTGTTAAAATCTATATTATGCCCCCAAAACACTATTAAGTCATTCCTTTTAAAGTGGTATTAAAGGTATTTTCAGTATTTAAATAAAGCCTTTAAACCCTTTTTTAAATTTCATGGTTTAATAAGTCAAAACCCAGGGTTCTGATATTAAAAGTTAATATGCAACAGGTGTAAAAAAACATAATGATATTCCTGTGAATCAATTACTAAAATTTGCATCCTTCTTAATTTCTCTGAGCAAGGGATTACAATATGAAGTTCAGAACAAAAGCAGAATTCTGTCTAGCTTTTCTTTGCTCCTCCAATAACAGATATCCCCTGAATCTTTCAAGGTGGCTTTGTGTTAAAGCTGACTTTTTCAGCATTGCATGAAAATCAGATGAGTAAGTGAATGAGCAAATTAAGTAGCATACCATTAATAATGTTTTCTACCCTAATAATGAGTATGGATCTTTAAGGCTCTGATTGTTTTTGTAACTTTCCAGCTTGATACATATTTTAAATGGTGCACCAAAGAGACATAAGATAACCCTTCCTAAATTGTAGATGCTTTGTATCATTAATAATCATTCCCGTTTAGTCAACACAAATTAAAATCATTATAAACATTCTTGTATTTCAGAAGTCAGAAGTAAAGGATTTCTGAAAAATTTGAGGAAGAAAATTAATAATCTCAGTCGATGAACATTATTTTAAATTGATTTTCAACACATTTCAGAGAAGCATCTGAATCTATTTTGCTTTCAGAAACGAAGAGGACTGCAAGTAGCCCAATAAGCATCAACGCTATAAAAATGTGTAGATAAACAAACCAAAAGTCGAATATTAGAACAAATATGGGTATTATGTTGTTATGTGGGAGTAATGTCAGAATGTTAGTTAAACGTCAGTTAAAATCTGAATTTGGTTACAGGAGATACTTTATTTGAAAAGGAATTGTAATGTATTTTTAAGAAATAATGATGGCAAAAATGATCACTTGGGCAAAAGTTTAACAGTTCTATATAAATTTTACAATTAATGTGTGGAGGTTTGTTTATCTGTAATATTCTTTAGTTGAAAACCTTTCCAAAATCAAGATGAACAACATCCAGTGTTCTTCCCTTATTCACTAGGTAGGTCATCTCATCCTAGAACACTGTCAGGTTGATTAGGCATTGTATGCTCTTGGTAAAACCACACTGACTGTTCCCAATTTCCTTCTTTTCTTCATATGCCTAGGCATATTTTCAGAAGGACTAGCTCCATTGTCTTCCTAGGACAGAGGTTATGCTGACTGGCCTTCCGTTCCCTGGATCTTACTTCTAGCTATTTTTGAAAATAACTGTGATATTTGTCTGAATGTACCTGTCTTGACTATTTCCCAAAAGATCTAATGTGAGGAAATCTCAGTCAAGAACATTCAATATTTTGTGACCAGATTAGAATTCTCTGATATTTTCACTTCAAGCACTCTTTTTCTCATGCTTCTAGTGGCCATGGGTATGCATTGTTCCTCTGAGACACAGAATGAGAAAGGATCCACTGGGAACATTTGCCAGTGAATTAGCTGGCAAACTGATGTAAAATATATATATATATATAAATATATATACATACATATATGTGTATATATATCCTACATCTGTATCAGAAGAACACAAAGTGCTCTGCATCTCCTTGCATTTTTGAACATGGACACAAGTTTGTCTTTATTATTTTTACAAGAGAAAAAGTAATCCCCCTCTCAGCAGACAGTACTCTAATACCCACCCAAACAAACAAACAAAAAAAGCCCATACTTCTATGTGTATTTTAAATAATAGATGTTTCATTTAGCATCTTTTCCATATCATATTCATTCAAACATTGGAATACAACTAAAATTTACTCTTGCAACATGCGTAGGACAATAAGCATCAGCTCACGAATTCTCAAATTTCAAAGCGAGACATGCCACAATCACTTGCTAAGTAAGTAGTAGTAAGACAATAGTTGTTATATATTTACCACCTGGATAATTATAACATTTAGATCAGAGACAAATATGGTTTGTATGAGTAAATGTACACTCTTTAAGGATATCTAGATGAGGGTAAAATATGAAACACTTATGCAAAAAAATTTAGAAAAAATTGCAGTGATGTCTGTGATGTATTCCCGATTAGAACTAGGGTGTTTTTGCGGGCTTTGCAACAATACAGCAATTTTTATTTTTTCCTTTTTTCAAATCTAAAGTCTCTTAAAATACAACAATGCTCATGTAAACATTTTTTAAACTGCACTATTCTTTTTCATTTTACTTAGTCAAAAACAAATAAACAAACAAGCAAACACACACAAACAAGAACAAGAACAAGAACAAAAAAAAAAAAACAATTTCAGACAGAAAAGTTTTGTCCATCTTTTTCTGATATTAAGTTGAAGATAATTCTTTTTTTTTTTTTTTTTTTTTTTGGCCATCTGTTATTTCCATGTGAGTTGCCACAAGAGTAAATCAACGTATCAGACCATCATCTACCATACAGATATTTTTTAATATTACAGAAGTCTGTAATAAACCTCTATTCCAATCTATTTGGGGGATTTATATAACTATCTTGGTGTTATTCCCTCCTAATTTGAAACCATTATATAATGCTAAAAATAAAAATAGCAATGCATACTACTTAGCTATCATGCAAGAATGCAACTAAAAAAACAAACAAACAAAAATTTTGTCTACCTGCTCAATTGCATTATGTAAATATCATAATTAAGCATTTTGCTAAGAGTAAGCAAAAAGACTGACACAATTATCATCAGTCCTTATAAAATGTCTAAAAATCTTATTTGTAATTTCTAAAGTGTTGTCAAAGATGACAGCTACAGAGTGGGTAATGAATTATTCTAACCAAATTAATAGATAGAAGAAACCTTCCACATTTCTGACACCAGTTCAGAGTTTGTTATCTTACACATTCTTTGTTAGATATCAAGTTTTCATGGTGTATCAGACTGGATTTTTAAGCTTCACTATCTCTGAAATAGATCATAGCACATAAGCAGTACCCTTGATTGTAAGCATTAAGACCAACACTATCAATAAATGAGCCAATCACTAATGTTAAAGTCTGAGGCTTTAATCTAGCATAACCTTTCTCTAGCTTTTCAAGCCTCAAGTCCCAGAAGATCACTGAATAGATATTGCATAATGACAGATCTTTTTTTTTTTTTTTTTCCTCTCTGAGGAAACAGGCAATCATGGTACACAGAGAGCAACTGACTATTCATCTACCTGCTCCACTTCCCTATCTGCTCTGCACTCTCGTCCCCAGTAACTAAATTACCTGAACTGATCCAAAGAAGTACAACCTTTCAGAAAGAGAAAGATATTCTGAAAGACAAATCTCTTGCCTTCCCTGCTGCTTTATTCTCCTAAACTCATTAACTGCTGGCCTGGGAACACAATAATGAACAAATTGCTTCAAGCAGCATTGTGTTTTGCTTCGTCAATCTAGATTAAAGTTTTGGCCAGCCAAGTTCATAACTCTAATTGAACTGATTGAAAACAAAACTGGTGCATATAAGAAACATACTGGTACAAGATATGGATTGAGAAGGAATTCTCTGAAACATTTCTTCTTGTATATGTAATTCTATTTTGGTGAAGAATGTGTTTGTAAACTATTCTAATGTCTGAAAATTCCCCTTCATAACTGTGTCTTCTAGTATGGATAATGTTTTTTTGGTTTATCTGCATAAGACAATGTTTGATTTTGCAGTCTATGAAATGTGCACGCCTTTAAACAGAGGACTTTTTAGTAAACATATTTGTGTAAACTATTTTAACATAGTAATGTATATTCCTAATATGTTAGTGCTATAGAAAAGACTAATCAAACAATTATCTCATCAGGTTTACCACGTTATTCCCATGACTCATTTAGCTAGCTGTTCTTTATTCAAAAGAAATTAAGATACTCTCTGGAAAGCCAGAAGGTAGCATAGACTTATTTTGACCTAAAGCAGATAGATGATTCTTTGCATCAGCGAATATAGTAATGAATGTAAAATCAGCATACCCTATCTAAAACTTGAGATTCATCCCATTTAATGTTAACCTATTTAAAAGTTAATGCTTCCCCTAATCTGAGCATGTTGTTTCTGTAGTGTCTGTATATCTGAAAACCTTCTTTTGGCATCACTGGAGCCTTTGTTATTGATAGAATACAGTAGATAATTTGTTCTCAAAGAAAAGAGACCAGGTTTTAGCAAGATTAAATACTGTTTTTGATAGTACTGTGGTGTAGTGGAAATATAAATCTGATTTAAAAATCATCTCAGGATTTCAACAACATGGAAATTTTAACTCAGAACTGCACTGAAACCTCTAATCTAACTCCAGTCACCACAGAGTACATCATGAGGAAAAGGGGCATAATTAAATTTTCTTTTGCTGCTGTGATTCCCAAGCCAACAAAATGATTCTGGTGAGTTATTCACAAATAGTACGGTATTGTCACTTAAAATAAGAAGTGTAAGAAGATCAGAAGATGAAGCACAGCATCTCTTTTGTTGATAAACAGCAAAAAAAAAAAAAAATCACAGCCAGTTAGTGCTTAGACTGCAGGAGGCAGAATTTTTGCAATACTTATTAGGTGTTGTGGAATCATCCATTTCCATGCAAAATGGCAATAGAAAGCCTTCAGGACATAAATAGGTTTGTTTTGCGTGCGTATATATGACTACCCAAAGTGTGAGAAAGCAGAAAAACAAGCACCAACATTTTGCTTCTTACAGCTTTACTTCTAGTACAAAAAGACAACTGATTTACAGAAACAGATTCTAAGAAAATTGTGGATAATGGGTACATAATTTATAGCATGCCATTTTTCAGAGCATGTAGAGGTTGATTGATGTCAGAGGTTGATTGATTTCAGAGTATGTAGAGGTTGACTATAAAATGGCAGCTTCTCAGTGTGAGTACACTACTGTTGCTACCGTTCTTAAAAATCCACTCATTCTTTTTCTGATCTGTGATTCAACGGAGGTGTCAACTGTATTTATATGTGTAACAGAATTCAGTTTATTCCACAGCTTTTTTCAAACGACTCACAGACTCTCATCTTCTTTATTCTTTTGACCTTAACGTTCCCCAACCTTTATCTTTCCTGTCTTGCATATACTTCTGCAAAGGTAAGAGGAAATATTGCTGAATATTCTGTGGGTTATCTGCTGATACAGTTTACAAGTATAACAATAAGTGTTTTTACCTTTGCACAAAATTCTGCATCTCTTCAATAAATTTTCACACAGTAATTAAGAGTCGTCATTTGTGCCTTACAATGGAGGAACTAAAGTTGTCTTGTTCAAAGGTGAAGAACAATGTGTTTCAGGAGCGTGGTGTATGCTCCTGATCATGTTATTAAACTGAACTTAAGTACATGTTAAACATAGAATGATAGAATTATAGATTCATAAAGTGGTTTGGGGTGGAAGGGACCTTGAAGATCTTTTAATGCCAACTCCCCTGCCATAGGCAGGGACACCTTCCACTAGACCAGCTGGCTCAAAGCCCCATCCAACCTGGCCTTCAACACTTCAGGGATGGGGCATCCACAACTTCTCTGGACAGTGCCTCACCACCCTCTGAGTAAAGAATTTCTTCCTTATATCTAATCTAAATCTTCTGGTTTAACATTACCCCTTGTCCTCTCACGACAAACCCTGATAAAGAGTCTCTCCCCCCCTTTTCTGTAGGCCCCCTTTAAGTACTGGAAGGCTACTATAAAGTCTCCCTGAAGCCTTCCCTTCACTATACTAAGAAACCCCAATTCTCTTACTCTGTCTTCGTAGGAGGGGTGTTCCAGCACTGTGATCATTTTCTTGGCCTTCCTGTGGACCTGCTCTAGAATGTCTATGTCCTTCTTGTGCTGGGGGCCCCAGACCTGGATGCAGTACACCAGGTGGGATCTCATGAGGATAGGGTAGAGGAGGAGAATCACCTCCTTTGACCTGCTAGCTACAGTTCTTTTGATGTAACCTAATAAAAAATTGGCTCTCTGAGCTGCAAGCATGAAGCATATTCAATACATTTGAAATATTTTTTTGCATTTGTTGCAACCCTCAAAGTAACCCTGAGTAAGATAGTATTTATATGAGAATCAGATTTGCTTCTGGATAAATAGCAAAATCAATAATATAATCAATATGCTGATCCATTGACTGCCAGTCTGAAACAGTGAATTCAAAAAGAATCTTTGCTCTTGAAACTATATTCTTCTTCCCTAATCATAAAAGAAAGTGAGCCAAATGACTATCACTTCTTCATGTAAATATATCTATATTACATTTAAAAGCCTGACTTCAGAGTAAATAGGGAGTTTTGTACGGGAAAGATTTTTGCCCAGTTCAGTACATGTAGAAACAAAAAATATGCAAACAATCATCTTGCCTCTCTTTATCCAACTTTATATCTTTTTATAGATATATTTGATATAAAAAATAGTAACATAACATATTTCAAGTTGGGAAAGTAGTATACACAGCATAGGACTGGTGTTACCCTCATAGTATTAGGCGAGTTTGAAAAGAAATAGCTTGAAATATACAGGCTAGAATGGTTTATAACAACACTTCTAATTCTGGAAATAGTTCCTGTGGAAAGAAGTAAAAAATATAGGAGAAATATAACATATTTTGAACTATTCAAACCTTCTTAATGAAATGTGTACGTTCTCATAAGCTCACATTAATAGTTATTTTAGGTAAGTAGTTAGACTTTGTTTTATGGTTCACCTGTAACTCTAGAATTTGTGTTATTGCGTATGTATGACTTTTGAAGCAAAAAGACTTTTACCGTGTTAAACAAATGTTATAAGGTCTGCAAGACAAAGACATTTCATCAATATCTCTAAACCTTTACCTTTAGAATATAACACTAGGCAGTTGCTAGGACATTAAAAAAAAAAAAAAAGAGAGAGAGAGAGAGTTTACTTTTAGATTGTCCCCAAAATTCTGAAATTGCCAATTCCTTTTGCATGATGTTCTCCTTTTATTTATCTTTGGATATTTTTATCGCTACCCATCAATTCTGAGTGCCCTCCGAGTAAGAACAGTCATAACTGTAAAATCTGCAGTAGGTTTCATACTTATCCATCTCCCACAACGCTGTCTATTGTCTCACAGACCACGTAACTCCAGCTCTGGTGAGTGATGGGGAATATGTAATAACATGAACAAGAAATATATATAAATATATATAAAAGAAATAAACTATAAATATATAGAGAGAGAAAAAGAAAAAAAAAAGGAAAAGGAAAAGGAAAAGGAAAAGGAAAAGGAAAAGGAAAAGGAAAAGGAAAAGGAAAAGGAAAAGGAAAAGGAAAAGGAAAAGGAAAAGGAAAAGGAAAAGGAAAAGGAAAAGGAAAAGGAAAAGGAAAAGGAAAAAAAGAAAAAGAAAAAGAAAAAGAAAAAGAAAAAGAAAAAGAAAAAGAAAAAGAAAAAAAAGAAAAAGAAAAAGAAAAAGAAAAAGAAAAAGAAAAAGAAAAAGAAAAAGAAAAAGAAAAAGAAAAAGAAAAAGAAAAAGAAAAAGAAAAAGAAAAAGAAAAAGAAAAAGGAAAAGAAAAAGAAAAAGAAAAAGAAAAAAAAAAGAAAAAGAAAAAGAAAAAGAAAAAGAAAAAGAAAAAGAAAAAGAGAAAAAGAAAAAGAAAAAGAAAAAAAGAAAACAAGAACAAAAAAATAACCTACAGTAAACCTCACATGATGGATTGGATGTTTTCTTAAATTTGAGTTATGGTAGTAATAAAGATGAAGTGTAAGGAAACAGTATGGAAACATGAAATTTGTAAGATGATACAAGCAGTCCTTTGGAGTCTGTAACAACATATAAGCAATTGTTCTTCCACTTTATTCAGAAATATACTCAGAATCCAACTCAACCTTCAAGGAGCATACAAGTGAAACATAAGAGTTAAAATTTAAAAGCTCAAAATAAATATTTCAAACTTACTTTAGATTTTAAATTATTTTTTTAGCTGTCAGGGTCCTGCAGGTACCTCTAGGTCTTACTGGTCCTGCCCAGCCTCCCCAGGCTACCTCAGTCCTGTCCATGGCCCAGAACCCCATTTCAGCCTTTGAAGCCGTGTTTCCCTTCCTCAGAAAAGCTGCTGCAGGGCCTGTCCCCAGCTCCTCACAGCACTGTGCTGCCCAGCCATGAGCACCACCAAGCTGTTGCCACCCAACAGTCCATGTCCCAGCCCGGTCTCAGCCTGTCACAGTCCGCAAGGAGGTTTCAGATGGCCTGGTCTGTGACTGCCTCTTTTGCTTCTAGCTGCCTGGCACCTACCTGGGACAGGCCCTGGCTTCCAGGCCCTATCCTGCTGCCCCAGAGGGAGCCGCTGGTGGTTCTGGCACACTGGACTCTAGGAGCCACTGGCCGTGCTGCAACCTGATACTAGCTTTGGATTTGCTAGGTTTAGTCTGTTAAATTTTCTTCATCTGTACCTTTTATTTGCAATGTGGTATCTTCTTGATAAGATATGCAGGAAAATATCATATTAAAGGGGATATTTATTATATGATTAAGAAACTCAAGATATAGTAAAATGAAGATTAGTAGCCAAAATACACAGGCTATACGTGGGTTAGGTTAGAAAGTTTTTCACATTATGTTAACTACTCAGAGTCTGGTGATGCTGGCAAACACTTGACCAAGCACTGTTAACTTCTGTTAATGTGCTTAGTTCTGCATATGTAGGTGTGCTGATGTTATCTTTTATGAGAAAACTTCTCTGGCACTTGGATTGTTTACTTATGTCATCTGAAAAAAAAATAAAAAATTGTTTCTATCTTACTAGCTTTAGAACTTTGGCTGACAGTTTCAGACCTTATGGAATAGGTGCGTCCTTCAGACTTAGGGCAGATTGTTAGAAACAAACACTATTAAGGGTGTTATGGAATCCACAGGACTTCAGGCTGTGGGGTGCCTTCCCACCTTTCTGGAGCTGAAACCCGTGCACTGTCAGACCCAGGTTCTGTCTTCCATCTCAGTGCAATGGATATAGCTTCTGCTCTTCCTTGTAGACCTGAGTAAGGAGACTGAACATGTATTCCAGAGTTGCTGCTGGAAAGGCAACCACATGCACACCCCACACAAACTTTCTTGATTGCACAAGCAAACCGTGTTCATGTATGCCTCAGACATACCTTAGCCCAGTCTTAATTTCCCTAGTGAATTACTAAAACATACACACATACACAGAGGATTGAAATTTTCTAGTGGAAAATACACTCCATCCTCTACAGTTACAGGCACCCAGGACCTACAGGCTCCCAGTGAGCTGTCTACCCTCACCCAGGTGTTGGCACTTAGGTACATATACACAGAACATAGACAGTGAGACTGCACAGAAAATAGAGAAGAACAGGATGTATTAACAAAAGGGCAGACTGCAGTAATCAGGAGAAAGGCTCAGTCAGACAAGTATACTGACCAGCAGACTGTTTACACATAATTAGCACCTTCTGTGCCCCCTTTCTCTCCATTTTCCATGATAGTGATCCACTTGGATCCACCCCCTTCTTCGGCCATGCCAGTTCCCAAGAAACCCATCCCCAACTACTTTTTTCCTATTGGTCCCTATTTAGCTAAATCTATATCCAAATGTTATATTTTTGATAGTCCTTCTGTGCCCAAGCTTTAGAGGAAGCCTTCATTATATGATTGGAGGCAGGATTCCAGCCACTTTCAACGTAGCATGCTGTAACTAACGGAGAAAGTAAAAGTACTTGCAGGACTCTGAATGTATTCTAGCTAGCTTCACTATATCTTTGAACTTCAGAAATCCATCCAGTTTTCATAAAGTTTTGTTTGACCTTTCTGGGAACACCATAATTCCTTTCACTTTGTTAAACTTCACTTTGTGAATTCAGAAGTTGTAACTTTTAGCAGCAAAATGTGCAATAATAGCAAAAGCATATTTATCAAGTTTCTGCCGGATTATCCAGAAATCTCGTTTTTGTGGACAAGATCTATATCCCCATTGTTGTCATCTGGCAGTCAACAACACAAATTCTGAGTCAGCTCCAAGGCTCTCGAACAGGACTGTGCACACATTTTGTTCTTTTTTTTTCTTTCCCTTTTTTTTTTTACAATTAATTGTTAGTTTCTTAGAGGACCAGAGATGTTCACAGATGTTAAGGTAACTATAATATACATGCTGTCACAGACTTCAGAGTCAATGGTTCTTACTAACATTTCTGAGATTTCAGTTCTGAAGGTGAAAAGCAAACATAGACGACTGACTCTGTGGGAAAGTCCACTTGCCTCTAGAAAAATATTTACACTGCACAAATGTTGGTAATAGACAAGTGAGATTAAAAAAAAAAAATGTTTAATACAAGAGGCTATTTCCAGGTCTGAAAAGTACCAAATAGTCCTTAATGGCCCTGGTCCACTTTGACTGAGTCTCTACACACACCGTCTCTACCCATGGACCCAGGGCCTTCTTTTCATCCTTATTGTGGATGGGCCATTTTCTAGCTGTGTCTCCTGGACAGACACCTCATACATCTTGTTTCCATCTCTGTTAGCTGTATGGACCTCTTGGATGGTCTTCTCAGATCCAGTTTTTGCAGTCCCATGCTCCTGAAGGAATCATTTACTGCGCCCCAGCCTTGTCTCAGTGCTTGCCAAAAGCATTGGCGACTGTTGGAGGGCCCTGTTTCTGGCTGTGCCTCAACTCTGATCCTGACTTGTCTCTGATCAACACCTGCCATGTCCCTTTCCCAGTTCCCTGTTCTAGCTCTGCATCCGCCACAATAGCCCATGGATGTCACATAGCGATCAGATCTTTGTACAGCATGTCCCTTCTGAGCCCAGATCTCTGCGAGGTGAGAGGATTGCAGGGGTGGGGAGGGGATACTTCTATCAGGGCCCTGAGGGCGTTAACAACTCTGTCGAGTTTTCCCTGGGGCTACAACATCTGCCTTATTAGAGCACAGGCGTGGTTACCAAGTCCTGACCTTAGTTATGTTGTAGGTGGACCCTTCTGGAGAAAGGTCCTATTGCCTGGATGAACCCCTTGGATGAACCCTCACTGTGGCCTTGTCTCTGGCCCTGTCTCTGGCCTAGCAGTCCAGACGGGACTTAGTCCTGTGCTGTAGGTAGCTGTTTTGCTATATGGATCTTTCTGCCTTGTCTCTTGAATAGACTCTGTATCTGTGTCATATCTTGTCTCCAGATATTTCTGAGTCATCTCCTGGTGATCATGGCTGGACACTCCACATATACCTGGACCTAATCCACCACATGCTGTGTCTGAGATTTTCGATATCTCTCTTACCAGTACCTGTGTTTGCCCACACAAATCAAGTGCTGTGGGACTAAGCCCACTTGGTGCTGGCACAGCTAATACTGGGGTCAGTTTTGTTTCCTGCCTCATCGCTCCATCTGGAGCAGCTCTGTTCATACTGCATTTACTAACAAAGTAAAGCAAGTAGACATACATTTTATTTTGAAAGTATTTTGCACAAAGATCTTATTATTATAGCCCTTGAGGAGGGCTATGCTACTTTAGTAGTCATTTTTACTACAGCAATTTTCTCTACATTACGGAACTAATAAGTTTTAAATCCTGTTTAGTTTTCAGATTAAAAAATAAAATTCCTTTACATTAGCAGACAGAACTAAGGCTAATGAAGGCTATGTAGGAAATTGTCTGGTATGTAGCCATTCACGGTATCTGAGTTGAAATGCCTAACCTGGTGCCATTTCTCTTCCACCAACTAATTAAAGTAGAACACACTGAAGATAGTTTTTTTTATTAAAAAAAAAAAAAAGGTAAATAATACATCTAACCAGAAAATTCATACAAAATGTCATAAAATATTGATACCATTTTTCCCCATGTTGCATACTGATCATTTCTTTTTATTACTCTTTTGAGTCCCCTCCTATCAACTTAAATTAAAAACATTGCAGTTGTATCCTCCCAGCAAGCAAGCACAATCTGTATATTTTTTTCAATTGCTCTGTTCCTGCAATTGCCCATGCTAGAAGACTTACTGAACATAGTGAGACCCATCTTTACTATTCAGCATCACCTCCTCCCAGAGAAAAAGTTACACGGAGGGAAGGTGTCATTAGGGTTTGCCCAAACACGGTCAGCATATGCCTGAAGCATTTTTGCCAGAACTGTGTAATGCATCATGGAATACTTATGCTCCGTGTTACTAAGACAACTTACTAAGAATCAGGTTAAAATTAATGGTACTTACAGTACAGGAATATTAGTTTTGATAAGGAATATGGCTTAGAACTTTTGCATTTAATGTATGTGTTTTCCTAAATGCAAGGAAGCAAAATCTAAAAGCATCAAAAATATAAAAAAAAAATCTGAAAAAAAGAAAACGTAAAGCTTCTATATTATGTATATTATGTTTTCTTGTTTAATACGCTTGATGGCACTTTTTTTTCACAATTCAATATACCATTTACATATTTATGCATATGTCCATATGCAGGCTGTTTAGAACTTTAAGTCATATGTTATAGGAAGTATTTTCTATAACTACAGTATGAAAACACATTTTTCTTGCTCTTAGGTGCACAGTGTTCATGCCCTAATGAGGTATTCACTCATCCTGCATAGGTGATCTTTTCTGCCACTGCGTTTTTTTATTATAAAAACATAACTGGCTATTCAGATTTTCTGAAAGTAGGTGAAATACCAGAGACTTCAATCAGTTCATCCCACAGGCTCAGACACACTTGGGGCTGTAGGAAATGAAAGACAGAAGAGACGTTATCTATATTGCAACCTCTTTGTTCAGTGTTCTGACTAACTGCAGCTTACATTCTGCATTCAATGAAAAGACTTGTTCTAAAGCACAGCATCACTTATTGAAGGTTGGGATCATATTCTTTATGAGACCATCTTAAAAAATAAAAGGGAATATTGCTTCTGAGTTTAATTTAAAGTTCTTTGACTACTTTTAGGGAAACCTACCTGACATCTAAATGAGCTCCTATAATACAACAGAATTAAAGTTATTGCCATAAAAAATAGGATACACATTATTACTACACACAAGAGATTTGATTAAAGTCATTGTGACCTTTGCAATTCGTACACTTAACTACTGGAAGCCATTGTTATCTACACAAATGTACTTGATTTGTAACGCTTATGTTCTACAGTTGCTACTTCAACAAAACCCAAGAACTTTACATTACATTATTCTATTTTTTTAATTCTAAAAGAAGAAGAATAGCATATACCATTGAAAATTGAGGCAATCTATGATGAAGACAGTGCAGTTCTGTACAAAATTTTAAAATTCTCTTTGACTGTAAAGGAGTCAATTGACTTGCATTTTATCTGGCACTGAAGACTAAATAATTAATTTGTATTTTCTGAAGAAAAATGAGCATAGATATGGTATAGCTGGTTGAAGATCAGTCCTGAAAGAATGAAGATAATGTTAGTATGGTGGCAAAACTAATAAAAATATCTAATCATTCAGATGCTGCTCTCTGCAAAGAAGCTGTAGTATTTGGATATCTGATAATTATTTATATGACCAAGTGATGAGTGCTGCCTACTTCAATGAACACTGAAGACAAGTTATGTTCTAAGGAGTGCAGAATGTTGAGAAAAGACACACAGATATATAAGGGGAAATGGGATTAAATAAGATGGGAAAAAAAAAAAAACCAACTCATCAACTTGTAGCTTGTGTAGATATATCAATGTATGAAGGTAAAAGGGAAGAAGTAAATATTACATAATGAAGTCCATATATAGCAACATTAGTTATATGTATTCTTTTAAATTCACATGATGTGTCTCACTGTTTCAGTGTCTTTCTTGATTATTTTTATGACTTTTTTTTTTTTTTTTTCAGAAAACTTGGAACTTGTAACAGATAAGACTACCATCTCTGGTTGACTAGACCCCAATGTTGTGTTCAGTTTAGAAAACACTTCAGAGCATTTAAAACAAACTTACACAAAACAATAGTAGTAATAGAAAAGAGGGTTTACAAATGTTCCTGAGTAGTGTCTAATTCAAATTCTTGTGTCAAGGCAAGATGAACTACTTTTTTTTTTTTTTTTTTAAGGACAATACAAAATGTCATAAAACCATAAAAACTGCTATGCTATTCAGCTGTTTCCTAAAATATTCCTCATTGTTCCTCTCCATACAAAAGAGTGATCTTGAGAGACTGGAAAAAAAAAAAAAAAAAAGGGAAATAGATGTGCAAAAATGACAAAACATGTAGACTTGTTTCCAGAGTAAAAGGGATTTAACTCTGTTATCCTGCCACATAATTTTTTTTTTTTCAGGATTAGCTCTACTAGAAATTTTCCATATATGGTCTTCTGACAAAAACAATTATAAATAGTTACAGTCATGACATAATTTTAAGAAGTATCCACAAAAGCTTAAGGATCCATTGACCAAACATTCAAAAGAGCTTCAATAACTTAGTTTTAGGAAGTCAATATATTGCAGAATTATTACATTACACAGAAGAGTAATAAATCATTAAGATATGTAATAAATTGTTTATGTATTACACAAAGGCCCGAGGACAGGAATTTCTTTAAGTAAGTTTCCATGAAAAAAAATTGTAACATGGAAGTCAAACAGATATAAATCCTATTCATAAACTTACTTTGAAACAAGTAAGTAAAAATAAAAATATGTTCACAGGTTCAGTTGAATTTAATGTGATTTAAGCAAAAGCTTAAATATGTGAGCAATCTAAAGCTGAGATGAGGAAAAAAATTGAATTATTTTATAGTATAGACAATAAAAAGAAATTTAAAGAGCGAGATTAATAACTAAGAGACAAGAATTTGTAAAAATTAAATGACGTCTGAAAAATTATGTTATTCTTTCTAAAGTTATCGGTCAAGGTAGAAAGTTATAGTTCCAAAAATTTCTAAATGAAGTTTTTTATAAAACCATTTGTTCCAACCTCAGAATAGGCTGAAAATGTTGATGAACATAGTATTCATTCTTTAGTAGGAAAAAACAAAAACATTAAAAAATAAAATCATAAATAAAGCTGTTGATTTTCAGTGTTGATGAAGAAAGAGACTCAGCAGTGCTTTAGATTATGCTTATTATTTTTCAGAGTTAAATCCTGATAATAATCATATTTGCATAATAGGAAAAGGATTCAGTGTTATCTCAAGGTACTAAATTTTTTGTGTTTGTTCTTGAAGCTGGGGGTTATCAAGGGACCAGGAATACAAAGATATGTGAATAGTATCAATGTGTTTAAGCAAATGTATCAAACATGTGCCAGAAAGAAACATTTATTTAAATAAAGTCATAAATGTTTTTGTCTGTTTGTTCGTTTTTAAATAAAGTCATCATTTACTTAAATAAAGAAATTTTAAATATAAAATTATCAACATTACAATACAGCAAAATAAAAATACAAATACAGCAAAAAATATATATAAAATGATACACAATATCTTTCTGATAAGGTAGTAAAAGATTTGACAGTACTGAAATTGGTGGATAAAAAATGTATTGAAAAAAAAAGTATTGAAGTTGGTGGATAAAAAATTGATGAAAAGAAAATCTAAGCCAGACTTGAAGAGGGGGAAGGACTCATCACCAGAGTTAACCTAAAATTAAAAGAGTCATGGGTAATTTAGAAAGTGATGAGCACATTAAAGTTGTTTCAAATAGGGATAAATGATACGGATAGTAATATATATATTTTGCAAGACAGTGAGTTTAATAAGTAAATATAATGCACAATTTTCTCTACTTGTTCATAGTCCCCCCATATTTTCTTTATAAGCAATGCCTATGTCTTCAAGAAGTACCCAGCAAAATAACATGACTCAGTCATAAAAGGTTTCAGATTTTAACTCAGTACATTTTGAATTTCAGTTCTGCATGAATATATAAAATAATTATTTAGTTTAATATCTTTAGAAAAACCTATAAAATTTAGGGAATATTCCAAAAGAAAAATAATTAAGCCCCAAACTTTAATCCAGGTGGGGATGTAAATGTATACGTATCATAGTCTCATAGAACGTAGCTGGAAAAGCACTGGTATCGCACTGATGTTTTATCTATTGCTGGGCAGTGCTGGTGCAGCACAAAGACTCCAAATTCCCCAAAGCCTGGCTGGGAATAGGCAAGATGTGGGGAGGGGACATCCCCAGGGCAGCTGACCTAAACCAACCAACTTGGTGGGGAGGATCTCGTTATGAATCATAGAATCATAGAACCATAGAATAGGTCAGATTGGAAGGGACATCAAAGATCACCTAGTTCCACCCCCTCCTGCCGTAGGCAAGTACACCACCCACTAGATCTAGTTGCCTAGGGACTCACTTAACGTGGTCTTGAACACCTTCAGGGATGGGGCATCCGCAACCTCTCTGGGTAACCTATTCCAGTGCCTCACCACCCTCCGTGTGAAGAGTTTCCTCCTAACCTCTAAGCTAAATCTACCTTTTTTTAGTTTAAAATCATTCCCCCTTGTTCTGTTATTATCTGATTGAGCAAAAAGAGTCCCTCTCCATCTCTTTTATAAGCACCCTTTAAGTACTGAAAAGCCACAATGAGGTCACCCTGGAGCCTTCTCTTCTCTCGGCTTTACTGAGAGCTATAGGTTTTATTGGATACAGCCCTACAGAGAAGGACTTGGTGGTTCTGGTGGATGAAGAGCTCAACATGAGCCGGTAGTGTGTGCTTGGAGCCCAGAAGGCCAATTACATCCTGGGCTGCATCAAAAGAGGAGTGGCCAGCAGGTCAAGGGAGGTGATTGTCCCCCTCTTGTATGCCTTTGTGAGGCCCCACTTGGAGTACTGCATCCAGGTGTGGAGCCCCCAGCAAAAGAAGGATGTGGATCTGTTAGAGCGGGTCCAGAGGAGGGCCATGAGGTTGATCAGAGGACTGGAGCACCTCTCCAATGAGGAAAGGCTGAGAGAGATGGGGCTGTTCGGCCTACAGAAAAGAAGGCTCTGTTGTGACCTCATTGCGACACAGGAATATGTTATTTATATATGGTTGTTATATCTATATAGATAGATAGATAGTGTGTGTGTATATATATATATAGTACAAATATATATATACACTTATTACACAAGTATCCTGGTTTGTATCAGAAATAGTGTGGTCAGCAGGACTAGGGAAGCAGTTGTCCTGTATTCAGTTCTGGTGAGGCTGCAATTTGAATACTGTGTTCAGTTTTAGGCCTGTCACTAGAAGAAGGACATCATGGTGCTGGAGTGTGTCCAAAGAAGGGTAATGAAGCTGCTGAACAGTCTAGAGAACAAGTATTATGTGGAGTGGCTGAGGGAGCTGAGTTTGTTTAGATTGGAGAAAAGAAGGCTCAGGGGAGACCTTATTGTACTTTACAATTACCTCAAAGGAGGTTGTAGTGAGGTGGGGAGTGGGCTTTTCTCTCAAGCACGAAGTGATAAGATGAGGGCAAATGGCCTCAGATGTTCCAGGGTTGGTTTTTGTTGGATATTAGGAGAAATTTTTTACTGAAAGGGTTGTGAGGAATTGGAATAGGCTGCCCAAGGAAGTGGTTGATTCACCATCCCTGGAAGTCTTCAAGAAATATGTAGATTTAGAACTTAGTAGCATGGATTAGTGGTGGGCTTGTCAGTGCTATGTTAAAGGTTGGGCTAAATGATCTTAGAGTCCTTTCTAACTTGAATAATTCTGTGATACATACATATACATTATGTACCCACTTCTCTCTCACTCTCTCTCTTCACATTTATGTATTTGTATATACAGAGTGTATATATATATAATAATAATAATAATAATAATAATTTACAACAGTAAAGTTGTCTAGGCCTCATTATATTAGATTGGATCTTGTTCTTCTGTTTTGGATAATAGAAAGGAAAGAAAGGAGTCTTCTTCAAGCTATTTCCATTGGTCAGAGCAACTCCTGCGGACTGTCCAGAGATCAAAGACCACTTCCTTTTTTTCTTTTCTTTCCACAGCATATGCCAAGGAAGAGGATAGTCTCTTACACAGTACTGTTATTCTTGATAGATATAATGAGAATATACCATGCCTCTGAGAACTCTTTCCTTAGGATTAACACGTCTTCCACAGCTCCTTGGATATGTTGCAATTCTTGGTCACATTTGGGACTCTAATCATTAAATACCTATGTTACATGCTTAAATAACTTCAGTATTGCTCTCAGAATCACGTTTTTAAATATATATATATATATGTAATATACGCATATCTCCAAATAGTAAAGTTTGATTGCATTAATGTAAAAGGACTTTTATAGTTTTTAGAAGAATTAACTATTTCCAATGAGAGCTGTCATCAGTGGAGAATGATGTCCATCATCCTTAGAAATGCATGTTAAGATGTAAAACAATCAAATTACCTGTGATAACTGTCCCACTAATGTACTCTGCTTTGCTACGTAGCTCACTTTAGACAGTCCGATGATGATCGATAAAAGCTGATAACAAAGTAACTGTTTGCCTACTATATATGAATACCAATTGTACTCTGAAAAGCAATGTAAAGCAAATTACAAGATCAAAACTTTAGAAATGCCAAACTCTTTTTAAATTGTGAGTGAATGTATACATCCATTTATAACAATGTAACCCCACTGAAATTAGACGATTATTGTTAATTTCATAGATAAATCTATATCACAGACATCTGTTGTACAAACCCCCCAAATAGCCCATATATACGTTTTTTTTCTTTATTTTCCCTTTGTTGAAATTTTCCAAGACAACAGGAACAGCTGTTTTACCTTTCACATCAGCCAGCTACTACTTCTTACTACTGCAGTCATTGCTATCTAGTACCTCTTGTGAACATTCAGTTGCAACCAGAGTTTCCTACTTCAAACAGAAATAGTTCTTTATACATCGTAGAGAGACATCCTATAAATTAAATCATTAAACTAGTAGTATTCTTGCTCGGCTACTTACTACATAGCCACATAGAAATAAAGTATTTTTATATATGTATAATAACAAGGTTTGGGGTGAATTATATTAAGATGACATTAACATATGTCATCAATGTTTCCCTTGTAGTAGATTATTCTGTTCTATGACCTGGTATAGAATATGTAATTGGATTCCACTTTAATTCTTATGTTTAGTCAAATAACATTCACTGAGGATCTATACAACTGTTTTTTACATGCAAAGCACAAATAAAAAGACACTGTATTTTTTAAATATTTGACCTAAGTTTCCCTCATACAGACAGATTTACTTCAGATTATTCTATTCTAACATTTCAGTGATTAGCTGAAGGTTAACTAGTTAGATTAGCTAGCACCTCCTTAGCAGTTTATGTCCCATACAGAAATATCTTTTATTTGTAATAGACTTATGGTCAGTGGCATTCTTGAGATAATTTTCTCCTTACAGTGATAAGTATTTAACTATTTATGAGAAAAGTTTTTAGGCATGTTATTCTGCTGAAATAAATGTAAGCTTTTTCATAGTAAATTAATCAGACTTGAGTACTACCTCAACTAGAGAACCATGGTTACCCACTCAGGCCATATGTGTCAATACAATAGCATGTTACTAAGTCACACTGAGCCACAATATCTTATCCTTTTTTTTTTTTTTTTTTCCAACAAAAGTACATTTGTAAGGGTTTCCTGGATTTTCATGTCATTGTCATCATACTGCCACTATGTTTTCCCAACCACTGAAGTCAGCATTTAAATAATTTTGATCAGACGGGAAAGAATTTCACAGCATCCTGATCCCTTCCAAATTTGTGGGCTTTGTTTTTTTCATGAAGCTGCATGTACAATCTGATATTTTGAGGTTAACAACTTTTCATCCAGAAGATACAACAGATACAAGTGCTCTCAAATTTGGAATCAATTTACGAGTGTCTCGTCAAGTTAAGCTTCAAAGTAGTGAGGTAAAATTCAAGATTCTGAAATACCTCAAAAAGCAAGTTTGATTCATAACAATAAAAAATGAAAGTTTAAAAATTTCAACACTGTCTGCTGCAAATTTACAAAACTGGGGAAACAGGTCTTAAAAACATTAAGTTGAATGACAGCTAAAATTCTGTAGACATCCCACAACATATTACCATCTAACATTAAGAATGGAGAGCTAGCATTGAACACAGCATTCAGTCCTCAGAAATACGTATACTACAACAGCAAGGAAAAGGTTCCCAAAATTAGCACTGAATAAAAATGCAGCCCTGTGTGCAGTCTAAGTAAACCTAATCAGAGGCAATACTGATTAATGCAGGTGAGATGACAGGGTAAAGCAAATATATTATTTTAATCTACATGTCTTGAGGGATCTCCATCATGACCATGTATTGTGCCCTGGAGATTTGCTTCAAGATAATCAGTCCTATTTTTTATTTATTTTTCACTCAAAAAGCAGCATAGTAGGCACAGCTTATGAATAAGGCAGGAAAAGAACCAAAAAACAAAACCAGAACCATCAATCACTTCTCTCTTTTGATTTTAGTAACATTTTTTTTCCTTAGGTCCAGGACCAGTAAAACAGAATACCATAACTATAAAATACAATGGTTTTAACATCGACAGTTTGCATTCTGAAATAACAGCATAGATTCCTAAGGAAACATCAGTTTCTTTATTTTTCTTGTGCCATATTTCCCTGTGTTTGCATTGGCTTGCTACTTCAGTTACATATGTACATGCTAAGCATTACTGTGTTGAACCTGTGAAATGAAATATACCTTAAATTATATATATAATTTCATATATGTACATATATTTTGTGATTACTGATAAAAAGTGAATGAGAAAAAAAAAAAAGCTATATTATACTAATGAATTTTATGAATGAATTTAACATTTTATTAATTACACTAATAATTAAACTTGTTTAATAACCAAGGGGGGGCAATCAAAATCAAAAGAAAATAGAATCTTTCACAGTCTTCTAATGTGCATAACAGCTGTGATTATGATTATGTCAAGTTAGACTAATAGCGCAATATTTAAAACGATATAGAGAAAAAAATCAGCAAAATGCTTTGGCTGGTTATGGTTTATTCCTAGACACTGAAGAAAGTCAAATCAAGGTATAAGAGTGATAAATATTCTGAATAGTTCTCCTATCAGATTCCAAATACTGTTAAGAACACGCAATGCTAATACAAAATGAGCAGGGAATAGGCTAACCCAGGAAATTATTGTGATAATCATTCCAGATGAACATCTGTAACTCCAGGTGCATGCTAAGCTTGAGGCAAACTTTGGAGCAGAAGTTCAGACATTGGTACACTCACAAGAGAAAAAAGAAGAAAAAAAAAAAAGAAAAAAAAACAGTTATAATGCAGATGTGACAGGATTTTTATTTTTATTTTTTCCATTATTATTATTATTATTATTTAGGCATGTTATATTTCAGCTGTTCAGGATGTAGAGATGCATATATCATTATGGTGTCAGCTTTAAAAAGAAAAAAATAAAGGTTTGGAGAAATGATAAATGCAAAAAAAAATAACAATAATAATAATAAAGAAAAATAATTCCAAATGCTAACTTTTCTGAGGAGGAATCTTTTTCAGTAGACATTTTGTAGGATCTAACGTATATCTAATTTATGCACAATGGGCTGATGAGATTTGTATTGAGTTAGAAAATAAGTGGGTTTAAAGCAAGGTTAACTATGCCTTCTAGTTCATCTAGTAGTAGATTCAATATTTACAATTCAAAGAGGATGCTTTCTGTAAGTTAGAGTGGAATTATTTTAACTGGGTCAACAAAACACTTAGTCATCTACTTGATATTGCCACCCAGTACAAGGAAGCATATGCACTTTTTGCTTCCCCTTAGCTTGAAGAGAAGATTATTCCTATGTCTCATTCCTTCTAGGTATACAGAATGCATAAAGACTTTCACTACTGCATCTCCTGAATTTCTATTTCAGGACTTTTACAGGTATTTTTGCGTATCATCTCCTTCCTTCAGTTACTTTTTATTAGGGGCCAGCTCTGTGGTACCTAAAGAGGAAATTTGTTATTTGTATCTTGTGTTTTCTGTAAGTGAATAAATTATTTCCTCTAACTGGAGAAATATATGCAGTAGGATCTGGTTTAAGAGTAAGACACCTAAATGTAGGCATCTACATAAAAGTATCCATATATTAGCTATATTTTCCAATTCCCATTTTAGCCAATGGCAATCTAAACAAAGTAGACAGTGGAGGCCAGAAAGAGATCCAACTCATATTCCACTACTGGATTATTACATAGTTGCTTTGTGTCATTTAGGATAATCTAGGGTTGATGGATAAAAATTAGCATTTGCAGAAGACCTTCATAGAATAAAAGGATCTCTTGATGATGCTAGATGACTATGAGTAAAATAATTTTGCCCTTGTTAGCTAATTTAGCAGGTTACAAATAGCACATCCACCTAGAATTTTAACATCGGTGCAAACAAACCGCTATGTACCATTTTCAGCACAGCTTTAGAATCCAAGCATCCTATCCTTTCTGTCTCTAAAGGCCTTAAGTAGCCTCTGAGGTTATCACTATGAAAATCAGACAGCTTAATCTAAAAAGAGGAAGAATAAAAAAATATATATATACAAAAATCTGTCAATTAATAAAAGCTTTGTAATAGCTCTAGCTGTTACATATAAATTCTTATTTTTATCAGTTATATAACTAAAATCATAGAATCATAGAATATCCTGAGATGCAATGGACCCACAAGGATCATCAAATCCAACTCCTGGTTCTACACAGGACCACCGAAAAATTAGACCATGTGTCTGAGATCATTGTCCAAACATTTCTTGAACTCCAGCAGGATCAGTGCCATGACCACCGCCTTAAGGAGCCTGTCCCAGTGCCTGAGCACCCTCTCGGTGCAGAACCTTTTTGTAACACCCAGCCTGACCCTCCCCTGTCCCAGCTCCATGCCATTCCCTCGGGTCCTGTTGCTGTCCCCAGAGAGCAGAGCTCAGCGCCTGCCCCTCGGCTCCCATCATGAGGGAGCTGCAGGCCGCCGTGAGGCCTCCCCTCAGCCTGCTTTGCTCTGGGATGGACAAACCAAGGGACCTCAGTCAAAGATTATCATATTTGATCACTGTCTAATATTCATACAGATATGTTATGGATCAGGAGAAAGAGAATATTTTCACAGCCTATAAAGTGATATGAAATAATGTGTGTCCATTCTGAATACAGGACGTAAAGCAAGGTGGAGGAAACATGTTTAACTGCTAAAACACTTCGAGTGCAGTTCCACCAGAACTCATTGTATGTAAGTCTTCTAGTCTGGAAATAATAAATCACCTAGACAGATAGATGGAAAGTATTTTAAAAGAAGTTACCAGTCAACAAGTTTGGGTGTTAAATATATTCACAGTAAAAAGCATGGAAAATTCAAAAAGACTTTTATTTATGTAACTGGGCTGACACAAGGCAAATGAAATCTAATGCTGACAAGTACACAACAATACATGATGACAGGGAAAACAGTACATGATGACAGGGAAAACACTGGCCTCAAAAGTAAATTAAACACAACAATTTTTAAGTCCAAAAATAGATCTTAAGCTAGTATCAAAGCTTTCAAAAAAAAAAAAAAGATAAAAATATATGAAGAATTTAAAAAAAAAAAAAAGGTATTGTCTTACAGACCCAACATTAAATTAAGTTTGGCCATCAAAATATTTATTGATTGCATGGAAACTAATTAGTTTCCATTAGTATCCAAAATTATTGAATGCAAAATATATGCATTTCACAGAAGAAAATGTACTATGTGAACTAATGGCAATAAACTGCATAACTAAAAATAGAAAAAAATATTAATTTACTATCTGGCTTTCATATTACTTGGCCATGTTTCTGAAAGATTTATATTTTTTAACCATTTTTTTTAATATATTTAGTTGAAGAGCTATTTTGACTGGAATCTATTTTTCCATTCAGCAAGTAAACAAAATCATTGAAATATTAAAATAAATATTGTATTATTACAGTTTATAATACATAATATCTATTCTAAAAAGTCTATGCTTTCATTTCTTTTCAGTCACGGTTTCAAATGCAGTGACTCCTGTCAGTATAATAACTTTGGTTATTATACGTATTTAGATAGACTTCTCATTCATGCTTCTCTGACTATCCTGTGAATTGTATTTCACTGTTTAAATGTTAGATTTATTCCACTAATTGAGCAAGAAATATCAGGCAGTTTATTACAAAAATCTCTCCTTTAATATTTACTAAGGAAAACAATTATTTATGGATCAGAATGAATGACCAGTATACTAAAGGGTTTTGTTGAGGAGGGAGGAGAAGGGAGGGAGAGAGAGGGAGGGAGAGAAAGGAGGCTGACTTTTTTTCTTTCAACTCATTGAGAGCAGCCCTGAAGAGAAGGACTTGGCCTTTCTGGTGGACAAAAAGCTCAACACGAGCCAGCAGTGTGCACTTGCAGTCCAGAAGCCCAACTATTCAACCTGAAGAAATGAAGGCTCTAGGATGACTTCAATGCAACTTTTCAGTACTTAAAAGGGGCTTATAAAAAAGATGGAGAGTGACTTTTTACACAGGCAGATAGTGATAGGACAAAGGGGAATGGTTTTAAACTAAAAGAGGGGAGATTCAGATTAGAGGTTAGGAGGAAATTCTTCACTCAGAGGGTGATGAGGCACTGGAGCACCTTGCCCAGAGGTGGTGCCCCATCCCTGGAGGTGTTCAAGACCAGGTTGGACAAGGCCCTGGGCAACCTGCTCTAGTGTGTGGCATCCCTGCCTATGGCAGCGAGGTAGAACTAAGTGATCTTTAAGGGCCCTTCCAACCCAAGCCATTCTATGATTTTATGGTTCACTTAGGTTTGTGAACCATGTAGAGTAATTTCTCTGCAGAGGTTACATTTGCTGTTTTGGGAAATAAATTCTTTTTTATGTATTTATTTTTATTTTTTACAGATATAAGTAAATCACTTTTAAATCACTTTTAGATTTCTCATGTTGCTTTTTTTTTTCTTTTTTATTTTAAGAATAGACTTACTAATTGAAGTTTAGTCTTAGTAAATAAAAAAGATTCCAGTGACTTCCAATTATCTTACCTTAGTATTTATGAAATAAAAAAGAATATATGTTGAAGTTTTTTGTATTCCAAAATATTTGATATTCTGTCATTGCAATTTCTTATGGCAAAGGATTTTGTTCATCACAGGAAAGTAGTATCATGGTTGCTAGTTTGTTTTTAGCTACAATTGTTAAGGAAAGTTTTGGCGCATTGTCAAAGGCATTAAGAACCTAAGTGCTTAGTATATATCTCTGGTCAGAAACTGGTTCTATGTTTTGATGCAGTAAATAAAAGATATTTTAACAGTTTTATTAACTTGAAACTGCTGCATATTACTGTTGTGGTTTAAACCATCAGGCAGCTAAGCTGCTCACTCACCCTCCCCTCCCCCACAGTGGGATGGGGGAGAGAATCAGGAAAAAAAAAAGTAAAAGCTTGTGGGTTGAAATAATTACAGTTTAATACAACAGAAAAGGAAGAGAAATAATAATGATAATAGTAATAATAATAATGTTTATAAACAAGTGATGTACAATGCAATTGCTCACCACCTGCTGATCAATGCCCAGCCTGTCCCCAAGCAGCAGTCCCCACCACACACACGCTCCAGCCAGCCAGCCCATATAATTGTTCAGCCTGACGTCACATGGCATGGAATATCCCTTTGGCCATTTTGGATCAGATGTCCTGGCTGTGTCCCTCTCCCAGCTCTCACCAACCTCCTCACTGGCAGGGCTGTAAGAGAAGCTGAAAAGTCCTTGACTTAGTCTAATCACTGCTCTGCAACAACTGAAACATCAGTATGTTATCAGCATTATTTTCATTCTAAATCCAAAACACAGCACCATACCAGCTATTAGGAGGAAAATTAACTCTATCCTATTTGAAACTAGGACAGCTACATGGAATGTGGAATGAGGAGATAATACCTAATTTCAGAATCAACTTGCCTTTTCTTATGACAGATGTGAAAATGCTTTAGCTAAGAGTGTGAGGAAAACACTAACCCAATGTCAAAGAAATAACATGTACTTCTCAATGTCACCCATTTTCATTTTACGAAAATCACCAAATCAGTTGAGACAAAGTGCTTGTACTTTCCCAAAGGGTAGTACTATATCGGTACTATATTTTTACCAGGCATATAAAGCAAAAACATTTCAGGCAAAATTATGTATGAATACATACATTTAAATTTCTCTATCTTAATTTCCCAAAGGAACCTTTTAAACACCCACATGATGTTTGTGAATAACAGCTTTTTGCAAGTAATAGATAGAAAACATACATAATTAAATCATTCATGTTTCACCCCATTTGCTACCTACCTTTTAGTCACTTATGAAAATTGCCTTTAAATTTCTCAGAAATCTTCAGGATCTGTGGGAGGACACCTTCCCACCTTTCATTAAAGTCATACTTTAATTCTGAGCTCAGTCTAATCCTACATTGCAACCAGGCAATCAGACAAGTAGTAAATAATGATAGGGTTGTATAAGTGTCAAGTACTGTAAATATTTTAGATCAGATCAGATCAGATAATCATTGTCTGGAAATATATATATATATATAATTTTCCTTTATATCTTTTACACCTACTTCAGTTGTTCAAAATTGGCAAACACATTTCAGTAATATACTTAATGACTAAAATAACATGGCCAGTGAGTTCCCAAGTCTCACTTACATAATTAAAATGGTGATGGTCCTGTTATGCTCTATAAACTTGCATTTCTTTTGTTTCTAATGGAAATTCCCAAATATAAATCAGAAAACTATCAATACAGTTATTAAAATTTAGTTTCTATCAAGCCTATCATCTTTCAGACTTTCTATGGCTGACTCAGAAGTAGTGAAAGTGTGGTGAAAAAACATTGGTGTCAATAACATCTGCTAATACAACGAACTTTCTAAGTTTTAAGGGCATAGGTTCTCAGTCTTTATATATATCTACATACATGTGTGCATGTGCATGTGTGTATTTATGTGTCTGTAAGTATCATCTGATAAGTTTCTACAACTTTCTTATCTGCCTAATTTCAACAACATTAAATTCTTCAGATACCAGTTTTCTTTAAGCCAATCACACCTGGAAACCTGTAACAGTGGAAATGGATGGTAGGGATGTAAGCTTCCACTCTCTTTTTCCACAATAATATGTCAGGACTGATTCTCCATGGCATTATCTCAGTGCAGTTATTGATTTAACTCATCAGACGTTCCTGTCTTCCATTCCACCTCACAGCCACTAAGTGAAGAACATGGGATTCTGGCCCTTGTACTGATTCTGGTTCTTACCATTGGTTAGCACAAGATCAAAGAACTTTCCCCTACTCTGACATTGAAGAATACTAAGAAAGTAATTGATGGAACCTTACTGATGGAATGGAATTGCAGAGAATGCACAAATAGAATACGAATACTGTGCTGGTTGTTTTACAGATAATAGTAGAAAATTCTATGTCAGTTGGAATTTAATTTATACATATGTATTAGAAAAATGATGGCTCTTTGGCTAACCATAAAATGTAATATATTTCATTTACAGTTCATCAGTTTATTATTTTCTTCTTTCCTCCTTTTTATTTTTTTCCCACTGATTAGATAGCCATGGATACATCATTTCACATATGGTTCTTGAAGTTTCTGCATTAGCCTGTTTTATACCACACATAAGCAATTAGGGAAACACTTTGATTTCACCGTCTGATCTTTTGGAAGTGTCAGCTGACTGTTTTTAAAATGCTGCTAGCAATCCTGACAATTTTAGTTTGGGTGCTGCTGCTCTGACTAATGGTGACTTAGTGATATCTTTAGCAGTATGCAGCCTAAGATACCCCCTAGCTGTTTTAGCCTTTTCATTAATAATTCTCCTCAGTCTTTCTCAGCTTGGTGATGCTTGTCAGATCTGAGATTTATAGAGGAGAAAAGAAAAAAAAGAAAAAAAGGCAAAAAAAAAGCAAGCATTCCAGTATAGTTCTATTACACCTAAGAATCTAAGAATCTTTTTTTTTTCCTTTTTTTTTTTTTTTTTCCTAGTCCTTAGACTAGTATGTGTTGTGATTTCCATAACCTTTTCTTTCACTGTGGTCCAGGATCATCACTTTGACCATTTGAGCTCTGACCCCTACCATCTCCTTATTGAATCCAGTTATACCTTTTCCTGGATTCCTGAACAGCTCCACTATGGACTTTTCATATTTTCTACTATATCAAAAGATTATACACCCACTAACATTCAAAGTGTTTCTATGTAACATAGCCACCATGTCTAGACTTTATAGTTTCTTTTGGCTTACATATACACAGAGAGGGAATTTATATTCTAACACCATCAGTTGTGTTGTGTTGAGTTGTGTTGAATTGTGTTGAGCTGTGTTGAGTAGTGTTGTGTTTTCCTTTGCCTCTCCAGACTTTTTCTCTCCTGGATTCCTTCTTCATCTCTTCTCTTACTATTCCAAATTCCCAAATGGCTGCTTCATCACGCCTATAGCATGAACCCTTGTAAAGACAGAAGAGCCTTTTTTGTGATCGGAAATCATTTTTATCAGTCCTTGCAGCTCATGATGCAGCAGCTTTCAACAGCTACAAAGAACAGCTTCAACCAGAAACCACTGTGGGGCATTACAACTGTAAAAGAAAATATAGTTGGTTACCTGTCAAGGTGATGCATTCATAGTCTACCCTGCCCATGGAAGATCTGAGAGGTTAGACAGAGGTGCCAAATTATCAGCCGAGCATATGTCAAACAAATCAGGATAACTTTCACAGGAACTGAAAATGGCCACTCAATGCTAACAAGTAATCTTCTTGATTTTTTTTCAAGTTATGATTGCATGCTTTGTAAAATAAAAGCCTCTAAATAACATCCATGTGTTTTTTACAACTGAATTTATACAAATGTATCAGAAAAAAAAAAAAAGAAAAGAAAAGAAAAAAAAAAGGCTCTGGACCATTCCAGCAAAAACCTATTCAGAACACTTTAAGGGAGACAGAAAAAATATGTAAGTTATAAGCAACTGAAAATGAAATCTATGTACAGATAAGAAGCATAAGACATCTTAACAGTAGGCAGTACTAAAAAATCTCTCTATCGTCTCTTAAATACTCATCAGAGATAACTAAGAACTATGACAGTGCCCTACAAGTAGCTTTGAAAACCTGGAAAAATCAACCACTCTCTTAAAAAGGAAAGTAACAAATGAAAAGTTTTATGTGAAGCAGACATCCCTCTATCAGAAATCAGTGATTCTTATCAAAGTCATTCAAAAATTCTGTCCATTCATTTTCGCTGTCATTGAACAATGCAGAAAGACAACCCACTTCACTACATTATTCCAATCTGTGTATTGAATCATTTTTTCAGTTCTGATTCTGGGAAGTGCTTAGCATAATGGGTAAATACCTTACTGTACTAATATTGTACCTTGCTGTATTGATACTGTGTAACACTCTTATATGCAGTACCTTACTGTATCACTGTATCCATCTACTGTATCAATATCTCTAGCATGCATTTTTGAGGTATTCTGTAAAGTAATATTTCTAATTAGCTAAGAAAAAAAGTTACTATGTAAGTATGTAAGTAAACTATGTAAGTAACTATGTATGTAAGTAACTATGTAAAATAATTTCATTAGTGACTCATTACATTTACAGCATCAATTATCACGTCACTTAACTGTCTAAACATGTTGTGTTTGTTGTTTCAAGACTGTCTTTCTAGCTATTAAAGAAGTGAAAACAATTTCCAGATATGCCTTTAATGCAAGGACTGTGGTTGTATGCTTAGTGAAAACAAATACAGGGCTAAAGTGAAAATTTCAGTATGAATCCTCTTCTTCCTTTAATCATATTAGACTATCTAATTATTAAATGCATTGATAGAGAAGACCAATCAAGAGTGGTAGTCAACCCTATGAACGTGGATAATTTGCCTTGGTTGAAGCAAATTTCTCCATTTTGTATATGTATATCTATACTGATAGACAAAAACTGCCAGAGTACCTTCAAACACAGGATCCCATTTATTCACTTTGGTTGTTCCTCTCTCCACAGCTCTTTGGACCATTCCAATTAGCTTTCCTGAATTACACAGGATGTAGTTCTAAGCAGTGTGGAAACAAGTAAGAAGGTGCCAGTTGGCATTCAGCCGTGGACCCAGGAATAACATGAAACTCGTTACATTATAAATATTAAAGTCAAATTCTAAACATATTAATTTACCTAGACAAACAGACAAGCACATTGTAGAACTCAAAAACACTAAGCAGCTATCTTCTACTAATTTGAAGTAGTGCTGAAAAGTTCATTTTCATTTCAGTGATATATAGCTAATAAGAAAGAGACATGCAAAGGAATATACATATATATTTCAATATTTGAAAGAGGTATCTGTACTAAGATTACTCTTTTGCTCAGTTATTACTGTCCTGCTTGATCTTACCTGTAGGTAATTTACTATTTAATTGTAGTAACTTTATTGTTGGAACAGTGAGCTTCATTGAACAGTGAGGTCTACATTGTCAGTTCTGATATGAATATGCATCTCCACCTGTCCAATAAATGTCTAACAAGTAAGATGTTGTGTCAGAGAATAAAACTAAGATATTCAGAAAGATGCTAGTTTGAACCCCTCCAGACTAAGAAATCTGTATTCATTTGAAGGTCTTCAAAATCACCCTACTCTTTCCATTACCTATGAAAATAAATTAGATACCTAAACTAGGTGGACTGATTACAAATCTTATTTTATTCAATAATTTAGACTTAAAATCAGGTTCCGTACTGTGAAACCTAATTCATAGTTCATCAAAAGATGAATGTGTTTTATCTCAAATTTTTTATTTAGAGCTGCTCTGCAAACCCACCCCCACATCTTGTCTAATCATGTTATGTGCAGAATCAACATTTTCCTTTTTTTTTTTTTTTTCTGTGTGAATAAATTTATTTTGAACTCAATACATGGTATCCAAACTATCCCAGTTTAGGAAATTAATATTTTTCATGTATGATTATGTAAACTTCGATCATTTTATATAGAGATCTGTGTGTGTGTTTGCTCACACTAGAAAACACTAGTTATGTGATCACAGCCACCATTTTAAAATGATCTATTGCAACAGCAGTTTTCAATAAATTCTATTTTAAGTTAAATATACTTGTAAGTCAGAATTTCCTTGCAGATATACCAATGTATCATAATTAGTACCCACACCAAGCTTGCAGTGAGTTCCTGGAACTGAAATAAGCCCTGATTAAATCATAAATCTCATTGCTTCAGAAATTATAAGACATATTATTGAAACTATTTACAAGAGCTATGTCACCATAATTTAATTAATTTATTTATTTACAACATTACCATGACCCCAGTGGACTGGAAGCTGGTAAATGTTGTTCCAAGTAACTCTGGTAAAATTACAGAGAAGATTATTCTGAGAGGTTTAGAAAACCACATGAAACAAAGTGCAGTCATTGGTCACAGTCAACATGGATTCACAAGGGGAAAGACCTACTTAACAATCTTAATTTACTTTTATAGGTCACCCACCTATAGGTATTGACCAAGGGAAGCCAGTTGATGTAAACCTTTAGAATTTCAGCAAATCTTTCAATTCTGTTTCTCATAGTATCATTCTGGACAAAATGTCCAACATACGGCTAGGCAAATGTGTAATATGATGGGTGAACAATTGGCTGACGGGTCAGGCTCAAAGGGTTATAGCAAATGGAGTTACATCAGACTGGCAGCCAGTCACTAGTGGGGTTCTCCAGGATTCCATTTTAGGACCAGTTCTCTTTAATGTTTTCCTAAATGGCTTGAATGCGGCAGTCAAAGCAAGTTTACAGACAACCTGAAATTGGGAGGAGCTCTTGATTCACTTGAGGTAGAGAGGTCTTTTTAAATTACATTGCAAGAATAATAGCAAATTGCTTTTAATGCAAAGTGGGAAATCTCTAGGGAAAAAATAAAAAATAAAAGCAGGTGGCTATACAGTAACATTTATTGTTATTCTTGTAAGCAAGCTACACCAATGAAACTAGGATGGGGTAGCTGAAAAGTAACTTTAGAATGGGTATTTGACAACTACATCATAATAAGGGATCACCCTTTCTTCATGTAACTGACATGTAAACAACATAGCTATGTTTCTCAAGTATTTTGTTAATATTTCTCCATCTGACTGAGAAAAACAGAATTTTCTTCACCTGGATAAGAAAGGTGAGACTCAGGCCTTGGAAAAATGTTTAGTTATTCAACAAATCTATAGTCTTCCAAGTTTAGTTTTTTTTATGAATTCTGAAAGCATACATTAAAACTGACAGCACATAATATAGAGTGAAGGATTTAATATGCTGATAAATAGATGAATTTAGTTCACAAGACTGAAATCTTGTATTGACATGATTAGATTAATCAAGAAAACCCTACAGTGGTTGAAGTTTTAAGGAAGATGGTCAAGGTCAATGTACTAACAAAGCTCAGGGAAGAACATTGGCAGTGACTGACTGTTGCATAAAAAGCTGAACACAAAGTGGCCTTTGTTTTAGACAAATGATTGTATCAGTTGAACAGATCAACTGTCTAAATCAGCTGAGTGGACAGCTATTTGCACTTAGATTTAAACAGAAGATTAGTCAATCTTGGTAAGACCAGTGTTTTTTGTTTGTTTGTTTGTTTGTTTTTAACAAAAAGACTATCTTGACCTAAAAAAAAAAAAAAGCTAGAGATGATAGAAAAGTTGTATTCTAGTTATCCCTGCTTGAGCAGTGGATTAGACCACATGACCTCCAGAGGTCTCTTCCAACCTAAATTGTTCTGTGACTCTGGTTCTGTGAATTCTATGAAAAATCCAAAGAAACAAACTTGAAGTGTTTTTTCTTTATTTTGTCACTTTTGCCAGTCCTTCTTTCCCACTGCTAAGAAGAATGAGACAAATAGAGAAAATGAAGTAAAATATAATAATGTGGAAATACTTGAAGAAAGAAACAGCAACAAAAATCTAATTCAAACAAGAAATTATTTTCAAATGAATATTTTGGAGTAATCATTCTAAAATTTTTGTTCAATGGATTATATCTCTTATTTCTATATAATTTATAATCGTCAAATCCTCATTTTAATGCTACTTTCAATCAAGGCTGAGGAATTTGAATTTTAGACAAATTATTTCATCTTTTTCTTCGTAGTGTTAGAAATTCAATTATATGGTCAGCAGACAAGAATTTGAGAACTGAACCAGATTGTACTGGTTTTGGCTGGGATAGAGGTAATTTTCTAATAACTCATATAGTGCTGTGTTTTGAATTTGTCTTCTCAAGTAACTGTTATGTGTGATGAAGCTCTGCTTTCCTGGATATGGCTGAACATCTGTCTGCCAATGGGAAGTAGTGAATGAATTCCTTATTTTGCTTTGATTCCACACACAGCTTTTTGCTTTCTCATTTAAACTGCCTTTATCTCAGTCCAGTTTTCTCACTTTTACTTTTCCAATCCTCTCCCACATCACATGGGGAAAGAAGTAGCAGACAGCTGTGTGGTGCTTAGCTTCCTACTGGGGTTAACACTGAACCGTTTTCATTTTGTTTTAAGTTTTTGAAAACCAGATAACTCAATTGAACAGCTAATGTGGACACTTATTTAGAAGAGGGGAACGTTAGATCAGTATTCTGTTTTAGAGGAATTAAATTTAATTTCTGTCATACCCCAAGTGTATGCCTTAAATTCTTTTACATCTGTGTAGTAGGTTTTGGTTTCTCTGTTGAGATTCCATTCTGATCCTGGGAAAGTTTACGACTTAGTTTTAGATGTTGCCTAAGTCTCTTTAAAGAAATGACCTTCAGCAAAACAGTTTTCTGATTCAAAATATTTTAACGGAGGGAAAATAAACAGAGTTACTAATCACACCTCTGCAGCTAGCAAAACTGAGGAAGGATGTTAAGTCCATTAATGCAAAGCAATATTTTTAATTTAGAACGTGTTTGTTATCTACATTAATCTATTTTTTTAATTAAAATTAAGTACTAATTCCTATTTATTTTTAGGATCATTCATTTTACTCTCTCTCTCTTTTAAATGTTTTTTTTTTATGTTAAATTATAAATTAAAATTTTATTTACATGCAATGTGTCAGTTCCAATGAAACACCATTTTAAAATGTTCAATAAGGAATAGAAATTTTGTTCCTAATATACATCAGGTTGTCTTCTTCTTTCTAGTCAGAAAGTAGGATAGTTCTAGGTTCTATGATGGAATGTTGCCCCTACTTCATGGTGCTGTGTGGATTTCTTCCCTGTTGTTTTTTGTTTGTTTGTTTGTTTGTGTTTTGTTTTTGTTTTTTTTTCCCTGCAGGGAGATGTGTACTGGGTCTGACTGGGATGTAGTTAACTTTCCCCTTAGCAGCCCATATGGTGCCGTGCTCTACACATGTAACTCGAAAAGCACTGATATCACACCGATATTTTATCTATTGCTGAGCAGTGCTGGCACAGCACCAAGACTCCAAATCCCCCAAAGACTGGCTGGGGGTGGGCAAGATGTGGGGAGGGGACATCACCAGGGCAGCTGACCTAAACCAACCAAAGGGATATGTCATACCATGCAAAGTCACACTCAGCAATAAAAGGTGGGAAGGGGAGAGGGGGATGCGGAGCTCACGTTATGATTCATAGAATCATAGAACCATAGAATGGCTTGGGTTGGAAGGGACCTCAAGGATCATCTAGTTCCAAACCCCCCACCATACATAGGGATATGATCCACTAGATCAGGTTTCTCAGGGCCTCATCTAACCTGGTCTTGAACACCTCCAGGGATGGGGCATCCACAACCTCTCTGAGCAACCTGTTCCAGTGACTCACCACCCTCTGAGTGAAGAATTTCTTCCTAACGTCTAAGCTAAATCTACCTTTAGTTTAAAACCATGTCCCCTTTTTCTGTCATTATCTGACTGAGCAGAGTCCCTCTCCATCTATTTTATAAGTCCCCTTTAAGTACTGAAAGGCTGCAAGGAAGTCACTCTGGAGCCTTCTCTTCTGTAGGCTGAACAGCCGCAGTTCTCTCAGCCTTTCGTCATAGGAGAGGTGCTCCAGCCCCTTGATCATCTTTGTGGCCCTCCTCTGGACCTGATCTGACAGATCAACATCCTTCTCGTGCTGGGAACTCCAAGCGGGGCCTCACAAGGGCAGAGCAGGGGGGCACAGTTACCTCCCTCCACCTGCTGGCCACTCATCTGTTGATGCAGCCCAGGATGCAGTTATCCTTCAGGGCCGCAAGCACACGCTGCTGGCTCATGTCAAGCTTCTCATCCACCAGAACCACCAAGTCCTTCTCCGCACAGCTGCTCTCAATGAATTCTTGTCCCAGACTGTACACCTGTCCAGGATTGCCCCTGCACAGGTGCAGCACTTTGCACTTGGACCTGTTGAACCTCACTTGCCCACTTCTCAAGCTCATCCAGATCACTTTGAAAGGCATCCCTTCCTTCTATTGTATCAACTGCACCACTGAGGTTGGTGCCATCTGCAAACTTGCTGAAGGTGCACTTGATCCCCCTGTCTATGTCATTGGTAAAGATATTAAACAGCATGGGTCACAGGACAGACCCCTTAGGGACACCACTTGTCACCAGCCTCCACTTGGACACACAGCCATTGACCACGTCTGTCCTCCCAGACAACTGCTAAATACATTGAGGCCCTGCTTCCCAGGATGTAGCCAAACATTGCTTGTTGATGGGAAATTGTGATGGTTTTACTCAGGTGGGCAGCCTAGCTCCACCTCAGCCATTCTCTCACTCCCCCTCCTCAAAGGGAAGGGGGAGAATATATGATGCAAAGGGCTCAAGGGCTGAGATAAGGATGGGAAGATTGCTCAACAATTATTGTAACAGGCAAAACAGACTCAGCATAGGGAGACAGTAAGATTTATTGCCTATTACTAACAAGCTAGAGAAGTGAGAAACAAAGGAAAGAAGCCAAAAACTCCTTCCCACCATCCCCCCTCTTCCGCATCCTCTCCCCAAGCAGCCTAGGAGAATGGGGGAATGGGGGCTGCGGTCAGTCCCTAATGCTTCGTTTCTGCCGCTCCTTCACGGTTACTCTCTGCCCCTGCTCCAAGTGGGGTCCCTCCTACGTGGATCCCTGAACTGATCCGTCGTGGGCTTCCCACAGGCAGCAGCTCTTCAAGAACTGCTCCAGATATGGGTCCGTACCACGGGGTCCATCCATCAGGAGCAAACTGCTCCAACCTGGGTCCCCCATGGGCTGCAGCTTCTGTCAGGTCACCTGCTCCTGCGTGGTCTCCTCTCCACGGGCTACAGGTCCGACCCGGAATCTGCTCCGACAGGGGTCCTTTATAGGCCACAGCCTCTTCAAGGTGGATCCACCTGCTCCACCGTGGTCTCCTCCATGGGCTGCAGCGTGGTACCCTGCTCCACCATGGTACTCCATGGGCTGCAGGGAGACAACCTGCCTCACCATGGTCCTTACCACAGGCCACAGGGGAACTTCTGCTCCGATGCCTGGAGCACCTCTCCTCCTCCCTCTTCATTGACCTTGGCACCTGCAAGGCTGTTTCTCACTCCTCTCTCTCTCCCAGCTGCTGTTCTGCAGCAGTTGTTTTTTTTTTTTTTTTTTCCCTCTTAAATATTCTCTCACAGAGGCGTAAACAAAATTGCTTATTGGTTTGGCTCTGGCCAGCAGCGGGGCCTGGGTTTATTTAACATGGTGCAGCTTCTGGATTCTTCTCAGAGAAGCCACCCCTATGGCCCCCTTGCTTAATCTTGCCACTTAAACCCACCACAGAAGTAGAGAATAATTTTTTTTCTCCCCTCTTTGTTTTTCCTTTAATTAAATTACACTTATCTCAACCCATGAGACTTTTTCTTTCCCATCATATTTTCTTCCCCACCTTTCCCTTTGAGGAGGAGGAATTAGAGAGTTTAGCAGTCCCTCACTGTGAAACCACCACAATATGGAGGTAAGATTTAATTATGAAACAAATACTATTATTTTCTTTGTGTTTACTTTGAGTCACTTCTTTGACATCAACCTGAGGTTTTCTGACAATGATTGTGATGTCAGAAGACTGTGACTTCAGCTGGAGGAATAAACAGAAGCAGCAGATGAATTCTTATAAAATAAGAAGCGCTTCCATAAAAATGCCTTTGTTAATAAGAAACAGGAAAAGGAAAAAAACAGAAGAGATGTGACATATTTAGGTTGACTTTTTCCCCTAAAAAGAATGTCCTTAAATATTCAAGATGTATCCCAAACTTGCTTATTTCTATAATCTTTTCTTGTAACTCTTAACCCGTTACAGACTTTTATTTTTTCTTTTTCTTTTTCTTTTTTCTTTTTTTTTTTTTTTTTTTTATGGAGCCTCCAGATATTTCTGTTAATTATTATGATTACTTAAACTTTCTTATTCGCTCTGCACATATAAAGTTACTTATGAAGTAATACCATAGCCATGCTCTGTGACCTCATGATTTATTCCTACAGTTATTGTATCATGCTACACCTACAGTTTAATAGGTGTAATTGAATACCTAGCTGGAAGATAGTTGCAGTCTTAATGTGGAAACAGAAAGTTGTAATTTCTCTATATTCTTCTTTGTATCTGCATTTGACACACATTTTACATTTAGAATATTCACACATTAAATATTCAATTCAAATTCATCTTAAAATACCTATCGTCAAAAGTAAAACTATGAATTATTATAATACACTAAAAATATATAGATAAACAATCAGTTTGTGAAAGATTGTATAAAATCAGTTCTTGAAGGGAAAAATATTAAAAAAAAAGAGAGAGAAAAGAAAGAAAAAGCATCCACTAGCACATCAGTATAGTACTTTCACAGTACATCCCCTACTTTTCATACAAAATATGCAACATTTTTAATACAAGACATACAATATATGAGCTACATTGGACAAAAATTAAACTCAACCACACAATTTTTCGAAGTCCACAATCCCTTCTCTTCATAGGACTCTTCATAAGTCTCTTGATTACTCCCAGCTGTGTTAGCAGGATATCTAGGGAAAATAACTACTTTCTCAGGTAAGTAGGTCTGTAGCTATGGCAGGTTTGATCTTGGCTGGCTGGCAGAATCCCACCCAGCTGCTCTCACTCCTTCTCCTTAACAGGAAACAGGAGAAACATAAAATGGAAGAGCTTGAGAGTTGATATAAGGACAGGAAGATCACTTACTGTCATGGGTAAAGCAGACTCAACTTGGGAAAGATTTAGTTTATTTCCAGTAACAAGCAAAGACAAAACTAAAACCACCTTCCCTCTGAATTATCCCCACCTTCCTTCTTCACAGGCTCAATTTCACTCCCTTGTTCCTAGCAGTTCCACCTCCTCCCTATATGAGGGATGCATGGGGTGGGGGGTGGGAAGGCTTGCAGTCAGTTCATAACACTCCATTAGGCTTTCCCCTGCTCCAGTGTGGAGTCCTTCTCATAGGATAGTCCTTCAAAACTGCTCCAGTGTGAGTCCTTCCACAGGCTGCAGTTCTTCAAGGACTGTTTGAGCAAGGGTCTATTTCATACCATGGGCTGCAACCATTCAGGAACAGACTGATCCAGCATGGGTCCTTCATAGGACTCAATTACTGCCAGAAAGCCTGCTGCAGTGTGGGCTCCCCTGGACAAGCCACAGTTCTGCCAGGAGCCTGCTCCTGCATGGTCTCTCCATGAGCTGCAGCTTCCTGCATGGCATATTCAACTGCTCTGGAGAATCTCTGCTCCAGCACCTGGAGCACTTCTTCTCTGACCTTTGTGTCTACAGAATTGTTTCTCTCACATTTTTTCCCCCCATTCTCCTCTCACAGAACAGCTGGGCAGAGGTTTTTGCCCATGCTTAAGTGTATTATCACTGATGCACCGCCACTGGCTTGGCTGATGCGCTCAGCTCTGTCCTGCAACAGTTCCACTGGAGTCAGCTGGAAATGGCTCCGTCCAACATGGGAGCAGTCCCTGGCCTGTTCTCACAGAGGCAACCTCTGCAGCCCCCCTGCTGCTAAAACCTTGTCATATAAATCTAGTACAGTAGCCTACCTGCTGAGATAAGAAATCATAATCAAGTTTCTTGACAATATAAAAATAATTTTGCAGATTCTCATTTAATATTTATTGTTGTGAAATATTTCTATTATATTTTCCACTCTCTCTCTATATATATAAAAGGATGTTTTCTTGCTATAAATAAATGAAGAAGATTTACCATTTCCTCTGGTGAGATTTAAACTCCTCCATGTTACTTTAAAAAGTGTTTTAATCTTCCTTTCTGATTTGAACCCTCTAAATATGGTGGCTTTGAAATGTGACATCTTTTACAAGATTGACATCAGTGAGATGAAAGTTGTGAGAAGCAAGGAGTTCAGATGAGGAAATGATATGACAACAGCTAGGCTTATGAAGAATTCTATGTGTTAAAATCATAAGTAAAAGAAAAAGCTGTATTCAATAAAAGGTAAAATGCTCTGTCAGTATCTTAGTTACAAAAAGAGAAAAGCAAAGGTGGTTTTTGTGTTGGAGACAGCTTGAGAGTGATTCTTTTTGAATAATAAAATATTTTGATTTATTTGCAAAAATGAAAGATATAATGAAAAATTTATCTAGGTCAGATCACTGGAATGGCTGAGGATTATAAGCACTGATGCCATATTTCCTTACACAGTAAAGGCTGCAGTTGAGGCCCTGTTCATATCACTTTTTTAAAGATATGAAGTTTGAGATGGCTTATTCCTTGGAGAAAACAGTCTGACAAAGGGGTTCACAGGAAAAAAATAAGGTGGGAAGAACAAACATTTACATACAGAAATGCTGATCATTTGATAAAACTAAAAGACAATGGCCAAATTCAGCTGTACTAATAAATAAGGAGAGACACAGAACATAGGAAGGTTGTTCCAGCAGGATTATCCAATTGATGATTCCTAAAAAGTGAGAATGACACACAGACCTGGCAAGACAAATGGAGATGAACACAAAATACAAAACATCCCAGTCACACTAACTGGCAGGCTAACAAGCTACAGATAACACTTTACAGGAATGATGAACCTCTAACTCCAGTAGCTGGCACTAATTCCACTTGCACATGCAGGTCCCCCCAACAGACTCCTGCATCCAAGTCATTTATTAAAACATTAAAAAGAATTAGCCCAAAAATGAAGCAACAAGGAACCGCACTAGTGACTGGCTGCCAGCCTAACATAGCTCCATGTACTATAATCCTTTGAGCCTGATCCATCAGCCAGTTGTTTACTCATTGCATTACATATTTGTCTAGCTATATGCTGGACATTTTCTCTAGAATGATACTGTGACAAACAGTATCAAAAGTTTTGCTGAAATCCAGAAAGATTTTGTCATTTAGACATCCCCAGCCTGTGGTGCCAGCAACTGAAGAGAATAGGGACCCAACATCAGCTATTGGATGGAGTGGAGGTCTTCTACTCCCAGCCACTGGGGCAGGTGCTATGTGTGTTCCCAAACCAGATGTTGGGAAGAGGGTGCACCAGCATGAGTGAGGCAAGTGCAGGGATCTGCACTGGCCGCTGGAACAGCACGTGTAGGTTGCAGCCCATGTGCCTGGCGCTGGCTGCTGTCACGGTGGGGGTTGGGGGTGGGGGTGGGGAAGGAATGTGATTTTCCCAACCTTGTGTGCACAGGGTGTCCATGTGTATCCTACAGCAACCTTGAAGCTGGACTAGCCAGAAATTGATGGGGCCTGGGATCCAGATCAGGGATGAGGTGGGTGGGCAGTCCATGCTGGTACAACCAGGAAAACTTGTACATGTGGTGTACATGAGGGGTTGGTGAGTGAATACTTGTGTGCTTGCAGGAAACTTCCAGCCAGACTAGGCAGCAAGTAGGTGACCCGTGAAGTGGGTAAGGGGCCTGGGATCCAGGCAAGGATTCTGGACACAGAGGCTGCACCTGTATTTGAAGAATCCAGGCAAGGAGCCCAGGATGCAGGCAAGAGTGCTGAACAGACAGAGGGGGCATGCTGGGTACTCAAAGGATCCACACGCGTGTACGTATGCTTGTGAACCTAGCGGGTGGTGTGATTGCATGTGCCTCCAGTAGGGAACTTCTATCTCTACCAGCCAGAGAGGAGGAAAGGGGTCTCATCCGTCTGTGTCTATGTTTCATGTTTGTTGTTGAAGGCAGAATTGACTGTGGCAGCCTCTATGAATGGTCATGCTGGTGTCTTTTCACTGTCTGTGTCTGTCTGTGTGTCTCTGGGATACATGCTCAGCTTTGCTACTGGCTGAACATGCGAAAAGGGAAGTGGCAGCTGCATCCCCCAGCCTGGGCGGAGACCCTTGTTCCCTGGGCACTGGGCTGGGTGCCAGCGGCCAGACAGAAGCAATCCTGGTCCAGAGCAGCTGGAGGAGGAAGCCAAGTTCTTTATTTTCATTAGCAATTATGATTTCAGTAAAGTTAAAATAAATAGTTAAAAAATGCTAGTTCAAGACAAATGCAACTTTCATTTCTGAATTCAGAATAAAAGGAAAGAACAAAAAAGCATAATGTCAGAGCCCTTAAGACACTTCTTTGCCTCACTGGCCCTGTCCAGCACTCCAGGGCTCCCCCAACATTTCCCATGGCCCAGGACCCCACTTCATTCACCTTGTGCTGTCAGCCCCTGCCCCAAGAACATGCAGCAGGACCAGTCTCCAGCTCCCCGCAGCCCTGTCCTGCTGTCACGGGCCCTGCTGAATTCATGTCCCATCCCAGCCTCTGCTTGTCCCTTTCCACAGGGAGATATCCAACACCCAGACTGGGGCTGCCCTCTTTGCCCCCTCAACTGCCCTGCTCCAAGCCGTGTTGTTGGAACAGGCCCTGCCCTGCCCAAGCGCCTGGGGAGCTGTCACCGCTCCTGGCCCTGGCCCCAGGAAGCCACCAGCCTATGCTGTGCTAGACAGCTAAATTAACTAAATTTCCTTTACAACGAATTATGTAAATTTGAAAATTGTTAATTATGTATTACACTTAGCAATCCATACAATTTATGGTCAACTATTTTTGTTTTACCATGTAAACTAATGCATGCCCTGAGAACTCTGGTTTCACAATGAAAAAAAAATAAAAAATAAAAAAAAAAATCCCTTGTATACAATAGGAGCCAAACGAGTATGCTAGCAATGCAAATCTAATAGATAACTTTTTGTCAGTAACCACAAACAAATGGTTTCTTTCATTTCATGTCAGATATAATCTGTTCCCACTGTGAGAATAAGGGTAATCAAGAAATATTTCCTAAGTTAATTTCATGAAAAAGAAAAAAAAGAGTACTGTGATAAACATTTAATAAGACAGAACACAGAACTCTTTGAGTTTCATGAAGCTGACATTAATTTTGTTTGTAAGATTCTAAAATGTGTGACCCAGACACAAACCTCCCTCCCTCATCTCTGTGGGAACACAAAACTGAGCATAGGACTGTTAAACAAAAAGTACTATTGTGACGTCATCAACCTTTTACAGAAAGGCTATTGTATTCATTGTATTTGAAGTGCAGCATTTCTCAAAGATGCTGATTTCTGTCCAAAACTTAGCCTATAATAAGCTATTGGACATTATCTTAGCTCTTTTGTCATGGATCTTCTTGGATCCAAATAAGTCATTTTTGTCAAACCTCACTATGAAATGGCAAAGTATAATGATGTTGCATAGTAACAATTTGTGGCCCAATCCTTGCTGCCCAATTAGACAAACATCAATACAGTCTAAACGGATTTGCATTTAGTAGTATAAACTTTAGTAGTATAAACTATTATTTGCATTTAGTAGTATAAACAAATTCAATACAATCTAAATGGATTTGCACTTAGTAGTGCGAAGTAAACTGTACAAATTCAGACTGCTGAAGTTCCTCCTACAATGTTCATAGACCTAGTCTGGCAAATTTTCAGGGCAGACATGAATAAAAATGGTTTCCTGACTCGTTGCTTTACTGTCATGTGTGATCACCTCATCTAATCTCATAACACTATGTTATAATGCTTGCATGTCCTTGCGATGTTAATGATTTTTAAATGACACAAAATTTTATTTCAATCATGCATTTTTAAAAGGTCATTTTCAGTGTTTTATGGTTTCCTCTATTTTTTATTTTTTTTTTTGGGGGGGGGGTATTATTTTCTCTCAGAAATCTAAATTAGTATTCCCCTACAAATGACAATTATTTTTCATGCAGGAATTATTGATCTCAGCTCTGCAAACCACATTTAGTCAATAGTCTAGTGAACCCAATAGTGCATAGCAAAGTAGACTGAATTTTGAGGGGAAAAAAAAAAAGGAGAGGAAAAAAAAAAAGAGAGAATTATAGAATCATAGAATCATTTAGGTTGTAAAAGACCTCCAAGATCATCAAGTCCAGCCATTAAACTCAAACTTCCAAGTCTACCACTAAACCATGTCCCTAAGCACCTACACAACATTTGAATGCCTTCAGGGATGATTACTCAACTACTTCCCTGGGCGTCCTGTTCCAATGCCCCACAACCATTTCAGTGATTTTTTTTTTTCTTAATATCCAACCTAAACCTCCCCTGGCACAACATGAAGCCATTGAACATGAACATGAACATGAAGCCATGAAACCAGCTAGTGGTTGCCATTCCTTGTTTGTACCTATGCTACTGCAACAGTCATTCATAAAAAGCTGAAATCTCTATCTCCACCTTCTTGGGAAGGAGGAAGAGGAGGACAGCTCACCTCGCTGAAAAAAATTGTCTTGAGACTTTCCACGGGATGTCCAGTGCCCTACGCTGTGGTTGGTGAGTGCTGGTACACAGCCAAATGCTCACTCACTACCCCTCCTGAGCAGGATGGGGGAGAAAATAGGATGAAAAAGCTCAAAGGTCAAGAAAAAGACAGGGAAATCACTCACCAGTTACCATCACAGGCAAAACAGACTTCACTTGGGAAAAATTAATTTATTGTCAATTAAAATATATTTGGGTAGTGGGGAAGGGGGAAGGGGGAAGGGGAAGGGGAAGGGGAAGGGGAAGGGAAGGGGAAGGGGAAGGGGAAGGGGAAGGGGAAGGGGAAGGGGAAGGGGAAGGGGAAGGGAAGGGGAAGGGGAAGGGGAAGGGGAAGGGAAGGGAAGGGAAGGAAGGGAAGGGAAGGGAAGGAAGGGAAGGGAAGGGAAGGGAAGGGAAGGGAAGGGAAGGGAAGGGAAGGGAAGGGAAGGGAAGGGAAGGGAAGGGAAGGGAAGGGAAGGGAAGGGAAGGGAAGGGAAGGGAAGGGAAGGGAAGGGAAGGGAAGGGAAGGGAAGGGAAGGAAGGGAAGGGAAGGGAAGGGAAGGGAAGGGAAGGGAAGGGAAGGGAAGGGAAGGGAAGGGAAGGGAAGGGAAGGGAAGGGAAGGGAAGGGAAGGGAAGGGAAGGGAAGGGAAGGGAAGGGAAGGGAAGGGAAGGGAAGGGAAGGGAAGGGAAGGGAAGGGAAGGGAAGGGAAGGGAAGGGAAGGGAAGGGAAGGGAAGGGAAGGGAAGGGAAGGGAAGGGAAGGGAAGGAAAGGAAAGGAAAGGAAAGGAAAGGAAAGGAAAGGAAAGGAAAGGAAAGGAAAGGAAAGGAAAGGAAAGGAAAGGAAAGGAAAGGAAAGGAAAGGAAAGGAAAGGAAAGGAAAGGAAAGGAAAGGAAAAAAAAAGCAGGGTTAGAATTGAGAGTTATGGTTAATACACAGCAATTTCTCTCTGTACCTCCTTACTGCTCACAATCTTCCCTTGCTCCAGTGTGTGTCCTCTGCAGGACAGTTTCTGTCAGGAAAATCTGATCCAGCATGGGGCAGATCTGCCACAGCCTTCAGTTCCTTCAGAAAATATCCATCTCCTCCAGCATGGCACCTCCACAGGCTACAATAGACATCTGTTCCAGTACCTGCACCTCCTCCTTTTCTTTCTTCTCTTTTTTTTTTTTTTTTTTTTTTCCACACTGCTGTTTTTCACTCAGTTTGTTCTGTCTTCCCATCCGTCTGGCATGTTTTGCAATTTCTTAACTATATTTTCCCAGAGGAGCCAACAGGTTGGCCGATGGTCTCAGCCATGTCCTGTGGTAGGTTCACTGAAGTCTGGTTGTTGTCAGGCACAAGGCGGCCCCTGCCTCTTCTCAAAGAGGCCACCTCTATAGTCCCCATGCTGCCAACACTTTGCCACCCGATGCACTGTGCCAAAACCCACGGCTAATATCAGCTTAATTTTTTTCCTTGGGGTACCAGCAAATCTCAGGGGAACCCGGAGCCTCTCTCTCTCCAGTCTCAGAAAATCTGAAAATGTGAGAAAGAATTATAAGACCGCTTAATTTTTTTTTGGAAATAAAATAATAAACAGGGTTGCTGACACTGACTCTTAAATATTAGCATAGTCATCTCAAACCTTCATGTATCCCCACACCCCTGACCTTTACCTTTCATTGCTTGCTCCATCCATACTGTTTAACATTGCCTCTAATGTTTCACATTCCTTTCCACAGTTCACAGAAAAGCAGATATCATAGAATCATAGAATGGTTTGGGTTGGAAGGGACCTTAAAGATCATCTAATTCCAACTTTCCAACTCCCCTGCCCCAGTGGAAGGGCAGGGACAACTTCCACTAGACCAGGTGGCTCAAAGCCCCATCCAGACTGGCATACTTCTCCTGTTCCAGTGCCTCACCACCCTCTGAGTAAATAATTTCTTCCTTTTATCTAATCTAAATCTATTTTTTTAATTATTTTTTTAAGCCAATACTCCTTGTCCTATCACTACATTTCCTGATAAAAGTCCCTCTCCAATTTTCTTACAGGCCTCCTTTAGGCACTGGAAGGCCACTATAACATCTTCCCAGAGGCCTCTCTTCTCCAGAATGAACAACACCACCTCCATCATTCTGTCTTCATAGGAGAGGTGTTCCCTTTGATTGTCCTCATAGCCCTCCTCTGGACTCATTCTAATAGGTCTATGTCCTTCTTATGCTGTGGGCTCCAGAGATAAATGCAGTACTCTAGGTGGGCTCTCATTCAAGCAGAGTAGACAGGGAGAATCACCTCCCTCACCCTGCTGGTCATGTTTCTTTTTGATGCAGCCCAGAATACAGTTGGCTTACTAGGCTGCAAGTACACATTGCCAGCTCATGTTGAGCTTCTCATCTACATAACCTCCAAGTCATTCTCTTCAGGGCTGCTCTCAGTCCATTCTCCACTCAGCCTGTATTTGTGTTTGGGATTGCCCTGACCCAGGTGCAGGATCTTGAACTTGGCCTGGTTGAACTTCATGAGGTTAACACAGGCCAGCCTCTCAAGCCTGTCCAGGTCCCTCTGGATGGCATCCCTTCCTTCCAGCATGTTGACTGCACCACACAGCTTGTTGTCATTGGAAAACTTGCTGATTGCACTGGAAAACTTGATCCCACTGTCTCCCTGTCACTGACAAAGATGTTAAACAGTGCCCATCCCAATACCAACCCCTGAGGAATACCACTCATCACTGGTCTCCATTTGGACATTGAGCTGTTGATCGCAGCTCTTTGAGTGCGACCATCCAGCCAATTCCTTATCCACTGAGTGGTCCATCCGTCAAATCTATATATCTCCAATTTAGAGACAAGGATGTTGTGCAGGACAGTGTCAAATGATTTGTGCAAATCCAGGTAGATAACATCAGTTTTGCTTCCCCTATCCACCAGTGAAATATCCCAAGAAAGAGAAAGTTTCCTTCCTTTGAAGTAAAATGCAGTTTTGTTTTTTGCAGTTTTGTTTTTCACATAAGAAAATACTTATGGCTGTAGAGAGTGAAAAAAAAAATCACTTTGGGATTCTGCTTATTGTGTTGTAAGAGAAAAATAAATAAATAAAATGTCATCTTTAGACAGAAAATGGTGGCAAAGAAGGGAAGAGAAAGAGACAAGCTTTGAAAAGGAGGATTTAGAAGAACTATGGAGAAGTGAAGAAGTGAGGAAGCGAAGAAGCTTGACACTGGACAAAGGCAAAAGAGTTATACATATGAGCGTATGGAGGCATCCACATGAGAAACTGTTTTGCACACCACAAAAATAATTCACTAACAATATTCTGGTAACTATATATAAAGCCAATTTCTGGTGTAGAGTTACAGAAAATGCTTGAATCACAAAAGATGTGTCACACTCTCCTACATATGTTTTGGGAAAAGGTCTCTTACCTGCCGCCACAAAATACAGAGCAAGCCTATGCTGATATGCCATGTAAATGTTCTTTATGCATTAAAAGCTGATAGAGTGCTGATGTCAGATTCAGTCTGAGTAAATCTGAGGAAAGTGACTTTTGATCACCCTTTCTGTAATTATTATCTCAGACTTGTGTGAGAACAGGAGGCTAAGAGGTGATCTGATTTCTCTATACAGCTTCCTGAGGAGGGGAAATTGAGAGGGAGTTGCCCCGGACCCCTGGAAATGACAGGATGCATGGGAATGGTGCAAAGCTGAGCTAGGTTCAGACTAGGTCTGAAGAAAAATTTCTTTAATGTGAGGGTAGTCAAACATTGGAACAGGCTTTCTAGAGAGGTGGTTCATGCACCATACCTATTCAAGAGGCATTTGCGTTCAAGAGGATAATGCTCTTAATAATATGCTTCAAGTTTTGGTTACCCTTGAAGTTGGACTTGATAAGCTTTGAAGGTCCCTTCCCACTGAGTTAATTTAGTCTAGTCCAGCCTAGCCTATAACTTCCACTGCCCATGAGCAAGTCGCTCTGTTCCTGCTTCCACAACGTCAAGGGGAAGAACTTCTCCTTTAGAGAGGTCCTGGTTCACTCCAAGAGCAGCTTACCAAGAAACACCAGTTTCTTTCTCCTCCCAAAGAAGTAAAATCCTGATAGCTAATTGTTACTTGCTTCTAACGGAAAGAGATAAGAAGTACTAGATTGTGCTTGGAGAAGGACCGTAACAGCTAAACTTGAATTAATGCACCAGAAAAACTCTGGATTAAGAATCTCCAAGCATTTAACACAAAAATCAAAAACTACCTTCTGCAAAATATGTTTCTATGTATTTATGTGCAAATGCATTAGGCGTTAGGATGTATACTGTGGGGTAGGGAAAAGGTGGCATGGAAAAGGCATACTACAATGTTCACAGGGAAAGGTTTTTTGTTTGTTTGTTTGTTTGTTTGTTTGTTTTCCCCTGAAATACAAACTTAATGCATGTTGAGGGGCTTTACTAAACTATTTTCCTTTCATATAATCATTTAAGAAAAATACATTTGCTGCTCTCAGAAACACACCATGCTCTCTAAAGTGATCCATATTCTACTTCAAGTCTACACATGGTTATTTAAAATTCTTAGTAGATAAAGACCTTCAAGTCATGAAGATACATTATACTCCGAAACACTAATGATAATAAAAATGCTTAACACATTATACTGCATACCAGTTAAACAGACTAAAACTAGAAAATCATTCAAAATTAAGGAAAAAAAGTCAGGAAGGAATTCTAAAATCTCTTAAACAAACTAAAGAGTCTTACAGCCTATAAACTTTCAAAGACATTAATTATTCTATGTCATCACAGAGATTTTTAATATTTTAGAAATGAAGGCTAGATTGTCTAGCTCCCAGTTAAATATTAAATTTAGAAATGTATACAATTTAGTAAAATTAATCCTGCAATCCTATAGTTTCCTATAGTTTGTCTGCAAAGATAATTTAATTTTAACTGTAAATTTGTGATGGGTATTCTTCTCAATTCCATGAATTTTCTGAAAATACAGAATTAATTATTCTGAGCAGACTTCATCTGTTTGCTATAACATTATTTACAAACAATGTATTCACTTTTCAGAAGAAAAATCTGACTGAGTGAAGGGGAAGTCATTCTGAAAAAATGTAGTAAGATCCCTCAGCTTTTAGAAAACCTCTGCAAATACTACAGTGAAAAGATTGCATTTAATTTAATTGCTTGTATATTTCTACATTTGTGAATATTGACAGATATTAAGGTGAAAATTAAAAATATTTTACTTTCTTTAAGGTATTTCTGTCAGTGTTGGTTTGAGTCTGAAGGAAATCTTTGCCCCCCTTCCTTTCTGAATTCCTATGTATTATCTCTAACTGAAAACCTCAATAACAATAATTATTTTTTCATTATGAAATAATGGCATGACCTGCACATAATGCAGAGCAATTATTTTATTCATTAATATCTGGAAATCCTACAATGATTAGTAAACACTGGCTTTACCAAAACAAAGTTTGGTCACAAGGTGAATTTATGCTTTAGGAAGATTTTATTTTATAATCGATTTTTTAAAGGAGTTTGGAGTTTTTGATCATGAGTTTTTTGTTGTTGTTTTGATGTGTTTTGTTTTGTTTTCTGGAAAGAAAAATATTTACATGCTTTGAAGGTAAAAGAGAGTCTCTGTGGATGAAGATACTACAAATGACCAAAGGATAGTATGCATATTGATACCATTCTTTGACTAAAGAACAATTGTCTGAGATTTTTAGGTAGAATTTAGAGAACAAAAAAGAAATATCACCCCATAGTCATGGGGGGCAGGGTGAATATTTTAGTAGGGATTTCTCAGTACATCAGTCTAAATAAGACTCAGAACAAGGTCAAGAAGTTTTTTGTTTGTTCGTTTGTTTGGTTTTGTTTTTCAGAAATTAAGAACTGTAAGCATGAAGAAAGAGGTTTGCTACATTTAGGAATGCAAAAGAAAAATAAAATTAGTTATGCATATATCTGTATTACTATTTCTGTCTCCTCCTACACTATATATTTATTCAAGAGGTCTAAGAAGATGATTTAAGTGATCTAAGAGGGAGATGAGACAGGCAGTTTCATCAATGTTTTAGTATATATCAATAATAATAAATATTCTTGGAAAGTAGCCCCATGCTTATTGCATTTTTGTTTGCATTTTACTTTATCCTACTCTACATTTCTCTTTTGGATCATGCACTAGATCAACATAAAAATAACACTGATGAATGAATATGAATTCAGTGTCAATGTGTCTTTGTTGTTGGTACATGACCAGAATGCGCATCTGTTCCATCATGAATGCTTACAGTTTGTTATGTATTTTTAGTTCTTTTGTTGTTGTTTTTGTTTGCTTTTAATCAAAAAGATTAGTAGATAATCTGATTTAAATGGTTCAGGGCACCATGAACCATATGGCACCCTCATTGTGTGTATCACACTGTAGCAAGACACACATTTTAATGTCATAACTATACTCAAACTGTAGAAGGTACAGTGTGTGAAAAAAATGTGGAAGGCCTTGGACACTTACATTAGAAACACATGCCTACCTTCATTTATATATATGAATTACTGTCTATTTGGCATTGTAGAGAGCATAGACATCTGCAGTCTACAGGTAAATTATACTCAAATCTGTAGAGTCTATTTGTGACTTCAAATATAAAAATATGAGCTAACTCAGACCAGTGTATTGCCTGCCTGCATTACTGCAGGCATTACTGGTGACCCACAGCCACACACTGATTTACTTGGTCAAACATATATCCAGGGTCATCTGAAATACTCTCATGATTTCCTGCCAGGCCTTCTGTCAATGCTCCATAATGACTTGGGTGTCTTGTGGCCCCTATTTCATGTCTGCCAACCACATGTGGATATCTTGAATCCCTTAGGGCACGTCAAGTGATCAAATAGAACCGGATGACTATGTTTAGGCAATTAATTCCACACCTATTTTCTCTCTCAAGTCCCAACTTGAGGCTGCTGTCAGTGTAATAATACTGCAAAGTATTTCATGAACGTGTATCATCTATTTCATCAAAAATTACCATGTCTGTGTTGGTGTATCACACAGAAATTGATCAGGTTTCTTCTTCATTTTTCAAATTGTAAATAAGCATCATTCTGAGAATCAAACAACAGATAAAAATTCTCAATGCAAAAATGTATATGACTGTGCAATACACCAGTAAAAGTGAACCTATGTTTTAAACAAACAAGCAAACAAAACCACACTGGCAGAGCAACATCTGATAGTACAAGTTCCTTCTAGATCACAGAATCATAGAATGGCTTGGGTTGGAAGGGACATCAAAGATCATCTAGTTCCACCCCCCCTGCCATAGGCAGGGATGCCACCCACTAGATTGGGTTGCTCAGGGCCTCATCCAACCTGGTCTTGAACACCTCCAGGGATGTGACATCCACAGCCTCTCTGGGCAACCTGTTCCAGTGTCTCACCACCCTCTGAGTGAAACATAGATGTAAACATAACACATACATATATGTATTTATATTATACATTTATATTTATGTCTGTGTATACAATGTTTATTATTTGAGTATGTATAACTAAAATACACATATCAGCATATTCTATTTGTATGGTGTATATATGTAGAGAGAATTTTCTTCAAAATGGCAATTATACAACGGTCAAACAGTCATACTAATAAATGTAAGCAAAGAAAATAATATAAATATAAACATAAGGCAAAAAGGGTAAAAATCTCAAAGATGAAGACCAAAAACTCTATTCATCAGGAATTGTTTAACCTTTATTAGCAATTCATTATGACCAAGGAATCACTATTATGCCCTTTACATGTTTATTAATCCTTTAAAAATGTATTTACTTCAGAAAAGTAATTTATTTCTTTTTAATTCATTCATGATTTGTCCTCATGATAATTGAAAAGTTTGATTCCCTAAGACAAACAAGGTGGCAAGAGGAATGGAACATTTTTCACCACACCTTTATAATGAGACTTTCAATATTACATTTAAAACACTTAATATCTTTGTGCTGTATTTTGAAGTAGTTACCAGAATCTTTTAAGTAATTTTCTTCAGTTAAAGCTTTCAATACTTAGGCAGATACTAGAAATTATGTGTACACCTATATAAGCTAATGTTTCTATTTTCTTTAAATATTGCTTCTTATTAGATTCTCATACATATCCATAACACTTTAAATTAGAGTCTGTGCTATGTTTATATTTATGGAAATTATTCTTTCACATTCATTCATCCAATCAGCCACTAAATATTACTGCTTATTCTCCTATTCATAAATCTCGTGTTTAATTACTTTAAAGCTCCACAGAGAGGAGTAAAATCAGCATGCTATGCAACTGAAAGAACAACCCACCAGCCCTACACCCTGCTGATATTTATTGTGTGTTAACAGTGATAGAACCTGATATAACTTAATTTTTTATTTTAGCAAAAACTTCAAGACCCTTCATGCAGTGTGAGTCTAGTCATTGTAACAGAGCTATGGCTCATAACAGACATAGGGTTAGTTTCTCAAATGTTACTTTAAATGAGTGAAAATCTGATCAGCAAATACAGAAATTAAGCATTTTTCTTTCATACAATAGATTCTGCAGAATTACAAGATTGTGATCAAGGGTACCATATGGAAAGCTGCTATTAATTCATATATTTTTAGTAATCGAATCAAGGTACTAACCACTAGCATGCCAATTATTTTATTTGTTGCAAAAATAATGAATTCCAAATGACCTGTAAATTATATGTATATATTGAAAATCATTTATATATATACCCTATGATATCATGACATGAAAGACTTCACAGAGCTGAAAAACTGTTTTTCTTTACCAGCACTAAAAATTTTAAATTTGAAAACAAAATAATTAAAATGTGAATCACTACAATGAATCCTGATGGGGAATTTCAACCACCCAGGTGCCTGCTGGGAAAGTTATGCAGCAGGCTGTAAGCGATCCAGGAGATTCCTGGAGTATGTTGAGGAAAACTTCCTGGCCTGGGTATTAGACAAACCAAGTGTTACTGGACCCGGTGCTTGCCAGTGCAGATGAACTAAATAAAGAGGTTAAGATTGAAGGCAGTCTGGGCTGCCAACCATGCCCCAGTTGAGTGCCTAAGAAGCTACTTAGATGGCAGTATGTAACTAGCAGTACAAATGAATAGCAAGCCCCTTTTCAGCTGATATTTTTGCAATACGTCTCTCTTTTCCCTCTTTCAACACTTCTTCAGAATGTATTCTGAAAATAAGGAAGCTGTGCCATGGTTATTAACTGCAAAATGAATCTGAATATTTACAGTGCATGGCATAGAGAATATATTCCTAACAGGTAAACACGTCAAAGAAATACTGCTTCTGCTTTTCCTAAGATTCTGATATAATTGTGCTTCTGGCCTTGACAGCACTAAATCTGTGGTGTACTATGCCAAATAAAGAGGAAATACTGCTGAACAAAAAGAAAGAACTGTGTTCTGAGAATGAATATGAACCTTCCCTGTGGCATAATGAGATTTCTTTATTTTCCTTAAAGAAATTATTGTTTTCTCAATGGAGAAGTGCATTATAGTAAGAAAAACTGACAAAAACTGAAAGGAAAAATAAGGAGTTTTAATTTACTTTGTTATTAGATTTTTTTTTTTTTGGTAATTAATCCATTTGTATATTTATCATTTTAAAATGATAAAAGGTAAACAATCACTTATATGACACATTTACTCTTGTCTTTTAATCCACTTTGTTTGTTGTGGATGCCATTTGCTATGGAAATTATTTTAAATATAACAACAACAATGGATGCATTTTTCCTTTTTAACTTGATTCCGCCAGAGACATTTTACAGCCAGAGGCATAACTGAAAGGAAGTCAGCAAAATCTTTTGTCTAAGATAGACAGAACTGTTCTACCTCCTTTGTATGCAATCCTATCTACAGGTAACAGGAAGTCAGAACTGAGCTGTAGTATATGATGAAAATCCCCCTTCAGCAAGAGGGATTTACTCTTGGCAGATAAACAGAGCAATACTCATCCTTGGTCTACATCCTGTCAAGTACTGTAATTGAAAATCATCATTTTATGCTTGTGCTCTTTATGATCTTTTGATATTTATTCAGCTATTTTTCAATTTCTCTTTCATTTTTATTCTGATTTAGCACACTTTTACCATACATTAAATTTAGAAAATAACAGAGAATGTTACAGAGTATATAAAAATTAACAGAAATGCCTTTTTATTATTTTTGTATTTATATGTTTCCTTCTTTCAGTGTGTAAGATCTTAAAGCGTATGAGTCTTCACTGCACCCAGGAATTTCCAGCTGCATATTTCTCCTAAAATGGAGTTCATATCTAAATGGAGTTCATATCTAAATGGAGTTCATATCTCCTTCTATGACCAAGTGACGTGCTTGGTGGATGAGGGAAAGGCTGTGGATGTGATCTATCTTGACTTCAGTAAGGCTTTTGACACCGTTTCCTACAACATTCTTCTCAAGAAACTGGCTGCTCGTGGCTTGGACTGGCGTACGATTTGTTGGGTTAAAAACTGGCTGGATGGCCAGGCCCAAAGAGTTGTGGTGAATGGAGCCAAATCCAGTTGGAGGCCGGTCACTAGTGAAGTCCCCCAGGGCTCAGCACCAGGGCCGGTCCTCTTTAATATCTTTATCGATGACCTGGATGAGGGGATTGAGTGCACCCTCAGTAAGTTTGCAGACGACACCAAGTTAAGTGCGTGTGTCGATCTGCTCGAGGGAAGGAAGGCTCTGCAGAAGGATCTGGATAGGCTGGACCGATGGGCTGAGGTCAACTGTATGAAGTTCAACAAGGCCAAGTGCTGGGTCCTGCATCTGGGGTGTAACAACCCCGAGCAGCGCTACAGGCTGGGAGATGAGTGGTTGGAAAGCTGCCTGGCAGAGAAGGACCTGGGAGTACTGGTTGATAGGCAGCTGAATATGAGCCTGCAGTGTGCTCAGGTGGCCAAGAAGGCCAACAGCATCCTGGCCTGCATAAGAAGCAGTGTGGCCAGCAGGGCTAGGGAGGTGATTGTCCCCCTGTACTCGGCTCTGGTGAGGCCGCACCTCGAGTACTGTGTTCAGTTTTCGGCCCCTCGCTACAAGAAGGACATGGAGGTGCTTGAGAGAGTCCAGAGAAGGGCAACGAAGCTGGTGAGGGGTCTGGAGAACAAGTCTTACGAGGAGCGGCTGAGGGAGCTGGGCTTGTTCAGCCTGGAGAAGAGGAGGCTAAGGGGAGACCTCATTGCTCTCTATAGGTACCTTAAAGGAGGCTGTAAGGAGGTGGGGGTTGGTCTATTCTGCCACATGCCTGGTGACAGGATGAGGGGGAATGGGCTAAAGTTGCGCCAGGGGAGGTTTAGGTTGGATATCAGGAAGAACTTCTTTACTGAAAGGGTTGTTAGGTATTGGAATGGACTGCCCAGGGAGGTGGTGGAGTCACCATCCCTGGAGGTCTTTAAAAGACGTTTAGATGTAGCCCTTAGTGATATGGTTTAGTGTAGGACTTGTTAGTGTTAGGGCTGAGGTTGGACAAGATGATCTTGGAGGTCTCTTCCAACCTAGATGATTCTGTGATTCTGTGATTCTGTGATAATGTTTGCTGTATCTTAACAAGCAGATTTCCTCCTATTAGTGATAAAACAAAACATGGCACACTGAAAGAATTTATTTTCTTGTAATAAAGAGAAGCATTTTATAATGTCCATTGTGATTTATCAGGTGCAAATAAGGAATAAAGGCAATGTGATGGACTTAAACAGCTCTCCATGGACCACTCTCACATGCTTTGTATACCTGATGTTAAGCAATTTATCAGTAGGACAAGAATTCTTCTTCTGTGATTTTGCCTTGGAAAGGAAGAGGTGAAATAACTTTAATTTCTCAGAAACAGAGCACTGCATTGGAAAGTGGATATTGCATAATAATATATAACATATGCTCCATGTACAGCCTCATGGATGTATACTCTGTGCTTCTCAGACCTGCTAATTCTGCTGGAAAAAAAAAAAAAAAAAAAAGAGAGGGAGAGGGAGAGGGAGATGGTATTGGAATGGGAACATAATTTCTGCCAATTATAAACGAACTACGCCTGCTTAAAATTTGTGCCAAGTAATAAAAACAATTCAGAACTGTCAAATCAAATTTAGAGATGGAGGTACATGCCTACATTTACATGCAACAGACTCTGGATTTTTGAAGTTTTAAAAATAAAGTAGGAACACATGTTTTTAATTGAAATGCAAAGAATAAAATCACCTGTTTTAAATATCAGCCAGCCCTTCATTAAATATTAAATGATTCTAAATGTGGTTCAAAACTATTCCCAGTAGCAATTAACGCCCCCTTTGCACTTAAGAATTCCTCATCTAATCTGCAAGCCACACACTTGGAAAAAAGCCAAAGCTACATCTTTTCTCATAAAGTGTATTTTTAAATAAGAAATATATTTAACAGCATATCACCTGGATTTCTTTTAAATGTTTCATTGATGTCTACTAACTGAAGTCAAATGACTTCTTCACTGTGTTTAAAATATTCATAAATACCAGTCAGAGAGAAAAAAAGTTGCACAGACTTTTGATCCTTTTGCCAAGAGAAGAATTAAACCTAGTGGTAAGTATTATTCTATTGAATGCACTTCAGGACAGGAATCTGAGCAAAAGCAAAGTTAGAAGTGATATCAAAGAACCTATGTCCACATGGAAGAAAAAAAAAAAAAAGTAAAATGTGAGAGTGAAATGCCATATGACTGACATATGCATTCTGCACTGTGTGCACTGTGTAGTGCTTATATTATATTTAATTTTTGTGGGACATCAAGGCCTGCTGCAATTTTTAGATGAATATTAATCCAACAAGGAGCATAATATTTGCTGTGCCTCCCTCCCAAGATAAATGAATGCCTTTGGTAGGAGTTTTAAAATACATGATGACACCACTTATGTGTAGTAGGCGAGATCCTTCGCACTTTGGGGACAATACTGAACTCTATGCAAAACTTTGCTATTTGCATGGACTATAAATCAAAGAGACTTTGACATATAGTGTAAAAATAGTCTGTGTCTTTCAGACATAATGAAGGTATTATATAATCTATAATTTTTCATTATTTTATAACATGCAAATAGAAATCGTATCCAACTCCACTTCTTCCAAAGGAAAAATAAATAAATAAATAGAACGCAATGTATAGTTTTATTGAAATAATAATCCAAACATAAATAATGCGTGATTGATGCAAGTAAGTATATGAAACATAAGCTTTTATTGATATACAAATATATATTTATTTCACATTTAATTTGAAATAAAAAATTACAGTGGTTTTGTGACCATAAAATGGCTGTCATTTTCTTCCATGAGTGATTTTCTTTTGAAGACCTAGAGACTCTATTTCTGTTGTCCATCAATTTTGGGAACGATATAAGATAAAGAAATGAAATAAATAGGAAAAAAAAAAGAAAAAAAAGAAAAAAATAAAAATGAAAAAAGGTAACATTCAAAATCTACAGAGTCAGTTTCAAAAAAGATTACCTTTCCTTTTATTAATAAACATTAAAACTGGAAAAAGTTGCCAGAAGTCACAGAGAAAAACAACAACAACAACAAAAACAAGCACACAAATTCAGAAGACAAAATAAGGTTTCCCATCCACTAATCCCACTAGCATCTGCAAGGAGTTTTTGCGAAGGTCTATATTTATTTATTCTCTTATTCACTGTAAAAATGTTTCCAGATCCATTCTGAGGGCTTGATCCACAAATATTTCTTACTAAATTATATTAGATTTGACAAATTAGTCAGCCATCACACCATAGTGACCGAACTTAAGATCATCTTCATATTTTTAATTAATTAGTCTTTAAAAAGCTGTTGTTCCTGCCAACCTCTTACACCGTAACTCAGGGGAAATGGGACACACGGCTTTAGGTCTTTCCTGTGCTCGAACAGATCAGAGTGAACTTCATTAAAAGCTGAACAAAAGGTCAGGATGAGGGGTGTGAGGAGTGCATCATTATTTTTGTAATTCTTCTTTTTGTGTGTGTTACGAGCAGCACAGTTATTGCTGGCACACAACTATAGAGCTGGCATGTAGCTGTTGTTTTGTTTGCTAAGGAAAGGAAATAGTTGAAGTGCCTCACAACACTGGTTGAATTTGAAGATACTTTATAAGTAGATATAAGATATCTGAAGATATAATGAAGATACTTTATTGACACTGAAAGAGTTACATGAGTCCACACACAGTTTTTCCCAGCAGGTGCAGACAGCTCCCTGCTAACAAATTGGTTGTTTCCAATGCCAATTTATGGAACTTAACTCTTCTCAGGCAGTGTGATGAAAGCCTACATGTCTATTTGAGGTTTGACATTTCTCTGGAGTGGAAAAAGGTATTAGGAGGTTGTTCTTTCAGGAAAGGAAAAAAAAAACTGCAGCTCCTGGCTCCTTTCTGAGTATGGACCTAAGTCCCTTTTCATACATAGTTCTAATGTGATTGTATAGCCCAATAATAAAGTATTGCCACTGCTAGTGAAACACCATAAGATCTGTATTGCATTTGCAAGTCCTGGGGGTTGAGGCTTGTCAGGCCTGCTCTGTCTGAACTTTTCTTACCTGCCTCTTAGCTTTATTTTAACTGTTACAGACAGTCATTTCTCTAATTGACCAGGCAGCAGTGGCTAATTTTCTCTACTTGTGTACATCTTTGTGTACTTATAACCACAGCTTTATACAGATAGTAGTATTAGGCAGTTATTTTGCACAGAATGAGATATTTACAACTCTAGCACAGTGACATAGTGTAGAGAAATATAGGTCTGATATGGTAGCAGAGGGTCTGAGAAGTGGGAACAGAGAGTATACAGGAGCTCAGGCATGAGTTGGTAGGAGATGGGGCATAGGTTACCACTAGGAGACACAGCTATAAACACCCATAGTCACTTAAAAAAAATTACAGACTTGGAGCTGGACAAAACTACTTTTAAGATTAACAAAGAGAACAAAAAATAATATCTAACATATGTATATGGCACCATACTTGGATGGTTACTTGGATGTAACACATTGCTGCAGAACAATGAGTAAAGAAAAATGTAGAGGTACATTAACAAACATATAAAAATGACCCCATTTGGATACTGGTGCAGAAAGCAAAAACTATTACTATATTCCTCCCTGCAAAGGACTCCAGAAGCTAGCAAGTTATAGTTTTATCTGTAAGTGTATGTGGAAAGACAGTATCAGCTACTGGAGAGTGTGAGGATCCTAGTGTCAGTATCTGGAGAGGGGCCACAGTTCTCTGGATCTAAGGAGGACTTTGAGCCCAGAGTGACAGCCACTGGGGGAATCTGTATAAGTGGGCTGAGTGCCAGCTGCTAGAGTGAGACCAGGGTGGGGGTGCCCCTGCCCTGTGCTGCCAGCTACTGAAGCCAGTGGGGGTCTCAGCATCAGCTACTGGAATGGGAGGGGTATTGTCAGCCTCCAGCCCCCAGGGCAGGAGCGGTGTGTGTTGCCAAATCAGCTGCTCAGGGATAGGGTTGAGCAGGGTGAGTGTAGGACTGGGCTGGTGGCTGGAGCAGGGCTGCAGGCCACAGCTTGGTGCTGGCTGCTGGGGGCAGCATCTGTGTCTGCCTCAAACTGCGTGTGCATGGGGTGTGTGTGTGCATTCGATGGAGCAGCCGGCAGGAAGGGGACCCATGGGGCAGGTGTGAGGAGCTGGGATGAGTACAGGGGTGCTGGTTGGGCAGAGGGGTCCTGCTGGCGCTCGGGGCACCCGTGAGTATGTGTGTGCTGGTGGGCCTGGAGGGGTGTGTGTGTGCCTGCACCAGGGAGCTGCTGTCTGTGCCAGCCCGAGGGCAGGAGGGGGCTGGGCTGTCTGTGCTGGTGTGGTGTGTGAGGCCTAGTGGTGAGGTGTGTGAGTGCTGCTCAAGGTAGCACTATGGCAGGCACATCCCTCAGCATGGGTAGAGACCCCAGGCACCAGGCAGACCTCCAGTGGCTGTGAAGGAGTTGTCCTGAGCTGGGGCTACTGAAGGAGACAGCTATGCTCTAACATTGCTTAACTCTATTCTCTCAAGGAGTCTAAAGCTAATGACTTTAAGACCCGGAGGAGTAGTGGAACGGTGAACATAACTCCAAGATAAGGCATAGAAGCTGTGTGCTTTTCATTTCTAATTATTTTGAATATTATTTTGACTTTTTTTTCCATATAGATGTGTACTAACTTTTTTTTTCTTTTTTTTTTTTTCTTTCTGTACTAATTCAGTCAAAACTAATGATGACTATTGAATTAGACTGTTAAGATTTCCATTATGGCAACAATAACATTTTAGCTTTACTGTTACACATACATGATTTTTGCTTTGTCTTTGCCCATAAACAATTTTTTGAGCATAACACTAACTTGTTTTTGATTATTCTTTAGCATAACAAGTTTGTTTCCACAGAGGAAGCCTGGTTTCAAATTACTTATTTATACCCAGATTCATTCCACTGAACTTCAGGCATTTAACTAAGACATCTGAACAGGGATAGACTCAATCAAGTGCCTTTTAAAGTTAGTGCAGAGACACCAGCATGTCCGGAAGGCAAATGTGTTTTTAGTGACACTAAAGTGAAATTGTGCAGTTCGAGAAATTTAGAGAGAAAAACCAGAACTGAATCCTAATTTAAGCACCTCAGAGAAGTGCATGTGCAGGATTGAATGATATAAAAAATTAATGTCACTGTAAGCCAATACCTCAATTTTCTAATGATCTGAAGTAGTACAAACTGTATAAAGTGAAATGGGGAGTTCTGTGGCAGCAGGCTATGTTGAACTGTGATTACTCGGCAGGAATCAGGGAGCATAGATGGTAGAGGGGTGTGGTGGTTTCACACTGTAAGGTAGCCCAGCACCACCACACCACTCTATCCTGTTCCTCAAAAGAACAGAGGGAGAAAATATGATGAAAAAAAGCTCAAGGGTTGAGATAAGGACAGGGACATCATTCGCCAGGTATCATCATGGGCAAAACATACTCAGCATAATGGAGATTTATTGTTTATTGACAACAGACTAGAGTAGTGAGAACTAAAAGCAAATTAAAACCACCTTCCCCTTATCCACTCTCTTCTACCATCTCCCCCGAGGAGCACAGGAGAATGGGGAGTGGGGTTTACTATCAGTCCATAATACTTCATCTCTGCCACTCCTTCATCTTTACTCTCTTCCCCTGCTCCAGCATGGAGTCACTCCCACGGGATGCAGTCCTTCCTGAACTGATCCAACAAGGGATTGCCACAGATGTCAGTTCTTCAAGAACTGCTCCAATACGGATCCATACCATGGGGTGCAGCCCTTTAGGAACAGACTGCTCCAGCATGGGTACCACATGGACTGCAGCTCCCACCTGACCTGCTCCACCGTGGGCTCCTCTCCATGAGCTGCAGTTCTGCTCAGGAGTCTGCTCCTGCAGGGGCTCTTATCTACTTGCTCTGGTGTGAGCTTCTCCATGGGCTGCAGTGTGGAGATCTGCTCCACCAAGGTGCACCATGTGCTGCAGGGGGACAGCCTGCTCCACCCTGGGCCTCTCCGCAGCCCACAGGGGAACTTCCGTTCTGGAGCCTACAGTACCTCCCTCTTCGCTGACCTTCGTGCCTGCAGGTTGTTTCTCTCTCCATTTTCTCACTCCTCTCCTAGTGGCTGTTGAGCAGCATTTTTTTCCTTTTCTTAAATATACTCTGACAGAGGCACCACCAATGTCTCTCATTTGCGCAGCTTTGACCAGTGGTGCTCCCAGCTAGAACAAGTTGTTATCTAACATCTAACATTTCTTCACAATGAGGGTGGTGAGGAACTGGAACAGGTTGCCCAGAGAAGCTGTGGATATCCCATCCCTGGAAGTGTTCAAGGCCCGACTGGATGGGGCTTTGTGCAACCTGATCTAGTGGAAGGTGTCCCTACTCATTGCAGGGGGGTTGGAACTGGATGATTTTTAAGGTCCTTTCCAACCCAAACCATTCTATGGTTCTATGAACATAGGGCAGCTTCTGGACTCTTCTCACAGAAGCCACGCTAGCAGTCCCACCACCACCACACCCATGCCATATAATCCCAACACGAATGGATGAAAATAGGAAGGGCATAAAAGAATTATCTGGGAAAAATAGTTCCTGAAAATAAATAAATACATAATCAATATTGATTACTTGCTCCTGCATTGTATCTTGATTTTTTTTTTCTCCCCTCTCTAACCAAGATATTAAAAAGACTTGTAGATATCTATGGTTCATAGTGTCCTGGGACCTGCATGTAATGGATAATTCGGAAGCCAGTCAGTACCCCAAATTCCCAAATTTTAAGTCACAGACGGCAGTCCATCAGGAACCTAGAATTCTTGAGTTTCAACATTACACATTATGTTCGACCTCATGCAGAGCTTCCACAGAGATCGTGTTTATCACAAGCTGTCTTTTTCAGTCTGCAAACTCAAGAGCTAAGGATAGTATGTAATCCTTCTTCCTCATCTTTTCTGTTTATAGTTTAATAGTTATAATAAAATACATGAATTAAAGTACATAGTGAATAACACTGTATGTGTTGAATTCTTAGCCTCCAGAAATATGCTATTAAGTGCCAGTCTGAAAGACATCTATTACCTTACCTCTATTACATTATCTTACCATCTATTACCTATAAGAAACACCAAAGAAAACGATTTATTTAAATAATGTTAGATAAGTTTTCAAGATTTTTTTTGTCTTCATTAGGTAGGCTAAGTTGTGAATGCAGAAGAAGCAAATAGAATAAACTTGTTGGGATTGTATTTAACATAAAAGTTTGTTATTTTTAATTAAATCTTTGCTGCTTATAGCCATTACTAGTGCATTTCAATCACTTAATTACATACTGGTTCAATTTCTTGAACTGAGTATAACTGTACACAATAAACATGGCTTAAACTCATGCATGCTCATTTACCATAATCCAATGCAGGATCTGTCAGACTCTGAAAAGTGGTTTTTTGTTTGTTTGTTTGTTTGTTTTTAGAGGAGAATTATAACTTGATTTGAAAATACATATTATTAATTATAGAGACTTTCAAGTTCAAGTAGATATGCACAGATGCAAAGGTGATCTTTAAAACAGAGATTTTTTAGTTTTTATTTAATTCTGAAATAAGTATTCTCCAAAGAATCTCATACCATCTTTTTGCATTTCTTTCTTTCTTTTTTTTTTTTTTTTTGTCTATTTTGGGTGGGGGGACAATAAAACTGATCAGGTAAAACTGAAACAGATGTCACCTCATGAAAAGTTTATATTTTTTCTTCTGTACTATATAAATAACATTGACAAGTACGTAGTTGCTTAGTTCCCCATAGCACATGAATTAATACATTTAAATGATAGATGTTTAAAACTCTGCTTAAAAGGATCATACTGTTTTGGAAACCCTACTAATGTGTTATAAATTTATATTTAATTTTAAAAAATTCTTAAGTCAGGCACCCAGTATTTATATTTAAGTACATATTTCTTTCTGTTTAATTAATCGCATTGAAAATGAAACCATGTGTCTACCATGACTTAGAATACTGATTAACACTGCTTATACTGACTATAGGAATAAACAATTTAGTCTCAAGTGTTCTTTATCAAAGAATTAAATCTGGATAAAGATCTCAACTTTTCTTTCAGTTATGTTTAAGTCAGCCAAACTGAAAGAAAAAAAAAAAAAGAGAGAGAAGTAAAATAATACCAGTACACATAATCAGTTTCATCTAAAACTTCATATTGGCTGATCACCAATTATACATATGCAGACAACCATATGCCCAAATTACAAGAAACTGGTGCTTGTAACACACCAGAGACCAGACAGCAGAAAAGTCTAAAACTCTAGAACTAATCTTCTACGCTATATATACATATATACATACATACAAACATACATATATATATATATATATATATATATATACACTTGCCGAGGCGATCGGCTCTGGGGCACACCCGTTCTGCAGTGGAGCAGGGGATCGGGACAGGCACGGCTTTTTTTCCAGCATCAAGGCCACTCGAGGGAGCCTTAAGGACCCGGCAGCCCTCGAGAGGGACGCTGACGAGGCATAGGTGGAGCCAGCAGACCCCCTCCCTGGCCGTTCAAAAGCAGCCCCTAGGGAGCGCGGCAACCAGGAGCACGGCGACCAGGGCGGGCAAACAGGGCGTGGCACGTCAGAAAGGCAGGGTGCGGCAGTTTGCACGGCAGTTCGCCCAGGGAGGGCAGAGAGGGCAGAACGTTCCACCCCCCTCGCCCATAGGAACAACTCCTCTAACGGCTGTTGACCGCTAGCTCGTCTGCAATGGTCTACACCAGGCAGACTGCTCTCTCTAGAAAGTCTGTAACCACCCAGACTGACTGCCTGCTCAAAAATGCGGCAGTTCAGGTCTCTGGATGCAGGGAGTGTCTGAGCCTGTTGCTGCTATCTGAAGGAGGCAGAGGCGCCGTGTGTGTGAGGTGCGAGCAGGTGGATGACCTGGTCCGCCTGGTGGCAGAACTCAAAGAGGAGGTGGAGAGGTTGAGGGCTATCAGGGAGTGTGAGCGGGAGATAGACCGGTGGAGTGACTCCCTGCAGGGCCTGAAGGAGAGGTACCGGGGTGAGACACCCCAAATGGGGATGGACCCCCTGCCCTGTCGGGCAGAGGGAGAGGACCTAGGAGTTGAGGAGGAATGGAGGCAGGTCCCTGCTCGACCTTGCAGGCGACGCCGCCCCCCCCCCACCGGCCCCACCTTCCCAGGTGCCCTTACACAACAGATTTGAGGCCCTGGAGCTTGAGAGACCGGTGGGTGAGGATGAGGTAGAAAGTCTACCCAGGAGGATGCCTAGGGCGAGGAGGTTGACTCCATGTCTCAAGACTGCCTCCACCAAGAAAGACAGAAGGGTAATCGTTGTAGGCGACCCCCTTCTCAGGGGGACAGAGGGCCCTATTTGTCGGCTTGACCCTACCCATAGGGAAGTCTGCTGCCTCCCTGGGGCCAGGGTCAGGGATGTTGCCAGAAAGCTTCCCAACCTGGTCCGCCCCTGTGACTACTATCCTCTTTTGATAGTCCAGGCTGGCAGTGACAATATTGAAGAGAGAAGCCTGAAGGCTATGAAACGGGACTTTAGGGGACTGGGACGGTTAGTGGATGGAGCGGGAGTACAGGTGGTGTGTTCATCCATCCCTGCAGTAGCAGGGAGGTGTACCGAGAGGACACAGAAAGCCCACCTGATTAACACGTGGCTCAGAGGCTGGTGCCAACACAGAAATTTTGTTTTTTTTTTGACCATGGGGCGCTTTACTCAGCACCTGGCCTGGTGGCCGCAGACAGGTCCCTATCTGTAAGGGGAAAACGGATCCTAGCCCAGGAGCTGGCAGGGCTCATTGAGAGGGCTTTAAACTAGGAAAGAAGGGGGATGAGGCTGAAATTAGGCTTGTTGGAGCTGTGCCAGGGGGAACAATGGCAAGGCCTGGTGAGAAGGCAATGGCCCAAATGAAGTGCATCTACACTAATGCACGCAGCATGGGTAACAAACGAGGAACTGGAAGCCATCGTGCAGCAGGCAGGCTATGACTTGGTTGCCATCACGGAAACGTGGTGGGACCACTCTCATGACTGGAGTGCTGCAATGTCTGGCTATAGGCTCTTCAGAAAGGACAGGCAGCACAGAAGGGGTGGTGGTGTGGCTCTCTATATTAGAGAGTGTTTAGATGTTGTGGAACTTGAGGCTGGGAATGATAAGGTTGAGTCCCTGTGGGTTAGGATCAGCGGGAAGGCCAACAAGGCAAGCATCCTGGTGGGGTCTGTTATAGACTGCCGAACCAGGATGCGGAGACGGATGAGGAGTTCTACAAGCAGCTGGCAGAAGTTGCAAAATCGTCAGCGCTTGTTCTCGTGGGGGACTAGCGCTTGTTCTCGTGGGGGACTTCAACTTCCCAGACATATCCTGGAAGCACAACACAGCCCAGAGAAAGTAGTCTAGGAGGTTTCTGGAGAGTGTGGAAGATAGCTTCCTGATGCAGCTGGTTAGAGAGCCTACCAGGTGTGAGATCATCTCCTCTAATTTTGAGATTATTTTTCCAATTTCTTATCATTCTTCAGGAAGAACTGTCGGTAGGCACTCCCCCAGGGATATCTCCCTGTCCCCTGGAACTCATATTTCCCATTTTTCCTATTCTGGAAAATGGGGGTGTACTGCCAAGCACTTCCCCGTGCAAGGGCTACCGCACACCTATGAGTTTACCAGATTCCCTGGTGTACTTCCAAGCACTTCCCCGTGCAAGGATTACTGTACACCAAATTTCCCTGGTGTACTGCCAAGCACTTCCCCGTGCAAGGGTTACCGCACACCAAATTTCCCTGGTGTATTGCCAAGCACTTCCCCGTGCAAGGGCTTACCATACACCAAATTTCCCGAGACTCTTCCTTTCTCTCCCTTATCTCACGCTTTGTCCGTCTCTGGCTGCACCCCTCGTGGAGCTACAGAACCGCGGATCAGGACTCCACACTCGCTTCGTACAAAAGTACGTCTCAATCACACGTCACACAGAGTCTCACCCGACCCCCAAGGCAATACTTAATATTTCTTACCTTGGTCTGTGCACAGAGTTACCGGATCAATTCTTAAACCCGGAGTGCCCACCTTCTTCCCTTCCCCACTCCTTCATGGATCCTGCCTCTTTAATCAGTCTCGGGCCCTCTGTCAGCTCTCCGCAGAACCGCCACCGTCGATGCACAGGACCGCTGAAATCAGCGGGGCATGCCTTCCTGCTGCTGTGGCGGTGGGGCTCCCCGGTAGGTGACTGGATCCCGGACGAGCCCCCAAATTGTGAGAAACACTCCGTAGCCAATAACTTAGGCTCAGGCGAGGATCTCAGTGAAGTAGTAATTTATTCGCGATTGCAATGGCGGTCGTCCCACAAGCAGGAGCGCGCACCTACTAGTTCCAAAACACAGTTTATATACTTTTTGATGACAGGACCCTCCCCTGTTTCCCCACTGGAGTGGGTAATCCAGGTTCACAATCTATCTGATGCTTCACAGACAATGCCTGGCCTTCAGTTGCCGGCCTGTTTTTGAGATGGTAATGTTTTCTCCCCTTATCTGGCTTGACTTAACATAGTGATTTTCACCTGATTGCTCTAAGGAGTCTGGTTGTCTGCGTTTTAGGAGTTCACCTGCTGAGCTTTCTTATCACTGTAAGCATATCTCAATACCACATTCCTTCCTCCTATACAATGTAACACTGCAAAAACAACATTTCTATTCCCACAAAGGGGAGGTGCCCCGCTAGACCTTCTGTTCACAGACAGTGACGGACTGGTGGGAGATGTGGTGGTTGGGAGCTGTCTTGGGCAGAGTGACCACGAAATGGTAGAATTCTCTATTCTTGGCGAAGCCAGGAAGGGGACCAGTAAAACCGCTGTCTTGGACTTTCGGAGGGCTGACTTTGAGCTGTTCAGGACACTGGTTGGCAGAGTCCCTTGGGAGGTGGTTCTGAAGGGCAGAGGAGTCCAGGAAGGCTGGGCACTCTTCAAGACGGAAATCTTAATGGCTCAGGAGCGGTCTGTTCCCACGTGCCCAAAGACGAGCCGGTGCGGAAGAAGACCGGCCTGGCTGAATAGAGAGTTGTGGCTCGAGCTTAGGAGAAAAAGGAGGGTTTATAATCTTTGGAAAGGAGGGCGGGCCACTCACGAGGACTATAAGGCTGTTGCAAAGCTGTGTAGGGACAAAATTAGAAGGGCCAAAGCTCATCTGGAGCTCAATCTGGCTACTGCCGTTAAAGATAACAAAAACTGTTTTTACAAATACATCAACACCAAAAGGAGGACTAAGGAGAATCTCCATCCTTTACTGGGTGCGGGGGGAAACTTAGTTACAAGGGTTGAGGAAAAAGCTGAGGTGCTTAATGCCTTCTTTGCCTCAGTCTTTAGCGGCAAACCAGTTGTTCTCTGGATACCCTGTACCCTGAGGGGGTGGAAGGGGATGGGGAGCAGAATGTGGCCCTCACTATCCACGAGGAAATGGTTGGTGACCTGCTACAGCACTTGGATGGATGCAAGTCGATGGGGCCGGATGGGATCCACCCGAGGGTACTGAGAGAACTGGCGGAGGAGCTGACCAAGCCGCTTTCCATCATTTATCGGCAGTCCTGGCTATCAGGGGAGGTCCCAGTTGACTGGCGGCTAGCAAAAATGACGCCCATCTACAAGAAGGGCTGGAGGGTAGACCCGGGAAACTATAGGCCTGTTAGTTTGACCTCAGTGCCAGGGAAGCTCATGGAGCAGATTATCTTGAATGTCATCACATGGCACTTGCAGGGCAACCAGGCGATCAGGCCCAGTCAGCATGGGTTTATGAAGGGCAGGTCCTGCTTGACGAACCTGATCTCCTTCTATTACAAAGTGACACGCTTAGTGGATGAGGGAAAGGCTGTGGATGTTGTCTACCTTGACTTCAGTAAGGCTTTTCACACCGTTTCCTACAACATTCTCCTCAAGAAACTGGCTGCTCGTGGCTTGGACTGGCGTACGATTCATTGGGTTAAAAACTGGCTAGGTAGCCGGGCCCAAAGAGTTGTGGTGAATGGAGTCAAATCCAGTTGGAGGCCGGTCACTAGTGGAGTCCCCCAGGGCTCAGTACCGGGGCCAGTCCTCTTTAACATCTTTATCAATGACCTGGATGAGGGGATTGAGTGCACCCTCAGTAAGTTTGCAGACGACACCAAGTTAGGTGCGTGTGTCGATCTGCTCGAGGGTAGGAAGGCTCTGCAGGAGGATCTGGATAGGCTGAACCGATGGGCTGAGGTCAACTGCATGAAGTTCAACAAGGCCAAGGGGCGGATCCTGCACCTGGGGCGTAACAACCCCGAGCAGCGCTACAGGCTGGGAGATGAGTGGTTGGAAAGCTGCCTGGCAGAGAAGGACCTGGGAGTACTGGTTGATAGGCAGCTGAATATGAGCCAGCAGTGTGCTCAGGTGGCCAAGAAGGCCAACAGCATCCTGGCTTGTATAAGAAGCAGCGTGGCCAGCAGGTCTAGGGAAGTGATTGTCCCCCTGTACTCGGCTCTGGTGAGGCCGCACCTCGAGTACTGTGTTCAGTTTTCGGCCCCTCACTACAAGAAGGACATGGAGGTGCTCGAGAGAGTCCAGCGAAGGGCAACGAAGCTGGTCAGGGGTCTGGAGAACAGGTCTTACGAGGAGCGGCTGAGGGAGCTGGGGTTGTTCAGCCTGGAGAAGAGGAGGCTCAGGGGAGACCTTATCGCTCTCTATAGGTACCTTAAAGGAGGCTGTAGCGAGGTGGGGGTTGGTCTATTCTGCCACATGCCTGGTGACAGGATGAGGGGGAATGGGCTAAAGTTGCGCCAGGGGAGGTTTAGGTTGGATATCAGGAAGAACTTCTTTACTGAAAGGGTTGTTAGGCATTAGAATAGGCTGCCCAGGGAAGTGGTTGAGTCACTACCCCTGGAGGTCTCTAAAAGACGTTTAGATGTTGAGCTTAGTGATATGGTTTAGTGGAGGACTTGTTAGTGTTAGGTCAGAGGTTGGACTGGGTGATCTTGGAGGTCTCTTCCAACCTAGATGATTCTGTGTGATTCTGTGATATATATATATATATTATTTTTTTTTTCCTAGAAAACTAAAACAAGGACTTGAGAATTGGGCACACGTGAACCTAATGAGGTTCAACAAGTCAAACTGCCAGGTGCTGTACCTGGGCTGGGGCAATCCCAGACAGGAATCATAGAATCATAGAATCATTAAGGTTGGAAAAGACATTCAAGATTATCTGGCTCAACCATCACCCTACTACCAATATGACCCACTAAACCATGTCCCTAAGCACCAGGTCAAATCTTTTCTTCAACAGCCCCAGGGACTGTGAGACCTCCACTTCCCTGGGCAACTGTGGTGGTTCTACCTTGCTAGGCAACTGAACTCCATCACAACCGCTCTCTCATTACCCCTCCTCGGAAGAGGAGAGGAAAGAAGAAAAGGAAAGAAAGAACTCATGGGTTGAGATAAGGATAATTCAATTAAAGGAAAAATAATTATTAAGGAAAATTTATTATTATTAAATTTGACTAAAGGAAAAAAGGAAAGGGGAAAAGGGAAAACAAAAAACAAAAAAAAGCAAAGGCTGTGTGGAAGTGCAGAGGAAAGAAATTGCTCTCTACTTCCTACCAGTGAGCAATGCTTGACCACGTCCTTGAAGCGGGGCCTCAACACACGTAGCCGTTGTTTAGGAAGACAGACATTTTCAGAACAAGAGCCCACCCCTCCTTTCTTCTTCCTTTTTCCATCTTTTACTGCTGAGTGTGACATCATATTGTATGGAAAATCCCTTTGGTTGGTTTAGGTCAGCTGCCCTGGTCATGTTCCTTCCTTCCCTCTTGCCCACCCCCAGCCTGCTGGCTCTGGGGGGGTTAGAGGAAGTCCTGATGATGTGCCAGTATTGCTCAGTAGTAGACACAACACTGGTGTGATACTGGTGCTGTTCTAGCTACAAGTGCAGAGCACAGCAATGTATGGGCTGCTGCAGGGAAAGTTAACTCCATCCCAGCCAGACCCAGTACAGTAACTGTTCCAGTGCCTGACTACTCTTTCTGAGAAGAAATGTCTCACAATTTCTATCCTAAACCTCCCCTGGTGCAACTTCCTTTCAGGTACTTGTAGAGATCAAGAAGGTCTCCCCTGGAATCTCCTCTTCTACATATTCAACAACGCTACTTCCTTCAGCCTCTCCTGATAGGACTTGTGTTCCAGGCCCTTCACCAGCTTCATAGACCTTCTCTGGACAAATTCCAGGGCCTCGATTTCCTTCTTGTACTGAGGGGCCCAAAGCTGAACACAGTACTCAAGGTGCGGCTTCAACAGATCTGAGTACAGGGGAACGATCACCTCACGGATCCTGCTGACTACACTATTCCTGATACAAGCAGGGATGCCATTGGCCTTCTTGACCACTTGGGCACACTGCCGGCTCATGTTCAGGCAAGCATCAATCAGCACCCCCAAATCCTTTTCCTCCGCACAGCTTTCCAGCCACTCTGCCCCAAGCCTGTAGCGCTGCACAGGGTTGTTGTGGCCAAAGTGCAGGACCCGGAACTTAGCCATGGTGAACCTCATCCCATTGGCCTCTGCCCATCAACCCATCCTGTCCACGTCCCTCTGCAGGGCCTTTCTACCCTCCGGCAGATCAACACTTCCCCCCAACTTGGTGTCATCTGCAAACTTACTGAGGGTGCACTCAATTCCCTTATCCAAATAATCAATAAAGATATTAAAAAGGATGGGCCCCAATACCGACCCCTGGAGAACACGACTCGTGACCGGTCACCGCTGGTCACTGGGCATGTGTTGACCACCACTCTCTGGGCCTGGCCGTCCAGCCAGTTTTTAACCCAGCAAAGAGTGTACCTGTCCAAGCCATGGGCTGTAAGCTTCTCCTGGAGAATATTATGGGAGACCGTGGCAAAGGCCTTGCTGAAGCCTAGGTAGACTACGTCAACAGGCTTTCCCTCATCCACCAGGTGGGTCACCTGGTCATAGAGGGAGATGAGGTTGGTCACAGAGGACTTGCCTTTCATGAACTCATGCTGACTAGGCCTGATTCCACAGTGGTCCTGCATACATTGCGTGATTGCATTCAAGATGACTTGTTCCATCACCTTTCCTCACACTGAGGTCAAGGTGACAGAACTGTAGTTCCACAGATCCTCCTTATGACCCTTCTTATAGACGGGTGTCACATTAGCAAGTCTCCAGTCATCTGGGACCTCTCTGGATGACCATGACTGCTGATAGATGATGGAAAGCAGCCCAGCAATCACATCCTCCAACTCCCTCAGCACCCTCGGGTGGATCGAATCTGGCCCCATGTACTTGTGATGGTCCAGGTGGAGCTGCAGGTCTCTAACAGTTTCCACCTGAACTGTGGGGGGGTTCTTCTGCTCCTCATCCCAGACTTCCAGGTCAGGAGGATGAGTACCCTGAAGATAACTAGTCTGGCTAGTAAAGACAGATGCAAAGAAGGTGTTAAGAACCTCATCCTTTTCCTTATCCTCAGTAGTCACGTTCCCCACTGTGTCCAGTAAAGAATGGAGATTCTCTTTGGCCCTGTTCTTGCCATTAATATATTTATAAAAACATTTTTTGTTGTCCTTAACCATACTGGCCAGGTTGTGCTGGGCTTTTGCTTTCCTGAATTTTTTTTCTGCATATGCTGGCAAATTCCTTGTACTCTTCCCTAGTTGCCTGCCCCTTCTTCCACCGGACATAAACTCTTCATTTATCCCGGACACTCAGCAAAAGTTCCCTGTTCAGCCACGCTGGTCTTCTTTCCCGCCAGCTCATCTTACAACACACAGGGACAGCCTGCTCCTGCGCCTTTAAGACTTCCTTCCTGAGGAGCGTTCAGCCTTCCTGGACCCCTCTGCCCTTCAGGACTGACTCCCAAGGGACCTTCCCTACCAGTGTCCTGAACAGTGTAATGTCTGCCCTCTGGAAGTCCAAGGTAGCAGTTTTACCGACCTCCCGCCTGAATTCAACAAGAATAGAGAACTCTAACATGTCATGGTCACTCTGCCCAAGACAACTCCCTACCACTACATCTCCCGCCAGTCCTTCTCTATTCGTGGACAGCAAGTCTAGCGGGGCATCCCCTCTGGTAGGCTCACCAGCCAGCTCAGTCAGAAGGCTATCTTTCACACACTCCAGGAACCTTCTAGACTGCTTCCTTAGGGCAGTACTGTATTTCCAGCATATGTCCAGGAAGTTGAAGTCCCCCATGAGTACAAGTGCTGGCGATTGCATGACTTCTGCCAGCTGCTCATAGAACACCTCATCCATCTCTTCAGCCTTGTTTGGTAGTCTATAAAAGAGCATCACCAGGATGTCCACCTTGTTGGCCAACCCGCTGATCCTTATCCATAAGGACTCTACCTTATCATTCTTAAACCCAAGCTCAACAACATCGAAACATTCTAATATAGAGAGCCACACCACCACCCCTCCTTAGTTGCCTGACCCTTCTGAAGAGCTTGTAGCTGTCCCTTGCAGCACTCCAGTCATAAGAGTGGTCCCACCACATTTCAGTGATGGCGACTAGGTCATAGTTTGCCTGACGCACAATGGCTTCCTCATCTTTGTGGTGGAAGCTGCATGCATTGGTGTAGAGTCGCACCATCGCCCTCACCCTCAACCCTGAGACTGCTCCCCCACGCTCATCACTATAAAGTCTTATTCCCCCCCCGCATCCCTCTTCATAACTAGTTTAAAGCTCTCTCAATGAGCCCTGCCATTTCCCTGGCTAGAGTCTGTTTCCAACTTTGGGACAGGTGGGACCCATTGGCAGCCATCAGGCCAGGTGTCAAGTAAACCTCCCCATGATCTAGGACAAGAACTCATTGAGAGCAGTTGTGCAGAGAAGGACTTGGTGGTTCTGGTGGATGAAAATCTCATGAGCCAGTAGTGTGTGCTTGCAGCCCAGAAGGCCAACTGCATCCTGGGCTGCATCAGCAGGGGAGTGGCCAGCAGGTCAAGGGAGGTGATTGTCCCCATCTACTCTGCCCTTGTGAGGCCCCTCTTGGAGTACTGCATCCAGGTCTGGAATCCCCAGAACAAGAAGGATGTAGATCTGTTAGAGGAGGACCACAAAGTTAATCAGATGGCTGGAGCACCTCTCCTACAAAGAAAGGCTGAGAGAGCTGGGGCTGTTCAGCCTACAGAAGAGAAGGCTCCGTGGTGACCTTATTGTGGCCTTTCAGTACGTAAAGAGTGCTTATAAAAAAGATGGAGAGTGACTTTTTATACAGGCATATAGTGATAGGACATGGGGAAATTGTTTTAAACTAAAAGAGGGGAGCTTTACATTAGATATAGGAGGAAATTCTTCACTCAGAGGGTGGTGAGGCACTGGAACCACTTGTCCAGAGAAGTTGTGGATGCCCCATCCCTGGAAGTATTCAAGATGATGTTGGACAAGGATGTGGGCAACCTGCTCTAGTGGGTGGCATCCCTGACCATGGCGGGGGGGAGGTTGGACTAGATGATCTTTGATGTCCCTTCCAACCCAAGCCATTCTAAGATTCTACGATTCTGAGATCAAAAAATCTTACTATTTGATCTGTGCAACACACAAAAAAAAGAAGATGACTCCTCACGCATGACTCCTGTGGAGGGAATGAACAGATATAGGAAACTATTGTAGAACATATACAATTATATACATTAATCTGCAGAAAATTATAATAACCATCAGGATCAATTTACTTGGGGTTATTCTGACAGAGTTTGTTCTAACTTTCTTCCTGTAACTTAGATGTTTTACACTGTGTAGTAACACCAAAACCCTTTGCAGATTGGTTTTACAGGTGTTTATCCAGTGATACCAAACTGAAGCATATTGTTTCAGCCCTTCTGAAAAGGCATGCAGACAATGAACAGGGAAGAGTCTTGAGCAAATCTATTTTTCACAAAGGCTTTCCAATACCAGTAGGTCACCTTACACTGAGCCAACATCTAGAAAGTTGGATAAAATTACTGCTATCACAGATATTCCATGATTTCCCTTAGTAATTTTTTATAATGATAAATTGCTGCATAATTAAATGTTTCCTATTCTACATTTAATTTTATATGGTTTCACTATTGACTAATATTGATTTTGTGCCTTTTTTTGATAGATTAAAAAGACCTGTGCTAGTCTCCGTATATGAAACGCCCACCATATGTGAAGAGATACAAAAGAAAAGGGCTCCGAGTCATTGACTCGACATACATGTCACTTGTTGTAATTACTTTAGAACAATATTTCACAGAACCTCAATTTCATGACCTGCAATTTCACAGTACAGCTTTGCTGGCAGATAGAGATCTTTGTTGGCACAGAGATTAAAATGAATAACAGAACAAAAAATTACCCATCATATTTTTGTGCTTCTGCAAACATAATTAATGTATTAATTAAGCATTTGTAATATTAAAAAAATAAAAATAAAAAAAAATAGCACCAAGCTCTGGCAACCATGAACCATCAACTCTGTATTTACATGGAGATAAAAGGGAGGTGATCTTAATTTTTAAGTACAAAACTCTACAAGCTGATTTTTTCAAATAGGTCAAAACCCTGATAAAATCAATGCCAATCTAGAAATCTTAGTACAATGCACCACTGGGATCTAACTGCCAGTTCACCTTGATGGATTGTAAGGGAAGTAATAATATCGACAGACTAAAGCGATTTTCGTGTCATAACTATCTTAGTGTATGATGACGGGTTGAATGGGGCTTTGAGCAATCTGGTCTAGTGGTTGTTTTGAGCAACCTCTGTCCCTGCCCACAGTAGGGGGCCTCAAGTTAGATGATCCTTAAGGTCCCTTCCAACCGAAACCATTCGATGATTCTATCATTTCATGTGACATTTATTTCACAGTCTTTTGTGACACATTTATTTTAATTTTCTTTAGAATATCAAGAATGGTCTACAGTATGAACCCTAGAAGAATGGTTAAATAAAGGGTATCCAGGGGGTAAGTCTGCTCCTGGTTAAATAGCTGTTTCCTTTCAAAAATGACTAATAAAAATGGCATTAAATTTTACATATACTCATGTTTTTTATAAGGGTGTTCTGGATTTTGAAAAGTACAATTTAAAAATCAAGTGATTCAAGGAATGTCAAAAGAATTAACTGTTGAATTCTTTAGCCCGCACTGTTCTTAAAATTGTATACACAATGAAACAGTAGAATGTCAGTTATAGTGGGGCCTTAACAAATCTCATATTTGTAGTTTGGTATGTTTTTTTTTTTTTTCTATTGATCTTAAAAAAAAAATACAAACTTGTTTTTTTAAATAATAGTGGGTCTTTGCATGGTGAACAAAAAGTAGCTCGGCACTGAAATGTGAAGTTTCTACCTATAGCACCAATTATTTTTGCTACAGGTCTTAATTGCTGTGGGGAAAAAAAAAAAACTTTTGTATGGACTTTTATTTTTCTTTCAGGCTAAGAATACTGGATATTAGAGGTGAAATGAAAGATTTTTCCATTGGTATAATAATATTGCCTATCTTCATCCATGCTGGTTCTCTTACAAGTTTATGGATTTATTTTATTAGGCAAACAGATAACACTTACTTGTTTGTGCAAGCATGAAAATTAAATCAGTCCTAAATTATTTGGTGTATGTGTTGCATCAGTCCTCTTGAAATAACAACTTATTAAGGTAAATTCTCTTTACCTTTTTTTTTTTAACATATTACACAGAAAAAAAAAAAAAGGTTAATTTGTTGGAATAATTCCTGGGAGAGATGAATATGATCTAAAATTACAAAGACAGATCTTTACAGAAAAGAGTTCATGTATTGTATTTTAAAGCTAGTAAAAATAGATTTTTATAGTAAACTATACATGGTCACAGAAGCTATGTAAACAGAGGAAGAAATATATATTCATATTCATGAAACATGAACTCAGCTCATAAAACCTAAGCCATTCTGCTATATTGTTTTTTTGGGCTTTTGTTTGTTTGTGTGTGTGTGGTTTGTTTTTTTTTTAATTTATTTTATTTTGTTGTTGTTGTTTTCCTATGGTAAAGAACTAAAAAATAAGTCAAGAATATATGAATATATGTGGAATGTCATCGCTCTTTTTGGTTGTAGTTTACACTACTTTACCTAATGTTTGGAAGAAGACAACTTATGCAAACCCAGATCAAACTAGAAAGAACACAGAAGCTGATCCTCACAACTATGTGGTCCCTTCCCATTATTGGAAACTAGAAATAATCAAAGACAGTAATGAGAACTGCAACTCTATGTTTTTGTTTGTTTGTTTGTCTTCATTTACTATTTCAATTAAATATTAATTTCCATACTCTGAAGTGGCAAGTTACTTAGGTGAAATTCTCATAAAAATGAAGCTCCTACAACATGGCACTTTTCCTCATTAAGAAATAAATAATAATTTTCACTATTCATAAGGATGACTAAGAATTATTCTCCATATTGATTTAGTCTACAGTTTTTTATATGGCTATGCGGTCTAAATGTTTTGAACATTTTTTTCTATATTTTCCTAGCAGCTATTCTTTTCTAGATTTGTTTTAGACTTTTTTCTACCTTGTACAACTGAGCATCAGGTATTTCATAACATTGGATGTGACAGGAATCTGTCTTATTCAGGGCTTTGAGCTAAATTTATTTGCACCTTTTCTGTGAAGTAAAACATTAAGTTCAGCAAAATTGTTTTGAATCTTGAAGTCTAGGTTTCATTATTTAACAGAAAATAATATTCAATGAACAATGAATCATAAACAAAACAGTTACTTTTCACTGCAGCAGTCAGTCCATCTCTACTGTGTGCCTTCTATCATTATAACGGAGCTTTTGTTTATTTCCTTTAGGAGGAAAATAGCAGGTATTTCATGTAGCCAGTAAATTTCTACAATACTCCTGAGACAGGTTTCCTATTATAATGACCTGCTAAACAATCCAGATACCCATGCATAGTTTTAACTCGTGCCTCACTGGCAATTTATTTATCAAAAACAGTCAACTAACAACAACAACACCACAACAACAATAACAACAACAAAAACTTGGACTCTTTTTTGGATCTTGGACATCTTTTACAACCAAAATGATTCTATGATTCTGTGCAAAAGATCTATTAGAAATTATTTGTGTGATGTTGCACTTGATGCTGGGGGACAATTAGCTGGAAAGCAGCTTTCTAGAGAAGTACCTGGGGGTCCTGGTGGACAAGCTGAACATGAGCCATCAACATGCCTGTGTAGGAAAGGTATACAAAACAATGTACCGTCTGAATGACAGAGAACATTACTTGCAGATTGAGGGAGACGATCCTACCCATGTCCTCAGCCTGATAAGGCCACATCTGGAGTGTTGTGTCCAGGTTTTATGGGAGACCTATGGGCTTTTTTGACCAGCAGCTTGATACCAAGACAAATACCTTAGGTCATCCAGAATACCACAGAAGTCTATGTGTAGCCAACTGAATTATTTGCATAAGTTATATGTAGTCTGCTGATATTCTGAGCAGGATTTCAATTCATCTGCCATGTGAATAGGTTTCTCGTGTCATTTCAAACACCCTGAGCTGTCATGGGTATCTTTGCCCGTGGTGTATGTGCACTTTTTTGAAATCCACCAGTGTATCCTAAATGTTACTAGACATCTTTGCAAATGAGAATTGGAGAGAACTTCAAATCTCTGTAAGCTATATACATATATATGTATACACACGTACACATCATATTTAGCCAGCTATATTTAGATACCTAAGTTTACAAGTCCACCATCTGTGACTCCATTTTACCCAAACAACCATTAACTGTGTTGTATAATAGCTAACAATCCTTTCCAAATCGTTGAGTCCTCAGGCAAAGAATAATTCTGAGAGTCAAATCCTGATGTGCTAATTTGGACAACATCACTTCCATTTGTTACACAGTTTTTCATTGACAGTATAACAACATAAACATAGTATTTGAACTGGAATTTCATTTTAGTTCATGGGTAGCTAAAACTACATTATTTTCTCTAGAGCTTAAATTTTCTGTCTAAAACAGTTTTCTCATTTAGATATTTATATTGGTCAAATATCTGGACAAATGCTCAAGACCCAACACTGATGTTACCTAAACATAAAATATCACGAGAAAACCAATCCAGCGAAAAATAAGAAAAAATATAAATCTCTGAATATTGTTGGTTTTGGTCATTAGGACCAGTGTTGTGATTCAAGCTTGGAAATATGTACATACATAGCCCCCACACATACACCCACATACACTTTTTTTTTCTTTTAATATATCTATTCTTTCCACTGAAATATAGGAAACGTTTATTTAAATTTGCTTAATCAAAGCTATTTTTACTTAAGCAAATAGAGTTGAAAGGGCTGACAGTTGAATTCAAACAGAAATCTGCAGACCATCTGTGCTTATAGAGACCACAGCACATACCCAGACAATTCCTGGTATCGGCAAAACACTAGCCCCGTTGACACTTAAATGACCACCTAGAAGGCATATTTCCTTCTGTAATAAAGAAATGGGAGTTCTTTTAATGTTCTTTTAAGTACAGTGATGTTGCACCCTTGTTTTAATTACCTATCCCTAGCAAAATCACAGGAAGACTATGGGGATTATTTTGCATTATTTTTTCTAATTTACTTTTATATATATATATATATATATATATATATTTCCTTTTTGTCTGGAACAGTTAGGGGTTTTGTGTGTGTACCTCCAGAGTAATGCAATGAATAATTTAGCTTCAAATCAAGAAGGAGAAATGTAAGACTCAGAATATGGAGAACATCTGAACATTGTAGATGCTATTTTAATTCAGGAAACAAAGAAAATTGCATAAGACCTTTTCAGGCAATATGCAATATAAATTTGACAACACTTGTGTAACTAATTGTTTTTCCTTTGTTTTTCATGTTGTTTACCATATTGAAAAGTCTTACTAAATACATACAGTATTTTTCTGGTAACAGTAGTTTTTATAGGGAATATATATTTTCTACTTAAAAAAGCTATCACCTTATAGCTGTGTTTCAATAGCATATAACCCCAATCTGTATTGTCTTCAGAGTCGTGGAATTTTGAAACAATTAAATTGTGCCTATAATTTAGATCATATTATGGTTTCTGAGTGGGATACAAATTATTGGCATTAATTATGCATTAACTTTAAATAGGTTTTGCCTTCAATATAAAACCAATTTCCTGATGTCTGTGGATTTTTTCATCTTCCTCTTTTGGCTTGTAAAACCATTTGTTTACTCTATGCACATGTGTTAAAATAATGAATTCCTGCTGAAATCTGGTGCAAATGAATGTTCTTCACTTCAAAGCTCAGTGACTTTTGGACTTCTGACAGAATTGGTTCAAGACTCATGTATTTACAGTATTTACAGAAGATGTAATAGGTACATGTAGACAATGTATTAGGCCCCAATCCTGCAACCATTATTTATTTCCTCATTAAATCATTACATTTTACTATATGATGTCCAAATAAATATTTTGCATTGATGGAAAATAAATAAATAAACAAACTTGGTCTTGGAAGTAACGTTTAGTGATTAACAAATATCATAAGAAATACAATGATACAAATGAATTAAGAAAATTAAGAAAAAATAAGAAATAAGGATTTTAAATTTCAAGACCCCTCAAAAATAATTGAAGTCAATACAAGTTATTCTGACTCAACAAAGTCTTTGGTCAGTCCAAATGTTAATGCTGAATGAATCATTTTTTTCAGGATTAACCATGCATAATAAAAATCAATAAGAGCATTAATGTCCAGGTATTCTTTCCAGAATAATACAAAGAAGATTTCTTAAGGAAAAGCTAGACTATTAAAAAAATATCACAAGTTCACATTCTTGTGTTACTCTTGAAAAAGATGAAGTAAATGATATTCTAACAGAAGGAAAATTGCATTAAGGAAATAGGTAAAAAATAAAGTGTCTTTGCTTTAACATTGCAGGATATGGTTGCAACCAAAACCAAGATTCAAACAGAGAAAATTCTTGCATGTGTTTAATATTCAGAGTAATAATGAATTGTGCATAATCAGTAGTTTTCAACATAATGTATTACTTATGTGAAACTGAATCTGAAAACTTAAGTAATACTGAGATACATACATATATGTACATACACAAAGAAGCAAGAAACAACATGTGTGTGGTGTATATATAAATTTGTGTATAACATATGGTTTTTATCACTTTAACTATATTAACCTTAAAAATTGAAATCTTTCCCATGTGCCTTCCATATGTACCTGATTTCCAGAAAATTCTAAAGCTTGAATGTAACTAGTTAGACTGTAAATAAAAAATTGTAACTTACCCACTAATACTTATATAGTAACATAATCACATTTTTTGAAGAAAAAGAGTGAAGTGGTTCATTAAAAAGCTTAAAACTCATGCTTCCAATCATTTTACTGCCTCCATCTTTATTTTAATCTTTGTGTTGTTGTTGTTGTCTTTTTTTTTTTTAAATAAATAAATAAATCAGTCTATTGCATGGTTCAGATTGTATAGGTCATATCATCATGAAACAAATGCATAGTGACATTATGCCACCTGAAATGTTTAACCAGCACAGTCCCTTGTCGCTCAGCCTCAGTGTCATTTTTAACTATGATTTAATTGGTTTTTTTTGTTTTGTTTTGTTTTTTCCCCGTGAAGTTAGAACTCAGAAGATTTGAAAAGCTCCTACAATAACAGTGGAAACAGCACAACACTTCTGTATATAGCGGTCAAGAAAAATTGTCTGATCTCATGTATAAACTGCTTTTTGTGTGAAGGTTTTAGTTGGTACAATTGTACTTCAACACACATTATTGGAGTAAGAGAATCTGATAATCCAGTCTTTATATTTTTGTCTTTTTTTTTTTTTTTTTTTTCTTAGATACTTACGGAACAGAGTGATTTAGCCTGATAAACTCGGTATTTCTGAACATGCAAAGAGATTTGATTCTAAATGTCAGCATGATGCTTAAGTAATGCATAATGTATTTAGTGAAGGTAACTGTTTCTGAGTGTCAGTTTTGTTCAGTGAAGTAACTCACTGTCCACTGTGACCTGCTAGAAGGTAAGGACTACACTTTTCAAAGACTGCTCACAGCTAAGTGAGATGTGAGATAAAAAAGAAAGAAGCGCTGGAGTACTAGATAGACACAATCTCAAGATTTTGCCCTAAATTACTCTGGTAACTAAGATCAGGAAGTTATTCCTACAGTTCCCTAGATCTTGATTTTCAGACACAGAACACATGCTTCATTTTTACTAACACGAAGGGGAAGATCCTAAAATACTGTAATGAGATCCTTTTTTATCATCCTTCATTTCAGTTAATCAAAATATGGTACCCATTTGCTGTGTAGCATGATAGTGAAGAAGAGAAGTGCAAGGAAACTGGATAATGTGTGTCAGCGCCCACATCAAGAATGGTATGAATTCAGTGCACCAAACAAAATGAAAACTTAAGTTAACAGAAGGCCTCCTGAGATTGAGAAGGCCTTTCTTTACTCCATTAGAGAAGCAATTCCTAGGAACTGAGGATGTGGAGTAAGAAGATGCAAGAACTTCTCTCTTTAGTAAAACATTCATTTTTCCTAATTAGGAGCTTGCAGGTCTGTGCTCAAAAGCAACAGTGTTCCATAGTAGCAGAGGAAGGAAAATATATAAATAGAGGTTATATAAAGATGTTTTAATTGCTTGCACAAAAGACAAAACAAAACCATAAGGCTTACTTCATTTGATTTCAATGAGAATTTTTGTATATACTCAGTTGGAGGCAGAGTGGGTATTTTTTTTTTTCCCTCTCATAAGAGAAACTAGTGTTGGGAGGCTGCATCGAGTACACAATACAAAACATGCTATATTTATGTTATTTATGTTCTATCAAGTCTTGATTTTCTAATTAAACATATTTTTCTCAGAGACCAGGAGTCAAGCTAACTTTGGAAGCACTATTGTTTAATAATAAGACGATTGTTTAAAATATATGCATTAATTTGTCTCTCCACATTTGACAACATTAGTTTATTCCTACTACTGGTATCTGAGTTTGTGACTGCACTAATACTTAGGTCAATTCATAACTGACCTAATATTCACTTCTATAATTTTATCATTCTAAAGACTAGTCTAAACATATGATAGCCTTTAAACAGCACATTAATTCAGCATCTGACTGAAACCTATGGTAGGAATGTATATGTGAGGTGTTATTTTGTTTCCAGGACAAAAGAGACATGGCCATATTTCAAAAAGAGTTATGTTACCAAATTCATTTAATTTTAAATATAATATCATGTCATGTTTTGGTGCTGAAAGACAAAGATTTAAACGAACAACAACAACAGCAAAGGTGAATCAGTAATATTGTACAAACAGAAGTAGTCTCGTAATATCCGGTAATAAATCAAAATTTTATAAACAGAAATTTTGTCTATGACTTATTTATTCATAAATATCTTTCAAATGGATACATTTAAAATAAATTCTTTTCAAAACAGGATTCGTGAAGTCGTCTACAACTAATGAACTTTCTCAGTGACAGTAAAGTAGTAACAAAGAAGGACTTCAGCATCCTACATTTCCATTTAAAAAAACTGTGCCCACAGAAGTCTTCTCCTACTTTGGCATTTTTAGCAAAAATAATATATATACATATATATATATATCTCCATATTTAAAAAAAAACTAATGTTAAAATTTACCATCCACAATAAAAACATCTCTTAAGATATGTTGTTTTTTAACCCAGTAGGCAACTAAGCACCACAAAGACGCTTATTCAGTCACGCACAGTAGGATAGGGGAAATAATCAGAAAGATAAAAGTGAGAAAACTTGTGAGTTGAGATAAGACGGTGTAATAAGAAAGCTAAAGCTGCATGCACAAACAAAGCAAAAACAATGAATTAATTCGCTGCTTTCCATTAGCAGGCAGATATTCAGACTTTTCCAGGAAAGCAGTGCTCCTCATATGTAACAGTTACTTGCGAAGACAATTACCATCACTCCAAAAGTATTCCCTTGACACCTTCTTTACCCCAGCTTTTATTGCTGAGCATATGTTGTGGAATATCCCTTTGGCCAGTTTAGGTAAGCTGTCCATGCTATTTCCCTTCCCAGCTTCTTTTGCACGCCCATCTTCCTCACTGGCAGGGCAGCATAAGAAACTGAAAAGTCCTTGGCTCTGTATAAGCACAGCTCTGCAACAACTAAAACATCAGTGTGTTATCACTACTATTTTCATCAAAAATTAAAAACTTAGCACCATATGAGTTGCTATGAAGAAAATTAACTTCACCCCAACCAATATGGACAGTGTGTCCCTACTGAGTCATTTGATAAGCTTTCAGCTAGTATAAATCAAAGTTTCAGATGTTATTAGATATACAACATTTAATGTAGCAGAGCACTGTCAAGACTTCATTTAAAGTTAATTCTTATCATCTGCTCACAATGCAATATGGGAGCTCCTGTAACAAGCAGCTTACACATCTTGTTCTCTCTAGTACTGTTCAGTTACAGTGCTACTGTACCTCTGGCTTTCCTGTTTCCCTCCTGAATACTGCAGTTTCTCTCTCTCCCCGTCTTTTCATCTCATCATGTATGGACTGTTCTTTGTCTTCTTTTCTTCCCTGATATTATTTCCCACATTTTCTGCCCTCCCTATATTTTTATTTTTAACCTTTAACCTCATTTCTGTTAACAATTGCTGCATTCAGTTGTCTGATAGAAGCAGTGCTGCCACAGCTCCCTGTCCCTTGGTAAAACCAGCAGAGAAGCTGAGCACGTATTCCCAGTAGGCAGGCAAACACGTGTACGTGCGACTTAAATACATATATACGTATCCAACCACATGGATCAACACAGACAGAAAAATCAACAGACACAAGAACACAGACAACATCAATGGCCTTATGCTGCTCCAATTTATGATTATTAGATTATAATAAATAAATAAATAAATAAAATACATACAGTATAGGTTCCTTCAGCAGCTGAGATCAGACACAGTCTGCCCAGTAGCTGTCCCTGGATCCTAGTCTGCCCAGTTGCAGGCACCTGGTTATATGAGCCCCCAGTACCCCAGCCTATCAGCCCCTTTCCACTGACTGGTATTCACACCCACTTTTAAACATCAACACACCCATACCCATGCCCACTGTGTCTCTCTCCAGTTGCCCTTAGACACTCAGTTTACTCAGTAGCTGGGCTCTGGATCCCCTCATCTTTCAGTTTCCATGTGCACAGACATACACATATGCAAACTGATATTTCTGATAGCTGATTTAGACTTATCGTCTGATCAGTAGCCAGACTGCAACTACACCATCAATGGTATGGACCTCCTGGTTACTCCAGTAGCCAACCCACAGGCCCTTTCCTCTCTCCAGTCAGTATCTGTCACAGATGGACATATGGACATTTCAATATATGACTCTCAAGCTGTTATTCATCACCTATTCTGTCTTGGTATTCATTAGTGATCACACACCAGCACATGTAGAATGCCTTTTTTGCTTCAGTGTTTACTGCTAAGATCAGCCCTCAGGAATCTCAGACACAGGAGACAAGAGAAAAAGTCTGGAGAAAGGAGGACTTTTACTAGGTTGAAAAGGGTTGGGTCAGAGATCATTTAAGCAAACTTGACATCCACAGATCCATGGGCCCTGATGGAATGTACCCACAGGTGCTGAGTGAGCTGGCCCATGTTATTGCTAGGCCACCTGCCATCATCTGTTAAAGGTCATGGAGAACAGGAAAGGTGCCCGAGGACTGCAGGAAAGGCAATGTGACACCAGTCTTCAAAAAAGTCAAGAAAGAGGACCCAGGAAACTACAGGCCAGTCAGCCTCACCTCCATCCCTGGAAAGGTGATAGAAGAGCTTATCCTGGAGGTCACCTCCAAGCATGTGGAGGACAAGAAGGTGATCAGGAATAGTCAGCATGGATTCACAAAGGGGAAGTCATGCTTAACCAATCTGATAGCCTTCTGTGATTGGATGACTAGCTGGGTAGATGAGGAAAGAGCAATGGATTTTGCTTACCTTGACTTCAGCAAGGCTTTCGACACAGTCTCCCATAACATTCTCACAGGCAAGCTCAGGAAATGCAGTCTGCATGAGTGGACAGTGAGGTTGGCTGAGAACTGGCTGGATGGCAGAGCTCAGAGGGTTGTGCTTAACAGTGCAGTTTAGTTGGAGGCCTGTAGCTACCAATGTCCCCCAGGGGTCAGTACTGGGTCCAGTGTTGTTCAACAACATCAGTGACCTGTATGATGGAACAGAGTGCACCCTCGGCAAGTTTGCTGATGGCACAAAGCCCAGAGAAGTGGCTGATACCTCAGAGGGTTATGCTGTCATTCAGAGGGACCTCAACAAGATGGAGGGATGGGCTGAGAGGAACCTCACGAAGTTCAACAAGGGCAAGTGCAGGGTCCTGAACCCAGGGAGAAATAATCCCATGTACAACTACAGGCTGGGGGGTGTCCTGCTGGAAAGCAGCTCTGCAGAGAGAGACCTGGAAGTCCTGGTGGACAGCAGGCTGACCATGAGTCAGCGATGTGCCCTTGTGGCAAAGACCAACAGTATCATGGCATGCATTCAGAAGAGTGTTGCCAGAAGGTCGAGGGAGGTGATCCTCCCCCTCTACTCAGCCCCGATGAGGTCACACGTGGAGTATTGTGTCCAGTTCTAGGCTCCCCAGTACAAGAGGGACATAGAACTACTGGAGTGAGTCCAGAGGAGGGCTACAAAGATAATTAGAGGACTGGAGTACCTGTCATACAAGGACAAGCTGAGTGAGCTGGGCCTTTTTAGCTTGGAGAAGAGAAGACTGAGGGGGAAACTCATCAATGTGTATAAATATCTGAGGGGATGGTGTCGAGAGGATGGAGCCAGTCTCTTTTCAGTTGTGTCCAGCAACAGGACAAGAGGCAAGGGGCACAAACTGAAGCACAGGAAGCTCTGGCTGAATATGAGGGGGCACTTCTTTACTCTGCGGGTGACAGAGCACTGGAACAGGTTGCCCAGAGAGGTTGTGGAGTCTCCTTCTCTAGAGATATTCAAAACCTGTCTGGATGCCATTCTGTGCAGTGTGCTGTAGGTGATCCTGCTTGGCAGGGGGGTTGGACTAGATGATCTTCAGAGGTCTCTTCTAACCTCAACCATTCTGTGATTCTATGATTCTGTAATATCCATGAACTATGACAGCTCTAGTTGCTGACATCATGGATACATGGGCCCTACATGGATACGTGGATGCACATCATGGACACGTGGGCCTATCCAGTGGCTGGCACTCAGACTCCCATGAACACCCTTGCACACTTTTTTTTTTTTTTTAATAACTGGAGTTCAGTAAGAAGACAGGTGGGACTGTGCTAATGTATCTGCAATTACACTACTTTTTAAGATACTGAAAAAGTTTTTTCTTCTAATGTGGATACCATCATTAAACAAACCAAACAGGAAGAATTATACCTACATGGAATAAACTGAAAAAAAAATAATGATTATTAAAAAAAAAAAAGGAAAAAAATGGTTACATTGATTAACTCTAACTAAAGTTGAAGGAACATATCGTATTTTATGGCAATTTTAATCAGCCAAACTTCATAGGAAGCTACTCCATGTTAACTGACCTTTTCAATTAATTCAAGAACACAGACAACCCTGCCTTTATAAAATTTAGATACCTTCTTGTATACGTTAGCAGTGAATTTTTATATAACTGTGGAAAAATGGTGCTGACTATCTTCAGTCGTGTCTTACAGATGTAAAGGATATTTCAGAGCTTTTAGTTGAATGATTTTGTTTGTTTGTTTGTTTTAAATTTTATTGACTTTGAAATTCTCATTTAACCTTATGATATGGCACCTGGAATATGAGTCCACTCCTGTACTGTGAAGATGACTCCACTTTTCTTTGGGGAGTCATTTCAGGTTTTCATCTATTTTTCTTTCACTATTGCCTGAAGTGATTAGCCCTCCCTATTTTTGTTTGTTTGTTTGTTTTGTTATTATATCATCTGTCATTGGCCAACCTTAGGCTATACTCATCTATGTGTTAAGGCTGAATTACCTGACAGAATTGAAATAGTTGATTCAAGCTTTTCGTAAGGCTGAATTTAAAATGACAAATATATATATAAATATAAAGCCTAAATTTTAGATGTTTACACCTAAGATAGTTCCATTTATGGGTCATATTTACCTCTATTTAATAGTCAAAGGAAAACAAGAGACATTCCTAGGCCATGATCCATTTCATCTTAATGGAAAAAGCATAAGCTGGTCAAATGACCCTTCCCCAGAAAGTATCAGAATTTAATATCCAATGTAATATGAATAAACCAAATTGAAATTCATCAAACTGATGATTCACTGAAATCCTGGAAACAAACGATGTTTGAATATCCATAGCGTATTAGAAGTTCATTCTGCTCCTCACTAAAACTGTGTGTTTCTTCAATATTAGCTGAAACATGGTCTTTAGTGAGCTATGAATTTGTTGTTGTTGTTTTTATTTTTATTTTCTTTATTTTTTTCCCCAATTTAGTGAGAATACATACTTTCTGTACTTTAAAATGAAGCTACTGAAATTACCTAAAAAACAGTGTTAAAAATAAACCCGTGGCACAGGATGGGAGGTGCAGGGCAGTCCCTGTGGCCGAGGGGCAGCCTTTCTCTCTGGCAAGCCAAATGGCCCGGGGGAGCCAGCCCCAGAAAAGGGGCCCTCAGCCCTCCCAACCCTCCTCCTTGTCCATGTGAGGGCATCTTTCAGGCCGCTCCCAACACAGCTGCCTTTGGCCATGCGTGGGCCACTCCATCACAGAGGCTTGCTGAGGGCACAGTGGCCACTGCTGCCTCACCTTTGCTGCGGGCCCTATAAAACAGGCCCCCTGCAGCTGGCCCACCATTTGCTGAGGATCTAGGCCCTCTGACTGCCAGCCTGCGCAGCAGGAAGAAGACTAGAAGAGCAAGGCGAGCAGCAGGCCTCCTTGGTGTTCAAGGTCAGCGATGCAGTCCGGCCAAGCACCAAGAAGGAATGCACCCGACCAGAAGAAGATGTGTCGTGGGAGGAGGGATAGTGCCGGCAGCACAAGAGACACCGGTGCCCAAGGGACCTCTGGCGCCCAGCCCACAGTCACATACAGGTGGTGCCATTGGCACCGCAACGATGCGGGGAACAGGCCTGCCCCTCAAACACCCAGCGACAGGGGGCCTGGGCCTTACCATAGGAGCAATGGTGATGTGGGGCGAAGGTGGGAGCATCAGACAGACAGCCGCAGGGATCAGAGGCGTGCCCATAGTCCGGAGCACAGTGCGGGACCCAGTAATGGCCGTAAACCAGATGATCGGACCTGTGCATGAACAGTCTCCCCAGGGAAGTAGTCACTGCACCAAGCCTGTCGGAGTTTAAGAAGTGTTTGGACTGTGCACTTAGTCACATGGTCTGAATTTTTGGGTTGACCTGTGTGGTGCCAGGAGTTGGACTCGATGATCCTTGTGGGTCCCTTCCAACTCAGGATATTCTATGATTCTATGATTCTATAAAAGGTATTCTAAGTGTCTGTGGCAAACACAGATTAGCCATTTTCCTTTATGTCATGAGCACCTAGCAGATGTACTATTTTGCCAACAGCTTTTCTGCTGTTGGGGTTGATAAGAAATCACCAAAAAGACGGTAGGAATTCCTTGTGGACAAAACAGATTGTGTCTACTCTTTACTGTTTTATCTATTGGTATTATTAATAATAATTTCATAAAATATATTTACTTAGGAAGGCATTATGGATAAATTGTGGCTTTTTTGATTTATATCAGTAAGACAAAGCATGGAGAACTGGTCTGAAAAAAACAAAAACAACAACAAAAAAAACAGTATGTAAGAGTGAAAGAACTATCAGGGTGAAGGAATTGAAGGAATTACAAAACTTTTAATTTTCACTAGAATAGAAGTGTATGAACCTAAAATATGCAAAATTAAAATCGCATTTTAATTGTCTCAAGCTCATTAACATGATTATGCCTAATGAAGGAAAGTCAAAAACAGATCTTTCAAAGTCAGATAACATAGATTACAGTATGAAAATTTATAGAAATTAAGATTGGAGAGTAGACTTTAGAGCAAAGAGTTGGATTAAGATTTCTGAAATAAGAAAAAGTGGGAAATTGGTGAAACAGGCTGGAAATAAACAGGCTGTCAATAGCATCCTCCCACATATCAAAAAGACAGAAGCTCCAGAATAAAGTACAACACTCAGAATCCAGGTTCAGTAATCCAGTATTGAGAAATGTATGGAAAATCTGAATTACTGTTTATATTTCCTTTTCCTTTACATTCTCCAGAATAAGTGTTTTCTTAAATCTGTTCAATGTCCCCTGAAATAGAACATACATGTTTATTTCTGTGCTTTAAAATAATACTGGCAGGACTTCAGGCATGTGTGGTTTTTTGGGTTGTTTCTTCTCATCTTACAAAAGCAGTGTTTCTCAAGCCATATAAGTAGATTCCATTCTTCTCCCTCTCCTTTTTTTTTTTTTTTTTTTAAGTTTGTATATTCCCATAGGTACTATAAGCAAGAATTAATACTCAGACTTAAGAGAAATGGCAGTTTTTTATGATCTGTGTGAACGTACAGCTCAGTACGATATTCAGAATTCCCCAAGGGGAAAAACAAAGCAAAACACAAAGTAGTGACATGAATATTGATAAGAAGAGTAGCTTCAGAAACAGAATCTCAGTTATACTTTATCATCTCATCCTCAAAATAAAATTTTGTGTTAGCTTTTCTGATCATTAACTTACTGTAGATACACTTGCAATTTAAATAGTAGAATACATAATTTCTCTTTTAAAGATCTATCCACAGCTACTGTAGAGACTTGACTGAAAATATTTCATCACTTTATCTTATACTGCTTAAGTTTTACACCTTCATTATCTCAGAAAGTTTTAAATTTTTCCAAACTGAAAATTATTTTATTATTTTATTTTATTTTATTTTATTTTATTTTATTTTATTTTATTTTATTTTATTTTATTTTATTTTATTTTATTTTATTTTATTTTATTTTATTTTATTTTATTTTATTTATTTTATTTTATTTTATTTTATTTTATTTTATTTTATTTTATTTTATTTTAACATTCATAAGTTTCTTTGAAAAGTTGTGTGATTATTACCACAGAAGTCTTGAATCACTTAATGCTGGTGCTAGAAGAAAACTGAAGGCAAATATTTCCTCTTTCAAGTTTTTAGACCAGCTCTATTCTTTAAAATGAAACCTTCTATGAATGAGCATTGTCATTTGTCACCTTAAGCAAATGTTCTTTGACATCCAAAGCTTATTTAAAAGGACTCTTCAAATGTCACCAACCCCTATTCCACAGTTTTATTGCAGGCCACTTAAAATAAATAACTTGAAAAGATGGAGGAGGAAGTGAATTGAAGTTACAACATATGAAGTGTAAGTACTGCACATATGCATAACCATCTGTAGGCCAAGCTTCTTCCCTGTTTGGAAGGCTGAAGTTTCTTATTCTTTTTTCCCCAAATACTCAGAAGAAAACCACAGCTTTTGAGACAGCCCTGGCAGCAAAAATATTTAATCTAAAACAACCATACATCAGTAATGACACTGATTTAATATATTCCAGAAAGAACTTGAAAAAATGAAAGGATGATTTTAACAGAAATTTTCTAGTGGGGAAACACTTTTGAAAATATTATTGATGTCTTCTTTTTCCCCAGATATTCTTGGCTCCATTGCAGGTTTTCATTGCAGGCTTTCATTGCAATCAAAAGTGATTTTATTGTAAATTCTTATATTATTTAGTTACCAGAAGCATAGGAGTAAGGCAAACAAGGTAAACTTTGACATAGTCCATCACTCCATTTGCCCTTTTTGCTCTTCTGTTTTTATCCTTATTTCATTTCCATCCTGTTATTTGAAAGTGACAGTCCACATCTCAGGCTTATCAATATTCCATATATAAAAATGCATGTCTCTCACTAAAAGTTTCGCAAGACTAAAAATGATGATCCTTGCCCCTGTAACAAGATTTGCAAAAGTACATAGGAACTGTATCAAATTAATGTTTCCCAAAGAAACCCTTGCTATATACGAAAAGAAGATACTCCCTCGCTTCTGGTGCTTCAGGGCATTCCTTATTAGTTCAGTACAAATATATTTTCTCTGAACATCCAGAATTGTACATGACCTCACTTTGATCTTCAGTGAATCCAGCATTTACGCCTCACAGGAACTTTTGGGAGATAGGAGTTTCTAAATTTTGTGCACTAAATGCTGTTCATTTATTATGCTTCTTTTCTTCTGATGGTCTGTTTTATTCAGACCAAAGAATGAGCTGTAAGGGTCTGTTTTGACCAAAACCAAGCAACATTAAGGCACAGCTGTTTGAAATCAACACAGTGGAGGAACAATTCTTTTATTAACATGTTTTTGTCCTACCTAAATACTGAAGTATACATTAAAGTAAAACAATAAATAAAATAAAATAAAATAAAATAAAATAAAATAAAATAAATAAAATAAAATAAAATAAAATAAAATAAAATAAAATAAAATAAAATAAAATAAAATAAAATAAAATAAAATAAAATAAAATGGGACATGACAAGATTAGAAGTGAAGGAAAAATGAATTAAATGGAAATATGTGTTCTGGTCTGTACTGTAGCACTCCCTCTAAAGAGCTGAGAAAGAAAAAAAAAAGTGTGGTTTGCATTGGATTACGTTTTTTCAATAAGAAAAATAGGCACAATGCAGTTGTGTAGACACTGGTATAGCTTCACAATTGTACCACTGCTAATGCTTTGACATAAAAAATTACATTTCACAATGTTCTACACTGACTATCAAACAACAATTCAGTTAGAGTAATGGGGCCTGTATCAGAGCAACAGATAAAATGATAACTTATTGTTTCTTCTGGTGTTTTCTCCAATAACCAGTATTGTCCAAAGATCTCTTGTCATACCTGAAGGTTTGCTTCTTGTCAATATAGACCCCTGAAGGTGGGATTCATATCATATACTTCTAAATATCTAAAAGTGTAGTGATTAAATCTGAACTAATCACTGTATACTCCTTTAATTCACAGTATACTTCCTGAAATAGTAGATCAATATGATTTATTTCAGTTACCTGCTCTCTGAATAAAGTTAATTGCCCCATTCTGGTATTTATTTCTCTCTAGAGACTGTAAAGAGAATGTGACTAGGGTTGGCTAACTTGTAAAAACTTGTCAAAAACCTAAACTAAGGAAAATAGACCCTAACAATATCACCTTTCTGCAGCTTGCTTTGACATTTCAGACTGCTAAAGGTCTGAAACACTGCCTTGTATTTCTCATGACAGGGCAGATGGTTGCATTAGAAAAGAGAGTGATGTGGTGTCCATAAATCAATAAATCAAACAATCAATCAATCTTGCCACTAGGAACAAATTTGGACATGAGGCATCAGAAAAGAGGAAAGGTTTAGAGGAAACACAAAAGAATGGATGGATTATTTAGATAATGCAATTAAGAAAAGCTGAGCAACATCTCTTAGAGAGAGAGTAGTTGGTAGGGTGTATGTACCTACCAGTCTGAAAAAAAATATATTGATGTTTCATTCCAAGATGGAATCACCTGATCTCTTTTGTGACTTTAAGCTGATATCTACACTAGCATATAATCAGGACCAGTATGCAGAGCAGATCTATGGAGAACAGCTGATGCTGAGGCCTTGATGTCCTTTCTATATATATATTTTATAGAATCATAGAATCATAAAATCATTAAGGTTGGAAAAGACCTTCAAGATCACCTGGTCCAACCATCACCCTACTACCAATGTCACCCACTAAACCATGTCTCTAAGCGCCAGTTCCAACCTTTCCTTGAATCCAGCTCCCTGGGCAACCTGTTCCAATGGCTGACTGCTCTTTCTGAGAAGAAATGTCTCCTAATTTCTGTCTTTTTTTTTTCTTTTTTTTTTTTTTCTTCAAACTAGTTTCACTCTAGTGTCATCATGAGCTGAATATATTTATGGCATTTTGGTATACTTCTGAACCACACATTCTTCAGCTTAGTGTCATCTGATAGGTACTCATCATATGGTTCTAACACTCTGGTACCACCACTCCATGATGCACACTAATGCACAGTAGCAGTGATAAATGGGAGATTCATTTCAAAAGCTCACTCTTGATCCAGACTGAGACAGTAGCGCAGATGAACTTGGTGAGGACACATTATGGAAATAAAGCTCCAGATTGCTCTCTCTGTCCCATCATGCAGTCAGCATGACCCCTGAACAGGGCCATTTTGATTCTGTGAAACTTTCTCAAAAGGTTATCATAAATCTTCCATTGAATTTCAATTTGGAAATAAAATTCAGGAATGCACACAGATGATATCAGCAGTCAGTACTGCAGAAAGAACCACAAAATGTTTCTAGCTTACATTTCAGATGCAAATGTAAAGAACCAGAATAATCTTTGCCAAAGGGCAGTGGAAATTGTTGATATTCATGTTTGACTGTTATAAAAAAAAAAAAAAAAAAGACAATCTCAGCTTTTATCTTTAAAATCAGTCCACTTCTTACAGGGGATATGGCTAAAGAATTTTAAGGAGAGATTTAGAATAAGGCAGAATCCAAACTAGTTCACAATTGCAAATATTCCTTTTCCTGTTCTTTATTACCTTCGTAAAAAAAAAAAAAAAAAAAAAGGGGGGTGGGGGGAGTGAAGCAGACAGAGCCCCAGGCTTTTTTCCCACTAAGAATTTGGTTTACTTAGAATAAAGTATATATAACTGTGGGAATACAGAGATGGCAAAGTAACCTAATTCACAGATAACAGTATTCTACAGAACTTTTACATCTCAACTTCCCTAGTTATTAGGGAGCTGTACCTAGAAGTACAAGAAGTACATTTCTTTGACAAGTGACATGATCTGTTGGACTATAGAAATTGTACTGATACAGATGTAAAGCATTTGGACATACAAACATTGTAAACTTATTTTTCTACGTTGTCTTTTCTCTTGAAAGAGGAAATTGTAACAGCAGCATTTTTTAAAATTAATTTCCTCCTGAAGTATTATAAAGATCTGTCCATGCTATTACCATTACTGTTGTTTTCCCTCACTAGAGTCATCTATCATGGCAGATTAGTTTTAGGTAATACTAGAGACAGGGTGTCAGGAATTAGTGTGTGAACTTTTCCTGTCTATCACAAGAGAGTGCAAAAGTAATGCTAAGGAGGAATAGCTATGCTGACTTTGCAAGCAACTTTGCTAGCATAAGTATCAAGTTGGATTTTGGATTAGTCTGTCTGAACCATTTCTGTGGGGAAGTGAGCAAAAAAAGAAAGAGCAGTAGCTCTAAGCTAAGTTTGTAAATATAACCTCTTATTTATTCAGTTGCTATCGGGTTATAGGGTAGGAAAAAAAAAAGATAAGAAAAAAAAAGACAAATACTGTTACTTGAGTGCTCCAAAATCTCAGTGAGAAAACAAAAGTCTGTCAAAGTAATCTGTTGGAAACTCAGTGAACTCAGTGCTGAACAGGTGAGCAGGAAACTTTTGACTGAGATCAAATGCAGAAAGGAAGCACAGGGCAGAAGGTGGCTCCCTTCGCGGAATGCTATATCATTGCCTGGGCATGCTGGGAAGGACTTAGGGAAGTCAGAGCTCTGCTCAACTTGAAAATGGTCACTTAGCTAAAGTTATTTAAATCCATTTGTCTACAACATACATAATTTCCTGTTTTACAGAAAACTTGCATTCACAGTTTAATTTATGGATCCCAGGATCACAAAAAAAAAGGCCATTTTATACACAAACATTCTGATTAAATAAAAACAAAGGTGGGAGGGGAGTGATAACACTTTAATATTATAAGCTTGCTATTTAATGACATAGCAATGACAGACCAGGGCTCATGACAGCTGAGTAAAAGTGGAATCTTTCAGTACAGCATGTGGCATGTTTTGTAAAATATATTTCTTTTACTCTTTACTTGAGTAGGTAATGATAGAACAAGGGGGAATGGCCTTAAACTAAAAAAAGATAGATTTAAATTAGACATTAAGAAGGAATTATTCACTGTAAAGGTAGTGAGGCACTGGAACTATGGCAGGGGGGTTGGAATTAGGTGATCTTTAAGGTCGCTTGCAACCCAAGCTGTTCTATGATTCTATGATTGCCTTCCACATAAGAAATTAATTGGGTTGATTTCTTTTTCCATTCCTTTTCACAGAGAATTGAAATCAAACAGTTATGAGTTGATAGCACACTTCTAATGCTAAAAGAACTACTTCAGTGATGATCCTCATTATGTAATTGCTAGGGTCTCAGTCATAAGTGTGCAATTAGGAGAACAATTTGCTTCCTTGGAAACCCAATACAAAGTTTGTATAATTTGCGTAAGGCTTGAATTACTCCTTTCCTCATCTACCATTTAAAGTGTCATGAAATACTCCTCTCTGTGAAGAAACACAAGTGTAAATTTCCTCTATTTAAATGGTTGTATTGAATCACAGAGCAGAAAGTATTGTTTATATTTTAATAAATATATTTTATTTGAAGTGAATTATATTGTAATAACTATTCTGCCATTTCTGAAAAGCCTTTATTAAATACTGCTAATAGAGAAGGATTTTGTTACATCTTACCACAAGCATTCAATATCTTTGTCAGTTTATTTTACTAGATCCTGTGAGATTGAGACAGTTCACTAAGGAATCATTTCAGAGCAACAAAACAAATTATTTTAAAATATTTTTTTCCTTGAATGTTTTCTTCTTCACTATTCCATCGTTTTTTTTTTTTTCTATTAGAATGCATTAAGTGTGAAAAATATTTCCAATAACAGTTGGTAGATTCATTTTGTTGCTAATTTTGAATTGAGATCATTTACTGACAGAAGCAAGCATAAACAGCTTCAGGAGGAATAAGGTAGATTAAGAATTATCAGAGAACTGTTTTCTTCATCTCTCTCTCTCCCTCTCTCTCCCTCCCCCCCCAACCACCACCACATGATCCTCTTTAACATATACCTTATTTCAACTGGATCTAAATGTTTATAAAGTAGTATGCATCAACAGTATACTAGTTTGCACACAAGCAAATAAAATACTATTCTAACAGTTTGACAAATATACTCACAGTCCTTTGTGACCATTTTATTTCAGCCCATTCCTACACTTGACTGCAAAAAATGGCAGAATACTGCATATAACTTTTTTATAATTGTAAAATTATACTTAATTTTCTCTAGAGATCCCCACAAATATGCTTTTTTGACATATTTTCTTAGATACACTGCTGAGGAAAGCTTATCTAGATCGACAGATTTAAAGTTTTTTTTTACTTTTTAGGTCGATTTGATGAAATATCTTGGATAAAGTGGAAAAACCCCGCTGATCCAAAAATCATTTATTAGAAACACTACAGTGACTTCAATTAGTTCCATTAGGCATAATATTGGGCTCTGATTTCTGTTTCTTATGCTTTGGAAATATGATATATGTATATGTATATTATATATACTATACACTAAAATATATATATACACACATACTTTTTACATATATGTATAAGTGAAATAATAATATTTTTAAGTGAACCACGTGTTAAATGTCATTCTAGCTACGGTTTTTGAATAAGTAAAGTTGTGTGGGTTGACCCTAAAAAATCTATTTTACCATCATCTCTGACAAATGCCCCTTGAGTTATTACAATTAAACATCAAACTTATGAGTGAATGTAGACCCCAAAATTGTTTCTCAAGAACAGCTCAGGGGACATGCCTTTATATGAAAAGGAACTTTAAACAACAATCCTGACAAGTCCTTGTCCTGAGGCCTTGGAGATTCATGACAAAGCCTTTGGCATTTCACTAGCAATGGTAATACAATTTAGGCTGATAGAGTACCATATTATCCCATACAGGTTACACAGGGAGAGGAATTAAGTCTGTTAACATCTAAAATTCATATTTCATACTTTGGGCACTTAGAATAGGGTAGATGGTAATAGGTTTTGCTCACCACTCTGAGAATTATTTGCACATTTCAGCTAATATATGTTTAATGTTAAGATACAGTTATGTTCTTTAGTGAGTGAAACCTACAGCTCTTAACAAGTGCAAAAACTTTTTGGTAGAAAAGAACCTTTGGTAGTAGAATCATGCTACCAGTTTTTGACCTAGTCAAACCTCACATTTTCTGCACAGGAAAAGAAGGTGTTAGACAACTGCAAAGTAAGAATAGAAACTCCTCTGACTGCTTATAGCTGTTTGGTTTTGATTTTATTCTGGGCAAGTGTATCTTGTTGCTTAGAGAAAAATGAATTTAGGCAACTGCTTTATCTCCTAATTATTGTTTAATAAGAGAGCACAATCACATGGATTTTTCTTTCCTTCTTTCTTTCTTCCTTTCTTTCCGTCTTTCTTTCTTTCTGAAAAGACAAAAACAACAACAACAACAAAATCTTCATGATAAGTGTGAACTCAACAGTTGTATTTCTAAGTATTTTCTATGGAGCAGATTATATTACTCCCCATTGTTCTCACCAAACATTTCCTGTGTAACTAACACCGAGTAATCATGAATGATTTGTTTGGGATCTATGTGTGCAGCAAGAGCAGGTGAGTGGCCCAGGAGTCTGGAATACAGGCTCCTAAATGTTAGCCATTGCAGTACTTAGCATTATGTCACCTACATATGGCTCTTTTCCCAAATTCCTCACAGTTCACGGAAAACAAGGACAGGAAAGTTTGTCTTAATACTTCCACTCAGGTGTTTACAGAGAGAAAACAGATCCTTAGCTCAGCTTTATGAACTCTTAGCTGGCTTTAATCTTTCAGTCTGCAAGACCTGCAGACTGCCAAAAAACTATCTTTCCTTTTTATTTCATTTGGGTTCTTTATCAGTACGTTTACTACAGTAAACAAAACTATACTTCTGACTGTCCATTAAGCAGGACAGTCTGAGCAGTTGTGTAGTGGATGGAATCACTAAGAATCCTGAGAATCACTAAGAACATTTTGCAATATTAATTTTAAGTAAATCTTAAAGAAGGTATCATGAACACTGTAAATAGACTGAAAACTTAAACGTATATTTACACATCATGATATGACATGCTATGTTCTTCTTTCCAGCTTACTATACATTGTGTAAATTTGTCTTGGCAAAAGTCTGGTTATTGGGAGTAGGGGAGGAAAGTATCAGCATTATCTCTAAAAACAAACAGATCATTTGAAAATTCTTGTCTTCTATCCAAATATACTTTCAGATTAAAGTATCTCTTCTATAAAAATAGCTTTATATTTATGATAATTAAAATATTCCCAGAAAGTTCTCTGCTATGTATTGTTATAGAAAAAATATGCGGTGGCAAAGAGATAAGAATCATCTGGATTTGGTTTATAAATGTGGGATAGTAAGTGATATTAACAATGAGAACATTTTTAAATTTAGCTAAATCTAAACTGTTTATCCTTCCGCTAGACATGCGTGAGTTACTGCACAATCTTTTCAATGCTTTGATTTTTTATAAATCAAAGTGCAGTGGCAAAATATTTTAGAATTACTTCAGTACTCTAAAGTTAAACAAAGTTGTTTGCCTTTTTTTAAATACAATTTGCATCATAAAATCATGCCTTTATTAAATATTTCACCAGTTTGTGTGAAAAAATGAATGAAACTTCATCTTACTTGATATACAGAAGTAACAAAGTAAATTGCTTAAGGTCACAATATGCTTCTTGGCAAAGGTGAGTTTCAAGATTTTTAAGCCCCACTTCAATGCTTTAGTGTTAAACCATGCTGCTTCATTGGAACAGAGAGGAAATGGAGAATTAACTAACAAATGATTTCCTAAAAAATCACTATAACATTTCTAGGAACAGTAATGCATCCGATATTGAATATCTAGTGGGTGTCAGATTTAATCCCAACTTTTCCAGTCTTCTTGATTTTCACACTGGTAAAACACTGGATGAAAGGAATATAATCAGAAAGTTTTTAAACTTTATTTATTTATTTTTTTTATCCTTATAGGTTAATCCTTATAGGATAATCCTTATAGGATCCTTATCCTTATAGGATAATCATCAGCTTGTGCTGATGATTATGGTGGAGGTATACGAATCATAGAATACAACTTGTCCGGGCTGCCCATTCCTGTTCTGTACAAGCTTCAGAAACAGTAGCTTCATTGCACAACCGGGTCCTTTCCTAAGCTTTTCCAGTGGAGGTTCAACAGTTACTAGCGGATTTATTGATTATAACAAACTCAATCCTTTTGGAACCTGTTTCTTCCCATTTCTGTGTCTGGTTCTATATTCTCCTTACCAAGGAATCTTCCTGTCTTTACTTACATTACAGACTCCCTGCTTTTTATGCCTCATTGTGTGCCTGCCCCACTTAGCACTCCAGGATATGCTAACAACTGAGCTATCACTAGGTACTCCAAAAAAGGAACAACTTACTCTGTCTTACTTAGTTACAACTCAGTGGCCAAGACAAGGCAAGAAGGTGATTTTCCTTTCTGCTTCCCCAACTTGAAATAATAATAATACTCATTATACATATAGCAAACAGAGCCCAAACAAATGGAAATTATACCACCTACCACACTAGGCATGAATGCAGTGACAAAAGGTTTCAGTTAACTATAAAAGTATACCCTGAAGCAGGCTGCAAAAAGCACAGCCTATGCTGTAAAAAAATAGAAATAGATGATAAGGTAGATTTCAGAGAACTTCTAAGGGAAATTGCAATATGACTCTTGCACACATAGAAAAGAAGTGTTAATAAACAGGACAAATCAAGCATATATAATCTGAATTTCTTGCTGTAAGATGAGCTACATAGATGAGCATCTACTTTCTGATAAAACATATTTTGAACAGTTCAAATATTAGACTGTACTGGTATGTTTGAAGGCGTGTAAAGAAGGAAGGACATCAACTGCAAATTCTTATTCTTACAAGTATGGCAGGGAGATTACAATTAATTGATCTACTGCAGAAAACTATTATCTATCCTTGTCCCATGTCCCATCCTCACCAGTTTAACAAAGGTGTAGTCTTGTCCGCTTCTGGAAAGCAAACCAAAACAAAAACAAATAAACAGACAAACAAAAAACATTATTTAAAACCTCCTAATGCAATCTCCAAATTCTCAAGTTGGGAATGCAGTGCTTTTGAAACAGATTTATCCTATTTAACCCAATCAAACTGTTTATGTACTGTGCCTTCCAAAAAGTCTCTACTTAGTATCTTACTCCTCTTCAGTATTGGAATTAATTAATTTTATTGCAATGAAAAAACATCATGAAGAACATGATGATGCCAATAATACATATTACCAACAAAATAAAATAAATAGATAAAAAGATGTCTTGACTTTCTCTCTGAGATGTATTCATTTAAAGCGTAAAAACTCAATTTTTGATCTTTACAGACACCAATTCTCACCATTAGTGTATAGCAAATTTATAAAACTGTGAATCACAAACTTCTGAATAATGTTCAAACATGAATTTAGTTTCTAAGAGGTGTCTCATTAGTATACTGTGAAGTGCTTAAGTTTAATACTGAAATTAAATAAGAACATAGCTTAAAATAACAACTGTGTGAATAATAATAAACTTCTCTAAGCATGCACTAGCAATAAATTCTAAAGATGTGTCAGAACAGGGAAATACATAAATGTCTTAAGTCTACAAGCTTAGAGAATGAGCCAAATCAAATTTCTCACAGATCAAATGTAGCTTATTAGAAGTCTCACTGTAGTCAGTAGACCAGTACAATTTTGTAAATATACATAATATTTGTTGCTCCAAATCTTTCATGTATGTATATTGCTGAATGTAACAGTTCCTTTTCCCATAATAGTTAATTTTCCTTTCCACAACATGTCCCCAAATTAAATGCAGATTTTTTTCACCAAACCAAATATTTCTCAAAACATGAAGCCTCCTTTAAGAAGTCACCTCAGATTCAGAAAATGAATGAATATTATACCACGGATAATAGAGCTAATCTTACAGTTAGCAAATTGAATTCTTGGTCAGTATAAAACCTTATATAAAGCTTTGTTTGATTAAAGGATAAGCTAAGATCGTCTGGAGTATGTGGAAAGTTTCACTTCATCTAACTGGAATAGACCGTGACTTGTCAAAATTAAATAATTTCTGCCAAACTCCTCTGTCACATAAAATATGTTCTTTATGACTTTCAGTATTTTCTCACATGTTCACAATACAGAATACTACAAGAAACATTTTATTCTTGGGAACCTAATTAATCCTATCTTTATAAATAAATCTTTCTTCCTTTCTCAGCTCCAGATCTTACTCTCCTGGGGTTTTCATATCCTTTTGTTCCAAGATTCCAGTTAACAGCTTCTTCAGTTCCTCTCTGATCCAGGAAGCTTTTTCCACTCTCACAGTAGCTCCTAAGTTCTCTAACAATTTTTTTTTTCTTCCCACATCTTCCCTTCCATTTAGTCCTGTTTATGTATACGTATGGCTGTATATATGCATATATATCCAAAGTGGAACTGTCCTTGGCTCATGCTGTCCTCTAACTGTGTAAGAGCAGTTCCTAAGAGTCCTAGTAGGCCTATGCTTGGGAACTTCATGACGATTAAGCTGAATAATGGCAGGACTGTACCTGTGCTTGTACCTTAGCTTTCGTCTTGCTCTCATTACTTTTCTGGAATGGGAAGAACAGAGATTGGAACCCAGTCTCTGGAATGGGTTGCCCATTGGTGGTGGAGTCTCTCTCTGTGGGGATGTTTAAGGAAAGGTTGGACCTGGTGCTTAGGGACATGGTTTAGTGGGTGATATTGGTAGTAGGGTTATGGTTGGACCAGATGATCTTGAAGGTCTTATCCAACCTTAATGATTCTGTGATTCTATGACTTTGCTAGTAGTGATTTTCAAAAGGCTTTCAGACTGAATTTCTACCTGATTGATACCTGCCCCCAATTTTGCAGCGTAGGCTCTGCTCCCATTTAACAACCATTTCACTCAAGGTTTAATGACACAAAGTAAAGGACGACATTTGGATCTGCTAGTTCTTTTGAAGGAAGACATCTCTAATGCTTTAAGGTGCATTGCAGCTCACTGTTTCTGCAACACTAAAAGACTGAGCTTAGAGGAAAGGACTACAAAATTTTGGCAACAGAAACTACTAATCAAGTAATGCTGTATAAATGTGGGAAGAGTTTATAGGAGTGCTATCAAGCTTACTTATAGAGCTCAAAAGGGATATACCAACTACTCTTAGATAATTTTATTCCAAAATAAGGGAGAAGAAACCAGGGAAGTGGCCTTAATTGAAGAATATATAGCATAAAGGGAGAATTGGCCTTAATTAAAGAAAATATAGCATATCTCTTAAAACAGGATAAATAAATAAATAAATAAATAAATAAATAAAGTGCCACAAGTTACAAAAAACAGTTAAACTGCTTTATACTCTATTGAGTCATCTTACCTACCAGACTAGCAATTTAAAGAAGTCTTTTAAAGGCTGCTTAAAGTGTCAACTTGTACAACCAGGCAAGCATGAAATTGAAATATGTTTCCTTTTAAAGCTGAAATAGGAATCCACCATGCCATAACCTTTTTTCAGTATCATTCCACTACTATATGAGAAGACTGACAGGTCTGAAAGACCAGAACTTTTTTCCTATGGAATGGGACATCTATATTAATTGTAAGTGGAAATACTGCTTGAAGAATGTCATCATATTGCTAGTGCTATCTGTAGTCACAGATTTATTTATTTTTTAATTTGTATTTTCTATTGGTATTAGCTTTTATTGTTTGATTCATTAAAGAAGTCAATGAGGTCTCCTTGAAAACAGAGGCATAATTCTTTTGAAGCTTGGCAACAGGGCTCATATGCTAAAAAGATGTTTATAATGTTAACATGAGTTGAGCAATATGTCATTTCAATTCTCTCTTCAAAATTGTTTCCTAGTTATTATTTAAGACCACAACAGCAGCTGTAACAGAATGTTTCTGAACTGATTTTCTACAGTGAGGTAAAAACCTAGATAACAAAACATTACTACTGAAGTAAAAGCAGTGAACCAGTAACGAACAAACTAAAGAGTTTTAACTGAGTATAGTGCAATTTATGAAGTGAAAAGAAATATTGATAGAGGAAAGCAAATGGGGAAAATATTTCAATATTCCAAAGTAAAGCTAACTGTATGTTGCTATTGATTAATTAATGGTACCAGTCAAAAAAGTTTGCAAGATTATAATCAAATAAATGGCTGTTTTCAGGCTAGTTTATCTTCCAACATAATTCATGTCATCTGGAGCTAGAAGTCCTTCCTTTTCTTACTAATGCAAAGATAAAGAGATCACAAGGACATATTTAACACAATTTCATGAAAAAATGTGTAAATCTTTTTTTTTTTTTTAATTTTCCCTGCTGCAGTGTTGTCTTTTTTTTTTTTTTTCCACATTTTACCTCATCTCTCCATTTTTCACAGTTCTTTTAATAGTTAAAAAAAAAAAAAAATCACTTAAGTGTGTGGTAGGGTTAACATAGGCAAATGTACATGCCAAAAGGGATATTTACTAAAAAGTGCATTTTTTCTACAAAATCTCCTGGGGAAATAGCTTAAGTAAGATATTTCTATTTATAACAGCATCATAAGGAGATGAAGTCTCTCAAAGCCCTTTTTAAAGATTAATATTACATGCCAGGTGTGAGCTTTCATCTTCATTTCTTTTACAAAGTTGCTATTTAAAATGTCAGATTAAATGCAGGTGGTAATTTTTTCCTTGTTAGCTTTCAGTATTGAAATAAGAACTGTATAAAATCAAAAAGGATTTTCATGTAAAATGGCTTACTACATTTTGATATACTATTAAAAAAGTCTGTTGGATTAGGGACCGGTTCTCTAAACAGCTGCTCAGTCTGTAAGAAACGTTCATCATAGAAAACTGTGATTTAAATATGGTAAGTATTACCATTCACTATCACAACATAGGGTAGACATCCAGAAAATTGCATGAGTTATCTGAGTCATGAAAATCATATTCTAACACAGGAAAATATGTTGATCTGAGTTACAACATTTTCAGTGAATGGATAGTGTAAAGTTCTGTACAACTCTTTCACCAAGTCTCTGATTTCTTCTTGTAGGCAAAGACCCAAGAAGGAATATTTCTCCTCTTGGATCTGTTTCTCATTTATTAGGAGAAACAGCATAACAGAGTAATATGAATTCATGTGATAATTTTCATGATTTTATGAGTAATGTCTTTTTTTTTTTCTTTTTTTTTTCTTTTTTTTTTTCTTCTTTTTTTTTTTTCTTCTTCATTCTCACTTTGTTAAAATTAAAATCTAGTGAGGTAATTTCAGAGCTCCAGGAAGAGATGTTTTTTTTGGTGTTTCAAGGAAGAGGAAAAAAATTAATAGCTGGTATTCCTAATATCTTAAAAGTAATAGTTATTTGCTTCACCTGTTCACATGCACACAGTAATTAACAGAGAGATTGTACAGACTAATCAAAGCTCTGAATTATAGCTTAATTTTTACTATATATACTAAGAACTTAACAAATTGTTAATAATGCAAGTGGTTATCAAGGAAGTTATTTAATGCTTTTGTTTTCTTTAGGAAGTCTCATTTTCTGTCAGCTACACTTTGCTACATAGAATCATATAATCATTTATGTTAGAAAAGAACTTCAATATCATCAAGTACAACCATCAACCTGACCTACTGTGTCCCCTACTGTAACCCATGTCCCTTAGTGACACATTCACAGGTCTCTTAAGCACCTCCAGGGATGGAGACTCCACCACTTCCCTGGGCAGCCCATTCCAATGTTTGACTACCCTCTCTGTTAAGCATTTTTTTTCTAATATCCAATCTAAAATTACCCTAGTGCAACTTGAGACCATTTCCTCATGTCTGTCACTTGTCACCTAAGAAAAGAGACCAACACTCTCCTCGCTGTAACCTCCTTTTGTGTAGTTGTAGGGGACTGTGGGGTCTCCTTTAGCCTCCTTTCTCCAGACTAAACAGCCTCAGTTCCCTCAGCTGCTTTCTAGTCCTGTTTTCTAGTTCCTTCAAGAGCTTCACTGTTCTTCCCTGCACATGCTCTAGCAACTCAATATCCTCCTTGTAGTGAGGGACCAAAAACTCAACACAATATTCAAGGTGTGGTCTCACCATGCCACAATTACTTCCCTCCTTCTGGTGGCCACACTATTTCTGGTGCAGGACGGTATACCATTGGCCTTCTTGGCCACCTGAGCACACTGCTGGCTCATGTTCAGTCACATATGACTAAAATTACTACATTGAGATTAAAACCATATTACTAAACCACCCCTAGAATACACATTCAGCCTCTTGTTTTGTACTTTCAGTGACGCTATTCAAACTAGTTAAACAACTTTCAAGCTTCTTTGAAAGTCTATTTTTAGGAAATGTTTTATGAAAAAAGTAAAGGAGTTTTACAGAAAAAGGTAGGAAAATCCAAAACAATATTAAATGTGTGTGCATGCCTCAATGTCATCATATATATGTAAGTTTCATGTATTTTATTCATGAGACCTCTGGTTCCTTCTCCATTAGTTCTGCTAGTCCTGCTTCACTCTGACAGCCAAGACAACTTGTTTCAGATTCAGGGTAATTGGTAAGTCAGAAGAAAATCCAAGAAACAAACTCTGGAAAAAGTACTGTTACCACTTTGAAAGTTCTGCTCATGTCAGGTTAAATAGGTGAAACTTTGAGGTTTTGACATGGATTGGCATTTGGAATACTTAGGGAAAGTTCCCCACTGAAGATGAGCTAGAGATTGAAATGTTCATCAGGTTATCATGTCCAACACCAACTACTTTTAGAGAGAAAAATATCAAATGTTTGGAGCTACAGCAGTGTTAAACTGATGAATGATGGCATTTCAAACAAAATCAAGTTCTGCATAGCAGTTCATGTAATTTCCTTTTATTAAACACTGTTAGGGAGTTCAAAAGAATAGGGATACCCCAGTCCCACAGACAAGGAGAAGTGGTGCATCACTTTACACTCTTCCTCATATTTTCTTGTGTATCACCTCATGTTGGACTATAATGATACAAACCAAAACAACTCAACAATTTAAGGGAGGGCAAAGAAAAAAAAAAAAAGAATAAAATCAGAGAATTTTTTAAACTGGGGGCAGGGGGTGGGCTTGGGGAGAAGAGAGAGAATCTGCTCTGAAAACACAAGTGAAAGATTTTACTCTATTTCATTTTGAAGTAAATCATGGAGAAACATTTCCTTCCACAGGAAAAAAAAAATCACTAATAGTTAACTGGGATACGTATAATAAATATATGATGAAAGAAGCCTGTGAGCTACTATTTTGGAAAGTTTTCACTTAATTCTATAAAAGATGCACCACCAATGCACCACCATACATATAGCTTTGAAAACGCTAACCTTTACCCGTCCCTTATTTTATTCATGTCCTTCTGCTGCTCATATGTACTGCTTTTTTACTTTTAGACACTTGCTTATTCCAAGCTATTGTTAACTCTTCACATCTTTACTTTACATATGGCATATCACATTTCTTAGGCTTTCTTGTGTATGGACTTATGTGCCAGATGTTCTAGGGCACCTTTCCATTGTCTCTATTGATGGATTTGTTTCATTCATTTCACGGCAGCTGATGCCTGGGAGTATATATTATAGGGAAGAATGATTAAACATATCCTCTTACTCACAGATTCTGAAGAACATTTGAGTATTTGATGCACTAATTAAGAAACAGATGCAATAAATGGACTTAGAATTTCTCATTGGTAAGTTATATCATTTAACCAAACTTCACAATAATTTCTTTTCTTATGCTCATTCTACATGCACCCTTTATGGTTCACCTTGAGCTACAAGTTGAAATAAGATGCCTACTGGTATTGCTCAGTTTCACATGGTTTAATATAACTTCAGAACATTCTAAGATATCCAAGAGTCATGGGAATAGTGAATGCTTGGACAATCATAATTTTTTATTTTATAAATTGGGGAAAGTAGAGGTACAGTAATAAAGAATACCTTGAGAGCTCACAAATTGCATTACTGTAACTCTACAATGAGAAAAAAAAATAGAAAAAAACAACCAACCAACCAACCAAAAAAAAAAAAAAACAGGAAAAAGAGGAACACTACCACTCTACACTAGTTCAAGACTTGCTCAGAAGAGATATGAAGTTTAAGAGTTCTTAAATGTTAGCACCCAATAATTTATTTATCAAAATGCCTGAAAGTAGGTGAATTTTGAAACGTTTATTTTTCCTTCACACGCTGCATTAAAATACATTCTATACAGCCCTTTCTTAATAACAGTAAACTATAGGTGTTGGATCTATAGGTATGCAGTGTATGCAGGTGGCATAGTGTTGGCAAGCAGAGCTACAGGGAAAGCCCTGTGAAGAGAGTCCAGGGCTACCCTGTACCAGACAGCTCCAGCAGCCCCACTGCAGGGCACTGGTGGGTCCAGCAGCCACAGGTGGGCTCCTCTGGGAAAATGGATTTAAGAAAAAGCCAGAACATCGTACAGCGATGTGTGAGAGGGAGGATATATTGGCAAGTGGCATGGGTTTACATGGCGAGGCTTTGGTAGCAGGGGGGCTGCAGGGATGGCCTCTGTGAGAAGAGTTCAGAAGCTGCCCCAGGTTAGAGAACAACCAGTTCCAGCTGACTCCAAAAGGGACCTGCCACTGGCCAAGACTGAACCAATGAGCGATGTTTGTGCTTCTGTGAGAGCAGATTTAAGAAAGGGAAAAAAACCTACGCAACAGCCTCTGGGAGAAAGGAGCAAGAACCAGCCCCATAGCCCCCAAGGTCAGCGCAGAAGGAGGGCAGGAGGTGCTCCAGGCACGGAGTTGAAGTTCCCCTGCTGCCTGTGGAGAGGCCCCTGGTGGAGCAGGCTGTCCCCCTGCAGCCCATGGGTCCCACACGGAGCAGATCTCCACGTTGCAGCCCGTGGAGGAGCCCCCGGTGGAGCAGGTGGATGTGGCCTGGAGGAGGCTGCAGCCCATGGAGAGCCCCTGCAGAAGCAGGCCCCGGGCCAGAGCTGCAGCCCATGGAGAGGAGCCCACGCAGGAGCAGGGAATCTGGGGGGAGCTGCTGCCTGTAGGGAACCCATGCTGGAGCAGTTTGCTCCTGGGGGATGGACCCCATGGTACAGACCCATACCTGGAGCAGTTCTTGAAGAGCTGCTGCCTGTGGGAAGCCTGTGCTGGATCAGTTCGGGAAGGAGAGCATCCTGTGGGAGAGACCCCATGTGGAGCAGGGGCAGAGAGTGACCATGAAGGAGCGGCAGAGACAAAGCGTTAGGGACTGACCGCAGCCCCCATTCCCCATTCTCCTGTGCCACTCGTGAGGAGGACATGGGAGAGAGTGGATGGGGGGAAGGTGTTTTTAAGTTTGCTTTTAGTTTCTCGGTGTTCTATTCTGCTAGTGATAGGCAGTAAATTATATTAATCTCCCTATGCTGAATCTGTCTTGCCCATGATGATAATGGGTGAGTGATCTCCCTGTCCTTATCTCAGTCCTTGAGACCTTTTCCATCATATTTTTCCCCCTTTCTCTTTGAAGAGAGGGAGTGAGAGAGTGCTTGCGGTGGAGTTCAGCTGCCCAGCTGGGTAAAACCACCACAGAGAAATGAAGAAATAATATGTGAAAATAATCACCAAGATCAGTGAAGAAGGGAGAGGAGGTGCCCCATGCACCAGAGTGGAGTTTGCCCTGCATCCCATAGAGAAGACCACAGTAAAACAGGTTGGTATCCCAGCAGCCCATGGAGAGTACCATCCTGGAATAGATGGATGCAGCACATGGAGATCCTGCACTGGAGCAAGCTCCTGGCAGGTACTGTGGCCTATGGAGAGGAGCCCACAATAGAGCAAGTTTTCAGGCAGTAACTGCAGCCAATGGTGGACCCACACTTGAGCAGTCTGTTCTGGAAGGACTACTCCCTGTGAAAAGGACCCATGATGGAACAGTTCTTGAAGAACTGTAGCCAGTGGGAAGAACCCACATTGGAACAAGGGAAAAGTGTAAGGAAGAAGGAGCAGCAGAAAACTGTTATGGACTGACTGTAATCCCCCATTTCTTGTACCCCTGTGCCACTTGGGATATTGCGGGGGGCTGGAATGAAGAAGTGGATTTGAGCCTGCGAATTGGGTTCCCCTGTTTTAGTTTCTCATCCTCATACTCTATTTTTCATTGGCAATAAATTAATTTTCCCCATATGGAGTCTGTTTTTTTTTTTTGTGTGATTTTTTTTTTTTTCCCCATGATGGAAATTTTTAAGCAATCTCCCTGTCCTTACCTTCACCCATGAACTTTTCCACTTTATTTTCTCTGCCTGTCCTGTTGAGGAGGGGGACTGAGAGAGCAGCTGGGTAGGGTCCGGAGGGTCAGCCAAGGTCAACTGCCCACAAGATATTGCACTTTTTGTAACAATGCTCCTGACTCCTCCATAAGCATTTTAATTTTGCAAAAGGAGAGACTGTTTCTTTTTTTTTTATATATATACTGAAGATCAAAAGCCTCATTTCAGGCTTGCTTTTCAAAATTAATTTTGGCAGAAAGTATTCAGACTGTCCTTCTACAAAATAGAACCAATTGCACATCCTGTTTATGAGTAACTGTATTTTTAATTTCACAGTAGTTACTGCTAAAGGAAAAAGAGATCAGGTAAACAGCTTCTGTAAGTACTGCACTGTCAATGCATTACTACCACTGTGGTATGAATGTGATAGTTTCCACAAAAAATAGGGCATATAATGGGTTGGTACTATATGCTGAAATTAGGTGAAGAATACTTCGCAATGTGATGTGATTGATACTCATCATATGTTTTAAAACACAGTTAATTATTTGCTTTTCACACAGCTAGAAAGTTATTTTTTATAGCACTATGAGCACTATGACTGAAATAAAATGACTTTTTTTTTTTTTTTTTTCCTCACATGCAGAAAAGAGATCCAGGTGGTGTAAAGATTTTTGAGAAGGAGAAGGAAGGGAGGTGGAATGCAAAACACAAGGGAACCATTAAGCCTAAAGAAGCAGTACTCTGTTTCAGTGCACTCCTGAAATACTATGAAAGTGGCTCCCACTCAAGCATACCTCTACCTCTGCTGAATAGTACCTGTTGTGCTACGGATGTACATAACACTGATAATGAAACGATGACAGTGAGTAACTATTTGGGTTTTATTTAGTCAAGTTTATGAAGAAAATGTACATAAATGGCATGTATTCTGTGTGGAGGATGTTATTCACTGAGTTGTATGGGGATTAAACTGAGTTAATCCCACAGCGTAAGCAAATAAAATCCTTATTTAAAGGGGAATGCAGTTTGTAGAAGTGGCATTCATTGTTCCATAATTTAACTCCAAGGAACTGACAAATTTGAGATAATTTTTAGTGTAGTTGTGTAACCATACATACAGCATCTGTTTCTTCTTTCCAGAAAAGAAAATGTCCAGATCCCCTCTTCAGAAACTTGTAGAGAGCAAGGAGGTTGGCTGTCTCTTAGCCTCCTTTTCTCAAAACTAGACAAACCAAGTACCCTTAGCCTTCCCTCATAAGTCATGCCTTACAGCCTTTTTACTGTCTTTGTTTTTCTTCTCTGGATGCATTAAAGTACCTTAACATCTTTTTTTTTGTATTTTGTGCACCCCAGAACTGCACACGAAATTCAAGGTAAGGCTGCACCAATGCAAATATAGTGGGAGAATCACTTCTGTTGACTGTATTTAATGCATTCCAAATGCATTGTGTGCTCTTGTCTGCCAGGGCACCCTGCTGACACATATTAAGCTTACCATTGACCAGCACCCCCAACTTCCTTTCTGCAGAGCTGCTATCTAGCCACTCATCTCCTAGTCTGTACTTGTGTACTGCATTACTCCATCCTGGATGCAGAACCCAGCATTTAACTTTGTTGAGCTTCATGCCACTGCAGATTGCCCAATGCTCCATTCTATCTAGATCCCCCTTCAAGGCCTCTTGTCCTTCCAGAGAGTCAACAGCACCTCCCAGTTTAGTATCATCAGTGAACTTGCTAAGGATGCATTCAACTCCTGCATCCAGATCATTGATTAAAAATGAAAAGAACTGGCCTTACAACTGAGCTCCGAAAAACACTGCTAGTGACTGGCTACCAGCCAAATGTAAGATAGGAATGGTAATAAATAAATAAATAAGCAGCTCTTAAGTATACATGATTGTTACTGAAAAACATTTGCAGTTACTGGCTCATATAATATCTAATTACTTCTTGTAAGTAGCAATAAAAGGAAAATGTATTCTGTTATACACAATACTAATGAATAAAACTTTGTATTATCTGCTTAGAAGAGTTTTGTTACTGCTTGATCAACTCAGCTCAAGTGAATTTAAAATATCTGTGATAATCAGGTGTTTCTCACATGCTGCAATTTATAAAGAGGCTTTTAGAAATCTGAGGGTGACTGTGTCGGTATTAGTGTAAGAAATCCTTCAAACAGAAGTCAGATTACTTCAGGCACCAGAGCTATTGTACACAATTCTGTGAAATAAAACTGAAGAGGAAGCATATCAAGGAGTCAAAGTCACACACTCCTCTTGAAACCCTGATGAGTACCCCAGCTACCAGAGAGCACTACTTCTGAAGTGAAACTATGCCATTTAACCATAATAATTATTATTACAATAATTATAATAAATCTTTTCTTTAATGAAGGAGAACACCTGACTTGGGGTCAGCGCTTCTAGGACAGTTTATACATTAAATTGAGAGACTGCTTAATATAAAATTGAGTAATCTTAAGTAGTCTTAAGTACATAAAAAGCAGATCTTTTCCCTTCTAGATTAGTAGTCCTAATAATCAGACTGCAGAAGGAAGCTTTCAATGGCTGGTATTTGAAAGAAAATAGTGTCCATTTTCCGAACTGCACAGAAAGTAACACTACGCTGGTAGTACTTGTGATGTGAAACTCTTCCCTCCTTCAAGGGCAGAATGGTCTAATCTATACAAGCTACTGATACATCTATACAAGCTTCTGAATCAATTCAAAGCTTGTTCACACAGTCTGCCTGATCTGGGAGAATATGTAATACAGGCCAACAACTGTGATAGAAAGCATCATAAAATGGTATGAATAATGGAAAAACAATAAAATACTCAATCTCTGTTTATTTTCTCTCCTTTCCTGTCTCTCTGTACTTGTTCTATTTTTAAGAACACCCTATTTGAAGGTGGGAGTTTTAAAGTCCCTCTTTGAGGCAATAGGGTGTAAATCACAGCTCTTTATCTGACAAGTGCACTTGTAACTAGATGATCAATTCATATTTATCAGAAAATACTAATCCTCCAGTGATTTTGAAAGAAAAGATTGACTTTGAATTACTTCATTACTTCATTACTTCATTCTTCAATGAATGATCAATAGTCTCTGGAGAATGCTTAGAGGTGTTAGTCCCGGTTTGATGTACATGGTTCCCTTGAGCTCAGATCATTATAACTGGCTCTGGGAGGTTTGGGAATTCAAGATACTCCTTGATTGTCACCATATATTATTGTCTCCTATTGCTCTTGATATTATGAATCCTGTCTCAAGGTATCTTGAGATACCTTTGCTCTGGACAGGAATCATTTTGCATTAGTCAGTACATTACTCCACATTACCTACTGCAGCATGCTTTACTTTAGAATCAGTGTGCTTGAATTTTATATTAAAATCCCTTATGTCCCTAACCTGGAATATCTTGAGTTTATAATCTCATAGAAAGACTGCAAAGAATCACTGAACAAAATCAAGGTCTCTGAAGTTAACAATCTAGTTCATCCTCTAACTAGATTAGTCTTCTGAATCTCCTGAAACATTAAATATTTTTAGTACTTGCTGTTACAGGTTTCATTATTCTAGGAAAGAATATATAACATTATTGATGTAATTTAGAGGTAATTACTCAGATTATTTAACAGTGGTACAAATTCCATTTTTCATAAATTTGTTACATCAAACTTGCAGACCTGTATATTTTTCACTGTGCAAATTCCCCTAATGCACATATATAATTAACACCATTATCCCAAAGTAACAGAAGTAAAAGTCAACAGCTATCAAAAAAAAAAAAAGTTCACTGTAATTAAAGTCAATTAATAACTTATTCCAGAATTTTCCCTCTTTTTAGCCAATAAATCACAATATTGTGTTCTAAAATATATTATCATAGTCATAGCTAACTTTTTGTTTCTAAGTTTTGCCTTTACAATTCTAAAGTAAATAAAATCAGATGACTTTGTTTAGATACACTTAATCACATAAGTCACCTTGCTTTCTTAACAAAAATAGATGAAGCCTAGAGATATTACATGCATAATAAGCCAATATGCCAAATTAAATCACGAAACTATCAAAAAATGAAAAGCATAACAAACAAGAGATGCATTTAAAAAATGAACATGATTTGAATTTGCAAGGGTTTTATTTGCCTGTTTCTTTTACAGTACGCTGTTCTCTACTGATTATCTCAAAATATACATATCAAAGAAATTTAACATGACTAATCAAGTACCATTTAGCATTTTCATTTAACTACGCTTGTCTTCATTCTGTTGTAGCCAACTGGATATTCACTGAGACCACCCAACAAACAGATCAGATAGTACAAGATTTAGTATATAAAATAGAAAATATAATGTGAGCATGTTTTGGTCTCAGTGTCAAATTACATTATGTCACACTGCCTTACAATATTTTTAATCAAGATTTAGCTGATTGATAAAAAGCATAGTTAAAACAGGTTAAAACACATGAAAAAAGACAAAGTATCTGATTCATGTATGCTATATCTTACATGTACTTATGCCATAGAAATGCTGTCATCAAACTCTGTCCTGTAATTAATACTCATTTAATATAAAATATATATATAGTAGGTGTATATAGTATAATTATATATTATACTACAATTATATGGTATAATATAATATATATATATAATATGATATATAAATATATTTAATATATATAGTAAGTAAGGTATATAAGTACACCTATAAATGTTCTTGAGAGCAGTATTAATAGCATGGAAACTTTAGGTTCAAACAAAAACTCACAATAGCTCTTATAGTAGTGGTAATAGTTAAACAGAAGCATGAACTACAGTTCTGAAGTGATTTTTCGCTTAAGTCATTCATTACCCTAAGACGTGATGCTGGACTCTCACTGACACTATTAAAAATTCATAGAATTATAGAATCACAGAATGGCTTGGCTTGGAAGGGACCTTAAAGACCATCTAGTTCCAACCCCCCTGACATGGGCAGGGACACCTCCCACTAGACCAGGTTGCTCAAAGCCCCATCCAGCCTGGCCTTGAACACTTCTAGGAATGGGGCATCCACGACTTCTCTGGACACGTGTAACATAGATTTTGTGGAATCACAGTCTGAACTACATTCTTGAGTTTCCTCGTGGAGCAGGCAGGGTGTAATGCTCTTTGTCACTGCTTCTGTTTCTTTTTGGATGGAAAGTGGAAGACTAGGTGACCAGGAAGCATTGTTTTCCATCTGTCTTTCATTTTAAAAGGACAGAAGAATTTCTTATGGAGGTCCCTTCTCATTGTACAGTTACAGGGATTGTACAAGAGCTTGTGACAGCCGAAGAATGTATCTTCATATTTCTATCGAAGAACGTCTCTTCCTATTTCTGATGTCTTCATCATTTGAAGTACATGCCAAAAATATGTCTCACAAGATGAGAAATGTTGGTGTTTCTTCACCTGTACTTTCATTTTCATTTTCTCTGAGGCATTTATTCATCTGGGGTACTAGTTTCTCGTGATCCTTCTAGTCTTTCTCTACTTGCAAGGTAAATGCTATTCTAACGCATGAGATTTTAATGTGTGCTAGCAGAATACCAAGTCACAGTAGACAGACTGCTCCGTAATCATTGCCACTTAGAGCAGATAGGAATGTGCCATCTGCCAAAGACATCAGTGCCAAGGCTTCTGTCATATTGACACTATTCCACTGACTGAAAAAGAGATACCTAAAGTTAACACTTGTGTTGTAGCAAAATGAGAATTAGAATTATTATCCCCAGAGCAGAACTAAACTTATGCATTTTAAAAAATGAATAATTATAAGTAACGCAGAAAAAAAGCCACAGTTATGATAGCATTGTACTTGTCACTCACATGACATTGTCTAAAATATATCACAAGTTTCTGGTAGTTCAAGTTTCAAGGAAATATGAATTTAAACTAGAATAAATGCATTCAAGTGCTACTTGAATAATGAGATGAGAGGCTGCTAATAGATACATGTGTATTAGATAAAACTGCAATCTATACATCCACAAATGATGGAAGATATTTACCCAAACTAAAATTAATCTTGACACGTGTAAAGGGATATAAACAGCCCGTGAACACATCTGGAATGGAAAGAACATTTTCCATAGTGACATAGTGACATTCTACAGCAGCATTCCTCTTAGTGAAGAACGGACAAAAGAAACCAACCATAATTCTATTCTATCCAATGTTTGATATGTTATTAAAAGAATTATACATTATTATTGTCCTCAAGAGTATGAAGCTGCCTCAGTGATCCAAAAGATCATTATTAGTACTGTATTTCTATGTACCAATTTTAAGATTTAACTAACACTCCTGAAACACAGAAGAAACATTTTCAGGAAGATTGCAGCAAGAGAAGAAAAAGGAGAAAGATATTTTCCATTGATAACAAAAGTGTGTATCTGTATAAAAATAATCAGGCAAAGTAATTACAAAAATACCCTCTCTAAAGCACCTGGCTGAAAATTTAATTCAAGCAACCTTCAGTGTATCAAAAAAACACCTGTGAACATAAAACAAGAAAAAAAAAAGGGGGGGGGGGGAATCCAGCTGGACATACTAAAAACTGTATATATAAATATGTATACATATAGTATACATATATATATATGTACACAGATATGCACATATAAATTAATATCATAGAATCATTAAGGTTGGAAAAGGCCTTCAAGATCATCTGGTCCAACCACCCCCTACCACCAATGTCACCCACAAAACCATGTCCCTAAGCATTTTGTCCAACCTTTTCTTAAACACCCTCAGGGACGCCACCACCTCCCTGGGTAAACCCTTCTAATGCCTTACCACTCTCTCTAAGAAATGTCTCCTAATTTCCAGCCTGAACATCCCCTGGCACAGCTTGAGGCCATTCCCTCTTGTCCTATCACTAGTTAGCTGCAAGAAGAGGCTGATCCCCAGCTCCCCACAACTTCCTTTCAGGGAAGGGCAAGAAGGTCTCCCCAAAAGAAACCTAACATAATTCCATTCAAGCCATTTGTTAATAACATGTAAATATGTATATGTATATGTCCTGCACCTGGGGCACAACAACCCCAAGCAGCGCTGCAGGCTGGGAGATGAGTGGTTGGAAAGCTGCCTGGCAGAGAAGGACCTGGGAGTATTGGTTGATAGTTGGCTGAATATGAGCCAGCAGTGTGCTCAGGTGGCCAAGAACGCCAACAGCATCCTGGCTTGTATAAGAAGCAGCGTGGCCAGCAGGGCTAGGGAAGTGATTGTCCCCCTGTACTCGGCTCTGGTGAGGCCGCACCTCGAGTACTGTGTTCAGTTTTCGGCCCCTCACTACAAGAAGGACATGGAGGTGCTCGAGCGAGTCCAGAGAAGGGCAACGAAGCTGGTGAGGGGTCTGGAGAACAAGTCTTATGAAGAGCGGCTGAGGGCACTGGGCCTGTTCAGCCTGGAGAAGAGGAGGCTTAGGGGGGACCTAATCGTAGTCTACGACTTCCTCGCGAGGGAGAGTGGAGAGGCAGGTGACCTATTCTCCGTTATCACCAGTGACAGGGCCCGTGGGAACAGTGTGAAGCTGAGGCAGGGGAAGTTTAGGCTGGACATCAGGAAGAGGTTCTTCACCGAGAGGGTGGTCGCACACTGGAACAGGCTCCCCAGTGAAGTAGTCACTGCACCAAGCCTGTCTGAATTTAAGAAGCGTTTGGACTGTGCACTTAGTCACATGGTCTAAATTTTTGGGCAGACCTGTGTGGTGCCAGGAGTTGGACTTGATGATCCTTACGGGTCCTTTCCAACTCAGGATATTCTATGATTCTATGATTGCTCAAAGAGAACTATTGTGTAAATAAATGAGACAATAATGATAACACTTAGGGATTGCGGAGTTATGAAAGTGTTCTTGGAGGAAGATGTTAAATATGTATAGAAATATATACATGTTTATATATATTCTGTCATATTGCAGCTTTCTAGGTTAAAATTTCATACTAAAAAAAAAAGAGGTTAGCTATACAAACATTCATTTCTGTAGTAGTTACAGATTATCACTGCTGATAAAAACTTGTAAAACATATATTTTTAATGTTTTTTTTGCAAATTTCTGCAGCATATTGACTGATTTCACACATTATATTTTATGGTGAGCACTGTGGGATACACTGTATTCAAGGAATTAGTGATCTCAAGCTAGTCATGTCACCCATATCAGGCCTAGTAACCATTCATAGGCATGAATGACCACTGTATATATCCCCTTTTATGTAACAAAGCCAGAGAACATGCTGAGATAACCTGAACATATGCTGATAAAGATCCTGAAAACATACAGATGGGTATTCTCTGTAGAAAGAAATTTTTGACACTGCTACCTGTCAAAACAAGAAATGAAGTTTAGTTTGCTTGGGCACCACAGTATGCAAGGGAAACCAAATGTCTCCACAGACAGGAATTCTGTGCAGGGTGTTGTGGCTGTCTACTGGGCATCCGTCCAAAGCTGCATGACAGCAGGATTCCCAGCATCTGAAGGGATTTAAGATTTACTTACTAGCTATATTTTTTTTCCTATTTCCTATTATTAAAGTTCTACTATGCTATTGTGCTTTTTTTTTTTTTTTTTTTAAGTGAGGTCTGAAAAGAACCCAACTCATTTTTACTGAAATGTCTCCTACTTTCATATATACTATTTTCCTTGAAATACTTGTGCTTTTATTTCTTGTATGTGATATTAAATCAGACACTTATAGTTCTTTTTCTGCAAAAAGTAAGTTGCTAACACTCTATACATGATATTCACTATTGTAATTGGAAACCTCATAGGAAATGAAGCACGAACTGCAGAACAAAAATGTATTGTGAAGGAAATAATGCAAAGCTCCATGCAATCTAGGTAGACCAAATTCATATGATCTTTTTCTTTCAGATGCTTTTCTTCTTTTCCAAAATCTCTGCTTACTCTGTGACTGTGCTTCTTCTATACCCTAATATTTCTCCATTCTTCCAATTATCTTCCTCAGTTCTTCTATTTCATTATCTCAGAAGGTTGCTTTCTTACTTCTACTCTGTTCAAACAGATAAAATCAGCATAAATTATATGTGCACCAACTGATGTGCATGAATGCATGTTTGATGGCTCTATTTTACCATAAGGAGTCTGAGATTCTCCACTTTGCTATTTAAATAGAAATTTTATCTTTTTCAGTTTCAATGAAAAATGCTATTCTGATTGCCAAGTTTTGCATACCTATACCACCTTTTTTCCCCCCATGTATTACAAATATATAAATAGTTATTCCGAATACAAGACAATGAAAATCCAGGTCTTTATTTTTTTTTCTTTCTTTTTCTTGCTGCAAAAGTTTCATAAACAGGATTAATAATTCAGTCTTCTGTATTTCCTACATTAGCGTGAAGAAGACCTGTCTTGTAACCTCACTGAAAAATAATCAAACTAAACCAGAACTAAAGAAGCAGGATTTTCAGAGTTTGTTCTCCTCATCCCTTAAAGTTTTCTCATTACCAGAATTTCTTATTGTCAGCTTTACATTTATTTATTTCTTAAACCAGAAAATTATTTATTTGTCCCACTGCATGTGTAATAAGTATTAATCAGGACAGTTTCAGTGAGAAGACATTACTTCATTTCATTTTGAAACTTTAATTAAACTGTTTCAATTTTAAAAATAATTTTTCATGTTTTCCAGCTATGACATAAAGCATTTTTTCAGAAAAGCCTTAAATGTATTGAATTTTTTTTCTGAGTTCTGATTATTTCCTCTCTCTCTCCCTTTAAAGAAACTCTAGAGCTTCTGCATTATAACCTTTGACATGAGTCTGGAAAAAGATGTTTCTTAATAAACCACACAAGCAATTGTCTATTTGCATAATTCTAGGAAAGCAAACAAACTAGTAAACTTTGAGGTTTCAATATTAATCTCAATGTGGTAAAAATTGTGATATTGAGTCAGTCATCACATAATATCATGTCTTCATGTATGCTCAAAAATCTAGCTATGCTGAGCTAGAAATTCCATAAAGGCCTGTGGCTTGACAGTAGTCACAGGCTTTACACAGCACCTATCACTAAGTATCAAATTCCCCCCTCCCCCCCCCCCCCCCCCATAGACTAGATTTATAGAACCTGAAATAGGGAGTTTGATTTGTGAGCTGAGAGAGTACAGTGTAGGCACATAATTGAAACATAATTCAGCCTGGAGAAGAGAAAGCTTAGGGTGGATCTTACCACTGTGTACAAACACCTAAAGGCAGTGTGCAGAGAAGACAGAGCCTGGCTATTTTCAGTGGTGCCCAGTGACAGGCAATGGCCACAAACTGGAACACAGGAAGTTCCCTCTAAACATCAGGAAGAACTTTTTTACCGTGTACTCCACAATCTGTGTTCTAACTTACTAGATGAGAATTGTGAAAAGTGGTGTGCAGTCTCTTTATTAAGATCATTCAGTTCTCCATGCACTCATCAGTCATAAGCGATTGTTTTTGCTGATTTGGCCCCTACTTTTCCCTCGGTCACACCTGATACCTGCCCCAGTTCTACATGATATTCTGTTTTTCTTGCTGTGTTTTAATTTTTAGAAGTCGGTATAAGAAATCACAGGCATTTTTTCTTTTTCCTGCTAGCATACACGACTATTTCATAGCATATGAGCAAGATCTCCAAGCAAAATTCATGATGTTCAGTCAGTCTGCTTCTTCGAAGCCTGCTTTTATTACATTTGGTTACTTGCCCATTTTGAAGATCAAGAATTATCTACATAGTACATTAAATGACCTTGAAAATGTCTTATACTCAGTTCCCTTCTTTCTCAAAATGATTTGAATTTGTCAATAAAAACAGAACCTCACTATAGCATGCCCTACTGTTTGCCAGAACTGGAGGGAAGGTACAATGCCTGTCAATTATGATTTCCTCTGCATTTTGTTGATAAAACAACTCTCCAAACACTTTCTGAATAAATCCACTGAGATTATCTTTTTTGAATTCTCTGTTTATTCTTTAATTTGTATCTTCCCTTTGTGTATGTTTTCAATGTCATCTAGTTGGGCTGGGTCTTCTTTTATACTATAATTTTCTGTTTGAAGTATATTCCAGTTCAGGTACCCTTGTCACTATTTTTCTCCCATTTGGACACTTGCAAAAATGTGTGAGCTTTTTTATGTATGAGCATTTTTTTTCTGATATGTTATAACTAAAATCAGCCCCTCTTCCCCACCTCCACACCAGTCTTTTACCTTGGACATTCTTTTTTTTTTTCTTTTTGTTTTTTTAAATACAAACTTGTTAATGGAATTATATGATACATCACATCCACAAAGAGCGCGGTTGGTATTGACAGGGAAATATGCACAGCTTATATTTTTAAAAGCATTTTCAGTATTCAATGCAATTAAGATCAGCGTAGGTATGAATATAATATCAGATGCCATAAGACATTGAAGCCACAAATATTTTGAAGAGAAATTTTGAAGAAAATATATTTTGATGGGAAAAAGTTTCAATTAAATTAACTATGCTATAGCCTCAGTTTTGGGTTCTACAATGTGCTACTTACTAAATGACAGTGAAATAGTATTTTATGATTTTAATTGAATAAAAATTTATACATATTTTTAATAAAGGTATTTCATTTATAGTAATCTAAGCATATTGAAGAACAGCTCACACTCTTCCTTTTATGTGTATTTTTTTGGTGTGCCAGAAAATTCTGGATATTATGAACCACGATATGTACTCTGTTCAATGTGAAGAGTCACTATAAATACTCCAAAAGGTAGAATTTATTTCCATTGTATATGAATATTATAGCATTATATACTATATAGCATATATAACATTACCTGTAAAGATGATGAGCCCCCTTGACTAAAAATAATAGTTGTAAAGTTTTCTCTATATTAAAGTATTTGCAATATGTGATTTATACAGAAATATTTAAAAAAAAAAATGTTTCTCAGTGTTCAATATTCAGTAGGTTGTAAGTATCCTTCAACTCACTTCAGAACAGCAGAGCAACAGAACTTTAAAACATAACAATTATTTTTTAATGCATATATATCTACATAAAATAATTTTAAAACAACAACTCCTAATTGTTTCTCTGTGGTACCTAGTGGATTTAATACATATCAGCTTTTTTTTTTTTTTCCCCCTAAACTCATAGAACATTACTTAAAATGTGTTTTACTTTTCACTGCGTAAGTCAACATCAGCAAGATTATAATTGTTATATTTTAAGGACAAAAAAAAATCACAACACAATAACAGTATCGGATGCTAACGTACATTAATGGGGATGAAAACTGTAACAGGAATGCAAAAACTATATGTACAGTCCAAATAGTAATTTCTCTTATTTTTTTAGTTTTGCACATATATCTTGATCTCCATGTCCACGATGAATAGGAAAAGAAATAATGGGCTTAAGTGCAGCAAGGGAGATTCCAGTTTGCCACTAAGAAAACTTTTGTTTGCATCACTTAGTTTGCTCAGCCTCCAGTCTCCAAAACTGAAGGCCTTTCAAGCCTAAAAATATACCTGACAAGCACAGAATAGTTAGGCCTGGTCTTGCTGTGAAGTAGAAGTGGACACTCTTCAGCTCTCTCCCAGCTGAACTGCATAATTCTGTGTCATTTACCTTTGATCTGCTCTGTGCCAGTCCGGGAATGCCAGTTTCATGGGACAGCTGCAGCTCAATCTGTAAGAAATATTGTTTCTTTGTCCGTTTGCTGTTTAACTTCAGGCTGTTTTGGACTAAAACCAAATTTTAAAAAGCTTCCCATGAAGTTCAAGCCTAACTACTGAGACAGATTTAGTGAAATTCTTACATCTGACACCTTCAAAGGCAGTGGCATCCCACAACAGCATTGCTTTTGGGCGTCAGAAACACTTGAGAAATCTTCCCAAGCCCACAGCTGCCTGGACACTATTTTCTCAGCAGCAACCCAATTGAGAGCTTGTTTCTATTTAGGAAATTGAGGGACAGTATGGTAGGAAATCAAGAAGTTTATGATTAACAAAGGGTCATCTTAGCCACAAAAAAAAAGACAAAGCAAAGCAAAACAACACCAAATGTTCAGTATTAAAGAAGCAGCCAGTGGAGTTACAGTCTTTCAAATAAAACAGCAAAATACAAGTACTCCAAGTATAAAATTATCCTGTGTTTTGTTCTGTGGGTTAATAGTGATCTTAGGTCTAGAAGCTCACCCCACAGAAACTCACCCTAGTGCTTTCAGTCGGGAGAAATCAAATTTTCAAGATCCTTCAAGTACTATAGAAACCTTTTTTTTTTTTTTTTTTTCCAGATGCAATGTGCCACCATAGTATTTCACATCCACATTTTCTTTTTATGTATTTTTTCTCTGCTGGTTTGTTTGTTTATTCTTGGTACTAATACATTTGCTTTTGATTGGTTCTGCCACACAACATTTTGGTAAGTTATGCTAAAATAGAGATTACAAAATGAAACCCCTGAGAAATCCACACACACAAAAAAAAATAGTTAAGCTGAAGGCTTTACTTTGGTTCACTTCACTTGGACAAAATAAATTGAAAGACTGCTATATTGGTAAAATATATTAAGTCTCAGACTTCACAAAAGTGATGAAAGTGTACAGACAGTAAACATTGATGTATTAAAGTTCATATAGTTTTCAGGCATGCTTCTTTCTCTCTGACCAATTTATCTCTCAAAGAGAGATTTGTAAATTGATTATATTTGTGTGTATACATAGGTATATGTAAACACAGAGATGTATAGCTTTTTTTTTTTTCTTTTTAAGAAAAGAATAATACAGTGTCTTTTTAAGGTTGATGATGAGTCATGTCTAATGATGGCAATCATGCACTGAATATTAGGGATAGAATGCTATTAAAAGCCTGTATCAAAGAATGCAGTGGTGAAAGTGGTTTCTATATTCTTTATTTTTGGCTTCTACTGGTGTGATTAGGGCAAATATTGCTCTGATCCTGCGTAAGATGACAGAGAATGAATTGTAAGCAATAGAATGAGAAGCCTGGTGGGTTTTCCACCATTATACCATTTCAGTCAGCACAAACAGGGTGTTCAGGAACCAGTAAGGAAATTAATTCACTATAAGCAGTTCTTGTATTAGGAGAAAAGGGGGTAAAGGAGGTTCAAGATCCACATAAACTACATTGTCTGTGGTATAGGACTATCCTCCCCTTTGTCTTAATCCAGACAGTCAGTATTCATGACTCATGACACTGATGAGAATGCATATAAAATGCTTGCCAAAGTAAACAAGGATGAACCTAGATGTAATATATTATTGTTTCACCACGTTTGAATGCCTTCATAAGTATAGAAAGGCTTAAACTTCAAGCCTAACTAATTAATTATTCAATAGTTAACCACATTCAAGTTGCATAGAAATGAAAAGAAAAAAAAAAGTGTATTTTTTGTTATCTCAAGCTTGTTCCTGGTACAAGAAAAAGAGCAACAATGAAAGGAGAGGGTTGAGTTATGCAAGGCATAGTGTAAGGTCTTCCACATAACTCATGAAAGGGAAAAGGGAGTGCAGCAAAACCCAAGGTACTGCAGTAGTGAAAATGGTCCTGTAAAGTTACCAATCACTTCCTGCCAAACAGCAGAAATATTATAAGGTAGAGGGTATAGCTAAGCATATCATTAGCATGCTAACAAGGACAATGAGATTTTTAATGACATACTTATGCTTCTTAACATATCTCAGTATTCCATTTTCTACAAAACTGTGAGTTCAAGGTGAGGGCTTTTTTGTTTGTTTTTGACATTTATGCTTAAAAGTGTGATTACATCAGAAAGCTACACAGCTACAATATCTGTTTCTCAAACGGCTGTTAAACTGTGCAAGTAAAATTAAAAGACTATGACTAGCCACTCCTTGTCTTCTGAAAAGAGAAAACTGCAAAAGAACATAGTGATTGATAATAGTGTAGGTGGTATCTTTCAGGAAAAAAAAAATATATATATATATTTTATATGTATTCTATATGTATATATTATATATATATATATTTATATATATATTATTTTTTTTTCTGTGTTTTACTCTTTTGACTTGTATCTCATCACCAGCAGAAGTCCTATGATTGGTAGTTGTAGCAGTATTTCTTTTGAAAAGAAAATTATAGCTATAAAAACTTCAACTGACTATCACTGGTGTGTGGAAAGAGTCTTTTTGCTCTGTGGAAAAAATTAAAAAGCATATGCATAAAGGTATGTCAGATGGTGTCTGTTCAAAAAGAAGTAATGATGTCTAGCTGGTAATGTAGTGTTGCAGTCAAATTGTTATTGTGACGGGGTTCTTTTTTAGTCAGTATTACATGTGAAGAATTATTTCAAATCACATGCTAATTAGCGGGTGGGATTAAAGGTGAATATATTTGACAAATTCCCAAATGGTCTGACAGGCTTGGTTATACTTGAACTGCTATGATAAACTAGTAAGATATGTTTTATTATTCTGTTTAACGCAGATGTCACCTATCATGCACCCACGTTTGGCAATTCACTATAAGTTTATTCGTATCACTGTTTCTCCAAAAATTAGAGGATACATTTTTGGCAGCAGTACTGTTTATATGAATGTTCTCTGAAGGATAATTAATGCTGGAAATAGCAATGATAGCATTATTCATTCTGGGCCTGGTTCCACCACTTTTCCTCCTACAGAGCTGATGCCTGAGAGAAGCCCCAATAAATCAGTGAAGTCATTCATAAACAACACTGTATTCACCTTCAATGAGAATGGAAAAATCAAGTCCATTACTGTCAAAATCCCTTACAGCTTTTGGGATTTCACGCTTTGATTCTGATTACTTGTTTAATAGTGGCATTCTGCTGAGTATTAGTGGCATTTATAGTGGCATTTCTGTTGAGTATTCTATCAAAACATTCATAGTATAGTCAAGTGTAAATCTTCATTAATGTTACAGATGAGAAATACTGAAGCTACTTCTTGACTTTCTTATCAGAGAGCAATTTCATCAGTACAAAGGAAGACATTGTGAAGCATGTTCTTTTCAGTTCCTTTGAAATGCTTGAATCTTAATTCTGAGTCTCTCCAAGAAAATCACATGCAAGGAAAAGCAAGGAAAAGGTGACAACTGTCTATTGTGTTCCTATTACCATATCATCATCCGTAAGTAGAAGTGCAAAGGGCACAAACAATTGTGGATGGAAGTAGAGAAGATGAACGTCTGAAAGCTTATAAAAATTACAATTGTCTTTGTAATTTTTTTCTTTTAAAAACAAAATGTTAAATATATATTTTTTTCTTCATCTAAAGGATTGGCTAAAGGAATGAGAAAATTAAGTTTCTGTCTTGATGGTATTCTTAAATTATCACGAAGCATTGGGTAACAAGGGCCACTTTCGGGTCTTGGCATATCTTGGTGTATCTACTGAAATCTGTTAGCTGGAAACCTCTTTTTTTTTTTTTTTTTTTTTTTAATAGCAATCATATCACAGAATTATAGAATGGCTTGGGTTGGAAGGGACCTTAAAGATCACCTAGTTCCAAACCCCTGCCATCAGCAGGGATGCCACCCACTAGATCAGGTTCGCCAAGGCTCCATCCAGCCTGTCCTTGAACAGCTCCAGGGGTGGGGCATCCACAACTTCTCTGCGCAACCTGTTCCAGTGCCTCACCACCCTCTGAGTAAAGAATTTCCTCCTAATCGCAAATCTAAATCTCCCCTCTTTTAGTTTAAAACCATTCCCCCTTGTCCTGTCTGATTGACACACACTGTCAATCCTGTCTGATTGACACATCTGATTGAGCACAGAGTCACTCTCCATCTTTTTTATAAGTACCCGTTAAGTACCACAGTGAGGTTTCCCCTGAGCCTTTTCTTCTTCAGGATGAAAATCCCCAGCTCTCTTAGCCTTTCTTCATAGGAGAGGTGCTCCAGCTCTCTGATCAGCTTTGTGACCTTCCTCTGGACCTGCTCTAGCAGGTCCACTTCCTTCTCATGCTGGGGGCCCCAGAGCTCAATGCAGTACTCCAAGTACTCCAATTTCACATTTTGAAAAAGAGAATCTGTGCACTGAACAGGGAATAACAGAATTGGAAAAGTGATTTGCAATGTGAATTCAAAGACAGAAGAAAATTACGTAATCTATATATTTTGAATGACATTTTGGATTTGTGTGTGTATATGCACATGTATATCTTCACATATATATATATACACACCTAAATAATGATAAAATTCCCACTCCCTAGTTTTTAAACTAGTCTGCAAAATTAGCTCTTTTTATGTAAAGTTCTAGTAGGTATCTTTATATCGCTGTTAATATCCGTATCTGCTAAACCTTTTCAGGATCTGGTGATAATGGTTAGTATAGTGTTGGTTTTCTCCACTAGTCTTCCTCTGAACTACTATGCAGAATCACCTGAGTGGTAAAACTTCAGCAATTCATGAAGCATCAGTGATTTCAATTTAATGTAACTGTTAGTAGGGCAGATTGACAGAGAACTTGTTTATTTCCAGTCTTTTCAGTTTACCATTGTGGTGTTTTAACCATCACACTGCTCTCTCGCTCCCTCTCCTCAACAGAACATGAGAAGAAAATATGATGAAAAAAAAAAAGCTCATGGGGTATGATAAGAACAGGGAGATTACTCACCAATCATACACCACAGAAGTGAGAACTAAAAGCAAACTAAAAACACCTTCCCCTTGTCTGCTCTCTTCTACTTCCTTCCCCCAGGCAGCACAGGGGAATGGGGAATGAGGGTTCTGGTCAGTCCCTAACGCTCATCTCCGCTGCTCCTTCATGGTCAGTCTCACCCTGCTCCCTCCCACGGGATGCCGTCCTTCCAAAACTGATTCTGTGTGGGCTTCCCACAGGCAGCAGCTCTTCAAGAACTGCTCCAATACAGGTCCGTACCACGGGGTCCATCCATCAGGAGCAAACTGCTCCAGCATGGGTCCCCTACAGGCAGCAGCTCCCCCCAGATTCCCTGCTCCTGCGTGGGCTCCTCTCCACGGGCTGCAGCTCCGGCCCGGGGCCTGCTCCTGCGGGGGCTCTCCATGGGCCGCAGCCTCCTCCAGGCCACATCCACCTGCTCCACCGGGGGCTCCTCCACGGGCTGCAGTGTGGAGATCTGCTCCGTGTGGGACCCGTGGGCTGCAGGGGGACAGCCTGCTCCACCAGGGGCCTCTCCACAGGCCGCAGGGGACTGCTGCTCCATGCCTGGAGCACCTCCTGCCCTCCTTCTTCACTGACCTTGGTGTCTGCGGGGCTGCTTCTCACTGCATTTTCTTACTCCTCTCTCCCAGCAGCTGTTATGCAGCATTTTTTCTCCCTTTCTTAAAGCTGCTCTCAGAGAGGCACAACCAGTGTCACTCATTGGTTCAGCTTTGGCCAGTGGCAGGCCCCTTTTGGAGTCAGCTGGAACTAGCTGTTCTCTAACACAGGGCAGCTTCTGGACTCCTCACAGAGGCCATCCCTGCAGTCCGCACCCACTACCAAAACCTTGCTTTGTAAACCCAGTACGAATGCGAGTTTTTGCTACATCTTCCTACTACCCACATGAGCTGTTCCTTGCAAAAGTCCTCTTCGTAGCAAAAGAATTTCAGTGCTCAAAAATCAGGAGAGAAGGTATTATCACCTATGATCCACTTTCAAATTCTCTCCCAATTTATCACGTAAGTTCAGCTACTTTTAACAAGATGCTTAATGCTTAATGTGTGTACTGGTAATACAAAGTAAACTGTTAAATTGGGGGCTGAAAATTTAAGCTAAAGATCTCTGTGAAATTATATCCCTGTACTACTTCAATAACAGAAGAAAGCGGAAAGATCCTTTTCCGGAAATTCTGCTTTTGTGAATTCTGGGTAAAAGACTTCTCTGGTTTAACTCTGGCAGGCACCTAAGTACTACACAGACACTTGCTTGCTCTCCCCAGGTGGGATGGGGGAGAGAATTGGAAAGATAAAAGTCTGAGAACGCATATGTTGATCTACAAGCAGTTTACTAGGTATAGCAAAAGCTGTGCATGGAAGCAAAGCAAAACAACAAATTTATTCACTGCTTCCCATTGGCATGGAGATGTTCAGTCACTTTCAGGAAAGCAGGTCTCATCATGACAAGAATGTCAAACACCATCACACCAAATATCCCCCCACATTCACCCATCTTAAACTGCTAAGCATGTTGTCGTATGGCCTGGAATACCCCTTTGGGTCAGCTGTCTTGGTTGTGTCCCCTCGCAACTTTTTGTGCACCTCCAGTCTCCTCACTGACAGAGTATCATAAGTAGGAAAGTGCTTGACTCTGTGCAGGTACTGCTCAGAAACAACTAAAATAACAGTGTGTTATCACCACTATTTTAATCTAAAATCTCAAACACAGCATCGTAAGAGACTCTACAAAGGAAATTATCACAGCCAAAACCATGACAATAACCTATCCATATGAGAAATTCTATTTCTATTCTCCCCCACAACCTGTCATTGATATATAAGAATGGATAGCTACTATAGTTACCTCTAGACCTTAGGACATAGGGTTCATGTGAACAGTAAGTGCTCAGAATTGAAACTGACTGAGAATACCACATCCTTCTTAAGAATTACATATTCTTACCAAATGGCTTACCTGCTTCTGATACAGCCACAAACAAGCAAAAGTCTTATAGATGTTGACAAGAGAAGACAAGTATAACTTACTTAAAAAGCTTGGAAGGAGTCAGAGTCACACTTTTAAGACTGGACAGTTCATTATTTGATCCAAAGAAAACTCATTGGCTATAATGACTTATGTTAGCAGCTTAATTCTGCTATTTCAGCAGTGACTTCTCACACCATTTGTGATTTCCTATTTCTGACATCCAACACAGGGTTTCCAGGTAAGGCACATGACAAATGACCTCCTAGACAGGCAGCTAACTTTCAAGTGGGATATCACAGAGTGAATTTAACATCATTAGACACCTCTGAAGAAGCAACTGAATTATCCTAAGATTTCTATATCAGAATAAGATTAATTACATTTTGCAATAGCATTTCTTCTTAGGGGCTGTAAAGGGAGTCTGTGGTGATTACCTCAAGTTTGTCTTGTAGATGTCTACATCTGGTTGGTAAATTGCTATGAAGGGATAAGACTATAATTAACTTGTAATGAATGAATAAAATTAAGAAGGAATAAAAAGAAGGAAACATACAAATCTGAGTGTGGAAGAAGTGTGATAGTAAAACATTTAGGTGTCCTTAGGTTTGTTGGGTATCTAAGCTCTCTATATAATTTACGACCTATTTCGTAAAGTCAGTGGAGTCAAGAAAGTCATCTAAATGCTTTATTTCACTTTGAAGTATACACCTAAGATGTTACTCAGTTTTCTAAATATCTTCAGCTAGAGCTGTTTAACTATCATTCCAGGTATCTGTATAGTTCTGACATATAATACAGATTTTACAGGAGAACGATACTGACATATTTATGGAGCTGGGTTTGAAGGCCAGAAGGAATATCCCCAATGCCTAAATTATGACACCAAATTCTTATGTTTACCTAATTTAATTCTTCCCACAGACTATGCTTGCAGGTATAGAATTCTTCTAGGAGCATTATCCTGGGATAATCATAATTCACCACTTAATTCTCGTCAAATATAACTCATTTATGTCTATATGACACTGCAAGGATGTGATGAAACACTATGTAGTATATACACATGAGGTGAAGAGCATGTTAAATTGAGATCTATATGCTACTATAACTTTTACGTTGGCATTTTTACATTGATAAATAAATAACTCTTAAAGAAGGCATTGGCTGGTAATGCTCAAAAATATACAACTTAATTCCTCAGTTAGCAAAGCTTAACATAGGTGCTTTAAAGACTCCACATAGCTTCATTTTGTTCTTCATATCAGCTATTGACAACAATTGCCATTAGCATGATTATTTGTGATTAAATTGTTTTTTATCCATCTTGTGCCCTCTTTCTTCTTCTCAAGCATTTTCACGACATATGCAACCTAGCTTCTAAATTTATTTCACATTTAATAGCTAAGACTTTTAGAAATACGATTACATCAAAAGGTAGAACTAATGATGTTAAAGGCTTCAAAGATTCATTAAAGCTTTAATAACATTAAAGCAAAATAACATGTTAATAATAATACCTAAATCTCATCTTGAACTGGATTATGCAAAACCTGAAAAAGGTCTTTCTGTTGTTCTTGAAGGTGAGGTCCCTTGCACCTGTCCCTTCCCCCCACCCCACTCCCCCCACCCCAGTGGACAGCTATTCTTGCCATCCTGAACTGAACAAACTGAACAAACTGCTGCTCTATGACCAGTCTTACTGCTCATTCTCCCTTCCTGTCTCACTCTGAAATTAATTTAAGCAGTGTTTGAAGTTAATGAAGAATCAATATCCCTATCTCTTCAGTAATTCTATTCTGTCAGGTAAGGACTATAAGCTTATAGGTATCTATTCTCCCTGCTTCCCAGACACTCAGTTTTCAAACTTCATAGCTTAAATACACTAAATTATAAGCAACTGATATAAAATAATTTACAGCTTTCACACAGACAGTGAAACAAAGTTGTACAATAACCTTATATTAGACTGTAATGGGAATTAAATAATAATAATATGAATATGAATATGAATAAGATGAATACTCTTGATTTAAATGTAGTTCCAATTACTTTGTTTCTAAACAAACTAAAATATGCAAAATGGCTTATTAACTTTTATCTACAGATTTACTAGAGACAGAAAGGTGATGACAGGTGAATTTCTCCTTTATTTTATGCCTAAATTGTAAGGTGCATAGACAGATATAGTGTGATTCTAGCAGTCAATAGTTTTTGGGGTACAGTAGGTACAGCTTTTCATTATTATTTAGCTATATTTATTTGGTTTTATTTATTTATTTATTTACTGTGTGTACTTGTGGTAAAGTTGAGAGTTTTTTTTTTTTTTTTGCTGGCTTATAATTAAAATGCTCGAACCAATCTGAAAGAAAAGATCTTATGAACATTCCCTGAACACAATTTCAGTTAATTTCAGTAGTTTTCTGATTCTCAGAGAGTCTCCTGACACCTATTAATGACGTAGATGAATAACAGTACTTATTTTCATTTGGTGATTATCTCAGATGACATATCTGGTCTTCTCAGGCATGGCCAGGAGCCAAAGAAAACATAAGAAAATAGGTATCTTTTCTTATTAGGCTAATCCATGTCTGTGCTGGGTTTTGAACTTCTTAAATCACTGTATTAAGGACTTTGGCATAAAATACATATCTCAAGAAAAACAACCTACTACAAGTGTTGGAGGAGAAAAAAACTGTTGATATGCTACTTGAAAGTGTATAGAGAATGATCTATCATAGCATGGTTAAAAATTATGTCAATCTCATATTTACTATTACCATTTTAATTTCTCTAACTTTGTGAAAGACACTAGGCAGACTCAATAATGTGGTTAAAAACCAAAAGAGAGTCAGCTTTTCCACATGCATTACCATTCACTGCATCTGATGGAATTACTTAGTCTGCCTACTGCAGGCCCTTAATAGATCTGCCAAATAATATACAGAGAGAAATAGTACAATAAATAATGTGTGTACAATAAATAAATGTGTTTTTTACTTCAGGAGCCATAGCTGGTATTATGAAGTAAAGCAATCTTGTCTAATAGCAGATGTAATCTATTTAAAGAAAGCATAAACATCAATATAAAATTGCTAACTATTTTAAATAGGGGAAAATATCTAAAGCATTGTTTACTAGAAAAAAATGTTTGTAAGGTTGGTTCCAGACGGTTGTGACATAGCTAAGTCGTGGGACACTGCTTTTAAGTTACATTGGTTGTATCCCTAGCATAGATTCTTTTCAAAGTACTTTTCGGTTTCCCACAGGAAAAAAATCACCTCCAGATATCAAATAACTATTGACAGAGCATAAATTCACCAAGATATGATGTCTGGTTTGTTAAATTGAGAAGATTCTGTCTTTGATACCATACATTTACAAAATTCTTCAGTGAAGCTGGGATTAATTTCACTCCATTAAATTCACTTACATGTCTAAATTTGAACTGGTTGCCCAAACTAGCTTTAATAGCGAAGGCAGGTCTAGTTATAAAGTCACTGAATCTGAACAAATAGTTTTCTGCTTTAGGAGATGATGGCCTGAATGCTAAACTGCACTAGCTATACTAAAAGACTGCTCATTATTAAGCAATCTTACAGTGAGTGTTCAGGGATACCTTACCACATTATGATTAGTGTAGGCACTATGTAGATAGAATTTCTGATGTACCTCTTCTCTACTAGACACCGTGTTTTGCTGGTATATAGCATTTGGAAAATCATTTTCCAGATTCTACTAAAATTTATCCTGAGCCTCTCCTGCTATGTTGTTTGTGTAGTTATCAACTGTGTGTCACTAAAGTATGCATTTTTACTTTCAAAGCAAACTAGCCATGATGTCAAAAGCATGCAGCTGCACAGCTGAGAAGCACTGTTATAAACAGCAAATGGAAAATAGCCAGTTTCTAAGAAGTAATTGTCATAATTCCAAAACAATATCTGTTTTTCATAATGAAGTCTTTCATAGCAATGGAAAGAATACTGCTAACCCAGACATTATTGTAATCTACATGGACAGAGGCACACATGTGCATGCTTGTCCTGTTTGAGCTTCTGGGTGGATGGATATGAGAGGTCTTTCTTTGGGCAGGCATCTTTGCGTACTGATTTATTATAGCCAGCATTTCAGTACCTCTATATAACTATGTACTTTTAGACAGATCCTTTGTATTGATGAAGTCTGTAATTATGAAATTGACTAGCTTGGACCATGAGCTTACATATCACTCTAGCTAACAAATGACATAACTCAAAGTAGTGAACTCAGAGGACATGGACGCTCTGATTGAACTCTGTAATTTAATCTGTAATTACTACGCTGGAAAAGGTTTGACTGAAATTGCTCTTCTGGGAACAGCTGATTTATTGTTTGTTTTCCTAATGAGTACATACGGTAAACATTGTAAGCACTGTCCAAACCCTCGTCATGGACATTTGACTAAAAATAGAATTAAAAGTTCTACAGAATTTACCAGCCCCCATCAGCAACATATTTAGAATATTTTAAAGGTGAAGGAAAAGGGAAAATATTTTAAAGGTTAAGGTAAAGGGAGAACCACTTCATTTTATCTTTTTATTCAACTGAGCAAGACAAGTGCTTAGACCAGCTCTCAGCTACCTTATTTGGTACAGCAGGCTCAGTCTCACAATAAATTACTATAAATCTGTTACTGAATAATAGGAAAAACATAATTATTCTTTTGGTTCACATAACCCACTCCTCTATCCACCCTCCTTCAGTAACAGAGGAACTAAAAGGAGGCAAGAACCAGCATGTGACAAGGCACCGCCCCCTGCAGACACCCCCCATCTATCACTTCAGAAGCCACGCTCCTCACATGTTCATGTGCTCTGCCGTGATTGGCTGGCCGGGTCAGCTGCCCTGCCCCATTAGCCCCTCCCCTCTGCCTGCTCGGGGGCTGCCATTTTGTTTCAGCCACCATTTTGTGGCAGGAAACTGCTGTTTCAGTAAACATGACAGCCCATGTGTTTCTGTACTCCTCAGAGACTGTCTGATGGCCATTTCTTGATGCCATCATACCCATATGTACTCAGGCAATCCTGTGATTGGCTGGCAGGACCAACCACCCCTACCAGTGTAGCCAGAATGACTTCGGAAAAGGAAGCACCCTCTCACTGCGTATTGGGAGTCTGCCACTTCAGATAGAATTATTAGATATAAGCCCATCCTTATTGGCGGTACACAGAATCTAAGTACTGCTGCATGCATCTAATCTTTTATACAAAAAAAGATTGCCTTAAGTTTGGGCCACTGGCTCCCAGTCACTGGTTTTGGTTTGTTTTAATTTACCTTTCAAATTATTATCAAAAGCATGTGGAATTATGGAAATTAATTCATCTTGTAGCTATTACTATTGAAGCCAAGTGAAGTTTCTTCACAGATCAATTTCTTCATGCTTTATATTTTTCTGTCAATAAGAGCAAAAGATAAAATTACATGTTTTTCCCAGTAGAACTGATGAGATTGCTCTCAGAATCTCCTCCACATCAGTCACCTAAGTCTATTAGTGAATAACACGTCTTCAGGGATTGGAGCACTCTAATAGCATGCAATAATCTTAAACAGATTATCACTGAATCTTCCATTTCTAAAACACTTTTGCTTACTGACAAATGGTTCTAAAAATGAAATTACAGCAATTTTCTAGTCTGCCGTCCCTTTCGTCTTGAAAACATTTCATAAATCTTACCAGAGATAACCTGGGAATGTCATACTACTGTGATGAGAAAGTCTGGGAAATTCCTGAAGAATGTTGAAGATAATTTTCCTGAACATAATTGCCTTTTCTCCAAGTCCTCTCCAGAATCTGGCTATTTCTACTATGTCATCAGCAAGCATGTGTTGCTTGTTGTTGTTATTTAGAAAAACAAAAATATTTGGGTATACCCCATAAATGAAAAATAAAAATTGTCTTATGGCCTCATGTAACCATTGAGATTTCGGGTGGCCTGTCTGTTTTATTCTGCTTTTTTCTTTTTTTTTTTTTCTTTTTTTTTTCCCTAATATTTTTTGATCTATTGTATTTGTTTAGAAGCACAAACCATATCTAATCTCAGACAGTTTATTTCTAGCCGTATACAAATATCATGTGTATTCAGAGTTTTTCTCTGAAGGAGAGGTAAACCTGTGTGAAACCTAGAATTTGAGTTTCTGGTCACATTTCTAATTTATGGAAACTGATTAACATGCCAAAGGAGGAGGAAAGGAGAAATTACATTTAGTACTTCATGAATACAAATGATGAGCTTGTATTGTCATTGAAAGCTAAACGTGGTAATCATAAATTGTTGCATCTCTGATCTTGCAAACATCATCAAATTTAAAGTGCAATTGTTTTATCACTATTTTTTTTACACAAATAAGTCAAAGTCTCTGACAGTAATTCCAATATTGTGATATTTGATGCTTTCACTTATTCAATCAGACAGCTTACAGAGCTATTTGTTGTTCATGAGTGTTTTTTTTTTTTTTTTTTTCTATCTTAACCATTTTCTACAAATTTATGAAGGGAATCACATTCACATGTAAAAATATCCATTCTTGAATATTTCCCAGTGTTTTCCCTGCTAATTTTGAAATATATCAAAATTCATTCATATATAGTAAAATCACCTTTTATTTTCAAATACGTAATTCAACATTTGCAAGCTGTTACTGTATATAAATAAGTTGGAAGACATACAACTCTGGGTGTAGCTATACACATACATTCATCCAAACACATGTTCACAATGTGTTTGAGTGTAAAAATATACACATATTTATATGCTATATAAAAACAGCTGTGCACTCACACACATATATATCCACTCGTACACCAGAGGGATGCAAGAAAGCTTATTGTATTTGTATTTCAGTTATAGTCTTTATTAACATTAAGCTAAATATTTTCTCTTTGTATGTGTTGATAAGGGATTTTACTCCATTTTTTCTTAAACATTTTGAAATACAAACCTGAGCTATGCTCTAAATTCATCATCATGCTTGGAAAGAAGTACAAGTGAAACAGAGCATTAGTACGCATTTCATGCCTTCAAGACCGACTCACTGAAAGAGACATCAACCTCTGTTACTATAAATTGGACATTCTCAACTTTTATGAAACTTTTTTTTTTATTATTATTATTTTTCAGTGAGCTCCTTATACTTTTACAGAAGTATGTTCTTCTAAAATCACTGACCATGACCTTTGCTGACAACATAATTATTACATTCATAACTACAGAAACTTACATCACTTCAGAATTTGTCTCTAAACAACATTGGGACTGACAGTGGCAAAACTCATTTAAATTTAATCAATAACAATATTAATATTTTTCATACCATACATTTTCTAAGAACTCCCAGAACTCTTACAAATCTACAACTCCCAGATTTTGGATTTTATTGGCCCTTAACTTTCAATAAAATCAGATTTTACGGTGGAACTTATAGTTGGCTGTTGACATCACATGCCAATAAGAAAGACTGATAAGAAGGAAGAGGAAACAGTCTTTTTCTCAATGAAAGTGTTAGCAAACAAGTATCGCACATAAGACTGAAGGAAGGTTGAAGTAAGGGGATGATGATTGTAGATCAGACAAAAAATTAAAATAGATGGGAGGCGGGAAGCTTTGAGGACATAAATTCCTTTTGGAATTTGCTAAAAGCAATGTTGCTGATCTGATCTAAAGCCAAGAAGCAACCTGTCTTGCAAACCAGGATGCTTATATTTTACACAGAGCTGTAAAAGAGGACTTGAAAAGAAACAAGGTGATTACGGTAGATGTGGTTGCACAATGGCAGGCAGACTTGGCAAATATGGGACAATTCTCCAAACACAATGATAGAGTTACCCCATCTCCAACAGTTTTTACAATAATGATACATATGTGGACACAAAACACAGCTCTCTAATACTTTGTAGGAGAGTACTGACTGAATCTAAAAAAATTGCAGTGGTCATATAGTTTCAACTAATAGTGAGGGGATATAAAGAGTCAAGAATGCTGACAGCTTCAAGATGAAGCCAATCATAATCACCACATGCAAACAGACTGGGTAAATAATAAAGAATTTGCTCTATCCCTCCCCCCACCCCCAAAAAAAAAAAAAATATATATATTATATATAATAATAGTTCATAAGCTTCATGTAGTGATAGAATCATGGAATGGCTGGGGTTGGAAGAGACCTTAAAGGTTCCCTAGTTCCAAACACCCTGCCAGATGCAGGGGTGCCACCCACTAAGACCAGGTTGACCAGGGCCTCGTCCAACCTGCTGTTGAACATCTCCACTGATGGAGCATCCACAACCCCTCTGGGCAACCTGTTCCAGTGCCTCACCACCCTCTGAGTGAAAAATTTCCTCCTAACATCTAATCTAAATCTCCCCTCTTTTAATTTAAAAGAATGCCCACTTGTCCTGTCCTTATCTGATTGAGCAAAGAAAGAATCATAGAATGGTTCAGGTTGGAAGGGACCTCAAAGATCATGTAGCTCCAACCCCCCTGCCATAGGCAGGGACACCACCCACTAGATCAGGTTGCTCAAGGCCTCATCTAACCTGGTCTTGAACACCTCCAGGGATGGGGCATCCACAGCCTCTCTAGCCAACTTGTTCCAGTGCCTCACCACCCTCTGAGTGAAGAATTTCCTCCTAACCTTTAATCTAAATCTCCGCTCTTTTAGTTTAAAACCATGCCCCCTTGTCATATCATTATCTGATTGAGCAGAGTCCCTCTCCGTCTTTTTTATAAGCACCCTTTAAGTACCGAAAGGCCGCAATGAGATCACCCCAGAGCCTTCTCTTCTTCAGTCTGAACAGCCCCAGCTTTCTCAACCTTTCTTCATAGGAGAGGTGCTCCAGCCCTCTGATCATCTTTGTAACCCTCCTCTGGACTTGCTCGTTACACATCCTTCTTGTGCTGGGGGGTCCCAAACTTGGATGCAGTACTCCAGGTGGGTCTTCACGAGGGCAGAATAGAGGGGGGCAATCACCTCCTTCAACATGTTGGTCACACCTCTTTTGATTCAGCCTAGGATGCAGTTTTCCTTTGGGGCTGTAAGCACGCACTGCTGGCTCATGTTAAGCCTTCTGTCCACCAGAATGGCCAAGTCCTTCTCTGCAGAGCTGCTTTCAATGAGTTCTTCTCCCAGTCTGTGCTCATGTTCAGGATTGCCCTGGCCCAGGTGCAGCACCTTGCACTTTGACTTTTTGAACCTCATTAGGTTTTCGTGGGCCCACTTCTCAAGCTTGTCCAGATCCCTTTGGATGGCATCCTTCCTTCTGTTGTATCAACTGCACCACTCAGCTTGGTGTCATATGCATATTTGCTGAGGGTGCACTCGATTCCACTGTCTATGTCATTGACAAAGATATTAAACAATAACAGTCCCAGGACATACCCATACAGTACACCACTCACCACCGGATTCCACTTGGACGTAGACTTGGACCACCACTTCCTGGGTGCGACCTTCAAGCCCTCTCTTCATCCACTGAATGGTCCACCAATCAAATCCATATCTCTCCAATTTGGAGACCAGGATATCATGTGGGACCATGTCAAAGGCTTTGCAGAAGTCCAGGTGGATGACATCGATTGGTCTTCCTTCATCAAGTGATGCAGTCACTCTATCATAGAAGGCCAACAGATTGGTCAGGCATGATTTACCCTTTGTGGAGCCATGCTGGCTGTCTCTGATCACCTCCTTGTCTAGCATGTGCCTTAATATTGCTTCCAGGAGGATCTTTTCCGTGATCTTGCCAGGCACAGAGGTGAGGCTTACTGGTCTGTAGTTCCCTGGGTCCTCCTTTCTACCCTTTTAAAAAGCGGTAGAGATGATTCCCTTTTTGCAGTCACCAGGGAATTTGCCCGACTACCAGGACTTTTCAAACAGGGTGGAGAGAGGCTTGACATCTACATCAGCCAATTCCTTCAGGACTCCTGGATGCATGTTATCAGGCCCCATAGAGTTGTACTTGTTTAGTTTCATCAGGTGGTCTTGAATCTGCGCTTCGCTTACAGTGGGTGGGACTTCTCTCCCCCAGCCTCCATGTACGGGTTAAGGGAAACAAAATACTTGGGAAGCCTGACTGTCAGTGAAGACTGAGGCAAAGAAGTTGTTGAGTACTTCAGCCTCCTCCATATCTGTCATTACCAGTTCACCCTTCTTATCCATCAGAGGGGGTACGCTCTCCTTGGCCTTTCTTTTCTGAGCAATGTACCTATAGAATCCCTTCCTGTTATTCTTTCTATCCCTTGCCAAGCTCAGTTCTATCTGTGCCTTGGCTTTCCTTATCCCATCCCAGAACATCCAGACAGCATCCCTGTACTCTTCTCAGGCCGCGTGTCCCTGCTTCCACTGCCTGTGCATTTCCTTCTTGCACCTCAGTTTGCCCGGTAGGCCCTTGCTCAGCCATTCTGGTTGTCTGCCCTCTCTGCCTGCTCTTTTACACCAGGGGGATGGATAGTTCTTGCACTCTAAGAAAAGCATCCTTAAAGAATTGCCAACTCTGTTAAGCTCCTTTGCCACTAAGGACAAGGGAATCAGAGGGATCCTGGACAAGTAACCAGAACAAGATCTTTATACACCTGGAAGTTCACTTCTCTAAAACTTTAGTTCAGGGTCCTGAATATTGTTCTTGAGAAAGCTGGTAAGAGCTGTTCAGAACAGAATCAACAGGCATTCAGAGCTGAATTTTTATTCCTGGCCATTTTTCATTAGAAATACAGTTAGTAAGTACACTGTGTTTAAAGTAGCTTGAATGGATCCCGTAACATAAGTTTAGAAGTTAAATCCCTTGTTATTTACCCTGTAAGAAGATACAGCTTCCAAATCAATCCCTGTTTTTAAAGGTATAATTTTCTGAAAATTTAAAGTGTTTGTGAATATAGTTTTAAGCACAGTTGTGCTGTGTATTTAAATTTCCCTTTGCTGGGTTTTGCTTTTGGCAAACTGTAAAATTTTAATTTAGTGGCAAAATAATCTAAAAAGCTTTTTTGAGAATGAACACGGTTTAGAATAGACTGTGATATTGATGCGCCTTAGAAGGGGTATTGAACAGCTGCATAATTACATTAGAAATAATTGGAAGAGTGCACCACACACGTTGCATTTGCTAGAATTGATTTAGAGTTTGTAAATTTACTCAAACACCCCTCCATACACCCCCAAGATCAAGCTTAATGTGCATGTGTGTGTGTGCGTGTCTTCTGCAGTGCATCATATCAGTACAGATTGTTTGACTAGGGAATAACATCTGTGCTGCAGGAGGAGACAAGGAAAATACGGAAGTATGCCATTTCAAGTCTGTTGTTGTGTTTAAAGTTTTTAGGAAACTTATCCCAGAGAAAAAAAAATCAATATTCAAGAATCCCTGAACTCTCCAGAACAGCCCAAGTGTAGCCCATTCACTTATGCAGCTGGTAAATAATTTTTGCGTGGTTTAGTAAAGCATATTGCAATTTTTAACCTTTGTGTTTAATAAGCATGAAAAATCTGTCTTATTGTTCTGAGGGTGTAAAAAAGTAAATTAATTTAACTCTGCATTGTCTATGGACACTACAAAATAAAATAAAAATAAATAAATAAATGTGTATACTTTGAATTTTGCGTATGTTACATGTTTTAAAGATCTTAGTGCTTTGTTTGGTGTGTTATCCTAAACAGGCAGAAAATTGAATATGTCATGGATAGTGTGGTGGGTATCCTGTACTCCTGTACTTGACAGAAGTCTTGCATCAAACCACTGTAGGCCTCAATGTGACCATTCGTTGAACTGGACAGCTCATCAATAATGGAGTGCTACGTGTATGCTCAAAGCCATGACCATGAAGGTACCCATTGAAACCCCTCATGGGGAAATGACGGATCACACTGGGGAAGCTCTGAGGTGGAACATTTCTCAGGGATGACTCCTTGAGGGTGAAAGCTTGTCTGTGGACAGACAGAAGGGGGAGAAGTTTGTAAATGCACAGCAAATTTTAGAACCCCCCCCCCCCCCACCCTGCTGTAAGTCTCTCTTGAACCTTGCCATTCTCAAATCTTTAACTAAGTTGCTGTTTCTGTTGTAGTAAATTGTGTTGAAATCGTTGTGCTAAATTGGCTGATTAAATGTGGATTAAATACTGTAAAGAATCATAAGATCTAATCTTGTTATTTACCATAAAAGTGTAAAATAAATCCTAAATTGCTGCTAACTCAAAGTTGTGTAAAAAATATATTCATGACAATATATTGTGAACTTAGAAGTCAGCATATAGCTAGTTACAGAAATTTGGACTTTCCCTTTAGATATTTTGTTGTTTAAAATATCAGCATAAATATGCTATGAAGATTTTTTTTTTCCCCCGTGCATCAGTGACACAAAAAATCTGTTTAAATAATAAAATCTTAGAAGTCATGGCTATTGGCATTAAACCCATGATGATTACAGGCAATATAATTTTGAATGCCGGTCTTTCATCTAAGATAAGACTTCTGCTAAGCCTCCTTCTTAAATTATGTATTTACTTATCCTGTCTGATATATACATACAGGTATATATATTTATTTACACAAACACTAAAACACACATATTTGACACTGACAGATGATTTCTTTGGGGATACCTTTCTCTGTGGTCTTTTCTTTGTCTTTTCATTTCAGAGCTGTGAATACTAAAGAGCTCATCATTTCTTCTTTTAAAATTTGACAGCAGAGAGGAAAGAATATAAAAGGGGGAATGTCTTTTTATTCTTCACTTTTTTTTCTACTGTGTGCTGATTGAACATTTAGTTAGTTAGTTGCACTAATTTAGTTAGTTTAGTTGCACTAACTGCTGGTTTTAAATTGCAATTGGTTTTTGGTAGCAATGTAATCTTTTTAATGCTTACTTTTACATACAGTCCATGCAAAATTCCTCAAGAATTTTTTTAAATTGTGTCAACATTAAACTACACCAAAATCAGTAAAATGTTTATTAAATGCTTATTTTTAAATAGTGAACTTACAAGAGGAAGTTAGAGTAGTTATGTTTCTAAGTAAGGTCAAACACTCATAAAGTCTTTAAACAACAATAAGACAGTCAGGGTTAAATTCCCAGGCACCCAGGAATAACATTTTCCGGTCTTACATCTCTTACAAATAAATAAATTCTGCTGTTGCCACATAATAAACTCTTACATGAGTTACTGACAAGAGCATTAATTACATTAACCCTTGTAAGCATTCAAACTCAAATCTTTATTCCCTAGACTGGGACTGTCAGGAAGAATATTACAGTCAGATTGTTAAATGTTTTGTTTAGGTCTGTCTCTGCCATCTCTCCATTCAGCCATTTCTGTTCTTACCCAGTAGTCTGTTTGATCTGGAGATGGGCTAGCCAAGGGATTATTCACTGCCATATTTTAATGTACCAACAGAATTGCAGTGCAAGGACAGATCATCTAGATGATCTCCGGAGGTCCCTTCCAACCTCAACCATTCTGTGAGTCTGTGATCATTATTCCATATTTCATCAGTGAAGAGACCGACTTTTTTTTCCTTATTGTCAGTATGTAGGGTCAAACCTAAAAATAAATGGAAAAAGGTTGTAAGAAAACAATACAAAACGGTCTAACACAGATTGTAGATAAGGAGATAAGCAGCGAAATAAATGATTGGGTAAAAAAATATAGAAAGCTAGGGAAGTAATTTTAGAAAAAGATGAAGGAAAGGCTGATAGAACTGATGTAGTTAGTAGGGATGATAGAGCACTGATGGTAGCGATGCAAAATAGGCCAGAGATAAAGGGAGGTTTAACAAGGAGAAATAAATATCTTTAATTTAAATGAAGATTTACTGAAACAAAAGAATTCAACTTAGTAAATGTGATCCAAAAGACTATGCTTTTATTCCTAAATAAGACAGCTGATCCCTTGCTTCAGATCAAGTGCAAACAACTGGCTTTTATTCACACTTCTTAGGACTAGTCTACTTTATGTCAGATTTCTCACAGAGAAGGGTTTTTGGACATGGTCAAAATGGAACCACTTAAGCAGCATGGATATTTAGGTCTGCAGTGTTACACCTCACTGTTATTTAACAAGATATACTTCCCTAGGAGATGTAGAGGGAAAATAAACTGCTACAGGGAAAAAAAAAAAAAAAGGCAGGAAAATGGAAAGCCAAAAACAAAAATAAAGTTCAAAGGAAACAGATGAAGGCTTTTTAAAATGTTTTATGACTGCACTACAGTTTGCTGCCATATGGTGAAACACATACATTTGTGTCTATTCTAACATTTGAATGTAAACTGGTAAAGGATAAAGCCAAGTTTCAACTAGCTCAGATTGCAGTACTAGTATCTTTCCACAATATCTGACTATCAGCTAACACAGCTTTACTCTGTTCTCTGCCACCTTTTGTCATGCAGGGAGCTGAGGAAGAATGAGCTACTCTCTTTTATTCCATGTCTGGCTCCCTCTGATGCGTTTTCATCTGGAGGTACACTTAGCCCATGTAGCTCCATTTGTACTTGTAATCTGTAATGGATAATTGAAAAGATAAAAAGAAAAATGCCTGAACATCAGCCAGCCATTCTATGAATAAGGCCAGTGACACCCAAAAAATCTCTGTGAAGCTGCAACATGCTAGGAAGGATAATGCATAATATCCATAAATGATAAAGCAAGACTTTGAATATTAAAAACAACAACAACAAAAAAACAAAACCCACAACCCTTATGATATCTTTGGACTTGAACAGTTTGGAAGTATAAAAATGACTGAGTAACAGCTTATTTTTATATTTATCAAAGCCTCTTGGTGGCCATTTATTAGGGTTTTAGCACCTTTCTCATTTGCCAGAAGGATCTGACAGATTCAGAACACCTAATCGTCAGGTTAGATTGTTACAGAGGATCACCCTGATTTTGGACAAAGCTTCACCTTATGAGACTGCAAAGAAATAATGGAGTAACAAAGTTGTATAAGCAGCTAAAGTCTTGCTGACTGTTGTCATTATTTTAGATATACAGGCTGCTGCTTCTCCTAAAGGCAAAGCTACTGTCTCATCTCCCTTGTCTGCTGCTGTAGACAGATAGTGAAAGGAAACAGATGGGTCAAAATAGTTCCATCTGTTTCACTGTCATAAACTTTGAAAAGATGTTCTAATTTTAGTGTAAGACTCATGACATTAACTCAAAAAGTAAGGAAAACTAAAAAAAAACAACTATTATTTAAAAAATAGCATTTTACTTTTCTAGTTCATCTTGTCTGAGAAATTCTTTGTGCATATCTAAATACAATGAGGTAACTGAAGTCATGATTTGATAGAATATGCATTATACAGTATTGTTATTTTTTGCTGTTATTTTGTTGAAGTTGCACAGCAATATCATATGCTTCATTCCTACTAAAACATAAATATACTATGACTTAAATTTAGGCACAGGAAAAAATATTTGTGTGAATACTAGAAAATTGAATAGTTAGAGATCTGAGGATTCCCCCACAACTTTAAAAGCAGAGATGCAGCCAGTTATAAACTGATATTTTTCCACACGCAAGCCAGTTTATAACTAAAAAGAGAATATTCATGTACTTTGTACACACTGTGCAAATAAAGGAACTTAAACTATCTTTATTAAAAATAACTTTGGAAATTGAAGCAGAATGGAGTTTAGCTTTGACATGGGCAGGTGACCTGTGCATGCACTGGGAGACTGCAGATAGGAACAGTACAGCCAGTTTGGGTATATGGTTGTACTCAGCCTCGCTATTTCTTCTGCATCTGCATCTGAGCCCTAGGCATATACTTCCAAAGATCAGGAAGCCTAAAAACTTTCATTTAAGTGGACATAATGTCCTTCCATAAGCAAATAATAAACAGCAACAACAACAAAGAAACCCTCATATCAGTGGATTCAATGGCAAGGCATAAAATGAAAGGGAATCCCAGAGATGTGCAAATCATTGCCCTGCTGGAGTCAGACAGAATTTCATGATACATTTCAGTGACACTCAGATTTCATTCAAAGATCATTGCCACAGATCGGTACATGGTGTCTCCGAACTCCCTAGGAACCTGGTGAGTGCAATTTACCTTATCTGAAGCACCTGTGCTTGTGTATAACAGCAGATGGTTGGGTCTATTATAATAAACTGTGGTGTTTGTACTGCAGTTACCTGTGTGAGAAAGAAAGCTACTAAGTTGAATAACAAGTAGATAACAAGAATGCTTTTTTCTTTGTTTGCAAAATATCTCCTTTACAATATGATTTATTCACTGTTTTCTAATTATGAATTCTACGGATTGATCACACTCAATTTAATTTCATTAAGATATTGAATTTAAAGATCCTTAGTAATTTTTTCTTTATTGTGATTATGAAAGCTTTTTAGACTTTTGTCTTTTATAGGTGTTTCAAGTAACATATCAGCTAAATTGTACCAGAATGTCATACAACAGCTGGCATCCTCATTTTGTAGATGACTGGCACTAAAGAACTCCACAGATAGGCAAATGTCATTCTCCCATTAAGAAAGCTATTCACATTATTAAATCTTTTATAATGCCAAACCCCAGTATGTCAATGGTTTTCAACAAAAATGATTTAATTGCCCATTTTACATAACTTTATTACTTGTAGAATCATACCATTATCCTTTAAAAAATAATAATGAAATAAAAAAGAAAAGAGAAGAAGAGGAGAAGAGAGGAGAGGAGAGGAAGACCTTTATTGTCAATATTGTAAATGATTTATAAGAATATCAGAAATTAAAGATCTCTATCACAATACTGTCAAAATAACTTTTTGATGGATAACTGAAAATTGCAAATTCAGAGGGGGCTCCAGTTACAACAAACTCCTTTACAAGCATAGATGCAAAATGAATGTGCTTTACATTTTATGAGCAGAAGTGACAGGCCACTTCCAAATTTCTGCGGTAGAAGTTTTCCAATGAACCTCTTGGTTTTGAGTGTGAGGTCAAAACGGAGCAAAGTCCTGATGTGCAGCTCCTTCTGCTAAATAAGCCATGGAACACAGACGTCTACGCAGTACAGAAAACTAGGAAATATCATCCTTTTTGCAGTCAGACGTAGCCAGATAAAAATTTTTATATGTAATTATACTATGTCTTTCTTTAAGATGCAGTATTTTCACATACTTACAGCTTTCGATAAAGCTTCCTTCCAGCCTAAATTCTCCATGCTTAGTAAGACTTATTATTTGTTATTAATGACTTTCCTTCCTTCCTTCCATGGAATACATTAAGAAAAAAAATATTGTAAGAAAAAAAAAAAAAGAAGTCAAATCCTGCTTTAAAAAGCATCACTACACATAGCTACTAATTCAATAGTAGTAGAAATACCTTATTTGCATTCATGGATTATCCTTAATATTATAAAACAAGCTTTCCATTTTCAATTTATATATAAATTTCACAAATGTTTTGGATTTATATGGAATAATGTTTCTTACCTTCAGACTTTGAAGATTGGCACAATATGTAAATATCCATCAAGTAAATTTCATACTTTTGGTTTGGCATTTAGAATGACTTTTTTTCTATTCATTTTTAGACAAGTATCAGTAGCTGTATATGTTATGAAAAGAAAACTGAGTTAAGACAAAGGAAAAAAAATGCAGAAAATTGCTCTGATCTTCTATCAAGTATTCAAAGTAAGTTTATATCTTCTTTGTAGACCATCATTATAGAGTTGTCTATGTCAGTTTTTATAGATTCTTCTGATATTCTTCACAGCTGTTGACCCAAACCTTGTTCCCACTCAGTTTTTGTTAAAATTAAAATCACCTGTGTGTCAGGTTCTTTCTATAATCTTGAAAGATCTGGATCATAAATCTTGTGACAATCAAAAGTGCAGCAGTTCTACAGATTACAACATAGAGCAGTGCAACATGGAAGAATGGTCATCTGATTTAATAGAAATAGTAGATTTCATTCTGTTTTTGGCAGCTTTTAAAAATTATCTTATTTTGCCAAATATGCCATCTTGGAAAGTACCAGAATGATGATATTTCAAGATAGTATGACAGAATGAATGCTTGTAACAACATCATGAAAAAGAGAGATGTGAAAAACTAATTCAAGCTGACAAAACATTGAAAAAAATGACATTACATTTGCTAAACTTAAAATTTTCATTTACTGTCTAGAAACCATACAGTAAAAACTAGGTGACAAACCTAATTTTTCCATGTAGAATAGCTTATGATTTTTTTGTTTTTTTTTCATCATGTTACTAGTTTGCTCTTCTGCTGTTGTGCATATATGCTGTGTTTGACTGCTGGTCATGTATTGTGTTTACATAGCAAGGTTTTGATAGCAGGGGGACATCCAAGGGTGGCCTCTGTGCAAAGAGTCCAGTACCTGGCAATAGCTGCAGCCTACAGAGAATCCATGCAGGAGAAGTCAATTCCCAAACACCTGCACTCCCTGTACAGGGTACAGTCCATGTGCAGACCTATATTGGAGCAGTTCTTGAAGAACTGCCATCTGAGACAAGCCCATGTTGGAGCAGTTCAGGAAGGTACTGCACCCATTGGTAGGGACCCCATTTTGAAGCAGGGAAAGAATATGAGAATGAGGTAGTGGCAAAGTGTGTAAGCTGATTGCAACCCTCATTGCCCATTTCCTATCCCCCTGCAGCACCTGGCAAGGGGAAGAGGTAGAAGAATTGAGACGGAAGTTGAGCCTGGAAATAAGGGGGCAAGGAGAAGGTGGTTTTAGTTTGGTTTTAGTTCTCACCGTTCTGTGCTGTTATTAGTTGTAATAACAATTAATTACAGTTCAAAGTAACTTGTAATTCCCACTTAAAGTACATTGGTAGGAGATGAACTTGGGATTTATATGTGGTCTTTGGCTCACACTCAGTTGGCATCACTTTGCATTATCCATATAGAACTTAGTGTAGAATAAACAATTTATTATAGTGTACACAGTACAGTTCAAAATCACCTTACCCTCTTCACACAAGCTTGTGTCTTGTTAAACAAAACTCTCCTCTTCGCACCTTATGACACTGCTGAAGAAGATAAATAAAATGCTGTATGAATGAAAGAGATTTTGATGCAGGACACTATAAAAAATCAAAAAGTAGGGTTGGTAGGTTTAGAAATGGTACATATTGATAAATATTAGTCTAAATTTTCACCTTTAAAAGCTACATGTATTTTTGCATTTCTCTACAATGGGAACAGAGTCTTGGCAGCATGGAATATTTCTAAGGTTTTTGTTTGTATATTTTGTTTTTAATTTTTTTCCATTTGAAGTGTTTATAATATTACATTCTAGGGGAAAGAAAAGGCTACAAAACTGTATAATTATCAAGTCTCTGTAGTCCTTCATCTATAAGCAATTATGACCTATTCTGGAGAAAGAATCACAAGAAAATTAAATGAAAACCTTCCTACATATTAGAAAGGTACTTTGTCTTTCTGGACATTTTTTATTCTATTTTCTAGTAACAAAATAAATGTTATAGCTTTGATTTTAAGCAATTATTATTAGCCAATGTAAATTCCTTTTTCAGATGAAGCATAATGTTTCTTTTTCTTTTTCTGGGTATAATTACAATAACAGAGCCTTCTAGTACTTCGGAGGACCATTATCTATCTACCTGCACTTTGAGGTACAGATGAAATCTTCAGAGTTGACAAAATTTAGGGTAAGCATAAAATAAATAAATAAATGGTTATGCCTGTTCTATCTTCCACGAGACAGACTGGTCCTTTGGCTGATTTAAGTCATTGATCCACTTAGAGTAATATTTTGATTTGGTTACCGATTAGTAGAAAATGCAGAGATCCTGATGCCCATATTAACATTAGAATAATTTGCTGATCAAGAGAAGAGGAAAAATTGTTTTAATCATATTTAATTAGACTCATTCCATTATTTTATCTGACATAAATACCAATTAGCTATCTGGGAGATGATAGCTATCTTTAGTAGAGTTAAATTCTCTAAGAATCTAAGTTCTCTAAAGAGTTTCTCAGACACTGTCAGTGAATGACTAGAATGAAGTTGTTTTGAGTGTTAATATCATTATAGGTGTATTAAACCAACATTTCCTCATCCACTATATGCATATATGACTTCATAGTGTAAACACTAGCTCAGACTAGTTTGTAACACAGTACTGTAGTATCTAGGTGAATTTGCACTGAAACATACCATAAAAACTAAAATATAAAATTATGTAGGATATAAAGTGCAGGTCAGTTATAGTTTTCCAGATAACCACAAAATGTTCCATTACAGTAGGATGCAATCATCCTGTTAATAGAATGAACTGGATGAAGGAGATCTGCTAAACTTAATCACTCAGACTCCTCCTAGGCAATTTTTCTATTATTGATAGAAATGATGTTCCTAAATTATATAGTTATGTTGGAATTCATAGAGGATTCTTTCACTGAAGAGCCTATTTTTAAATTTCCTTTTGTGACCTAACAAAGACACTTAATTGACGACATTTATGAATAACGTGATAAATCATGTCATTTTGATATGATGCCCCTTACTGTGGGTTATTCCCTTGACTATAAAACCTCATATATCATAGACCTAATACATGTTATGCTTTACTTCTTATTTTCTGCACCCTGAACAGAAGATATGCCCAAACAAAAAAATAGCATAGCTATGAAATTCCTTCATTCAATATTATCATGGCAGAGCTAGATCAAAATTATAAAGCTTATTATTATTATTATTATTATTATTATTATTATTATTATTATTATTATTATCTGATCAAAATTATAAAAAACTGATTTTAAAATATATATATAGTCTGAATACAGTCTGCTGGTGGTTGGTCTCTTCAATAGAGAGAAGGTAGTTAAAACGATAATGTATGCATCAGATTATAATACAGTCACCGAAAAACATGGCATGCTAGTCCATTTATTTAAGCTAGAACATACAAAAACCGGAAAATGGGATTTGAGACTAGTTTTATGTATTAACAAACTGTTTCCTTTAAAAAATAAAAATAAAAATGTTATTGCTATATTTCTAAATACAAAGTACTTTAAAGGCCATAAGATCAGCCACAATGGAAATGTGTTTAGAGTTTAAAGTTTAATAGAAAATCTGGATCTGAAGGTATTTTTTTTGTTTGTTTGTTTGTTTGTTTGTTTGTTTTTTCCTGGATGATGCCTCACATAGCAAATTGGCAGTAATACTTTTTGTCTTGACACTACTTCTACTTCTTGGTTTTCATCATCTAATGCAAGCTTATTTTCATTTCATTTAGTAGCCCTAGGGCAAACTGAAGCCTTACTACTGCTTGTAAAGACAGAAAATGAAGAGAACCTGTCCAATGAACTAATACTAACATTTTCCACTTCACTGAAATGCATAGAGACTCTTGCTCCCTTAGGAATAGGTGTTGTATAAGTAAGTACCATGGTGCTGTAATACTTATTCCTGAATAACATTGGCAGATATGATCTGAGCATTACAAAACATTGGGATTGGATAGAGGCAACATTACGCTTGGTGGAGTCAGGAATGATGAAAAGCTGGAATGGCCTTTGAATCGAGCTCAGCACTGCAGCAAATAAAATTAAAATAATATTAAAATAAAATAAAATAAAATAAAATAAAATAAAATAAAATAAAATAAAATAAAATAAAATAAAATAAAATAAAATAAAATAAAATAAAATAAAATAAAAAATGAAATGAAATGAAATGAAATGAAATAATAATTTAAAATAATTAAAAAACAAGTAATGTCCTGAGTTAGAACAGTATTTTCCTCCAGAATCTGTGTCCTGCCTGATACTCATTTGCTTAATTAAATTCCCATAAAACTCCTCTGGAAGACTTTTTATTTCTTCGTCTGTAATTAGTACAGTTTTTGTTGTCTATGTTGTTAAAGCTTCTGCCTCAGGTCTTGATTAAAATGTGACCCTATAAGCTCTATCTCTTTGTAACCAGTATTCTACCTAGGATTTATTTCTCAGTAACTGTTTTGTAATTAGTCTTTATATAGGGTAGGACAAGAGGAAATTAGTTCTAGCCATATAGCCCAAGTCCCAAGAAGGCAAAGGCAGGGAATGGGAGCATGAGGAACAGCCCACTGTAGGGTAAGATCGGGTTCAAGATCACCCAAGGAATGTAAAGGTGCAGAAGCCCACGTGGCCTGATGACATATATCTGCGGGTCGTGAGCAAACTAACTTGTGGATGTAGTTGCTAAGTCACTATCCATCATATTTGAGAAGTCATGGCAGTCTGGGGAATTTCCCATTAACTGGAACATGGGAAACATAACCATTAAAAAAAAAAATTGAAAAAAAAAAAAAAAAAAAGGAAGACCCAGAGAACTATAGGCCAGTCAGTCTCATCTCTGTGCCTGGCAAGATCATGGAACAGATCCTCCTAGAAACTATGCTAAGGCACTTGGAAAATAAGGAGATTATTTGTGACAGCCAACATGGCTTCATTAAGGACGTCGTGCCTGACAAATCTGGTGGCCTTCTATAGTGGGGTTACAGCATTGGTGGGTAGGGGAAGAGCAACTGACATCATCACATCATCTACCTGGACTTCTGCAAAGCATTTGACACTGTCCTGCATGATATCCTTGTTTCTAAATTGAAGAGACATGGATTTGAGGGAGGACCACTCGTAGGGTGAGGAATTGTCTGAATCGTTGCACTCAAAGAGTTGCAGTCAATGGCTCAATGTCCAAATGGAGATCAGTAATAAGTAGTGTTCCTCGGGGGGGATCAGTATTGGAACTGGTGCTGTATAACACCTTTGTCAATGACATGGAGAGTGGGATTGAGTGCACCCTCAGTAAGTTTGCCGATGATACAAAGCTATGTATTGTTGTTGACATGCTGGAGGGAAGGGATGCCATCCAGAGGCACCTAGACTGGCTTGAGAGGTGGTCCTGTGAGAATCTCATGAAGTTCAACAAGACCAAGTGGAAGGTCCTGCATTTGGGCCGGGGCAATTACAAGCACAAATACAGGCTGGGTGGAGAATGGATTGAGGGCAGCCCTGATGAGAAGGACCTGGGTGTGCTGGTTGGTGAGAAGCGCAACATGAGCCAACAATGTGCACTTGTAGCCTAGAAGGTCAACCATATCCTGGTTGAACCATGAAAACCATCAAAAACAGCATGACCAGCAAGTTGAGGGAGGTCATCCTCCCCGGCTACTCTGCTCTGGTGAGATCCCACCTGGAGTACTGTGTTCAGCTCTGGGGACCCCAGAAAAAGGACATGGACCTATTAGAACCCAGAGTAGGGTCATGAGGATGATTGAAAGGCCTGGACCACCTCCCCTATGAAGAAAGGCTGAACGAGTTAGGGACATTCAACCTAGAGAAGAGAAGGCTCCAGGGACACCTCAATGCAGCCTTCCAGTACCTAAAGGGTACAAGAAAGGAGGAGAACGACTCTTTGTCAGGCAGTGTAGTGATAAGACAAGAGGGAATGGTTTTAAGTTAAGAAAGGGTAGATTTAGATTAGACATTAGGAAGAAGTTCTTTATTCTGAATGTGGTAAAGTATTGGAACGGGTTGCCCAGAGAAGTTGTGGATGCCCCACCCCTGGAAATGTTCAAGGACAAGTTGGATGGAGCTTTGAGCAACCTGGTCTAGTGGGTGGTATCCCTGTCCATGACAGGAGGGTTGGAATTAGATGATCTTTAAGGTCCTTTCCAATTCAAACCATTCTATGATTCTGTGAAATAGCCTCATGTTGCACTGGAGGAGGTTTAGGTTGTATATTAGGAAAAATTTATTCACTGAAAGGGTTGCAAGGCATTGGAACAGACTATCCAGGGAAGTAGTTGAGTCACTGTTTCTGGAGGTACTCAAAAGACATGTAGAAGTGGTGCTTAAGTTTAGTGGTAGACTTGGCAGAGTTAGGTTAATGGTTGGACCTTGTGATCTTGGAGGTCTTTTCCTATGTAACTGAGTCTATGATTCTATTCTCTGATTCTATTTTTAGGGAAAATTGCATTCTAGGCTCAGAAACTGAAGATTTTGGTAGTTCAATATATGAAGACAATCTTTGTGGTTTTAACAAAGCGGCCATCATTTGCAGCTCTATATATGTGTATACCTTTAAACTTGTTTTCACTTTCTTTTAAAACAGCCGTCTAAAACTTGATTTTCTACTTTCTTAGGGAGAAAGAGGAAGATAAGAGTACAACTAGAACTGGTATTAAGGGTACTTATTTTTCTTGGTATTTGCCTTCAGTTCTATCTAATTCACCTTTTTTTTTTTTTTTTTTTTTTTTTTTTTGTGTCAGGATCTTCATAACAATCCCAAAGCATCCACTAATCAGTGCCACTTTATTCAGACCAGTATCAGTCATTAGGCAGCAGTGAATATTTCATATAGAAACCAAATATCTGTCTCTTATTGTGAAGTTCATCACACTGCATGGTAGGTGTATTCGCAGATCAGCCCAAGGTGAGCTATCTAAAAGAAAAGCTTCTTTCTCATTCTGGCCTGGATATACCCATCCCTACCAGGGCAGTCTAAGAATGTTTTTCTGCTGTGTTTCTGAGAAGTCAGGTGACCTTCTACATTCAGCACCAGTCTGCCAGTCCCCATTCAATCCTCTCAGATTCATTTGACATCTGAGCCTTGTTTGTCTTCTTTTTCTGAAAGGTTAGATTCTCTTCTCATGCAAAAAGAATGCTGATCCACTGTAAAAGCCATCCACTTTGTTATGCCCCAAATAAAGACAGTAAAAACACATTCCTAGGTAATGCATTCAGTGTGCACTGTGGGGTTGCTCAGGGGAACCTCTGCTATTCTCAGAGGTGTGAGGAAATTTTGTTGTTGTTGTTGTTCGTTGTTTTTGTTTGTTTGTTTGTTTGTTTTCTTTCTCTTTTGGAGGTATGAATGGGAAGGCAGGGTCTCATAAGTGGAAAGTGGAGAAATGAAGGGTCTGGTGAAGACCCTTGTTGTGGACTGAAAGGCTCTGATTCAAATAATTTGTCACACCACTTTTGGCTTGGCTACCTTGTGGCATTCACCTAATGCTGCATCCAGACTTGATATTCGCCTTAATACCTCTCACACAGAACATTGGCATGGGCACACAAAAGTTCAATCTTTTTTTTGTTTGTTTGTTGTTTTTTTTTTGGTGGTGGTGGTGTTTTTTTTCCCTAACACAGTTCTCAGCACAGCTGGTTATGAAAGGATGCATCTGTGTGTGATATAGCACACAGTGCATATCTTTGTCAAAGTTCGAGAAGGTGTCTCAAGATTCCCTCTACAGCTGTAAAAGTACGTATTACTGTATAAGTAGGTATATTCATAGTGCTTGCAAAACCTCCAGAGTGATCACAGTTGAGGAGTCTAGTGACTTCAGAGGAAACACTCTAAATTCAGGGAACAGAGTCCTTTTTGAATCTATATGGAATTTTACGATCAGTCTTCTGAGACAGATGTTTCCATCAAACTGTTTTATTACCTTTTTAACAGCAGGCTTGTTGAGAAAAGAGGTGCTTTAGCACCCGTAGATAACAGATGACATCTAAAATTTCATTGGGATTTTATGCAAACATAGGACAGATCATTATTAGAGACTGAGATAACAGCCCCAAATTCTTTCCTGGATTTAAGTGAACTTTATCACTCCTTTAAAAAATTTATGTATCTTTTATTTTAAAAATTATTTTTTATTTTAAAAATTGTTTTGCTTTGTTTTATTTAGTTTTAGTTTTGTTTTTTTGGTTGGTTGGTACCCTTGTATATAATGATATGTTTTATAACACTGGAGTTGAGATACTCATTCAGAAACTAAAAGAAACAGAGGACATGGAATAGAATTTGGGGCTCCTGCCGCCAAAGTAAATGGCTTAATCTTTGGGCTAGAAAATGGTGTTTATGTTAATAGTCCTGTAATCCTTCAATTCAGCAACTCAGCCAAAGTAACCAAGAGAGAATAGAGAAGTCCTCCAGTTAGGTGATTAGGACATGCACGTGTTTGATACAGTACAGAATTAAGGGAAAACTGAACCTATGCACCACTTACAGATACCTTACTGTGTAACACGAATCGGGAGATTGGACAGCAGATTTTTACATCATAGAAAATCCTGTAAATAATAAATGCTGTTTAAATGGAATTAGAGAATGGCATTTACCAAAATGGTAAATGTTTCTCTTATTTAATGATACTTTATAAACAGCTGCAGCAGACTTGGTTATGTGGTAAGATTTGCTACTTGGATTTTATGTTACAGAATCTGTAATACTCTTTGGTATAAAGTTAACATAAAACATTTTCTAAAAATAAGAAACAAAAAGAGAAGAGTTTTGGGACCTGATCATGAATTTGCTTGCACAAAGAAAATTGATATCATGGACTCCTTTAAATTAGTCGTGTGACTTAAGTTAGATTGAGATTTTACATTGAAATAAATATATATATATTAAAGTAACTTTGCTATTATTACTTCTTGCAGGAGTAATCAGCATTGCCTAAATGTTTTTGCTAATACAAGTCCCTTTAAGTTTCTATTGCTTTTGAAGGCAAATCCTCCGAATGGAACTTCTTCCTCCTGTCTCTTTCAAAAGGGCTGTTAGGTGCTCTGAGAAATTGCTGTAATTATTGTGTACAAGTGTACCATTAGCCAGGGAACAGCTAACTGCCTTTAATTGGCAACAACAGCTGGGTAATTAATGCTACACAGATAGTATAAACACTTTGTAAATTTCTTTGAATCTTTCTGTGATTTTCTTGGATATCATAATTCACAGTTTGAAAACATAGGACTAGAGTAGAAGTTGTGAAATTTACTATTAAAGGCAGAAAATTCAATCCCTTGTTGACTGAAACTTAAGCATCCTTTATCACAGTCACTCCCAAGGCTTATTACTATGATTATTTATATAGCTGTAGTTATTGTCCACTATGTCCTGTTTGTACATAGGTAGGAACAAGTATTTTGTGTCAAAAAATGCTTAGAATATAAGACTTCAGGGATTAGTACATAAATCTGGTTGCCTATATGTATCTGCGGAGAAATAACCAGAAGAGATAAAGGCAGTTCAGGCTGCAGCAGGCAACAGAATAGTATGAAGAATTTAGGGGGAAGACTTGGGAAAACAGGAAATGCTTTCTTTTGCTACCCTATCTGTGAAGTACAAGAAAAAATCAATAAAAAAGTCAATACCACAGTGTCCAATAAGGCAAGGTTTCGTTGGCAGACTAGATTTATATCTGTATTCTCCTAATATATCTGTTTCCTTCAGGGGTATTTGCACAGTACATATTCTATAGTAAGAGTAAAGTTAACCAAGGTTTTTGTAAATAAGGTAAGGTAGTGCCTGTTTTCCAGTAATAACAGTAGATCAGGCTGTGTTAATAAAAGTTGCCAAAGCTGGTCCGCTTATTTCCTAAGACTGGTTCATACAAAGCTAACTCATTTATAGATATAGTAAATTAGTCCAAAACCCAGGCAAAGTGAGCCCATAAGATTATCTGTGCTCATGGCCAAAATGCTGAATCAGCAATAAGAAAGAATCATAGAATGGTTCAGGTTGGAAGGGACCTCAAAGATCATGTAGCTCCAACCCCCCTGCCATAGGCAGGGACACCACCCACTAGATCAGGTTGCTCAAGGCCTCATCTAACCTGGTCTTGAACACCTCCAGGGATGGGGCATCCACAGCCTCTCTAGCCAACTTGTTCCAGTGCCTCACCACCCTCTGAGTGAAGAATTTCCTCCTAACCTTTAATCTAAATCTCCGCTCTTTTAGTTTAAAACCATGCCCCCTTGTCATATCATTATCTGATTGAGCAGAGTCCCTCTCCGTCTTTTTTATAAGCACCCTTTAAGTACCGAAAGGCCGCAATGAGATCACCCCAGAGCCTTCTCTTCTTCAGTCTGAACAGCCCCAGCTTTCTCAACCTTTCTTCATAGGAGAGGTGCTCCAGCCCTCTGATCATCTTTGTAACCCTCCTCTGGACTTGCTCGTTACACATCCTTCTTGTGCTGGGGGGTCCCAAACTTGGATGCAGTACTCCAGGTGGGTCTTCACGAGGGCAGAATAGAGGGGGGCAATCACCTCCTTCAACATGTTGGTCACACCTCTTTTGATTCAGCCTAGGATGCAGTTTTCCTTTGGGGCTGTAAGCACGCACTGCTGGCTCATGTTAAGCCTTCTGTCCACCAGAATGGCCAAGTCCTTCTCTGCAGAGCTGCTTTCAATGAGTTCTTCTCCCAGTCTGTGCTCATGTTCAGGATTGCCCTGGCCCAGGTGCAGCACCTTGCACTTTGACTTTTTGAACCTCATTAGGTTTTCGTGGGCCCACTTCTCAAGCTTGTCCAGATCCCTTTGGATGGCATCCTTCCTTCTGTTGTATCAACTGCACCACTCAGCTTGGTGTCATATGCATATTTGCTGAGGGTGCACTCGATTCCACTGTCTATGTCATTGACAAAGATATTAAACAATAACAGTCCCAGGACATACCCATACAGTACACCACTCACCACCGGATTCCACTTGGACGTAGACTTGGACCACCACTTCCTGGGTGCGACCTTCAAGCCCTCTCTTCATCCACTGAATGGTCCACCAATCAAATCCATATCTCTCCAATTTGGAGACCAGGATATCATGTGGGACCATGTCAAAGGCTTTGCAGAAGTCCAGGTGGATGACATCGATTGGTCTTCCTTCATCAAGTGATGCAGTCACTCTATCATAGAAGGCCAACAGATTGGTCAGGCATGATTTACCCTTTGTGGAGCCATGCTGGCTGTCTCTGATCACCTCCTTGTCTAGCATGTGCCTTAATATTGCTTCCAGGAGGATCTTTTCCGTGATCTTGCCAGGCACAGAGGTGAGGCTTACTGGTCTGTAGTTCCCTGGGTCCTCCTTTCTACCCTTTTAAAAAGCGGTAGAGATGATTCCCTTTTTGCAGTCACCAGGGAATTTGCCCGACTACCAGGACTTTTCAAACAGGGTGGAGAGAGGCTTGACATCTACATCAGCCAATTCCTTCAGGACTCCTGGATGCATGTTATCAGGCCCCATAGAGTTGTACTTGTTTAGTTTCATCAGGTGGTCTTGAATCTGCGCTTCGCTTACAGTGGGTGGGACTTCTCTCCCCCAGCCTCCATGTACGGGTTAAGGGAAACAAAATACTTGGGAAGCCTGACTGTCAGTGAAGACTGAGGCAAAGAAGTTGTTGAGTACTTCAGCCTCCTCCATATCTGTCATTACCAGTTCACCCTTCTTATCCATCAGAGGGGGTACGCTCTCCTTGGCCTTTCTTTTCTGAGCAATGTACCTATAGAATCCCTTCCTGTTATTCTTTCTATCCCTTGCCAAGCTCAGTTCTATCTGTGCCTTGGCTTTCCTTATCCCATCCCAGAACATCCAGACAGCATCCCTGTACTCTTCTCAGGCCGCGTGTCCCTGCTTCCACTGCCTGTGCATTTCCTTCTTGCACCTCAGTTTGCCCGGTAGGTCTTTGCTCAGCCATTCTGGTTGTCTGCCCTCCCTGCCCGCTTTTTTTACACAGGAAGACTGAGAGTTCTTGTACTCCAAGGAAAACATCTCTAAAGAGTTGCCAGCTCTGCTCATCGCCTTTGTCCCTAAGGACAGTGTTCCAGGGGATCTCATCTACTAGGTCTTTCAATAGCTTGCAGTTAGCTCTTCAGAAGTTTAGGGTCCAAACTTTGCTCTTTGCCACGCCCGTATTCCTCAAGATCACAAACTCAACAAGGGTATAGTCACTGAAGCCCAGACTGTCTCTTTAATGAGCTCTTCCACATTGGTGAGCACCAAGTCCAGTAACACTTCTACTCTGTATGGTTTATCTAATACCTGGACCAGGAACTTATCCTGAATGTACTCTACGAATCTTCTGGATTGCTTACAGCCTGCTGTGTAGTTTTTCCAGCAGACATCTTGGAAAAAAAAAATGTAATTCTTTCCTGTATATGTCATAAGTGTCTGTGTAAACATAAAAAGAATCACCAGGTCTTTCACTGAACCTCTCTTCTGCATTAGCTATGGATAACAGACAGCATACTGTGTACAAAATATTTGAAAACTGTTCTGTTTCCATGGGGTTGTCTATCTATATCTATAGCTAAATAATCATACCTCGGACTTCAGGAGGGCTGGCTTTGAAGTATTCAGGATACTGGTAGGGAGGGTCCCTTGGGAGTCGTTCCTGAAGGGCAGAAGGGTCCAGGAAGGCTGGATGCTCCTCAGGAAGGAAGTCTTAAAGGCGCAGGAGCAGGCTGTCCCTGTGTGCTGTAAGATGAGCCAGTGGGGAAGAAGATCAGCGTGGCTGAACAGGGGACTTGTGCTGAGTGTCTGGGATAAACAAAGAGTTTATGTCTGGTGGAAGAAGGGGCAGGAAACTCAGAAAGCATACAAGGAAATTGCCAGCATATGCAGAGAAAAAATCAGGAAGGCCAAAGCCCAGTACGAGCTCAACCTGGCCAGTATGGTTAAGGATAACAAAAAATGTTTTTATAAATATATTAATGGCAAGAACAGGGCCAAAGAGAATCTCCATTCTTTACTGTACGCAGGGGGGAACATGACTACTAAGGATAAGAAAAAGGCTGAAGTCTTTAATACCTTCTTTGCCTCTGTCTTTACTAGCCAGGCCACTTATCCTTGGGGTACTCGGCCTCCTGACCTGGAAGTCTGGGATGGGGAGCAGAAGAACCTCCCCACAGTTCAAAAACAATTAGAGACCTGTAGCTCCACCTGGACCATCACAAGTCCATGGGGCCAGATTCGATCCACCCAAGGGTGCTGAGGGAGTTGGAGGATGTGATTGCTGGGCTGCTTTCCATCATCTATCAGCAGTCATGGTCATCCAGAGAGGTCCCAGATGACTGGAGACTTGCTAATGTGACACCCATCTATAAGAAGGGTCATAAGGAGGATCTGTGGAACTACAGTTCTGTCACCTTGACCTCAGTGTGAGGAAAGGTGATGGAACAAGTCATCTTGAATGTAATCACGCAATGTATGCAGGACCACTGTGGAATCAGGCCTAGTCAGCATGAGTTCATGAAAGGCAAGTCCTCTGTGACCAACCTCATCTCCCTCTATGACCAGGTGACCCACCTGGTGGATGAGGGAAAGCCTGTTGACGTAGTCTACCTAGGCTTCAGCAAGGCCTTTGCCACGGTCTCCCATAATATTCTCCAGGAGAAGCTGACAGCCCATGGCTTGGACAGGTACACTCTTTGCTGGGTTAAAAACTGGCTGGACGGCCAGGCCCAGAGAGTGGTGGTGAACACATGCCCAGTGACCAGCGGTGACCGGTCACGAGTCGTGTTCTCCAGGGGTCGGTATTGGGGCCCATCCTTTTTAATATCTTTATTGATTATTTGGATAAGGGAATTGAGTGCACCCTCAGTAAGTTTGCAGATGACACCAAGTTGGGGGGAAGTGTTGATCTGCCGGAGGGTAGAAAGGCCCTGCAGAGGGACGTGGACAGGATGGGTTGATGGGCAGAGGCCAATGGGATGAGGTTCACCATGGCTAAGTTCCGGGTCCTGCACTTTGGCCACAACAACCCTGTGCAGCGCTACAGGCTTGGGGCAGAGTGGCTGGAAAGCTGTGCGGAGGAAAAGGATTTGGGGGTGCTGATTGATGCTTGCCTGAACATGAGCCGGCAGTGTGCCCAAGTGGTCAAGAAGGCCAATGGCATCCCTGCTTGTATCAGGAATAGTGTAGTCAGCAGGATCCGTGAGGTGATCGTTCCCCTGTACTCAGATCTGTTGAAGCTGCACCTTGAGTACTGTGTTCAGCTTTGGGCCCCTCAGTACAAGAAGGAAATCGAGGCCCTGGAATTTGTCCAGAGAAGGTCTATGAAGCTGGTGAAGGGCCTGGAACACAAGTCCTATCAGGAGTGGCTGAAGGAAGTAGCGTTGTTGAATATGTAGAAGAGGAGATTCCAGGGGAGACCTTCTTGATCTCTACAAGTACCTGAAAGGAAGTTGCACCAGGGGAGGTTTAGGATAGAAATTGTGAGACATTTCTTCTCAGAAAGAGTAGTCAGGCATTGGAATGGGTTGCCCAGAGAAGTGGTGGCATCACCGTCCCTGGGGGTGACTGTTTAGCTTAGAGAAGATAAGAGAGGATCACATCAGTGGGTACAAATATCTGATGTGTGTGAATAAAGATGAAGCCAGACTTTTCTCAGTGGTATCCATTGACAGGATGAAAGGTGAAGTGCACAAGTATAAAAATAGTAAATTCCACCCAAACACACATACACAAAACAGAAAAGAAAGACAGAAAGAAAGAAAGAGAGAGAGAGAGAGAGAGAGAGAAAGAAAGAAAGAAAGAGAGAAAGAGAAAGAGAGAGAGAAAGAAGACAAAGAAAAAAAGAAAAAGAAAGAAAGAAAGAAAAGAAAGAAAGAAAGAAAGAGAGAGAAAGAGAGAAAGAAAGAGAGAAAGAGAGAGAGAGAGAAAGGAAGGAAGGAAGGAAGGAAGGAAGGAAGGAAGGAAGGAAGGAAGGAAGGAAGGAAGGAAGGAAGGAAGAAAAGAAAGAAAGAAAGAAAGAAAGAAAGAAAGAAAGAAAGAAAGAAAGAAAGAAAGAAAGAAAGAAAGAAAGAAAAAAAGAAAGAAAGAAAAAGAAAGAAAAGAAAAGAAAGAGAAAGAAAGAAAGAAAAAAAGAGAAAGAAAGAAAGAAAGAAAGAAAGAAAGAAAGAAAGAAAGAAAGAAAGAAAGAAAAAAGAAAAGAAAGAGAAAGAAAGAAAAAAAGAGAAAGAAAGAAAGAAAGAAAGAAAGAAAGAAAGAAAGAAAGAAAGAAAGAAAGAAAGAAAGAAAGAAAGAAAGAAAGAAAGAAAGAAAGAAAGAAAAAGAAAGAAAGAAAAAGAAAGAAAAAGAAAACCCACAACTTTACTGCAAGGGTTGTTGAATGCTGGAATGGGTTGCAGAGAGTGGTTTTTGAGTTTCCATTCTTAAAAATATTGAAAACCCAAATGGACATGGCCTGGAGCAACCTAGTGTAGGTGACCTTGCTTTGAGCAGAGGATGATCTCCAGAGGTTCCCTCAACTGTTCTGTAATTCAAAGTAGAACAGTATTTTAGCAGAAATAAAATGCACACTTTTCTAAACTGATGTTTCATGTTGATGTTGAACTGTCATTTAGGAAGAACAAAAATCTTTAGCTGTTATAATTCACGGAATATTAGCTAAATTACCACGTATGGAAGTTTTGTGTATTGTTTTATGTTTTTTGTTTGGTTGGTTTTTTTTTGTTTGTTTGTTTTTAGGGTTTTTTGTCCTTTTGTTTTGTGGATGTTTTTTGTTGTTGTGATTGTTTTTGTTTTTGTTTGTTAGTTTGATTGGTTGATTGATTTGGTTTTATCAGAATATATAATGACAGGCAATCCAAAGAAAAGCTATATTGCTTAAGGATATCTACTTAAGTACTAATGGAGACTATCCAGTTTTGAAATACAGAGATTTTGTAAAAAGAAGAAAAAATAAAAAAGAAATACCCCTAAATAAGCAGTATTATAAGACGTGTCTTGTCTTAGTATAAATAAATCTTTGCTTAAGTAGTCAATTATTCAGTTTGAAGCCCAAGAAATTACAGTCATTAGATGTTATTTCTTTGTGGCAGTTTCTTTGTTGGAAACCTAATATAAAGACTTGAAGTGGTATCTGAATGAAAGATAAGCCGGATAATTTAAGATAAACCTGCATACAAGAAAATGTGAGTAACTGTATTGACTTATAATGTGCATGGTTTCTGACCTTTCTTCTGTAGTTGACAGGATTGCAGGGCTAGATTTTTTTTTATTTATTTTTTTTTAATGACATCACAAACTCTAACTACAATATTTGCTATTTGGTTTAAAAACTAAAAAATTATATTCTTGCTTATGATTTTTCCCTCAGTCATTTTAATTTGTAAGTGTTCCATTTCATAGTCCATCCTAAAATCTCTATCTCAGTCACAAGGAAATACTAATTCCCTTATCTGCTGAATTAATTACTGTCAATGACCTTGGTCAGACAAATGCTAACAGAATGCTAACCTATGTTCAGTCACACAATACTTAGGGGTTTATCTCAACCTAGACTTCTAATTTTATACTTAGGCAACTGACCAGTGGTCCATTTCAAAATTTCTGATCATATTGTTTGCAGATGATACGAAGCTGAGTGGTACAGTTGATACAGCAGAAGGAAGAGATGCCATTCAAAGGGACCTGGACAGGCTAGAGAAGTGGGCCCCACGTGGAGTCCTATGTCCAAGTTTGGGTCCCCCAGCACAAGAAGGATGTATAGCTGTTAGAGTGAGTCCAGAGGAGGGCTATAAAGATGATTAGGAGGCTGGAACACCTCTTCTACGAAGACAGGCTGAGAGAGGTGGGGCTGTTCAGGCTGAAGAAGAGAAGGCTCTGGGGTGACCTCATTGTGGCCTTTCGGTACTTAAAGGGTGCTTTTAAAAAAGATGGAGAGCAACTCTTTTCTCAGTCAGATAATGATAGGACAAGAGAGAATGGTTTTAAACTAAAAGAGGGAAGATTTAGATTAGAGGTTAGGAGGAAATTCTTCACTCAGAGGGTAGTGAGGTGCTGGAACAGGTTGCCCAGAGGGGTTGTGGATGCCCTGTCCCTAGAGGTGTTTAAGACCAGGTTGGACGGGGCTTTGAGCAACCTGGTCTAGTGCAAGGTGTCCCTGCCCTTGGCAAGGGGGTTGGAATTAGAGGATATTTAAGGTCCTTTCCAATCCAAAACTTTCTGATTCTATGATTCTATGAAAGTCTGCACAATAAAACCTCATCTGTCAATAGGTCAAATGTAAGTATACTGCGTATAGGTTGTTTAGAGTGTGTGTAATTTCTTTGTTGTTGTTGTTTTTGTTCCTCTGATGTGTCTATATCTTTAGATGACAGCTACTTACTAGATTTTGTAGGTGGTATCCCATACTGGCAAGGTCTCTTCTGTGCATTTAATTTGTGTATTTTTTACATGATAAAACAAGTTGATTCTCATCCAGAATTTTGTAATTTTTAGATTTGCTCTTTAATGAGAATGAATTTTGTGTAGAATGCTCAGTAATTTACAGGAGATGAGATAAAAAAGAAATAAATCTCAGTTTCTCTTTGCTTTAGTTTTTCTGTTTGTCACAGAGTAATTTTTTCAAACTATGCTTTCACTTCCTTAACCTAGTCTCCCATCCTCCAGTGACTTAATTATTCAGGGTGTTGTTTGGTTTACAATGCCAAACAGCACTTGTTTTCACTTGTTTTCAAGCAATACATTTTAAGTTAGAAAATTGGCTTCTTTCTTGTTCTGATTAACAGAAAGGAATTTATAAGTTTGTTTTGCTGTCAATTCTCTGATCACATGTAGTGTACAACCAAAAAATGAAGCTTAAACCCAGATAATCAGTACATTCTTAAATCTATACTCCGTATTTGCTTTCACCCTAAGTGGTGGGAGAAGGAAAATTAATGTTTGTTTTTTTTTTTTTTTTGGTGCCTGAGAGTGTTCCAATCATCATCTTTTAACTTAGCTCTAAATGGCTGGCTCGTAGCACACAGGGTCTACTTTCTATTGGTCCTGGTAAAATAAATATATTAATATATATAAATATAATATTTCATGGAAGAAGTAAGGAATCATAAGAGCAGAGAACAAGCATGCCTTCATATCCCAGTGAGCTGAGAATAAGGATTTCTCTGTTCTTAAATCTTTCTCTGCTATGTTTTTTGGTTTTACTGTGTCTCTGTGTAATTCTTATTTTTATGTTTGTCCTTATACTCTTTGCCTTGGTAAATAGTGAGCAGAAGAAATGGAGAAAGAGTGTCCCATCCAGAATGAAACTCATGATAGCTCAGTATTTAACCCTTTTAGTAATGTTTACTGTTTGGGGCAGTTTGCCATTCTGTATAATTCTTCTGGGACTTGAATTCATCTTGTTGTGTTGTCCAATGTGCGCTGGAAGTTCCTGTGTAACTCCTCATTGTGTCAACTTGTCCAGGCACTGCTAGGACCTGAGGGTCCATTCTGAACTCCAGAGTGCTCAGACTTGAGGGTTAAATCATTGCACAGAAATGTTCTTGTCCCACTTTAAACCAAACTGGACAAACCACTCAAACCTGACTCCCTGTTTGTTGTTATTTTTAAAAAATATGATTTAAAAGACGGAGAAGGAGAAGGAGAAGGAGAAGGAGAAGGAGAAGGAGAAGGAGAAGGAGAAGGAGAAGGAGAAAGAAGGAGAAGGAGAAGAAAGGTATGATGTACTTACATACTTCAGCACTTATGGCTTATTCAGACCTTGATCACATTGTCATCTTGTTCCTGGAAGTTGTCTTTCAAAACCATACAGTACTGCAGAAACATTGTACTGACAAACCTTGTTTTCTCCAGCTGTGTTCAGCAGAGTGTTTTGTGTATGTAGTTTCATCTCTGAACATGCATGTTGCCATGGCTGGCTACTGAATGAAATGTACTTAGTCTGTATTGTTTCACTTGGTCCAATGTACAAATCTACTGGAATTTTTGAAGTTTTAACCACCTTAGTCATTAGTAAATTACTTTATTAAAATTTTCACTTACTCTGTCAACACTAGCAAAGATTGTCTTCCTTAAGAATATATCTACAAGTTAATCTTTACTATAGATTTGAACACAAGCATGAATAAAGGAAGAGTAAAGGTGAACATTTATTTTTTCATAACACACTCCCAACCCTCCCCCCAGCTTATAAACTGGGAAAAAACCGAGGCAACATCACTGTGCAAGTACTTCCTCTGAGGTGTGCATGGCTTTCCTTAAACAAGGCTCCACAGGACAATAATGAAGCATGAAACTATCTGCTGAAAAATGCAAACTTATTCAGCCTTTGTTCTGAGACAAACAAATACATAGCCATACCCTTTGATTCAATTGCTTGATTTATGACTAGTGTTTCGGGGTCTTACACATTTTAAAAGATTTTGATCTTTTCAGTCTTTCCTGAAGAAGCACAGTATGCAATGTTTTTGCATGTATATACTAGTTAAGAATTTTTATACTCTATCAGACCGTCTGTTATGCACAATTAAGGCAGATCAATGATATGAATGTGTCTCAAAATTTTTAATTTTTATGAACTTTATGAATTACTATTTAATAAGTTCTCAGAACAGAATCTTTATAGCACAGCTAAGAAAAATGTGAATCATGATAAATCTGATGTGTCTGTGTATGCTATTAAATTGCAGCAACGGTCCTGCTAGGTTGACAGCTTCTGCGATTTTCTGTTTAATCCTCCTATAATTCGTGGCAATTATGCCACCACATAAACAGTGAATATAAAAATAAAAATAAATAAATAAATAAATAAAGCTGATGCAGGTCCTGCACTTCGTTTTATAGCAACAGATGTGGTGAACTGAGGATATTCATTTTATAGCAACAGATGTGGTGAACCGAGGATATTAAAACAAATCTCCCAAATTAACACAATGAAGCATTCAAGGTACCTTCTGTTTGACCTAGAGCTCCACCTAGTGGAACATCCATGACGAAGTAACAAAAATGCTTCTGTTTAAATTGCAGTCGTTAAACTTTATGAGGTTGCTGTCTGATACAGGTAATCACATTTAAGAACTCAAGATGTCATAAACTGACAGTTTATCCGCATTTTAAAATTAGTTTATTTTAATTAGCATGGAAATTCCTTCACTTATTTCACCTAGAATCTTAGGAAGGTGAATAGCCATGTACAGAATATTATAATTTAGAGATTGCTAAAGAATATGTAACTTTCTTTTCAGAAATCCCAAATTTAATAATAATAATGATAAAAAGAGTTCATTTCTTTATCCTATCTGCCTCTTTAACCTCTTTAACATTATTCAGTGATATTCAATGATATTCAATGAATCTATCTATAAAGATAGATTTCACCTCCAGACATGTAAAAGACCCTTCTCCAATCAGTGCTAGGTATCACTCTGAGTCATAACATCACATTTGCTTGGTTCTGAGGATGAATAAGACATGAATTTAGAGCTAAGACCACATTTATTTAGTGATACCAGGAGAATCAATGTGTAGGAAGTAGTGAATTTCAGTAACAGAACAATAAAAATATGTTGGGAAAAAAGTGACAAAGAAGGAACAAATAATGTGAGTGAAAGAAATTTAAAAAGGCCTCACCCTTATTTGGGCAGTATATAAAATGAAAGGCAAATACTGAACAGCTGTATGACACTTACCATCCCACGGGAGGCAATATTCTGTAGCAGTGGATTAAAATGCTTTATGCTATGCTACTTCGCAAGCAAAATAATAATAATAATAATAAAAAAAAAGCTTACTAAGAAAAGCATACTGGGGCAAGTAGCATATATACTGAGAATGTTGCCTTTGAGATAAAGTTGTGTTATAATTTTAATATCATTTCACCATTTACAGATATATTTATTTATTTATTTATTTATTTTAAACAGGCAGCAGATCATTTTCAAGAAATAAGTTGTAATATAATGCTGCTTATATCTTCCCTTCTCCCATTTTAAATCCAGAGGTCAGATTTTACACTGTAAAATAAGTTCCATAAATTAGGAAGATGAAAGACTTCTGGTTGCTTGATCACTGAATGAGAGATTGGTGAGATTGGCCTTGTGAGGGTAGGATAGATGAGAACAATTTGATAAAAACAATTAAGAGCTTTGGTATTTTATCTAACCACATGTGGAAAGCACTTGAATTTCTCAATCCAACATACATTTGATTTTCTAGCTTTCTAAGATATTGCAACTTTAAGAGTATGCAACATTTTTCTTTGGTGAGCAATTTCCTAGATTTTTGTTTCTTTGCCATATTTTCTTTTTTCCATATTTTCTTCATAAAAGATCCAGCAATCCCTTTCAGAAGTTCAATTGTCTTAATTCTTATAGCTGCAAGAGAGATTGGTACAGCTTGAGAGAGCTAGTAGCTGAAGAAAACTTCCAGGGTTTCAGGACTCAGGGTACTGAATGCTGGAAATAAACATGGAGCTGGGATTTTCTCTTCCTTTTATTGAGAATTTCTAAATGTTGGGGGAAAACGGTAGTGGGTGTCTTAACGATTTTTTTTTTTTTGTCTTCCTACCTTTTTCACTGAATAAAAGATTCATTTGCATGATTGTGGGTATGTATATTTTGATTAGTGAGAATGTGGCAACAGATAAAGGGCTTTCAGTTCGGAAGACTGAAATGAAGTGACAAGCATATCAGTAAATTTATAAAATTTTCACTCAGTAAAGTGAGCCATGTTTTCTGGGCTCTGCGTTTGCCAAGTATATAATTTGCTGAAGGAAGACTAATAAGTTGGGAAAAACAAAACAAAACAAACACACACACACACACACACACATACACACACCAGAAAAAAAAAAAAAAAAAAAAAAAAGCATTTCTCCCATAGGTAAAGTTTGTTAATGCATGGAGCTTTGCTGACCAGGGTGTATGGAGGGAATTGTTATGCATATTTACACATTTTAATCCTCGTGCTTAGCTAAAGTTATCATTCCTTGTTAATATCAAATAACATCTATAAGATCAGGCAGAAAATAACCTGCTGTTTTAGAGAAGGAACACATTCGGTGAAGTGGTGAAATCATAGAATCACAGAATATCTTGGGCTGGAAGAAATCACCTATTCTAGCAAATAGTTTCATTTGACCTCTAACCTTGGATGCTTGACATCTCCTGTCACCTGCAGCCAGGTTTTTATGATTTTGAATACTGTTTGCAACTCAGAGGGTTTCCCTGAAGTGTCAGCTTGCTGAATGTGATTATGCTGCACGTGTTGCACCTGACCTGTTTGTGCTGTGGGAGTCTGATGCATTTAATTAATGTGTCCTGGGGAGAAGCAAGCTGTTCCCAGGGGAACTGAGGTGAGAAAAGGCAATGAATAATGGAAAATAGATTTGGAAAGCACCTTTGAGGTCATCTAATTAATTCCTTTCCTCATGATGAAGTGTATAAGTGTATTGCTCCTAGTTCTCATTTAAGAAAGGAATTCTGGTGTGCACAAGAATTCAGTGCACAAGAATTACATCTTGCATGATGTCCTGAAATCATTCTTTGAAAACCACAGGGATTTTCACTTTTAAGGCACTGGTTATTTTCTGTAGTATAGCAACACATTGATACGATGCTGAAGTTTCTGGAGTTACTACTTCTGCAAAGAGAATATTAAGCTTGCTGTCCAAGAGAGGGTGCAGAGATATAAAGATGATGTAAAATGTGCTAGGTTGGCCAACGGCAGTCAAAAATAGTACATGGAAGCAGCTGTGGAACTGGCTTTTCATTTGAAATCACAAGGAATTTGAGTACTGTTTTTCTCCGGCCTCCTTGGATTTGCTTCTGTTTATATAGAGTTCTACAAGATCAAGTTGAATTCAGGGATAACATTAGCTTTGCCTTCTGAAAATGGGATATACACTTCGTGCTGCCACTTGGTATTCTGAATATAACTGAAAAGGAATGTAAGAGGTGACAAATCAACTTGTAGATATTACTGGTGGCCTCTGTGCCATTGTGCTTTTTGAGTGAAAGAGCATTTTGTAAGGACATTATGGACTCAGTCTCAGCGTTCACACTATTGCTACACCTTTACTATGGGACAAGTGTGCACTAAGGTGCTCACTGCACTTCCTGTCATGCTGCCATTGCCCAGACCAGACAGCCTGTTGAAATACAACATAACGATTGGCCTGCATATTGATGCTTGATTTGAAGGTAGGTTGTCATTCTGAAGACAGGACTGTTGAGTACTCCACAGTATAGAAATATATAGTATCTTTCTCGTACAATGTGTAGAATAAGTATGATGTCCCCTCTAGTTTATTTAAAGCTAGATAAACCGTCACTGCTTTATTTCAGCAGTACTCATGGCTGTCTAGGACAAGGATAATGTGGAATTTAGTTTCAAACAAGCCTACCCCCTACACAGGCAGCACCTAATCGCTAATCATCATCTTATTTTTTGCCTGAGTTCCACAATCACTGAAAGGTTGTCTATACACCTACTGAGAAGTGTTTCAATTTTGGTAGCATCTTGGCACCTATTTCCCAAATGTGCCTGAGAATCATCTAGAAAAATGAAGCAATCCTCAGCCAAATTATTCTTCACAGCTTGATCTAATAGTCATGTTCAGAAAACAATTAGAGATCCTGGGCTTACACAAGTATAGTGGCAGCCAATACTACCTTTAAAACAAATGACAAAGTGGAAACACAAGTGTTATTTCTTTTTAAATTTATACTGTTTGAGTACAAATAATTCAAACAACTGGACATTCTTAGAGAAAAAAAAATATGTATATTTAGCACAATGTAGTCCTCTAGCCATTTCTTCTTGGAGGGAAAAGGACGGAGCTAAAAAATAAGCAAATAAATTAAAGCATCCACCCTACCAAACAAGAGTTTCTTAATAAATTTTAAAAGATGAACAATCAGTTGTTCAGTTGAACAGTTTAACTGAAAACAGTTTAATATTTTAATTTCCTTAATTTATATAGGAAAGAAATGCATCTTCATTTTGAAGTTCTTTTAGAATTATTGTTCATTGTGTCTAATTCAGTTCTCCTGTCTTTTTGTGTGATTTATATAACTACAAGAGACCCTGAATACCCTCCTCTCCAAATTTTATTTTAAACTGTAAAACCCATATATTAGATACATGACACAATTGCCACATGGCCAGATAAAGTCTCTCTCTTAGTTCTTCCTCATCCCTCTGGCTTTTCACTTTAGATTTTGGCTGTTGACATCACAGCTATGTAGTAACTGTGACTGCTGCATTTCTTATTTTCATTTTTTGCTTTTTTTTTTCTTTTGCCTGCATTTCAGCAAAAAGTGATGAAACTAGGACTATATATTTTTCCTTCCTTCCTTCCTTCCTTCCTTCCTTCCTTCCTTCCTTCCTTCCTTCCTTCCTTCCTTCCTTCCTTCCTTCCTTCCTTCCTTCCTTCCTTCCTTCCTTCCTTCCTTCCTTCCTTCCTTCCTTCCTTCCTTCCTTCCTTCCTTCCTTCCTTCCTTCCTTCCTTCCTTCCGTCTTTCTGTCTGCTTTACCTCTTTTTCTTCCTCATTCAAGAAAAACAACTTCCAATCCGTAAAAAAGAGTGGCACTGACACACAGTATGCAAACTGATATCTTATCCACCGCAAAACATTTATTTTCTAAATGCTTGATTAGGAATTTTTCAGTGGAAAAATCCATATGCATCTGTGCATATGATGCAACTCGTTTGCATCTGACATCTGAACTTTTTCAATTTCATTTTATCTCTAAGACATAAAATCTGCAGTATTGGGCTTCTGCTTCCAGTGTTGGCTGAAAGGCTACAGTGAACTTTCCAGATATTTTAGAAATTTCCGTTATTACATTATGTAAAGTCAGGGCAACAATAGTGGGGGACAAAACATTCTTAGTGTTTTGTGTCCAACTGGGGTAAATTATCTAAATTCTCATTTACTTTGTTTCTTTATTCATGTCATAGAAGTTTCCCTTAAAACAAACAAGCAAAAAAACCAAGACCAAAACAAAAATGCCCTAAGCTATATAAAGACTAGAAATAAATAATAAAAATTCCTTCCAGCACCACTACCATCACTGTTTCCTAAAGCATTTTTCTGTGTGTGTTTCACAAAGACTATCTGAGACTATTTCTAGCTATGGGAATGTCACAGCAAAATGACTTTTTAAAATATGCTACTCTATAACTTTACAACTGAAAACACAACTTTTTTTCTGAAACTGTTTTAAGCCTCTTTAGTGCTTGAGATAAGCGACATTCTGTGAGGGCAGTTTGAACTGTAGCAAGGCAACAAAAAGAAAGTTTGTGAGCATTAGGAATTGGATGATTTCCTCATCAAACATTTGCAATAAAGGATCACAAAATATTTTGTAGTAAAGTTCTGAAAGCCTTACAGGGAATCTATGAAGACTTAAACTCATTTATAGAGACTAGAGCACATACAGTGGAAAAAGTCACTTCCATGTAAAAAGGTCTTCTAGTCCAAGAGAGCTCCTTTATTCTTGTAGGTTATGATTGTTCAAAAAAATTTTTTTTCATAGAGAAAATAAGTTTGTTTTTTTTTTTTTTTTCCTCTTCAAAATCTCCTATGTCCATGTTTTCAAATATATGAGTAAGATTTGGGGAATAATTACTAAGTAATATTATCTCTCTTAATGATCTATCATTAATGTAGTAATGATAAAAAGGGGTTAAAAGCTGGCTGGGTGGCCAGACCCAAAGAATCATGGTTAATGGAGTTAAATCCAGTTGGAGGCTGGTCACAAGTGGTGTCCTCCAGGTCTTAGTACTGGGGCCACTTCTCTCCAGTATCTTTATCAATTATCTGGATGAGGGGATTGAGTGCACCTTCGGTAAATTCACAGACAACACCAAGTTAGGCGCAAGTGTTGATCTACTCAAGGGTAGAAAGGCTTTACAAAGGGATCTGGACAGGCTGAGCAGATTGTATGAGGTTCAACAAGTCAGGTCCTGCACTTGGGCATAACAGTCCTACAGGCTGGAGGAAGAGTGGCTGGAAAGCTGCCTGGTGGAAAGGGACCTGGGAGTATTGGTCGATAGCCGGCTGAATATGAGCTGGCAGTGTGCTCAGGTCGCCAAGAAGGCCAACAGCATTCTGGCTTGTATCAGAAATGGTGTGGCCAGTAGGACCAGGAAGGTGATTGTCCTCCTTTACTCTGCTCTGGTGAAGCTGCACCTCGAGTACTGGATTCGGTTTTGGGCCCCTCACTACAAGAAGGACATCGAGGCACTGGAGCATGTCCAGAGAAGGGCTACGAAGCTGGTGAGGGTTCTAGAGAACAAATTTTATGAGTGGCTGAGGGAACTGGGAATGTTCAGTCTAGAAAAAAAGGAGGCTCAGGGGAGACTTTATTGTGCTGTACAATTACCTTAAAGGAAGTTGTAGTGAGGTGGGGGTTGGTCTCTTCTCCTATTCAATAAGTGATAAGAGGAGGTGGCCTTAAGTTGTGCCAGGAGAGGTTTAGCTTGGATATTAGGAAAAAAAGTCTTCAATGAAGGGGTTGTGAAGTATTGGAACAGGTTGCCCAGAGAAGTTGTCGAGTCACCACCCCCAGAGTTCTTCAAAAAAAGTGCTTAGTGACATGGTTTAATGGTGAACTTGGCAGTGCTAGGTTAAAGGTTGGACCAGATGATCTTAAAGGTCTTTTCCAACCTAAATGATTCTATGGTTCTACATTTGGAGAAAGCTGACAAGGAGGCCTGATAACAGTTCAAGGTTTTGAAAGACTTCTATAAAAACACAAATGAACATGAGAAATTATTCCCCGCAACCAATGACTAGCCAAGAAGAGATTTAATTTCTAGTACAGAAAGTCTTTGTAGGGATGTCAGGAATAAATTTAAAAGTAGTATAACACATTAGATTTTTGGGACGATGTAGGACAAGAAAGACAGGAAAGATGTTCAGCTACACTATCAGTATCTGCCTGCTTCAATATTAATTTTGATAATTAATTATTAAAATTAAGTCAAAAACAGTAACAACATCTAAATTTCACACAGTCTGTGTGAAAAAAAATAATATTGATAATGATAATAACAGTAATAATAATAATAATAAAGAAAAAGAACATGACTGTTATCACTGCACAGGTTAATGGACACTCAGTGATTATAATCTCTGTCCTTTATATTTCTCTGAGATGACACAGCTGTTTTCAAGTGTTGCTGTTTTCCAGAAAGGTCTCATGTACCAAAAAAAGATCTCTGCAGAAGTCATCTCAGAGAGAAATTATGGAGGTTTGCGGTAGGTGTGAAATATACAGTCTCTAAGAGACAGAAGCAAAAAGGACAGAGAGGGAGGATCAATGTTGAGAAAACATAGTCTTCTTTCTTGACTGCTATAATTTTTCTTTTCAGCTATATACAAGTTAGCAAGTGAAAAACATAAAGATGTGAATATCAGAATAACTAAGAGTCCCAAGACTTCTGTTCCTTACAGCATGTACTTATCATCTAGATAACAAACAAACAAACAAACAAACAAATATCAGGTATGAGCAATTGCTTGTATTACTATGTAACTCCAGAGCTAAACAAACAAACAAAAAAAAAATTAAATGAAAATAATATAGAATAGTTTTCCATGTTATAATCAACGTACCATAAATAAATAAAAAGTTATTTCTAGTTTATTTATTAATATATGTAATATAATATTATAACATACATTATATTTTATATACTTTATATGTATTATATATAATATTAATATATATTTATTAGTATAGTTATAATAAATTTAGTTATTACTGAGCATGTTACTATTCTTCTGAGGCAGAAAATTATAAAATCCATCATTTAACATTTATACTTAATTATTGCCAATAATATTGCTTAACTCTGTAAACATTAATCACTATTTTTTTACTACAAGGAATGGATGAAAACCAGGTAAACCCTTTACCTTTGAGTTCATGAAGTTTTCAGCAATTATGTCTCCCTGCAGGGTTCTACAGTTCTACAGTTGTTCAAACCAGGTGTTTCATAGGACAAAGTAACTAAACAAAATAAAGATACCAGGGATTAGCTTTTTAAATTTTAAAATATCTTCACTGTAAAAGGCCTTTTTCAATTAAGGAATAGAAATACATACATACATGCATACATACATACATATATATATACACATAATATGCATGTCATAGATATGTATGCGTTCATGATACTACTACTAAAACCTTTTAATCAAAATCACAGACAGACAAAACCAACATAAAATTACTTCTTTGTTCTTTTTTCTTTTTTGTTGTTTTGTGATTTTTTTTAATATACCCTATCTCCTACAATGACATATAAGTAAGGAATACAAAAATTTTACATCAAAATATTAGTAATTAAAAATAACAAATTCACATTTTAGAGGGTGTTAACTCCTCTCCACCAAACTGCCGATAAAATACTATTTGTTTTCAATCTTATCAGCACTTAAACATGGTAAGACTAATGGGAAAAAAATAAAAATTTGATGCTGCATAATAAAAAAAATCAAAAACAGAAACAAATAAATATTGATATAATACCCAATGTCAAGCATGCCAAAAAAAAAAAAAAGAGAACTATACAAAGTGTTACATTAAAATGTTACTTATGGGCAAACAGGAAATGCACCACCTTTGTATGGAAAGCCAAGAATTTGTTGCTAGCACAAATAAAATCTTGAGTCTAACCATTATTAAGCTAACTGTTACAGGAAAGAAAACAATAATGCAGTTAAAATTGTTGTGCACACAAGTCATAGTTACTATGTCTATTTCTGGTGTTATACTCACCTTTCCCTTCTATGATGGACCCTAAAGTTGGTGATTTCATTCTAGTTTATGTGGTAATGGAGGTGACAGGATTACACTGGGCAACTGTAGTCCTTCACCAGGAACAATGTGCTGATGATAATGTTGATGTTTCTTTTACAATCTCTTACCATTTTTTTTAACCACCACTTTATGATTCACTTGGGGTCATTTTTATGTTTGCTAACATGCTTCTGCACCTTTCTCTTTCTCCATGAGTCTGCAGCTCCGTGCTACATCCAAGTTTACCATTTTTGGTGTCTTGCAGGTATCAATTCTGTATTCTCTTTTTACCCCTAAAACCAGTCTTGTTCAGCTACAAGTCTGCATTTCTTTACATGAGCTGTTTAAAGCTGTGTTATCTCCAGTACCAAACCTGTGCCCCATCCCTTATGATCTCGTGCCTGAGCTTCTCTACATCCTATGTCCCCACTTCCTGAGGCCTGATTCCAGTGTGCTGGATCTGTATTTCTCTACACTGTTTCACTGTGTTATACTAGTAAATATCTCATTCTGCAACATATCTGCTTGTTACTGCTATCTATATCAAACGATGGTTGTGCTACATACAGATACCTAAAACTAGGAGAAAATTGCCACTACCACCTGTTCAATTAGAGAACTTGCTGCCACAGCTAAACCAAGTGAAACAAAGCTGAAGGCAGGTCAAAAAATGTTCTGACAAAGGAGGCCTGGAAAACTTCAGCCCTGTAGTAGTAATGGTAATATGGTATTGCAGTGCTACACAGTTACTGACGCATAACGAATCATATTTGCCATATCTTTATATTTGACTTAGTTTCTCTAAACTCATCTACAAAGTTAATTTACAACACAAGGTAAATTGAATAAAAAACATTTTTGTGGGTGCAAGTGCCTTTATTATTTGGATGTGTTCCATCCCCAAACAGGAAAGAATAAAACATGGCAGATTACAGCCCTGATTATGGATCTCTTATGTATCTACATTTAAAATCCCTCTTCAGGTACCTGGTAGGCATTCCATGTTCTTTCAGGTCTGCAGCAAAATTGTATGTCTTAAAAAATAAACTTAATCTCATCAGTATGACATCTTCATTAACCAGAAAACAAGTTTTAAAAATGCATAACTTATACATGTTATGCTTTTTAAAAAATATATAATTTATTTCAGTTGAGTGTGCACAATTATAGCAATTAAATAAACATTTGTTCATTTGCTGAAGAGAATCAAAATTTTGATATCTTCAAAGAGGTTAAATTAGTGAAAATAAAACAAATAGTTCCACTCTTAAACAATTTACACTATCACAGCAAATTTCAACCCTCTGCTGGAAAACCATTAAATCTTAGCTTCCAATAAATGTAGGCATGTGCATTAATGCTTATTTTTATTGGCTTAGTCCTTTTGCATGAAGGACCCCCTCTCCCCTAAATGCCATCTAATGTGTAATGCAATTACTTAGCCTCTAGATTCTTAAAGAAATAAAAGCTTTTCTGGATTCCCCCTGAGTTGGTGTTCAACTATTTATGAGGTAAACTTACACACTGAAATGTTTCATATACGTAACTGAAGGACTTTAAGCATGTGTACAGGATCTCATTTTGATAGCACACATTTTTTTCAGAAAAATAAATAAATATATATATAGTGTTGAAATTCTACCAAAACTCCTCTCATGATTATTGCAGAGTAGGATAGAATTAATATTAGTTATGTATTATTTATTATGACTTATTTATTCTTTGCCTTTCAACTGATAAATCTGTCATAAAGGAATGAGGTTTCTATTTTTAACTACCTTGAATACTATTTCCCAGCCTTTGCAGTTTTCAACAGCTTTGTGGACTTCCTCGTTCCATTTCAAATAAATGCAGTATAAGCATTACACCTTCTGTTTATACTCTTCTTTCCAACATGAAAAGATCTTTTATTTTACTTTTTTTTTTCTGTCAGCATCTTAATTTCTTCTGCTTGTACTCAATTAACTTTGACGTGTTTTTTGACTGCAGTGTTTTCAAAACTTCATGCATATATTATTTATGCTATTTCACCACTGCTTTTGAGATGTCTTTCTATTTTTTAAGAGTAAACAATAGTTAATGCAAGTTAAATTGAGACAGAAGGATCATTTTGAAGACAGAAGTGAAAAGCTGATCTCTTGTGGTTCAGAGAGAATAAATGACTGCATGGGAAGTAGATCCATATTTTTAGGCAAGGATATTTCTATCCTTTTTTAAAGGATAAAAATTTTAGCACCACTTTAAACAGTATTTGGTCAGAATGTTTGTGGAAGATTTTTGGATACCATTAGCAGCTTGGTCTGCTGAGATTACTTTAATTAGTCTTCTTGAGATCCATATGTTCTAGATCTCTATTGCACTCAGTAAGAACTACTAAATAGGAGGTCCAAGACATCCAGAGCACACAGATTTACCGCATATGTTCCAGAATCTTGTGTGTGCAGCAGATCTAACGTGTTGTTCAAGCACCATCTTTTCTGGTTATGTGTACGTTGCTACACCAAAGATGGACAGCAAACACTCCGTTGCCCCAGGGGTGACAGGCACCATTGTTTGTTTGTTGGCTGGTTGGTTTGTTTTCTCTTTGCTCAGGGCTATCTCCCTTTATTTTTGACTCAGAGAGAACTAGTTATAACAGTTCAAAAATGAGTAATGAGGTGAGCTTACAGTTAAGCAGTGTAAATGATCAGGGGGACATTTCTTGAGCTCATTCCTTCATGCCTTTTTGTTTTTTTTTTTTGGTGGTAGTATAAACTTATGTTTTCTGCATGGGCACATGCACCTATGGTTGTACAGTTAAGACTTTATGGTTAGAGGAGTGTGAAAGTCTTTCATTGTGTGCACCTAATATATTGTCTGGTGTGATTGTATATGTCTAACTGTAGAGATCTTTTCTCCTTCCCTTTTTTGTCTGATGCTTCACCCATCTCTGGTATTATGTTAACCTTGAAATGTTCCTGTATAGTTATTGGTGAATAATCATTCAGAGAAATATGAACAAAGTCTTTCTTTAAATACTACAGGACTGTACTTCTGATCTCAAAAATTTGTTTCTGATTAATAATTTGCAAAATATAGTCATTTAAAAAATTACTTTTATGGAGATTTTGATACATTAGGCTCTGAGATGTATGAGGCAAGCTTTCCTTAAAATATTTGAGTTATGTGTAAAACCTTCTTTTAGTCCTTCTCTATTTGGAAAGAATATTAAATTTACTTTGCTTCGAGTGTAAATACTGATGATCTGGATTCAGTCCTTCATTATGAACTGGGGTTAAAGCAGAGATATATAAAATATACATCCTTTCCTCTGAATGAATTAGAAACTCAGAGCTTTTAGTGCGTTTGCATGGCAAGGTTTTTTTTTTTGGGGGGGGGGGGGGAGGCTGCAGGGATGGCCTCTGTGAGAAGAGTCTGGAAGCTGCCCCATGTTAGAGAACAGCCAGTTCTTGCTGACTCCAAAAGAGGCCTGCCACTGGCCAAAGCTGAACCAATGAGTGACACTGGTTGTGCCCCTGTGAGAGCAAATTTAAGAAAGGGGAAAAAAACTGCTGCACAACAGCAGCTGGGAGAGAGAGGGGTGAGAACCAGCCCTGCAGACACCAAGGTCAGTGCAGAAGGAGAGGGAGAGGTGCTCCAGGTGCCAGAGCAGAAGTTCCACTGCCGCCTGTGGGGAGGATAATGGTGAAGCAGGCTGTCCCCCTGCAGCCCATGGAGTACCACGGTGGTGCAGGGTTCAACACTGCAGCCCATGGAGGAGCCCCCGGTGGAGCAGGTGGATGTGGCCTGGAGGAGGCTGCGGCCCATGGAGAGCCTCCACAGGAGCAGGCCCCGGGCCGGAGCTGCAGCCCGTGGAGAGGAGCCCACGCAGGAGCAGGGGGCCTGGGGGGAGCTGCTGCCCATGGGGGACCCATGTTGTTGTTTCTCATTGCTCAAGCTTGTACCTTTATAGATATTACTTTATTAGCTTTATAGGTAATAAATGTTATTAACCTCCTTATGCCGAGTCTCTTTTGCCCGTGATGATAATTGTTGAATGACCCTGTCCTTATCTCAGCCCTTGAGTCCTTGAGTCCTTTTCATCATGTTTCCTCCTTTTTCCCTTTGAGGAGGGGGAGTGAGAGAACTGTTCTGTGGCATTTCAGGAGGCATATAATATAAAGTTATAAATGTGTACAGTTACAAAAAGGTTAAATATGTCATCAATTTTACAACTGATGACAGACCAGTAGGAAATATATGTGTGTGTATATATATATATATATACACATACATATATATATATTCACAGAACACTTTCATTTATTTTGGCTCAGTACTGCCTTGGAAATTCCTAGGGGTCCAATTGTTCATGTGATTTTTTTCTACACTACAAGACATGCAACGTGTCATCATTTTCCTGCTATTAATATTCTACTCTGACACACTTAAACACTGTTCTCCACTACTTTGGATCTTCTGAATGGGAAAAACCTAACAAACTGCACCTGAGTGGCACTGTGTGGACTTCTGAAGAAACCAAAGGCTGAATACCTGGTAATATTAACATGACTGCTTTAGGGGTGGTTAACTCTAATTAGTATATAAATTGACCCATAAAAATTTGCTTCAAGTTCATGGATCAGTCTCTGAACATTCAACAGTAGAGCATTAAAGCTACCCAGATTTTCCATTAACTGCTTATAGACCATGACTCTGTGACTGCTGCCCAGCTGCCCAACCCTACCTATTTCCCCAGTGTTGTTTGTTATCCCTGGTAGTTAAGCACCACACAGACACTTGAAGACTCCCCACACTGCGTCAGGGACAGGAGAAGAGGAAAGGAAGAGGAAGAGCAAGAAAATTTGTCATTCAAGATAAAAATTGTTTAATATGTGAGGAAGTGGAAGAAAAGAGAAAGAAAACAAAACAAAGCAGGGGTTGCAAATACAATTAATTAACATCTCCCACAGGCAGACCAATGACCATCCAGTACCTGAACAAAAGTTGTCTAACTTCCCTAAACACACTCTTTTACTTTTTTGTTACTGAGCATGATGTTATATGCCATGCGGTATGTCTTTGGTTAGTTCAGGTCATCTGCTCAGCCATGTCCCCATCCAACCTCTTACGCGCTCCCAATCCATACTGGGGGAGAAGAATGAAAAACAAAGAGGGCCTTGTGCTATGCAAACACTATACAACCATAGCTGAAACAATAGTGTGTTATCAATGTGGTTTCAGTCACAAATCTAAAACACAACACCATAGAAGCTGCTATGAAAAAAATTCATTCCACCCCAGACAGAATCAGTATACCCTATCTCTCCTATGATGAATGATGCCAGATAAAAGCATAGAAAGCAAATATCAGACTTGCATTCAACATAGCATTATGATCCAAGTAGGTACACCTCATAAGCACAAAATGATTCAGAATATGAATTGGTTGTTTCGGTTGAACTTAGAGACTGACCACAGTCCTGTTCTCACTTAAACAGTGCTTGGATGGAACTGACTCCATTCTGCCCCCTCTCGTACACCCTTCTGTCCATATAGTCATCCTTCTGTCCATCCACCCACCCACTAGTCTGGCTGCCATGGAGTCCCAGGTTCACCAGAACTGCCACCATGAATGTAAGGCCACTGTCAATGGGGCAGCCATCACTGAGCTGCACGCAGCCTATGTCTGCCTTTTCATGGCATTGCATTTCAAGCGGGATGATGTGGCAGTGCCCCACCTCAGATGCTTCTTCCAGGAGAGGGTGTGTGAGGAGCAGGAGTGGGCTGAGGAGTGCCTTGCTTCCAGAACCAGCACAGCAGCCACATGCTGTTGCTCAATGTCAAGAAGCCAGAGTGTGACACCTGGGGCTCAGCCTTGGAGGCAGTGGAGGCAGTACTGCAGCTGCAGAGGTCAGTGAACCAGGCTGCTGCAGCTGAACCGCCTGGCCACACTGAGAAGGGGGGCCCCCACCTCTGTGACTTTCTTGAGTCACACTACATGGATGAGCAGGTGAATACTATCAAGCACCTCAGGGACCTGCGCTGTCTGGCTCTGGGGGCTGGGTACAGGGGGAGGGTCTGGCTTGTGTGGACAGGTACCTGTTCGACCACGTCAGCCTTAGGCAGCTAAAGCAGCTTAGTGTCCTCCCCCGCCCCCCCCCCCCCAACCCTGCAACCCCCCTGCCCCTGCTTAACATGTTTGCCTGCATGAATCCAGTATTTTATTTTATTTTTTAATTTTGCAGATTTTTAAACTTTTTACTTAGGCAGATAATGATAGGATGAGGTGGAATAGTCTTAAACTAAAAGAGGTGAGATCTAGATTAGAGATTAGGAAGAAATTCTTCACTCAAAGCTTGGTGAGGCCCTGGAACAGGTTTCCCAGAGGAGCTGTGGATGTCCCATCCCTGGAGCTGTTCAAGACCAGGTTGGATGAGGCCCTGGGCAACCTGATCTAGTGGGTGGCATCCCTGCCTATGGCAGGGGGGTTGGAACTAAATGATCTTTGAAGTCCCTTCCAACCCAAGCCATTCTGTGATTCTATGATATCTCAGTCAGCAATTTTGTGATCAGAAGGTTTTAAATAGTAGTTACACATTGCGAGAAATAAAGTTGTGTTTTTGCAGTGGAAAATTCCACTAGCCTTGCATATTCAGAAGTGATTGTGCAGGCACAACAGTGGCATAATAGTGGGGAGTTTGTTAAGCAGATAAGGGGAAGGTGCCTCTGCCCCAAAATAAGGAGAGCTAAGAAAAACAAGACAAGCAGTGCAAACTCAGTAAAAACAAAAAATCACAGGCCCTCCAGTCACGAAAGAAGAAGGAAAAAAAAAAGGAAAAGAAGAAATTAACGGTTGGTCAAATAAAATTGTACGTATGTGGTACAGCAATAAGCATAGAGTAGCTTGTGAACCTGTAGTACTCAGCCAATGAGGAAACAAGAGGAATCAAGCGTTGGGTAATAGGGAATATAAGGTTATGATATACTTTTGCTGTGTGCTCCTGCTTGCAGGATGCCCACCATTGCAATCATGAATAAAAATGCTACTTCAATGCAGATTGTTTCTCACGTACATTTAATTTAAATGCTTTCAGTTTTGTACCTTCAGATTACAAACTGTCAGTGAAGTCCTGATTGACAAGTTTTCATCAAAATAAAATACTTCTTTACATTCAAAACAATATCATCAATGATAAAAAAAAGGCATAAAAAATTTTAAATTTTGTTTGGACAAGTAACATATAGACAATATTCAGGTAATATATTTTATTTCCCAATTTGAAGTATTATTATAGTATTATTAAAGTATTATTATATGATATTCTGATATCATTGAAATAAAGTTAAACTGTTTAACTCATGTCAATGCTAACTAGTGTATATAACATTTTTTTCTACTACATATTTTAATTTGTAGCTTAACTAGATGAAAAAGAAGCAAAACATTTACGGTCATTACAATGCTTGTTTTTAAGTTAAGCTAAATTGCTTACACATCATACACATTTCCTGGAAAAAAAATGCATAAAGTATAGTTAATATAAGCATAAGAAGCATCTTAACATATTAATTCTGGATGACTTGTTTTAAAACAGACTTTTATTCTGCTCTGGTGAGGCTGCACCAAGTACTGTGTTCAGTTTTGGGCCCCTCAGAACAAGAAGGACATTGAGGCCTTGGAATGTGTCCAGAGAAGTGCTATGAAGCTGGTGAAGGGTCTGGAACACAAGTCCTGTGAGGAGCAGCTGAGAGAACTGTGGTTGTTTAGTCTGGAGAAGGAGATGCTCTGGGGAGACTTTACTGCTCATTACAACAACCTGAAAGGAAGTTGAGGGGAGCTGGGGATCGGCCTCTTCTCACAGTAACTAGTGATAGGACTAGAGGGAATAGCCTCAAGTTACACCAGGGGAGGTTCAGGTTGGAATTTAGGAGACATTTCTTCTCAGAAAGAGTAGTCAGGCACTGGAATGGGTTCCCCAGGGAAGTGGTGGCATCATCATCCTTTGGGGGTGTTTAAGAAAAGGTTGGACATGATGCTTAGGGACATGGTTTAGTGGGTGACATTGGTAGTAAGGGGATGGTTGGACCAGATGATCTTGGAGGTCTTTTCCAACCCTAGTGATTCTATGATGATTCTGTGATTCTATAAAATATTCAGATTATTCTAGTAATTAGATTAATAAATAATTTAAAAATCACCTTTTCCATTGCATGGAGAAAATGAAGAACCAAAACATTAATCTGATTATACAAAATTCTGTAGAAATGCTTGCTATTTCTCTTACTGTAGACTTCATATTTTTAATGATGAAGTTTCCCTTTACCCAAGCCTTTCTCTATACTTTTTGTATACTGAGACAGAAGTGATTCATCATTGATAAAGGAAATAAGCAGACAGTAAAGCGAATGTCTCTACATGGCCTGTACCCCTACTTTGGATGCTGTGGGGGAGTCCCCACAGTAAGCCGTATTTGCTAGCTTGTGGAAGAAGGAAAGTAAGCTTAATGGACTTATGTGAAAAGAATCCATGTGTCTGTGAAAATACCACGTACCAGATGGCCCTGTAGGAAAGTACACAGTATCCTGTGGATCCAGAGCAAGAGCTGATTTTTCCCACCACCATTACCTGATTGTTACTATCCTGTGAAGCAAAGGGAGAATCAAGGGAATAATGGTAGCATTCAAAATTTCATTTCTGCGCTGCCCTGGTACCAGGGCAAAGTCATAGCCTTAACAATGGAAGCATATCCTTACAATGCAAGTTCACATAGTTCAGACATATGTAATGAGAAATGACAAGAAAACCTTTGAAAAAGGTTTAGTGTAGTATAAAATACATAGTGCTATACACTCAGACATTCTCTGCCAGAGCTAGGAATGCAGATAAGCTTACTTGGTTTGTTGGTTTGTAGGTTTGTTTTCCCTGGATAAAACATTAAAATGATGATATCAGTAAACTGAAAAATCGAAAAGAAATTTAGAACAGGTATAAATATTTCTTAATATCTACTGTAATGTACAATATGTTTTACTAAGTAAGTATTACATTAAACTGAAACAGTTAAACAAATCTCCAGATTGATAAATTAAAAGTGAAAATAGTTATAAGTGTAGTAATGGAAGTATTGCTAGCAGATTTGAAGCTGAATAATAATAGCAATAAAGAAGATGGAACAAAACACACACAAATGAGTTTGAGGCCTTTAGCAAATGTATATGAAATATTGGAAATTTTACTGTGGAATAAAATCAGTGATAGAAATAAAAAAAACAATATTTAACTCTATTATTTCCTTTTATACTATAAAGTATTAAAATCACCATTGATAAATTAACCTATGGCCCTGTCCTGGTTTCAGCTGGGATAGAGTTAATTTTCTTCCTAGTATCTGGTATGGTGCTGCGTTTTGGATTTAGGGTGAGAATAATGCTGATAACATACTAATGTTTCAGTTGTTGCAGAGCAGTGCTTTCACTAAGTCAAAGACTTCAGTTTCTCATACCATCCTGCCAGTGAGGAGGCACGGGGTGCACAAGGAGCTGGGAGGGGTCACAGCTGACCCAAACTGGCCAAAGGGATATTCTATACCATATGATGTCATGCTGAACAATAAAACTGGAGGGAGTTGGCCTGAGGGGCTTCAATTGTTTGTGGTCTGCCTGGGCATCAATTAATGGGTCAGGAGCACTTGCATTGTGTATCACTTGTTTTCTATATTACAGAATCACAGAATCACAGAATGGTTGAGGTAGGAAGGGACCTCTGGAGATCATGTCATCCAACCCACCTGCCAAGCAGTGTCACCTAGAGCATGTTGCATAGGATCGCGTCCAGGCGAGTTTTGAATATCTCCAGATAAGGAGACTCCACAATCTCTCTGGGCAACTTGTTTCAGTGCTCTGTCACCCTCACAGTAAAGAAATACCTTCTCATATTCAGCCGGAACTTCCTGTGCTTCAGTTTGTGCCTATTGCTTCTCATCCTGTCACTGGACACAGCTGAAAAGAGACTGGCCCCATCCTCTTGACACCCTCCCTTCAGATATTTATACACATTGGTAAGATCCCCCCTCAGTCTTCTCTTCTCCAAGCTAAACAGGCTCAGCTCTCTCAGCCTCTACTCATACAACAGATGCTCCAGTCCCCTCAGCATCCTAGTAGCTCTCTGCTGGACTTGCTCCAGTGGCTGCATGTCCCTCTTATACTGGGGAACCCAGAACTGGACACAATACTCCAGGTGTGGCCTCACCAGGGCTAAGTAGAGGGGGAGGATCACGTCCTGTGACCTGCTGGCAACACTCTTCTGAATGCAGCCCAGGATACTGTTGGCCTTCTTGGCCGCAAAGGCACATTGGTAATGGTTAGTCTGCTGTCCACCAGGACTCCCAGGTCCTTCTCCAGCAACAATGTTTTCCAGCAGGTCAGTCCTAGCCCGTACTGGTGGATGTGGTTATTCCTTCCTAGGTGAAGGACCCTGCACTTGCCCTTATTAACATTCATGAGATTCCTCTCTGACCAACTTCCCAGCCTGTCTCTGAATGGCAGAACAGCCCTCTGGGGTATCAGGCATTCCTCCCAGTTTTGTGTCATCCATAAATTTGTTGAGGGTGCACTCTATTTCGTCATCCAGGTCACTGATGAATAAGTTGAACAAGACTGGACTCAGTACATACCCCTGGGGGACACTGCTAGCTACAGGCCTCCAATTAGACTCTGAGCTGCTGAGCACAACCCTCTGAGCTCTGCCATGCAGCCAATTCTCAGCCAACCTCACTGTCCACTCTTCTAGACCACACTTCCTGAGCTTGCCTGTGAGGATGTTATGGGAGATGGTGTCAAAAACCTTGCTGAAGTCAAGGTAGACAACATCCACTGCTCTTCCCTCATCTACCCAGCTAGTCATCCCATCACAGAAGGCTATCAGATTGGTTAAGCATGACTTCCCCTTTGTGAATCCATGCTGACTATTCCTGATCACCTTCTTATCCTCCACATGCTTGGAGATGACCTCCAGGATAAGCTCTTCTATCACCTTTCCGGGGATGGAGGTGAGGCTGACTGGCCTGTAGTTTCCTGGGTTCTCTTTCTTGACCTTTTTGAAGACTGGTGTCACATTGGCTTTCTTGCATTCAAGCAAGGAAGGCATTCAGTAACTCTGCCTTCTCTGTATCCTTCATCACCAGGGCACCCACACCATTCAGCAGCACACCTACATTTTCCCTAGTCTTCCTCTTGCTACTGATGTATTTGAAGAAGCCCTTCTGGATGTCAAGGACAACAATTCTTCCCTGAATTACCCTGAATGGTAGGATCTTTTTATTATTTTCACTTGGTAACTGTTAGAATGGGTTAATGTCCAAGGGGGATTTCTAAGTGTGGAAATAATATAAGTAGTGGAGATAAGATAAATTCAATACTATATTTTAAATTTCTGTCTTCCAGTAAGGTCTTACGTATTTTACTCACTACCTAGCTACATATGTTTTCTCCTATGTAAAATGTCTATATATTTTACTCTGTTTTAAACATTATAGTTAAACACATGAAATAACAACAGCAACAGCAAAACATTTTGATTGTTTTTGAAATTGTATCTAAATATTATTACAGTGTTCTTAGTAAAATGTATATCATTTAACTTAACTTCCCAAAAGTATTATGTAGTACATATAGTTTTATGAATCTCATTGTAATAACATCTCTATTCTGTGAATATTTGCTGCCATCTGCAGAAAAAATATAAGAAATGTTTTTTTCTATAAATAAAATGTTGAACATTTATCACATCCCAACCTCACCCCTGCCCAAGGAAATTTGCTTATTGTGACTAAATAAGTCTTAACTAAGAGATTCAAATAAATGGCTTCAACTATCAGCTAGAATAAAATCCTGGGAAATCTAATAAGCAGTTAATATGCTTTTTTTTGGGGGGAAGGTAGGGGGATTTTTCGAGTAATGATTTAATACATTCTTATAGATATTTATTCAATTGTTAGCAACAGTTGTTTTTAATTGATGTTTCAAATAAAATTTTATAATATGAAGGTTAGAGTTTTCTGTTACAGGAACAAGTGCACTCTGAAGTTGGAACTTCGAATTTGGCTGGACTAAAATTCTTAACCCTCCAGCTAGTAAATTTTAGTAATATGTCTTTGTCACAGTTTGTCATTGAAAAAGACCAGTCTCACAATCATTGTGGACAAGGACTATTGATTTTTTTGTCATCTATACCTCTGAGCTTGAGAGAGCTGATCTCAGCTAATCTGTTCATATCCTATTTCTAATTCATGTGATTAGTTGTCTTGCCCCTTGTCCCTAACTCTATCTGATGAAAAAAATATTTTTAATAGAATACCTACCGATTTTCTATTGTATAAAATGAGAGAGGGAATTTTACAGGATTCAGCTGATGCTACTTTAATCAAGCAGTAGAATTTCCTACAGACCGGGTCATATTGTAAGGGGGCTGATTTGAAACAATACTGAGCACAGTATATATAGACAATTATTGTGGAGACACATAAATATAAGTAAATCATTGACTGTAGCATCAGTGTAGTTCCATTAAAACATTTTTTACATATTATGCAAAAAAAAAGCTCAGAAATTTGCAGAAGTATGATACACCCCAGCATAAATAGGATTAGGAAAGACTACTTCATAATAATTTTGGTCCCATTTATTTTTGTAAATGCCTACCAACACTTCCAATTTAGTCAAAAAAAAAAAAAAGCCAAAGAACATGAAGCAAATATTTAATGAAATCACGTATGTAACAAACTTCTACTTATTTACTGCCATTCTTACAAAAGCTAATATTTTATTTCATATTTTCTTCAATATAATTTTCACATAATGCGTAGTCTACTTCAATTTCAGTAATAATCACTCTTTACAAAGACAACTTTTAGGTTATATTTGAATGAAATTCTACATTTTATACACATTCTATTCTGTACTTGGCACAATCATAAAATAACTCTTCAAGCAATACAATAAATCATGTAGGACACATTTGTTGTGTATGTTACTTTATTTATTTATTTATTTTTCTTTTATTTTCCAATGGCAGAAGGAATCAAAGAATCACAGAATCATGGAATGGTTCTACTCTCTCACTGTCCCTGCCATGGGACACCTTCCACTAGACCAGATTGCTCAAAGCACTATCCAACGTGTCCTTGAACACTTCCCTGAATGGGGCATCCACCAATTCTCTGGGCCACTTGTTCCAGTGCCTCACCACTCTCACAGTAAAGAAATCATTCCTAATATCTAAACTAAATCTACCCTCTTTTAGTTTAAAGCCACTACCCCTTGTCCTATCACTCCACTCCCTGACAAAGAGTCCCTGTAGGGCCCCTTTCCTGTAGGCCCACTTTAGGTACTGGAAGGCCAATCTATGTTAACCCCACAGCCCTGTCTTCTCTAGGCTGAACAACTCCAACCTTCTCAGCCTATCTTTGTAGGAGAGGGTCTCAAACCCCCTGATCATCTTTGTGGCCCTCATTTGGGCCTGCTAAGGTCTATCTCTTTCTTATGCTGTGGGCCCCAGAGCTGAACATAGTACTCCAGGTGGAGTCTCACAAGAGCAGAGTAGAGGGAGACAATCATCACCCTCAACCTGCTGATTATGCTTCTTTTGATGCAGCCCTCAATGCAGTTGGCTTTCTGGCCTGCAAGCACATATTGTCACCTCATATTCAGTATTTTGTCCACCAATACCCCCATGTCCTTCTCTGCAGGGCTGCTGTTAATCCATTCGTCATACAGCCTGTATTCATGTTTGGGATTGCCTCCAAGCCAGGTGTTGCACCTTTTACTTGGGTTTGTTGAACTTCATAAAGTTTACACGGGCCCAGCTCTCAAGCCTGTCAATGTCCCTCTGGATGGCAACCCTTCCCTCCAGCATGCAGATTGCAACACACAGCTTGGTGTCATTGGCAAACATGCTGATGTTGCACTCAATCCCACTGTCTACATCACCACCAAAATGTTAAATAATTCTGGTCTCAATACAGATCCCTGAGGGACACCACTCGTTGGTCTCCACCTAGACATTGAGCTGCTGACTGCAACACCTTGAGTGCAACCATCCAGCCAATTCCACAGAGCCATTCATCAAATCCATGTCTCTCCATTTTAGAGACAAGAAAGTTGTGCAGGACAGTATCAAACATTTTGCATAGGTCCAGGTGGATGATGTCAGTTACTCTGGGGATGTAGTGTTTTATTTAAATGGAAGCAAGGTTGTGGGTTGTGTGGTTCTCTCCCCCCCCCCCCCCCCCCCGCCCTTTTTTTTCCTTTTTCTTTCAGCGTGCAGGTTTCTATGTACTTATGTTGAAATAATGACATTTGTGATGATTATGATATGTTTTTCATTTTCAAAGGGACAAATAACTTTTCCTTCTATTAAAACAGTTAAATGAAACTGCAATTAATTTCATACATAGTATTATTTGAAGATTCTTAATATAATCAGTTTTGTGGTTTGTAAGCTTGCAAAAATGAATTTTATGCGGTAACAATTGCAATATTCAGCAATAGAGTAAGAATTGAATTCAAAGCAGAAATGGACAGAATTAGTCTTCTATAGATTTCTGATGTTTTATTATACAGATATTTAAATCCATGTTTTCTACTCAGTACCTGTTATAATTGGGCTATTATGTGTCTTGTGTTTGTATCGTTTGCAGTCTTTCCTATATGCTTAGAAAGCAATTTCTAAGATTTGATGAAATAAGTTCTTTTTATGATTGCATAAAATGTAATAATATACTTTTGGAAAATATTGTTACAGCCTGCCATTTTATGGTATTTTCTGCTTACTGTTACAAGCCTTTAGAGGAACTATAAATACTCCTCAGTTAATAAAAGTCTAAAGTATGATAACACCTGTATATTTGATTCGTAATCACCAGTGATAGGACCCACGGGAACGGTGTTAAACTGAGGCAGGGGAAGTTTAAGCTGGACATCAGGAAGAGGTTCTTCACTGAGGGGGTGGTCGCACACTGGAACAGGCTCCCCAGAGAAGTAGTCACTGCACCAAGCCTGTCTGAATTTAAGAAGTGTTTGAACTGTGCACTTAGTCACATGGTCTAAACTTTTGGGTAGACCTGTGCGGTGCCAGGAGTTGGACTTGATGATCCTTATGGGTCCTTTCCAACTTGGGATATTTTATGATTCTATGATTCTTTAGGAACTGAACTGCAAATTCTGAGATTTTTTCATTTGAAAGATGCATCTTGAGCAAAAGTTCATGTGAAATTCAGGCTATGCTAAGGACTAACATAAGGCCAATTCATCCAGTAGTTAACCTTGTGCCTTCATCTATGGCTGGCAGATTAAGGTTGGTAATATTGCCAATATCAGTAATCTGCTTGTTTGCTATTATTTCCTTTAAAATTATTATTATTATTTATTTATGTATTTATTAGGTTGAGAGCCTGTTGTGCTAGGTAGCTTAGCAATGTAACAGAATTTTTTGTCTAGTCCTGAAGAATTTACAATCAAATTTGAGTCTTAGTAAGTAAAAATGGCAAATAATAGGAGTAGGAATCATTTTATTAGGTAAAGTCAGCTGCTCTACAGCTGTGTATTCTGAATCATTTCTGTAAAATAAGTAAAAACTTTTCACAAAATCATTATAGAATAAAAAAATTTACTGACTGCTGCTGAGACGCTGATTACAGCGTAAGAAAGTGATTACAAAGTAAGAAAGTGTGAATGTGAGGGAAAGTTTTGAAGTAGAAACTAATAAATAGATTCATATATATATATATTATTTTTTTTCCTGTAAAAGAGGATGTTTAGAAAAGAAGCAAATAAATGCCCTTTGCTCCTATTTTCTTTTTCCTTCTTTCTTTCTCTTTTTCTTTCTCTTTCTTTCTTTCTTTCTTTCTTTCTTTCTTTCTTTCTTTCTTTCTTTCTTTCTTTCTTTCTTTCTTTCTTTCTTTCTTTCTTTCTTTCTTTCTTTCTTTTCTTTCTAGACCTTTATTTAACAAGTTGCTATATGATTATGATGCCAAGGACCATTCATTCACCGATCAAGAATTTGTTTCCTCGTGTTCAGAAGCTGAAGAAGGCTTAAGATTGAACTACATTTAGAGACAGGTTTTCCCCAATGTGTAAAAGAATATATATAAATATATTGGGAGACTTGTTAAGTCTGGGATAGTATCTAGAACATTTCTAATGACAGGGACACTTGTACAGAACAGCAACAAGAAAATTGATTCAAAAAATTTATCAGCAATATTATCATATAAATGATTTAAGGATTAAATGATTAGGAAAAAAATAAGATATATTAAACACAAAAAATGTCAGGAGGAGACAAAAAGTATATTTAAAATGTAATATATATATATTTCACAGAATCACAGAATCACAGAATCGTCTAGGTTGGAAGAGACCTCCAAGATCATCTAGTCCAACCTCTGCCCTAACACTAACAAGTCCTACACTAAACCATATCACTAAGGGCTACATCTAAAGGTCTTTTAAAGACCTCCAGGGATGGTGACTCAACCACCTCCCTGGGAAGCCCATTCCAATGCCTAACAACCCTTTCAGTAAAGAAGTTCTTCCTAACATCCAACCTAAATTTAATCTAATTTTAGATTTAGATTAGATTTAATCTAATCTAACCTAAATTAAATCATCCAATTTAATTAGATGTGATTAGGAAATATTGCATAGATTCTATAGATCTGTACAGTAGCATAGCTAATGTGATGCCTGATTTGGCATTGTTTCCCTCTGCATTTTCCAAATGCCTTAAGGAGGGGAAAAAAAAAAAAAAGACTTTTCTTACTAATTAGGAGGGGAGGGTTATGCCCTCAGCTAAACACTTGTTGCTCACTTGTAGCTACTGGTTACTACAAAGGGACCCTGCAAGTGTCACTGGTGCTGATGGGCTCTGCAGCTCCCCCCCACCCCACCCCCACCCCACCCCAGCACTGCTATTGCAGTGACCCCAAGCCAGCACTGTTAATGGCAAGAATGAACGACCTAGGAAAGAGCAGGAAGATTTAGAAGCCTCACCAGCACTTTCCCTCTTTGCTTAGGAGTTGCATTTGAGCTGAAGCACTCCCACCTATTCTCTGCCTGAGTTATGAATGACCAACAAACACACCTACAACAGAAAGCGGCTCAGTGGAGGTGGGCAAGAAGCATGTGCCTCTGAAGCTCTGGGATTAAGCATGGTGGGACTGGCCACAGTTGTTGCAAAGAAACTGACTTTATTTCAACCCAAAGGGGACCAGAGGATGGCCTTTGTTTTAACTAAACAGCTATCACCAGTTGAATAGATCAACTGGTGACTTAAATGTTTCTCTGAGTTCATTAAAAGGGAGCGAATGTTTCCCTGGTTTAGTCAGACCAGCATGTGGTGGTTGTGGTTGTGAATATGTTGTTCAGCCCAACAGAGACTAAAACCCTAAACACTTAGGAAATTAATTTTGAAAAGATCAATGGGCTTGAGCTGGCTTCAACCCACATATTCCTTTCTGGCGACTGGAGACACCCAAAATCATGATAGTGACCAGTAATGAGAATCACAATTGCTATATTGTGCTGGTACAGTTATTTATTTCTGTATCACTTTTCTAAATCAAAACCTATGTAACATCAAATATCTTAAAATAATAAAAGTTGATATTAAGAATTTCATCTCCCATGTGTGGAATATCTAATGGAACCTGGTCAGAGGGTGTAGGACAGCTGCACAGCATGTGTGCTTTGCCTGGTAGATGCCAGCCTTGGCTTCCAGGCTTGGCCTTGGACTTCCTTGGTCCCTGCTGAGTTGCCTGGCCATCATCAGGCTCCCAGCTGACTCCATCACTGTCCCTGTCCTGGTCCTGCTCTCCTGGTTGGGTACTATGGTTCTTTGTCCCTCAGTGGGTTTCTGTTCTGCTGACCACCCCCACCCTTGGCTCCCACCTCCCTGCCCTTTCAGGCAGCCCAGCGTCTCTGCTAACTGACAGGATCATAGGGGCAAGATAAGAGGCAACAAACACAAAACAGAAAAACAGGAAGTTCTGATCAGATAATAGAACAATTTCTTCCCTATGTTGTGGGTCAAACACAGGAAGAAGTTACCCAAAGAAGCTGTGGACTCCCCATTGTTGGAGGTCATCAGGACCCAACACAGCCCAGAGCACCCTACTCTGCTTTGCTATACTTGGAAAAACAGGTCGTTCTAGAGTACCACCAGAATTTCTTTCCAACCTACCCTGTGATTACTGAAATTCAAATTGTGGCATAGTCCTGCTTCCCAAGTAACCAAATTAAACTTAATTGCATTCTGTGTTTGTACATTAACATTTCTTCCACTAGGAAGTAACATCCAGCTAAAACAACAGAATCTTGGAAACCCTTGGTTTTAAGCAGCTCTGGATGAACAACTGAAATGCAAATTCCAGGAGTGCAAACTTTAGATGCAGTGCACTGCATTTGTTCCTTTTAGTTAATGTGGAAGGCTAAACTTCATTTTAGTTTTTGGTTAATCCTACTCAGTTATTATCATGTCATATATTTATCTATTGTAATCAAAGCCTCAAATCTTTATAATACCATGACATTTTATTTAATGGAAGAATATGAAAGATATTTTTATAGCATATGTCAGAAAATCTGGATTCTCAAACTTCTATTGAAAGCGCAATTGCTTTTTTTAATGTTATTTTTATTTTATGTTAAGTAGTGCTTTTCATAGTATATGTATTTCTGAACTACAAAGTTCTGGATTATATATATATATATTTAATGTATATATATATTTATCAGCATATATGCTGAAATGAATTTCCACAACCAATATACCTAGATGAGCATCTTATGTATGCCTCTGAGGGCTCTGAGGTCACTCGGGATTTTCGTAAGAGGGAAGTGAGAGTGGCAAAAAAATAATAATAATAAATAATAATAATTTAAAAAAAACACTATGGGGCCTTACAAAAAGAGACAAATGTAAATTCATCATATTTATTGCCAAAATACACACATACATTAAACTAACTGTGTCTAGTAGTCATCTGTCCAAGAAGAAGGGGCTTTAGTGTTTAGATATTAAATCTAGTTATATGGAGGTGTAATAGAAAGATATTAAGACTGTCTGTGCTTTTTCAGTAAGAATTTTACTTTACCTTTTATATCATGTACCCTTTTTGCAATGAAATATTAGAATAAGCTGTGAAAAAAATCTAATTCTAAGACCCTTTTCATTAATTCCTAAAAAATCAGTACCAAAATCTCAGGAGTCAGTTGAAAGAATACGTATTATGGATATGTTTGACTATTTTTATAGTATTCAGATTGAAAGGCTAAAAAGAGGTCATTATTCAAAACTTGGTCTTCATTATTATATTTTTGTGGCATTCCTGTTTTCTGGTAAGTGGACATAAATAAAGAATAATTCCTCTGTAATCTTGTTCTTCATGAAGCTGATGTGCAGTTAAGAGTCTCAGGTCATGTGTTCAAGTATATTGCATATCTAAATTGTTACAGTCCATTTACTTTGAAAAGTCCTCTGGTCACAGTATACTGTTTAGAAAAATATTTGAGAAAATACAAAGGAGACTAATAGCTCTTTATTTAATCCTTTTCCCATCTCTCTTCCTCCCTCCTCCTCCATTAAAAAAAAAAAAATAAAATGGCAGGGCAGAGGAAGGGGGAGGAAAGGGTTTGCCAGACTCTGGCTATTATATAAGAATCTTTCTGATTGTTTTGACGTGCTGCACTTGTGTTCAGCACAGCTTAATTATTAAATTGTGTGTTGATGCCTCAGAAGCATGAGATGCCAAGGTTTATTTTTAAAGCTGAAATTCTGTTTGGGTGTGCAGCTCGTTTCTTTGAATTAATTCAGCTGCAGTGTGTGCTGTGCTTTCTGTCATCTGCATTACAATACCAGTGACTTCCTAGCCTGTGTGGGCACCTAGCCAGAGAGACAGAGTAACCCCACTGTCTCCCTGTTCTTTCAGTGCCACTTCAATGGACTACTGCTGTCAGCAGTAAAAGTACAATAAATTGAAGGTCTTTCTCTTGCAGAAATCCTATGATAGAATTAAGGAGTACTGTAATATTTTACAGGAGACTGAGGCCATCTGTTAACATCCAGCTGGATGGCTTTTGGTCTAAGAAAGTAGGAATGCATCTTGTGACTATCTATTTGGGTGTTTTCTTCAGCTGTCTTTCCCATTGTTAATCTTTCAGTAATTACATTCAGTGTCACTGAGCGGTCAGAGCAATTTCCTCTCTCAGGTCAAACCTTAGGGGTTATGCTTTTAATTTATTTAACAAATTACCAGCTTGCTCAGTTAAAATAAAGTCCTGTTAAGTCTTACACAGAGAGAAGGTAAAGAGGAGGAAGATTAGAATGGTGAAGGCATTTCTGTTTAAAAAGGTCAAATTTAGGGCTCAGATGCCATACATCTAAGTAAAGAGCAACAGGAAGGCTAGCAAACATTGAAAGTTAACCTTAGCATGGTATTTCCTGACCCATGTATTCTGTCACTGCAAAAGGCAGACCACCTATTTTGCAATATATCTCAGATACAGTCTTCATATGGTTCACCCTTCACCCCACATATTTATTTTGCACATCAAAAGTGTTGCCAAAGCTGGTGTGAAATACTTGTCCACCTTCACGTAAGTGGAATTGCTACCCTAGTGGCTTTTTTTTTTTTTTAATATATATATATACATATATATATATAACATGTCTCAGGGAACTAGTGATTGAATGAAGCTCTGTTTTTTTTACTGACTTTATATATATGATCATTATGATTTATGCCAACTTTATATCCTGTGACTTTTCATCCTGTGACTTCATCTTGCTTTCATTTAAAAGTATCCCAGGAACTGTAGTGGTATGACTTTAGTGAAGTCTATAAAATGAAACATATGCTTAAATCCTTTGATAGGGGGGAGGGGAGGGGAGGGAAGGGAAGGGAAGGGAAGGGAAGGGAAGGGAAGGGAAGGGAAGAAATATCTTGTGTAATTAAGAAAATCTCTCTTTCACACACATGCACAGACACATACACAAAAAAAAAATAGATTTAATCAGTCCAAATGCCAAGTTTTTTTTGTTTGTTTGTTTTATTTACTCACTAGTATTGTATTGGTCAGTAATACATATGGTAGGACAGTAAAATAGGTAGGCAACAGTATATTTGTTCCACCCAAAAGCACAACCACTATTTACTGTAGAATATGATAGACTTCAGAGAAGCTTTTAGGAAGAATAATTTAAAACATTCTTTCCTGCAGTGAAACATTACATTAGCAAAGCCTGGGCTATTTCAGCTTCATTTCTTGGGGCTCATTCAAAAGCTAAAACCTAACTTGTAAAGATGTATGGTGATGTAAGATGCATCAAAAGGATTTTTAGTCCTTCTGGACTAACTGCTTATTATCTTATTTCCCAGCAATCGAAGGAGAATGACTTTGATAATTTCATTGGTCTGTGTTCTTGCACTCACTAATTCTGTGATTACTGGGGACTATGCAGACTCAGATCTTAACCTCAGTGAGCACCCTTTCCAATTGTATATATGATAGATGTTGCAGGATATCCATATTCCAAGAAATGGACAGAATGTAATTTAAAGGTTTCTGTAATTTCCAGAAATAGATTGTGCTTCATATGAATTCTGTAAGAGGTTTCTCATCATTCACCAATGTTCTGTCCTTGATTGCAGCACTATTGAGTTATAAAGGCAGAAATGCATTAAGTGGAATAAATCCCGTTTCACTTATTCTAATTTCTCACTTTATGGTTTACTCAGAGGAAAGAGTCTCAGATATGCACCTAATAGGTTGGCTGCCAAATTCTATTTAGTCTATAACCCACAATATAATTATTAAGAAAAGAAAAGAAAAGAAAAGAAAACCATTGCATATATTTGAAAACACAAAAAAAATTGCTTACAATTTCTTCTTCCTCCTTTTTAACTGAAATAAAATAAAATGGCTTCTGAAAAATCTACAGATTAACATATAGTCTCAAACAGGCAAGCCATTTCATGCAAGTCAAACTTGATATAAAGTCAATGAAGACAGGTCATCTCAATAACTGCACAGGAGGATGGATAGGTAAATTCTCACTCAGTGATTCTGTCTAAGAAAGATGATATCCTGTACAATAGTTTTTTTGTGGATTCTCACATACACTCACATTGCATAGACTGAATATTATTTCAGTTTTATTTTTTCCCTGTTTTTGTCCTGTTTATTTAATAAATGCACCCCGCCCCCAAAATAAATAAATAAATAGATAGATAAATAAATAAATAAATAAATAATTGCATGCTGGCTTTTTCTAGCTAGACTCCTTCAGGAGCTGAACACATGCATCTTAATGAATATTTTGTCTCATTTCCTTATGTTTGTTCAGTGCAGTTCTGGCTAAATACCTCAAGTGATCAGTGTGGTGTACATTTACTGACCTTGCTGCAGTGATGTAATGCTTTTTAATTTCAGCTGGTTGAAGATCAGTTCTACTAATTTCAGTTAAATAAGCAGGGTACATACTATAATAAATAAAATCAGAATTAAACTCAAAAGCCTGGAGTTTCATAATTGCAACACAAAGTTCAGTAAATCGGTGACTTTTAAATCTGACTTTGAAATTTAGTGGTAGAAAATAATTGAATAGAACTATCAGAGATTTTATTTAAAGAACAAACAAACAGACAAAAAACCACATCTGTTTTATTAGTGTTATTCAAGTACCTAATGTTTTAGGTGTACGTGTAAAAAACATACTTCAAAGGATTAAAAGAAGTTTATAGGGCTTTAAGCCCTAAAATCACACATAGTAAGGCACACTTCCTGTCCAAGAAAGCTTAATAATACAGAAGTGACACATCTAGTGAGAAGAACTGTAGAATCCAAGTGATTTGTAGAAGGTCAGGCAATAGGTGAAGACTGGATTTGAATTTTTTGACTTCTGGGACACTGCCCTAAATGTGTCTCCTTTGCCTTAGAGGTATTTTAGAATTACTTAACTCTTGCCCTGTAAATCGCAGGGAAAACTTTTGAACTTATTGTCAAATACCAGTTAATAAGTGTGAGTTTGATTGAATGTAATACTTTTTCAAATTACTGTTTTGAAATTGAACTTCTGATTATCTCTCCTATTAACTGGATGGATAAACCCCTAAAGAACAAATTTATGTTTCTAAATTATATGTCAAATGTTACAAAAATAAAATAAATAAAATAAAATAAAATAATAAATGAAATGAAATGAAATAAAATAATCACATTGTCTATAAATTCTGTTGGAGAAAAGGATAGCTTTGTAATAATGTGTCTCCCAGATGGATACTAAAAGGAATGTTATTCCTACCAGTATGTTGTTCTCAGTATCAATTTATGCTGTCATTATCTCCAAGGCATTTTTTGGGAATCAAAATATGACTCTTTTTTTATTGTTATATCTGGAAGACTCTTCTGTGGATATCCTTCCATTTTTATTCTGACATAGACTACTTTCTTATTTTTCTACTACTTTTTCTTTTCTAAACAGACTACTTTCTTATAAAAACACTCAGAAATGAACTTAATTTAAAATTAAGTTAACTCTTATCTTGGTTTAGCAAGGTATAGTCATAGGTATGTATCTATAGGTGTAGTCATAAATTAATATACAAATACTCATTTAGGAGCCTATGAGATTCTGAATAGATATATAAACATCAAACTAGAAAGGGACCTAGGTTACTCTGTTTAGCTAGTCAGAATAAAACATGTTCATCTTCGACTTTTTCCACATCCATCAAAGTCACTGATGACCCGTTCACTGTGTTCATAGAAATTTATTGTGTCTCATGGTATAATACAAACCTCAGAATGTCATGCACCTATTATTGTAGTGAATCCAGTTGTCACTTGTTTTTGAAGCTCTATTTCTGTGTATGTAAAGATATAATAGTGTATATAAGTGTATATAAATATATAATGTGATTTCAGGAAAAGTTCCAGTTCTGCTTAAATTCCAGTTATAATACATAATTATGTGTGAGAGACAAAGTTCTCCTTTGAGTTTGTGAGATCAGAAATCCTTAGTATTGAATACTCAGCAGGTGTAATGCAACATAGTTTCATTAAATGCAGTGGAAACAGGGAAATTTGCATAGACTGAGGATGTGTCCCTCAATATTTAATATATTTTCCCAAATGATTCTTCTAATTGCACTCTATGTTCAGCTTTATAGCTATCTGGCAGTTATAGTAGGAGGGTTATCAAATATTTAATTACATTCTGGAGTCACAGCTGTATTTTATTTCAAATCATTCCCAAGTGGTTTAAATCAATTTGTTCAATATTAAAATTTTAAACACCAACAGGACTGACTTTATGGCCAATATTAGTTAGCATCATTCTGTGAAAGTAAGTGCATTATATCACTTCCAAATCCAGTTCTGTTTTGAAAAAGGAGAGCAAAGCAAGCATTTTCTGTCCTAATTATTTGTATTTCTTCCCACAGTCACTGATTTTTATTTTTTAATGTTTCTGTTATTAACAGAATTCATAGTCAAAATCTATCCATTGTATGAGTTTTCAAAGCCATTTTTGGACATGAATAGAAGTTCTATATATTCCTGCTTTCAATGAAAATGATTTCTTAAAATTTATTTTCAGTAGACTGTTTTCATTGTATTCAATTCTACTTTTCTTATAAAATATTTCAGTTTCCATAATTTGTTATGACTAAGACAATATAAATTTTTATTTGCATATAAAGTGTTTTGGTGTTAGAGACATTTGCAACCATTTAATTGGACTTGAGACTGTCATTGAAGAGTCTGTATCCCTTCAGCAAAATTCTGGAGGCAGAGATGCACTAATAATAATTGAAAAGGAGATCAGCTAAAATTTGTGTTAACAATTTAATTGATAATCAGAAATGTTAGTTTATTTACATACATAATTGTTCAAATGGTTATGTTGAAGTGTGTAGTGCTTTGGTGCTTAAGTGTTACTGCAGACCTTCATTGTGCACAGAGTGCTTTTATCTACATATAGATATATATAGATATAAAACTAAATTTGTCCTGAAGGGTATTTAAAATAATACATATATATATTATTTCACAGAAAGTAAAGCTCTGACAAAAATTAGAGCTTTGAGAATAGCTACAAAACCACTAAGAAACTAATTAATTTAATTGTAAAGAAAATTAAATCATAATAAACAGTTAAGCTTTCAATACAATCTGGCATTCTGGGATCAAGTCTAGATAGGTTATTTTGGCACTATACAACATTTCACAAGTGAAGTAGCTAAATGCAAATAAAGCAGGACAGATTTGTTTCATTTTGTTATTGGTCACCATGATTTTCCATGACAATTTTAAATAATCAAAATCTCTGACAGTCAGAGAAGTATCCTTTATGGACACATGTATTCCAAGGTTTGTTCTTCAAAACAACTTTTCATTAACAATAGATTCTCACAAGTAATGGCTAATGAGCAAATTACTGTGACCTCATCTGTCATGTCATCTTTTCAAGAGCTCTTGAGGAACAGGGTGGTGAAGAAGGCATTATCTTACTCTTTGCTATTTCAATTTTTAGACTGGTTCTGTTGCCAGTGTATTGACTCTTATTTAAATTGCACTGGACTCATAGGATTGAAAGTTGATTAACGCAAAGCTATTTTTCAGTGAGACATCCTGGAAAGTTCCAGAGAGAACTGCAGACTGCGGATAACTGGGAATAACATTTAAACCTCTGAAATTAATAGAAATTATAATAAAAGTGTGGAAAAAAATAGAAAGCATTTACAGGAACAGTAAACAGAACACTAAAACTATTTCTCACAAAGTTATCTTTGAAAGAATGAACAGGTGTGTGAAGAAGTTTTGTACTCAGCAGTTACAGGCTACTTACACTTGCAAAGTGCATTCAGAAATGTTCTTCAGTAGTGTATCTTAAGTTTTGGTATATCTGTGTTGCTAATAAAAGAAGTGGCAACAAATCTGATCACCTCATTGTGTTCCTTGTTGACACTATTTATTTTGTGACTCTAATTCAGGATATCCAAGTATTTGTCTTCCTGATAAATCAGCTTCAATGATGACAAATGCTAAACTCTGATGACATGAGCCAGTGCTTGTCTTTTAAACTTATGAACAAAATTTGGTGCCTGCCATGCTTATGTGTATTACTGTAGATAGGCACTTAGCAGACGTTTCATAAAAGGAAAAGTCCATGTAGGGAAAAGAAAATATTTCTTAAAATTGAGAGAGAGAGAGATGATCAGCTGGAGTAGTTAACTTCAGACTAAAATGAAAAATCACAATAGGACTTACAGACTGCTGTTCTAGTACCCAAAATGCCCACAAAAGAGCTGACATATGGGATAAACATGAAGATGACAAAGGTCAATAACAGATTAATGTCACTGGAAATAAATGTGAAATGATACACTATTCCTGCTTAACCCCAATAGGTAGCTAAACACCACACAGCCACTCTCTCACTTTTTCCCAGCAGGGTAAGGGAGAGAATCAGAAGTGTAAAAGTGAGAAAACTCTTGGGTTGAGATAAAGATAGTTTAATAAGAGGAAAAAAAAATAGACAAAAATAAAACAAAACAAAGTAAAACAACTGATGCAAAAACAATTGGTTACCACCAGCTGATTGATGCTCAACCACTCCCTGACCAACAGCAACCCTTGGCAAACTCACCTCCTCTCCCTGGTTTCATTACTGAGCATGAAATCATGCTATATGGCTATGACCCTTTGGTCAGTTTGGGTCAACTCTCCCAACCTCTCTTCCACCCACAACCTTCTTGCTGGGCAGGGGCCAGACTGAGGAACAGAGAAAGCCTTGATGTTGTGCTCAATGGTTCTATGTCCAGGCGGAGGCCAGTGACGAGCTGTGTCCCTAAGGGGTCTGTCTTGGGACCAGTGCTTTCCAGTATCTTCATCAATGACATAGATGATGGGATTGAGTGCACCCTCAGCAAGTTTGCAGATGACACCAAACTGTGTGGTGTGGTTGATACCAAAGAAGTAAGAGATACCATTCAAAGGGACCTGGACAGGCTGGAGAAGTAGGCTCATGTGAACAGCATGAGGTTCAACAAGTCTGAGTGCAAGGTGCTGCACCTGGGTCAGGGCAATCCCAGATATGAGGACAGACTGGGGGAAAAACAAATTGAGAGCAGCCCTTCAGAGAAGGACTTGGAGGTTCTAGTGGATGAAAGGCTTGACGTGAGCCAGCAGTACACTCTTGCAGCCCAGCAGGCCAACTGCATCGTGGGCTACATCAAAAGAGGTGTGACTAGCAGGTCGAGGGAGGTGACTGTCCCCCTCTACTCTGCCCTCGTGAGGCCCCACTTGGAGTCCAGGTCTGGGGCCCCCAGCACAAGAAGAATGTGAACCTGTTTGAGTAGGTCCAGAGGAGGGTTAAAAAGATAATCAGAGGGATGGAGCACCTCTCCTGTGAAAAAAGGCTGAGAAAGCTGGGGCTGTTCAGCCTGAAGAAGAGAAGACTCTGGGGTGACCTCATTGCAGCCTTTGAATACTTAAAGGGTCTTATAGAAAAGATGGAGAAGGACTCTTTACTTGGGTAGATAATGACAGGACGAGGTGTAATGGTTTTAAATAAAAGACAGGAGATTTAGATTAGAAGTTAGGAGGAAATTCTTCACTCAGAGGGTGGTGAGGGACTGGAACAGGTTGTCCAGAAAGGTTGTGGATGCCCCATCCCTGGAGGTGTTCAGGACCAGGTTGGATGAGGACCTGAACAACCTCATCTAGCGGGTGATCCCCCTGCCTATGGCAGGGGGATTGGAACTAGGTGATTTTTTAAGGTCCCTTCCAACACAAGCCATTCCATGATTCAGCTATGATTCAATTAATTTGAGTAATGAGACTTTGCTTTCATTCAAAACTATATTCTATCCACTAACACTTAACTACCAGTTCCTAAATAAATAAATAAATAAATAAATAAATAAAAATCCTCTCTGCATGTTCTGCTACACCCTCTTTTCATCCACTCACGGAGGACACTGAAGGGGATGTCTGGCTTTAAGCAGCAAGAGTGTTAACTGCTGTTGCAGGGAGGAATATCTTTGTCTTTATGTCTTTGATGCATCTATAATACACTTACATTATTACTACTTACAGGTAGCAATGACAAAAGCAAGCTGCAAAGTAATAAGTTTGCAATCATCAAATGGAAGGCTGTAGAGGGCTGCAGAGGACTGCAAAGAATTACAAAAGAATTGAAGTCTTCTTGAAAACCCTGTCCAAACATCCAAATTATTTAATGGTTGTGAATTAACTGAAAATTCTCAACAAATCTACTTCTAGAAAGTTCAAATCACTTGTAAATCATATAATCAAAGAATCGTCTAGGTTGGAAAAGACATTCAAGATCATCAACTACAACCATCAACCTGACCTATTGAGTTCCATCACTAAACCACATCCTTACTAACATGTCTCCACATCTCTTAAATACCTCCAGGGATGGGGACTTTGCCACTTCCCTGAACAGCCTGTTCCAATGATTGAGAACCCTATCCTCAAATAAATTCTTCCTAATATCCAATCTAGGCCTTGCACAACTTGAGAGAGACCGTTTCCTTGTATCCTGACACTTATCATCTATGAAAAGAGACTGACATTTTCCTCATTGCAACCTCCTTTCAGGTAGTTGTAGAGAGCAATGAGGTCTTCCTTCAGCCTTGTTTTCTTCAGACTAAACAACACCAGTTCCATCAGTCACTCCTCATATGTCTTATTTTCTAGTCCCTTTGCCAGCTTTTCTGCTCTGAGCTCATGCTCAAGCAAGTCTATATCCTTTCTGTAGTGAGAATGTCGGTATTCTTCTTGTAGTGAAATGTAGTCATTTTTCTCTACAGTCCCACTTCAGCACAATACATCAGAATGTATTAGATACATCATTTTTCATCCTCATTCAAGCCATAAAAAAAATTCAAATCTCATTACAAAAATCAGTGACAAAAAATCTTATTTTGAACTGAACACTTCTGCTTAGTTTCCTTACTAGTTGTGATAAAAAAAAAAACAAAATGTCCATTCATTTCAACCATTTGTCCTTTGAAAAAATGTTGCCCAAATGACTATGGTCTCTAACCCAGAACAGTATCTTCAAAAATCAGCTTGAGTTTACTGTAACTTTTCTTGTTCTGCAAAGGGGTATTCCTTTAATAATAAAATGTGCATAATTCATGTTATTTTCTCTTAAGCAAGTAGAAGTCGGATTCATTAAAACATATATCTAAATTAAGGTATAGTGAAGTAAAATAACAGGTTTTTTTCATGTTTGACTAGCAGTAGTTACTCTGCCAAATTTCAGGGATTCAGAAATGCAAACTCAGCTCTGGACTCCATAAGTAATGGTAATTCAAAAATAGGATGCCCATAAAAGAAACAAGCATGAGAGTAAATTGTGTCTTGTGTTATTCCAGACTGCCTTTCTCTGTTGTAACAACAGCTTGGTGCTGTTCAGTGCACTTCAGAACTGCCGTAGCTAGTCAGAGACAACTCTGATCAGTGGGATCAAATACAGAAAAAAAACAAAGGACCAAGAAGCACATCAACTAACACATGTCATCAGAAATCACTATGCTTTTGTGACCTCAAACAAAACAGTCTCTGTACCAAGAGATTATTTTAATCATGAAACTCTTTCAAACATCCAAAGTGGAAATATGAGACATCCAAAAACAGTATGAAAGCTGGAAAAGAAGAAAGAGAAAGAAAGAAAGAAAGAAAGAGAGAGAGAGAGAGAGAGAGAAAGAAAGAAAAAGAAAAAGAAAAGAAAAAGAAAAAGAAAAAGAAAAAGAAAAAGAAAAAGAAAAAGAAAAAGAAAAAGAAAAAGAAAAAGAAAAAGAAAAAGAAAAAGAAAAAGAAAAAGAAAAAGAAAAAGAAAAAGAAAAAGAAAAAGAAAAAGAAAAAGAAAAAGAAAAAGAAAAAGAAAAAGAAAAAGAAAGAAAAAGAAAAGAAAAAGAAAAAGAAAAAGAAAAAGAAAAAGAAAAAGAAAAAGAAAAAGAAAAAGAAAAAGAAAAAGAAAAAGAAAAAAAAAGAAAAAGAAAAAGAAAAAGAAAAAGAAAAAGAAAAAGAAAAAGAAAAAGAAAAAGAAAAAGAAAAAGAAAAAGAAAAAGAAAAAGAAAAAGAAAAAGAAAAAGAAAAAGAAAAAGAAAAGATATTTAGTGTTGGTTTTCTTTCTTTTATCATTCCTTCTTTCTTTCAGGGAAATATAAGAGATGGAGAGTGCAGTCAGCAGAGAAAAGCATTGGTACCAACACATAACCTTGCAAGGAGCAAGGAGGATGAAGACAAAATTATTATGTCACTACTATATTTATAATGACCAATGGTCTTGTGAGCAGCCTGTGGATGGCCTGCCAGCTCATGCCTGAAAGCACATTAAGGTGTGCACAGTTTGTAAATGCAGTACAAGCTCCAAGGCATACAGAATCACACGTATTTTAGGAATGACCTTCAGCTATACCTGCAGGCTTGCTGGCTGGACAAACAGTGAACCTGATCTTAAGGGCAGTCAAAGCCAGTACAGTGGGATAAAATATCTCACACTCTAAGTTTATAAAGCATGTCCTTGCTCGGGGCCATATCTGCTTCAATAGTTAAGAACAATTTACAGTATCTAAGACTACAGTTCTAGCAATTAGACTGGTTGGTGTCTAATGAAAAGACTAACACGACACAATTTAGAGTACTTAAATGCTGGAGTATTTTGATGCAGCTTCCTAGTACATTTTGACAACACGAAAACATATTGAAATTCTGGTTAAAACTTTTCCACGAAAGAAAGCACATGAAGATTTGATTGAGAACTGAGACAATAAAGCTGGATGTAAATAATTAATGACTTCTGAAGTCTGAATAACATTCTATTTTCACAGTTAGTGAAATTTTTAAATTAGATTTTTCGTTTCCCATTCTCTGATGCAGATGTGAGAGCTGTTGCAGCTCTTAATACATTCTGGAAAGACTTGAGCAAGTCTTTTGGTTTCAGGTGGAAACAGTATGAACAAGAGAGTCACTGATGCTTGACCAAAGATTGCTATAACAAGCTAAAAGGCAACAAGGTAAAAACTTGTCAGGAAAAAAAGGTACAAAAAAGAAATAAAAATAAAAATAAACATTTAAGTTTAGGTAATGAAAGAAGATTCACAATGGGACATAGACTACAAAGAAAAATGTTAACTCTAAGGTTATTTCTCCTGTGTCCCAATACCATTAATTATTTGAATGTTGTCTTTGCTTAAACATAATTGCCTTTTTTTCTTTTTTTAAATAGGGATTTACGTTTGATATGAAAAATTTGCTTATTTTTAATTAGTCTTCTTTCCCCTAGGTTAATTTACAATATGTACTCCTTTCATTCTAAATCAGCAACAAATAAAATCTATCTGAAAGGGCTTTTAGGAGGTAATGGAAGCAATATTCTGAAGAATTGGAACCCATTCAGCAATGGAACCATTAAGCTGCTGCACCTCCAGAGGATAAGAAAACTTTGAAAATCACTCTGAAATTCAGTAACATAGAAGGGATGCAAGCAAGTGAGAATTTGTCATATAGAACTTGTGTCTATTCTTTTATAGCCCATGTAGGACTATTTCATGAATGTTGACTGCAATACACAGTAACACCATTTTTACACAGTCACAAAACTGAATGACTGGTAGCCAAAAGAGTATTTATACTGAGGCTTTTAGAACTCCTACTGATAATCTTCTTTACACTGAAATCTACATAATTATACAACTATATATGTAAAGGGAAAGAACTTAGGGAGGTTTACTTGATGTGATGGTATGTGGCACAATATGGCGTGTAGTATTACAGTAAGATCTGACAAGGTTTCCAGCATCTCCTGGATATAAATTGGTTCAGTCATTCAAATATTTCCGCACTTTCCAGAAATCTGTTTGAAGTGTCATCTCCTACCTTTACTTCTATCTGAGATCTGTAGCTGAGCTTCATACACCAGGCTCAGTAATTGCCTCATTCAAGGTAATGGCAATAGAAAAGCACTATGACCTTTTACCTTTGAAATTGACTCTGTTGGTGATGGCATCAATTAATTTAAACTGCCTTTAGCTATCACACAGTAAGAACCCATAATATCACCCAGAACTAGAAAAGCTAACCAAGAGATTTCATAAAACTCTGATGTGGATCTATACACCATAAACGTGATTGGAAATAATACTTTTATGGAGAAAAGGAAGAATGGTGGCTATCAGTAAAATACAGCTATTTGGGAAAACACAAACAATTAGAATTGTAATTTATTGTTTAATTAAGCCTACAGTATTTTGCTTGAAGTATTTTCCCAGAACTTGATAGGAAATCGAACCTAGTGTTCAGAAAATTTTTGACTGGATTCAGCTTGCTGCTATGCACCCTACCTATGCTTCTACTTTATGCAGATTTAAGGCAGCAAGCAGTGTCACAGGTCCTGGTATGACTACTACAGAAAACTAAAAGCTGCAACTCTTAGGGGTCTTGAGCCTTAATAGTGAAAGTCCAAGTAAAAGTTTCTTACTGTGATTTTTGGTAATCTTCTACAGAATCATGAGTGTCTGTCTGGAAACATAAGACCCTGTGGAGGGTTGTTATGAAGTACTAGAATATGAAGACTATGAAATTACATAAAAGTTACTACTATTATCATTAAAATGCTTTAGAAGATATTCTAGTCCTGTAATATAATGAGGTCTCAGCTAAAACTTTCATTATTAAAACTGCTTCTATTCACTTTCATTTCACTTCCATTCACTGTCTTGTCTCTCCCACCAACTAGCTACTGTTAAGTTTTCAGGGCTGTAAACAAATGCAACCTTATTCGGATGTGCAGGTTTTTCTTCACATCAGAGTGAATGCAAGTGGAAGTCCATTCAGCTATCAGTTCTATATGTTCAATTTAAATAGAAGATTAAAAATAAAAAATAAAATCACATCAAAGCATTACTTTTAAAATTAATGCTAAAATGTAATTTCTCTGTTCAGTTGGTATTGAAATAGACCTTACTCAGGCTGATTTTCAGACTATAGAAAGAAAAGTATCTTCAATTTTTTTCTTAGGAGATTTCACATATAAGAATGTACTGTTATTAAAAGTATTTAACACAGTTGTTACGGGGAGTATTAATTACAGAATCAGAGAATGGCCGAGGTTGGAAGGACCTCTGAAGATCATCTAGTCCAACCACCCTGTCAAGCAGGATCACCTATAGCACATTGCACAGGATGGCATCCAGGCGGGTTTTGAATATCTACAGAGAAGGAGACTCCACAGTCTCTCTGGGCAACCTGTCCCAGTGCTCTGTCACTGTTACAGTAAAGAAATGCCCTCTCATATTCAGACGGAACTTCCTGTGCTTCAGTTTGTGCCCGTTAAATTACTTGCATCAACTTGGGAGGAATATGTTAGAATATGCATACCAGCAGAGATTAATGGGTCAAATGTATGAAGACACTGAAATCAGTGAAGTTAAACTAGAAACAGCTTTCTTCTAAATTATTATAAGCATAATTTGTTAAGAATACAAAGAAGAATTGCACCAGATATTTTAAGTATGCTTGTTTGTATACACTGACTGGCCCTGGATGCTCATTTTCCCCAGTTCTTGGTACCTGGGACATAAGCATTCGAGGTCCACAGCACCACTCCATTTGCAGGTTTTCAGACCCCCTTGTACACATGAATGCTCCCATTATTTGTTTCTGACTTTCTGGCCCCTTCAGCAGCTAATTTACTGACCCTCCCATCTCTCCAGTATCTAGTACAGACTTACAGCCTCTTTGATACTTACCTCCCACACTGTTTATCCTACTTGCAGATTAGTTCAAGTTGATAATCACTAGCAATCACACATATATGTTCACATGGATCTATGCAATATGCCCACTCTCATCCCTCTAGTCACTGCCAGCCCAGGCACACAGGCCCCAGTGGAGTGTGGTCCTCCTTCCAGCTGCTGGCACTAAGACGCCCATATGCACCCATGCACATAGAATGAAGAGTTAGAACAGGATTTTGATCAGACAGGATGGATTGCATTGATCAGACACGAGACAAGGCCAGACAAGTTTACTGATGAGCAAAATGTATACATATGACCAGCCCCCTTAATTCCCAAAAACTTTTATTTTCCCAAACTTATTCTTCCCCAAATCACTTGTGTCTATCCCTTTTCTTACATCCTGTAATAAATCCTGACCAATCCTCAAGTCCCCCTCTCTTTCCCCTATCACACAATATGTCCCTTAGTCAGCAAGGTGATCCAGAGATCCTTCCCCACCAACTGACAGTGATGGGTGTCCTCACCACCGCATGGGGCTGAAGCTCCTGTAGACAGCTGTGGGAGGGCCAATGCAGGGATTCATTTATCTGTCTGGTTTATTGGAGTTTTTCCACCTGCCTTCTTTCTCTGTTCTTTGTGTCTGGGGGGAGATGAGCTTTTTATCACATAATCTAACATTTATCATAACATAACATAAGCTAACATGGGGTACCTGAATGGTATTGACGATATATTATATAAGGCTAATTAACCCTTTCCAACTTTTACTAGCTTAATAACAGTAATAATATGTATCAGCTTTTCATAGATATTTGTTACTGCGGACAATTTAGGAATGTTTAAGTTGTTTATTGCATGTATTTGTGGTGGTTTTGCTCGGGTGGGCAGCCAAGCTCCACCAAAACCACTCTCTCACTCCCCCTCCTCAAAGGGAAAAGGGGGAGAAAATACAATGCAAAGAGTTCAAGGGTTGAGATAAGAATGGGGAGATCACTCAGTAATTATCGTGACGGGCAAAACAGACTCAGAGTAGGGAGATAGTAAGATTTATTGCTTATTACTAACAAGCTAGAGAAGTGAGAAACAAAGGAAAGAAACCAAAAGCACCTTCCCCCCATCCACCCTCTTCCACCTCCTCCCCCTGAGCAACACAGGGGAACAGGGGCTGTGGTCAGTCTATAGCACTTTGTCTCCCCTGCTCCTTCATGGTCACTCTAGTCCCCTGCTCCAATGTGGAGTCCCTACCATGGGATGCCATCCTTCCCAAACTGATCCTGTGTGGGCTTCCCACAGGCAGCAGCTCTTCAAGAACTGCTCCAATAGGATCTGCACCACAGGGTCCATCCCCCAGGAGCAAACTGCTCCAGCACGGGTCCCCCAAGGGCAGCTGCTCCCCCCAGGCCCCCTGCTCCTGCGTGGGTTCCTCTGCATGGGCTGCAGCTCCGGCCCGGGGCCTGCTCTGGCAAGGGGGCCCTCCACAGGCTGCAGCCTTCTTCAGTGCAGCTCCACCTGCTCCACTGGCGGCTCCTCCATGGGCTGCAGCATGGAGATCTGCTACACCGTGGTACACCATGGGCTGCAGGGGGACAACCTGCTTTACCATGGTCCTCACCACAGGCTGCAGGGACTTCATCTCCAGTGCCTGGAGCACCCCCTCCTCCTCCTTCTGCACTGACCGTGGTGTCTGCAGGGCTGTTTCTCTCTCTCCCAGCTGCTGTTGAGCAGCACTTTTTTTTTTTTTTTTTCTCTCTTAAATACGCTCTCACAGAGGCACAAACAACATCACTTATTGGTCTGGCTCTGGCCAGTGGCAGGGCCTTTATCTAACATGGTGCAGCTTCTGGATTCTTCTTTCAGAAGACACTCCTGCAGCCCCCTGCTACCAAAACCTTGCCATGTAAACCCACTGCAGCATTGTAGGACTGCATGGAGAATCAGAGTAAGATAGGCAATAGGAATGAAATATTTATGTTGTTAGAACAGAATAAACCTTTGGTTTCATCAGAGGTCACCTCTACCCTACACAGTAGGTTCATTCCGTTCAATGTCCTCTGTGCTAGCCTCCACTTTGTCCACACTGGGAGACCTATAGCACCACAGCATAAGCATGACCTCAGGATTGCTTTCAGTATACTCACTCAGAGAATATGTGACAGAAGTTACAGGGAAGAACGGTTGTACCATATTAAATACCACAGTGGCATAGCATTAATTCTCTCCTGTTTCACGTCCTTCACTCAGAGAGTGAGTATTTATGTTAGCAATATGGAAGAGAAAGAGGTAGGAATGAATGTCACATTCAGAAGCTGACTGACAAATTTATCTGGGAAGTGGGAAGTTCTCTGAAGTCTTATATTTGCATGTGTATAGATAAAGTGCCCCTATGCAATAAAATATATTTTGCCCATGGAAGAAGCTAAAAGAAATCAGATAAGAAAACTAAACCTATGTGAAAAAATGCCCAAAACAAAAACAAACAAACAAACAAAATCAACTCCAATCCACTGAATATGATACATTAAATCAGTAATTCAGTTCCAAATGTGATTTTAATTAATCACAAAAAAAGTGATTATAAAGACAATGGACCCACTAATCAACTGATAACATTTTTTTATTTTTTTTTTCATAAATATCAACGTTCCTCTAAAGTAAGTCATTCAGCTTTCAAATGTAAGTAGAAGTCTCTTGCAATCTGATCAGGGCAATTAAATGTGTATTATTAAGGACTTACTCAGTTCTTTTAATGATTGTACAATTTATAAGTCAGTTTCTTTTATCTGTAACTTGAATCCATGAGCACAGAGCACTTGAGGGATTGAGCATCATTTTCATAACATATACTTACTTTGAAGTAAAGTCTTCATTCTATTGCAGTATAATTCCATGTTAATTTGAATCACTGTTATGCTGTTATGCTTTGGCCTGCAATAAGACTTATTTTACAGCAGTTGACTGTAACTGCGAGTTACAGACCGAACAGATTCTAAAGGCATAAAAGTCATAATTGGTACAGGGTACACCTGGCTTCTTATTCCTAACTTTTTTTATTATTATTATTTTAACTTTAGCTTTCAGAGTATCTACACTTTGCATAAAATGATTAATTCGTGTGCTGGGTTAGAGCTCCACTCGGTGGTTAATTGGACGTGTAACACTATGATTAACATTTCGCTATAAAAAGAATTACATTATTACGTAATACATAGGTTATTCTCTTAATATAATGAATTAATTTAAATCTAGGAAAATTATCTCCACCTGTAGTTTAAAATTAATAATAGCATTTTTATAGGTGATAATATCTTAAGGAGATGCTGATAGAATTTTAACTATTTTTCTCCAAATTCTCCATTTATGTAACAAAGTATTCTTATTTGTGCTTGGCAACTCTAGATCAGAGGACAAAATAAATACTTTTTTTCATAATAATAAAAAAAAGTACTTTTGACTATTTACTGTGATTCATAGTGGGGGAGGGGAGAAGAGAAAGAGAGTGAGAGGGAGTAAAAATAAGGCAGGGGAGAAGAGGGAGAGATGGAAAGAGAGGAGATTAAGAATTATGTTTAGCTAATTTGTTAAACTCCTTGTATTCTGAGCCAATTAGCTGTACGGTATATCAATATTTTCCATCTACTGAAATATAGATTCATATTTTCAGATTCTATGATTTATAATCCTAAAATAATAAGGTAAGATTTTTTTATTATTATTCAAATAAACCATCTTGTAAGAAATTCAACCTTATAATACTACAAAGAACATGTTGTTCACTGGAAAAAAATCAACACTTGGCAAGTTTCCCTTTTCCCTTTCCTTTTATTTTTTCCTTTCTTCTTTTTCTTCTTTCTCTTTTCATTCGGTGGTTTTAGCATCAAGTAACTCCTTTCACTTAAACATAAAGTTTCACAACTGGAATCTTGAACTGACAAAAGACAAGAGGGCAATCTAACTTCTACCAGAGACAATGGACAAGAAATATCAAACAGGTTTCCACTCTTTCTGTTATATCTCTTCTTACATTGGAAGATATGTAGTTGCTGCCAGCCAGCAGCCTAGCTACTACTTGCTGTCAGCTCTTTGACCAACTACCAGTTTACAGAAATTCTGCCTTAATCTCCTGACTTAGTAAGAAAATCTCAACACGACTTTTAAATTATACTTGCTAGCTTATTTTCAGAGTTATTAGGAGTGATTTCATAATGACACTTTCAATAACATGATACCTGTCACTCTCTGGTGACCTCCAGGTCTGAATACCTTTTAAATTAAGTGGGCATATAGACAAGTCCACAGTGCTTTATTCACTATTCTACTTCGAAAATTTGCATTTCTATAGATAAAAGAGATCATAATTTCTAAAAATCTTTATGAATTCTTCTTACTTCTAGTGGCTTTTAATTTTTTTTCTTCATAATATATATTTATATATTTTTGTGATCAGGCAATATTTGGCTGTTATGATAGCTAATTGACCATGTTTTCTCTCCTTCAGAAGCATATTTCTTACTCTATGACATGTTCAGTACAGGTCAACTGAAAGTCTTTTTCTCTAAACTCTCTTTAGCATTATTTTCCAGATAAAATTTAAATAGAACAAAACAAGTAATATTATGTGCAAAGGATTCAAAATGTTTTTATATAACCCCATAGAAAATTTCAAAATGGATAACTCTGGGAAAAAAAAGCATAATAATAATAATAATAAAAAGTCAAGCTATAGAATGACAGTGACATTTTGAAATCACCTACTGATAATTCTATAGTCCATATATGATTTACTAGTTTGTGATAAAATCTATGATAATATGAACTCCTCAGAGGAGGAAAAAAAGAGTTTAACAATGCATGCTTAACATTTATTTATTTATTTTTAAATTTATTGCTTTCACATAGTGCTGCATATGATTTATTATGTCTCTTAAACCTAATCTTTGAGGAAGAAATGTTTTATCTTAAAAAAAAAAAAAAAAAGTTAAATATTTTACCTGTATATAGAAGCATTCACACACTGGAAATTCAACTTTGTTCTGAAAAACTTCTTTTTTTTTTTTTTTTAAATTTACTTAACACTATAAATTTTACATTATTTTATCTGCCACAATAACACATTAGTATGATGATTAAAATACTTTAAAACTATGCCAACAGTTCTAAATAATAAGTGTTTCATACAGTGCAAAGTTAGAATGCCTTGTGTGGAATACAAAATTAAAAAATAACGAGTTCATTATGCTTAAACCAAAATTACATTTATCCCCTCAAGAGTTTAAAAAAAAAAAAAAGTGATGAATTTAAACTGTTTGCAGATGTTGCTAAAAAAATGATCTGTGAAAGTTTATATTTTACACAAATCTGAAGAATCAGATCTCAGGTAGGATTAATTAAATATAGTTTTAGTTACCCAAAAGTTAGATATGTCTGACCTAGTTTTCCTATGATGTCCTCATACTCAATATGGAGAAACAGACAGCTTTTGAAATGGATTGGACAAAACAGTCCTGACCATTTACCTAAGAATAAGGTGAATTGAAATCTATATCTATATATATATTTATATATACATAAAGTGCCTATCACCATATTGATAAACACTCTTTGGAACTACTCTGATGGTGGGGTAAGAACAGGAGTTGTCCTGTTAGAACCTCAATACCTCAGGATAGTTTCACCCTGATGGACAACTGAACTCCATCACAAATGCTCTCTCATTCCACCTCCTCAAAAGAAGCAAGGGAGAAGAAAGTACAAAAGAAAAAAAAAAAATAGAAAAGCTCATAGTGAGATAAAGATAACTAAACTAAAGAGAAAAGAAAGGAGAAAAAAAAAGCAAAAAAAAAAAAAAAAAACAAGCAAAGGAAATGCAAAGAGAGAGTAAAAAATATTCTTTACTTCCAATCAATAAGCAATGTTTCTCCTGGGAAGCAGGGCATCAATACCAGCTGTTTGGGAAGACAGACATCTTCACACCAAAAGCCCCTCCTTCTCCTTCCTGTTTCCCACCTTTTACTGCTGACTGTGATATCATATGGTATGGAATATCCCTTTGATTGGTTTAGGTCAGCTGCCCTGATGATGTCCCCTCCCCACCTCACGCTCACCCCCAGCCTGGATTTGTGGGTTTTGAGAGAGTCTTGGTGCTGTACCAGGATTGCTCAACAACATAGAAAACATTGGTGTGATACCAATGCAGTTCCAGCTACAACTGCAGAGCACAATAATATATGGGCTGCTGCAGGGAAAGTTAACTCCCTCCCAGCCAGACCCCGTACAAATTGTCCTGGGGAGACATTCTTTCTAAATAAGTCTCCACGTAGACTACAAGATTAAGTGTGCCTATGACTGTTCTCTGTCCCTTAGGCTGAATAGTGAGTGGTCACCTCTTTGGGAGGGAATAATGTTTTGCCCATGCCCACTCCCTAACCGTGCTCAGCTTGTCTTTGGAAAAGGATAAGTTGCCCTAGACTGAAACCATGCCAGGGACTACGAAACAATTTAAGTGTAGAAATTTATTTATTTATTTTTATTATTATTAATTATTATTATTATTTTGTGCATGTACGTGCTTGGGAAAGAATTGTGGCATTATTGAATTTACTGGAATCAATGTAGCTACAATTTAGATGTTCCAACTCAATCTTTCCCACAACCCCTCCAACTTATGCCCAGAACTGTTACTTCTCATGACACAATAATGCAGCACTTCTGAAACTTCTGAGTACTAAATTTCCATTGGTAAATGAGGCTTAATCATATATGTGCTGCAGCCTGAAAAACTCAACTTGTATGATAAATCCAAAAGGTCAATACAAATTTAATTAGACTGTATTTTACTGGGAATTTTTTTATGGAACGTTCTGGCCCAGAAACAGGTAGAGTTTAAATGCTCCAAGGTGTCCTCCACCTAAAATACATTTTTCAAAATACTTGTCTAAGCACCATATAACTCTGAAAACATTCTAAGTGAGATGTTAGCAAAGATATGCCCTCTCCTCTGAACACAGTTATTACACTAGAAATTAAAAAGTTAAAACAAAAGAATACATATTATATATGAACCGAGGAATCAGAGATTAGCAAGATTTATGAATGAATTAGAAAAATGGTTGAAGTTACAATGTAAAAAGAACAGCATTATTTTCACATATAAAACTTATTCAAAAGAAGATCACGATTTAGTACTATTTTGGATCTTTCTGAACAAGTCTGTTATATTCAGTTTGCAATAAAGATAAAAGAGAAATTAATAGAATAGAATCATATGATATTCTATGATTATCCTGAGCTGATAAGGATCATTGAGTCCAACTCCTGGCTCCACACAGGACTACCCCAAAATCAAACCATATATCTGAGAGCGTTGTCCAAATGTTTCTTGAACTCCAGTGGGCTTTGTGTTACGACTACTTCCCTGGGGAGCCTGTTCCAGTGCCCAGCCACCTTCTCAGTGAAGAACTTCTTCCTAACATTGAGCCTGAACCTCCCCTGTCTCAGTTTCATGCCATTCCTTTGGGTCCTGTTGCTGGTCACCAGAGAGAAGAGATCATTGCCTGCCCCCTTCAAGGACTCTCCACCTCTGAAGGAGTCAACAGCTCATATATGTAAGGCCTATTGTAAAACTTTCCAAAAAAAAAATATTAATAGAGTAACTCAGGAAAAGATCATTTAAGGATAAGTCATATAGTGAGAGACAACTAATAGACAGAAATTAAAATCAAGCTGAAATATGGGAAAGAGGAAAAAATATTTTCATCCAAGCAAAATGCTAATCCACAATGTCACTGTGTTCACTGAAAAATATTGTGATTACACTTACATTTATTAATATATAAAAAAAGAAATAGTCATCACTATTGGTCCAAATTGGAAATCAAACTTATGAATGTTTAAAGAGTATCCAATATACTTTTTCTTTAATATTTTCATATCAGATGTTCACTGTCTTCTCTCACCTTCCGATTAATACCTGTTGTTCCATATCAGAATAAGCAAATTGCAGAATTACAGGGTGTAGAGAATGATAATAATTAGAATTTAGATAAATTTCCCCAGAGATTTAAGTTGTATCATATTTACTTTATGTGAAAATAAGTGAGAGGAAATATGGGTACAAAATTATAACTTATGAATATACAGATAACTATTTTACTTCATGGCACAAAAAAATTATGAAACAGCACTCACTAAAATTACAAAGGAAATGAATTCAGTATCAGTGAAAGGAACATTATTCTGATATACAGGCACTAGAACAGAGGAATCAGAAATATAAATCATTAACTAATAATGGAATAGTTGATATTTCACAGCTTTTTATTTAATGTGTTCTGTTCTGTTTTGTTTTGTTTTCTAGTTTCTAAGTCATGATAACACAATTTGGCTTATTGTTTTTCTTTCTGGACCAAACCAAGTTAACCTCCTCTCATTTTCCAATCTTAGATAAAACTTAGACAAATATTTTATCTAAACTGTCATGTGACAGATATTGAAGTATCTTTTATTGAACATATAAAGGTATAATGCCTTTCATGGCACATCTTGAGGTTCTTCTACTTCCCCATGGATCTTTTGACTTATGATTTTCTTTTTTATCTTTGAGATTGGATGTCTTGTATGTTCAGACACACCTGTTCTAATTCATTTGGCATTTTGTTTAACAAGAAAGCAGTATCTGTCAAACTGCAACACATTTTTCCTCTGAACAAGTCTAAATGGAACATTGCAAGACAAATTCACCCTGAGAAGCCCACTCTTTGCCTCACCATGTTTCCTGCCGTGCCACTGCCTTGAGCCAGATCTGAAACAGAATGGACATAACTGGCAGCCTGGAAAGCCCAGAGGCTGTCACCTAGTTCAGTCAATGAGAGAGTGTATATGCCTATCTCAGAAAGGACCATGAGACACAGAGTTCTGAAGCACCACGTTAGTTTCACTAAAATTTAACAATATAACTTTTTTTTTTTCCTTTTTTTTCTTTGATTCAAATTGTAAAGAAAGCTTAATGGGATTACTTATAATTAAGTTAAGGAGCTGACAATTAGTTCTGCTTCTCTCCACTATGACCTCCTTATTTCTGAGTCTTGGTCAAAAACAGTCTGAGTTTTGGCCAAAATATTTTGCTTATTATTATTTTTTTTTTCTTGTAGTTCAGCAATTTCAGCTTGGTCTCCTTCTGTATCTGGGGTGTTCCTTCTTAAAATTCTCATGGCCAGCAAATCTTCTGTCTCCTCTTGGGCCTCCACCCAGGGATCCCACAGTTTCTTCTTAAGCTGCAGGCTATAGCTTCTCACAGTATCTCCTCTAGTTTTGGATTTATTTATTTTTTTTCGGACCCTGAAGTTTAATATCTTCTTTCCTGGAGCATCCTCATCTACTTTACAAAGGGAATTATCCTTCTCCAGATGTTAACACATGACACATTTTGCTTAAAAGGGAAACACTGTACACATATCCAGATGCAGTAGTTCAGATTCTTGTTGAAAAAGTTTACACCAGCAGTCTCCTAGACACCAGTCAGGTGTGAATAGTCCAGTCCAGGAACTGTTTATATTGAACCAACTATAAAAATGGGTGAAGACAATGCAAAGAACTGTAGGACCCAATTCACCTCAAAAAATGATGGTGCACACACAATTGGTTTAAATGCATGAAGTGGTCTGTCTGGTTTTTTTTTAAGGGATTTAAGTGAGGAGCAATCTGACTGTTTGTGAGTGGTGTTCAGGTTGTGTCCCACACATCAGATTACAACAAATAAAGTATATTAAAAATAATAAAATTAAATTTAAAAAAAAAATCATAATAATTGTGAACAATTGGCTGACGGGTCGGGCTCAAAAGGTTCTTGTAAATCAAGCTGGTGACCTGTCACCACTGGGGTTTCCCAGGGCTCCATTTTAGGACCAGTCCTCTTCAATCTTTTCATAAATGATTTGGATGTAGGACTTGAAGGTTTTTGTGAGTAAGTTTGAGTAAGTTCACGGATGATACCAAACTGGGTGGCGCCATTGACTCCATCAAGGGTGGTGAGGCCTTGCAGAGAGATCTGGACAAATTAGAAAGCTGGGCTATCACCAACAATATGAAGTTTAACAAGAGCAAGTTCAAGATTTTCCAACCTAGATGATTCTGTGATTCTGTGATTATGCACCTGGAAAGAGGCAACCCTGGCTATACATACAGACTGGGGGACAAGATGCTGGAGAGAAGCCCAGCAGAAAGTGACCTGAGGGTTTTGGTCGACAGCAAGCTGAATGTGAGTCAGCATGTGCCTTGACAGCCAGGAGGGCCTACTTGTATCCTGGGGCGCATCAAGCTAGCCAGCTGAGGGAAGTGATTGTCCCACTCTGCTCTGAGCTGGTACGGCCTCACCTTGAGCACTGTGTGCAGTTTTGGGCACAACAGTATAAGAAAGATATAAAACTGTTAGAGAGTGTCCAAAGGAGGGCTACAAAGATGATGAAGGGTCTAGAGGGGAAGACATATGAGGAGTTGCAGAAGTCACTTGGTTTGTTCAGCCTGGAGAAGAGGAGACTGAGGAGAGACCTCATCATGGTCTTCAACTTCCTGACAAGGGGGAGCAGAGGGGCAGGTGCTGATCTCTTCTCTCTGGTGAACAGTGGTAGGACCAGAGGGAATGGCTTGAAACTGTGATATGGGAGGTTCAAATGGGTATCAGGATAAGGTTTTTCACTGAGAGGGTGGTCGGGCACTTGAACAGGTTACCCAGGGAAATGGTCATAGCACTGATCCTGCTGGAGTTCAAGAAGTGTTTGGACAACACTCTCAGACACATAGTATGATTTTTTTTTTTTTTTGGGTGGTCCTTTTTGGACTCAGGAGTTGACTCAATGATCCTTGTGGGTCCCTTCTAACTCAGCTGTTCTATGATTCTAAAATTCTGTTCTGGCAGATTAAATAATCTGACATTCAGTCTAAAATTATGATGTATTTTATTTTTATTGCAATATTAATGTATAGTCACTGATGTACAGCCTCATTTTATTGGATCAGTTTTCTCTAAAATATTTAATCAACAAATCACTATCACAATCATCCTTTTTCTTTTCTTTTCTTTTCTTTTCTTTTCTTTTCTTTTCTTTTCTTTTCTTTTCTTTTCTTTTCTTTTCTTTTCTTTTTTTCTTTTCTTTTCTTTTCTTTTCTTTTCTTTTCTTTTCTTTTCTTTTCTTTTCTTTTCTTTTCTTTTCTTTTCTTTTCTTTTCTTTTCTTTTCTTTTCTTTTCTTTTCTTTTCTTTTCTTTTCTTTTCTTTTCTTTTCTTTTCTTTTCTTTTCTTTTCTTTTCTTTTCTTTTCTTTTCTTTTCTTTTCTTTTCTTTTTTCTTTTTTCTTTTTTCTTTTTTTTTCCAAACAGCTTTTATTTTTTCCTTTTATATCTTCATGAAATCTTTACAAATCTTGATGTCAAAAACAATAGAGCAAATTATCAAGAACTTTGTCTATCTAGAAGACAGCATCTGTGAATAGATTTGCTTTTTTTAATGTTTATGTAGCAGAGATCAAGAAGATACAGTATTCTATGAAATATGAAGTGAGACCTTGTCCTCTCTGTTGAAAGTGTTTTGTCAAACAACTGAGCTAAGCGTATAGGACTTGATCCTTCACATTTTCTTTCCCCTGGGCTACTAGAGACAGAACAAAGAATCTCTGCCCACCATCCCCCTGAGTAGCCACTGAAGTTAGTTTTACATTGGTCATTCCAGAGAAGAAATCCCATGCCATGCCATGCCATGCCATGCCATTCCATCCCATGCCATCCCATCCCACCCCATCTGTCTGTGCTGCTTAATAACAAAGGATCATGGAATAAATGCTGGCATTAAGGACAAAAGGTATCATCTGCTTAATACCTTACTGATAGATTTGTCTTGGAGAAAGCTATCTGGAGTGGTTCAGAACAAGTAGCGCTGAGGATCAGTGATCTAGGGCTCAAACTGGCTTTTTTTTTCACTATTTACCTAACAGTATATATGTATTCGGTATTGTTCCTGCAGCTAAGTGTGAAAGAACTGAAATTAAGATTGTCTTTATGATTCAGTTAGTGACTTTGACTTTAAAACTTATCTTCGGCATCTGGATTTGAAAAAAGGATTAGGTATTATGACACACAGAGTTACAGTATTTAAAGCTAGGGGCTGAACTTCAAGAGCAGTACACATTATGTAGTGTTTCTAATCTCTAAGATAATTATATTTTGTGGAAGAAGAACACATATGAATGACACAAAATCCATCGTGGCATCACAGATGCCACGTTATATGGTCAATAGAAAAAGACAAATAGTTTAACTGACATACACTCAAATGTATGGATTTTTATTTTTTATTTTTTTTTTAACTCTTGTGGGAGGCAGAAACAATTCTGATGCCAGTGAAACTACAGTTTCATGAATATTTATCTTCAGGGATAAAGAAAGCAAGCCTTCAGACTGTGGCAAGATTTCAAAATGTGAATTGTGTCCATAAGCCAGATTTATATGTTGACATTCAAAAATTCTAAGCATTGGCTACTTCTAATGACTTTAATGAAATCTGTGGTTTCTGCAGCTCTAATCACTGACTGAAGATGGGATATGTGTGTATGTGTATATTTGTGAAGGAGGAAAAGGTTAAGTCACTGGTTGTCCTGTGCTGAAGGAAGAAATTTATATTAAAACTTTCTGACAAGCTATGAGTTAAATGATGGGCCTTAAAGTGCCTTCCTGAAACTGATTGCTAGAGAAATGCAGTCTTCCATCATATTAGGTTTCTTAGATCCTGTGTAAACTGATTGTTGTGAAACATCCAGCATACCATTTCATGGTAGTTTATTCACGTTTACATATATATTTTTGTGAGGAAAGTATTTTCATAAACCAAAAAATGCTGTGTAATAATGAGAGGAGGAAACAGATGTTGATTATGAAGCAGAACAAGAGAGGTGCAAAGCCACTGATTAGGTTTGCTTCTGTTTTTATAGATAGGTTTATTCTTCTTCTGGGAAGATTTAACTTCTAGTTTCTGATGAGAAGTAATCCAAAGTAAAATATGAAAAGGAAACAATTTATGATTAATAAAATTAAGGGGGGGGAAGTTTATGAGAAATTACTTTTTGCTGCTATATTACATCCTATTACTTTGAGTCTGGGAATTTCTGCATTATATTTTGTACTACATTAACTATCAGCTTCTGAAACCTATTTCAGCATTTAAAACAAAAGGCAAATTCACCACTTTGTATTTCCCAAACTAACAATCCAGGGAATACCAAAAAAGGACACAAGATCCAGATAATTCTGCAAGGTTAAAATACCTTTTCTTTTCCCTTGTCTCTACAATAAAATTTATTTAAAATGGCTTTTGCTGTCTTATAATAATCTTATAAAAATTGTTCTGGCTTTATCACTTGTAAAGTCCTGACATCTGAGGTTTGACAAACCTAAAGGTTTTAAACTTTAAAAAAAAAAAATTCCCCATAAGTTCCATGAAAAGTTTTCATACATTATTGACTGAAAGGGTCAAGAGATGTAGTAAATTATGAATAAGTAATCCGAAGTAATAATAATAATAACAATAATTTTCAATAAAATAATTATAGATTGCTTTGAATCTTTTTACTCTTTTATTGTATCACATGAAAATAAAGCAAAACCTACACTGTATGGAATGCTGGGGATAATCATGAGTAAACTGTTTGCTCTGGCTAGGAACAATCAATATATTTCTGGTTTTCTTCTAATATGAGAGCAGATGTCAACATCAGACATGTTTTACTTCAAAGTAATAATAACATTTTGTGCAGCAGTGGATCCTCTGTTGCATTATTCTCTTGAATTGCAATTCCGCAGCATAGAAAAACCGTGACAGAGGAGTGATCTATGACCGAAAACTTGCTTCTTTTAAGACATCAGTATGGCCAAAAGATCAGGTGCTAAAATACTTGCCAGTCTCAGCTCATTAGGAAATGCTACAAGCTGGCAGCTGTGCCCTGCCCTTCGGTTTCAAACTCCCGTGTCCTCTGGCAAAATGTTGCATATCCGTTACATATTTTGGAAAAGCTATTTTTCAAACTAGGTCTTCAATTTAGGCTCACAGTTAATGCCAGGGCTCCCAGCTGAGTTCATTATATCTAACAAATGACACAGAAGAAGTTCGGATTTAAAAGTAAACACACACACACACCCCATCATTATTAATGTTCTTAGTACTTAAAATTATACTCCCACCAGTTATGTCTTAAGTGACACCCAACCTACTGAATTTTTTTAAAAGAATGAAGAGTAATCAGACAAGGATCACTGTAATTCACACCATAAAATGTGTACTCTTTCCACATCTGATGAGATGTGCATCACTTGCAATAATTTCTCTTGCAGTTCTTAAGAGACAAATTAGCCGTGATCTAAAATAGGCCTGTTGCTCAAATATATATGTATATATATATTATTTCTAAGGGGATTTGATTTGGCACACAGAAAAACAAAACAAAACAAAACACATAATTAAAAAATACATCTACAAAATAATGCCTACGTTTTATCTGTAAGAACAGGGTATCATCTCACCCATGGTTTATCTCACCCCATATTACCTAGGGAAGGAGTTATGCTTCTGCTTTTACAGTTCTTTTGTGTTGGCACTTGTGTCATGAATGCACTTGATACTCTCCCCTGCTTCACAGTGATAAAACTACATAGTTCTTCTGCAGCAGAACTACCTATATTTGTTTCCCTAAGAAAGAGTACTTTGACAACAACAGGCTTCATTATGTAAGCAGAGACTGAGAATATATTCTTAAAAAAAAGACACATATAGGGGAAAAAAAGATTAGCTTTATTTTTACAACTGCTTTATTTTCTTAGGAAGAGACAAGGGATACATGGAACATTAAGGATTTAAAAGAAAATTTGTGAAGGGAATAAAGAAAAAGGTTTTTATCAGGAGCTTGTAACCTCATTATGAGTGACAACAGATGCCACAGACAAACTCTAATTAATGACGCTCTGATGAGAGTAAATGCCCCCTAGGGAAGAAAAAATAAATAAAAATAAAAATAGAGCACTGACAAAATTTGAGAGAGAGAAAAAAAGTAAGGACAAGACATAGAAAAGATTATGGTATAAGAGCTCTGTATTTAAGTGAAAACATAGCTCAATTTCATTAAAAATAAATGCTCATGCATCTTGTAATAACTTTTGCTGTTTCCATGGTACTTGTCACATTTTGGGGAGATGGAATGTACCCTTGGGGAACCTGAATTTACATGCTTCTGTGTGGCAGTAATTAGAGAATTTCAACTTCGTAAAAAAGCTTGTTGACCATAGGAGGAAAAACAGCTTACGTGTGTTTTTTGTTTGTTTGTTTGATTGATTGATTGCTTGTTTTTTAGTCCAAGTTATGTTACTGATAATATGAAATCAAACTCAGATGTGATAGATTAATACTATATTTACAAAGATCATAGAATCGTAGAATCATTAAGGTTGGAAATACCTTCAAATCATCTGGTCCAACCATAACCTTACCGCAAATATCATCCACTAGACCACACCCCTAAGCACCACATACAACCTTTAAATATTTTTTTCTTTTGTGGTTACTTGAATTAGGCAGATTTTACAACCATTGTCATAGAATCGTAGAATATCCCAAGTTGGAAAGAACCCACAAGGTATCATCAAGTCTAAATGCTGGCTCTACACAGGACCACACAAAAGTCAAACTATATGTCTGAGAGCATTACCCAAACACTTCTTGAACTCCAGTAGGCTCAGTGTTGTGACCACTGCCTAATACGCTCATGATCAGCATATGCTCAAGAGGGAGATGTTTTGGATTAAAAGCTGTAACAGGGAATTTTCTACTGACTTAAAGGCTTCTGGAATGAGCAACGAACATCTTAGTATCATAGAGAGGATCCCAAGTCACCTTCAGGATTAATGAAGAGAAGACTTCTCCTTTTCCCAAGGAGAAGAAAAAAAAAAAAAAAAGGCCCATCTGGAATTTATTACAATACATAAAGCCATTAAAGTTGTTAAACTGAAAAGATGAGAAGGGTCAAGGGTTTAACAGTCAGACACCTTTTACTATCAAGCCTGTGCCATCCTGCAGGCCGGATTTTCTCATTTTTAAAAGTTAATGTAGTAGTGTTGCATAAACTTACAAATGGGGGTTAAGGCTCTGGCTAATTCCTCGGTTTATTGTTGACAACATTGTATTTAGTGAACTATTCTCTTACCATGACCACACTAATGCATGTAGAAACCAGGGAAAGTGACTATAACGATCCAATTAAAAAAAAAAAAAAAAGATAAAGATGATTTGATGGTTATGTATGTTTTCGTTAGAAAATGAAAACATTCTGGTGCACATACCTGTTACTAATTCATCTAGTTTATCTGTGGCTTCCTTAATTTATTTTAAGTACAGTTTTCATATCTCAGTCAAATGATTACCATTCCTTCTTTCTCAGGACTTTAGTGAGAAAACATTTAGTACCAAAGACTTCTTGATAAACAAACAAATAAACAAACATAAAGCTTTTTTTAAAATTATTATTTATTTATTTATTTATTTATTTATTCTGTCAGTAAAAGAGCTCATTTTCTTTGTTAAAAGGTGGAGGAAAGCCAAATGAGTTCTGTTCATAAGTATTTTGTTAATTCAAAGCTGGCAGACATGCCAGCAAATAACTACATACTTACCCAATTTTCTATGTGATAACATAGAAAATTTTCATTTTTTTCTGTCACTATTTCATTTGCTATTCAAACTAAACCAACCAAACAACCAACCAAACAACCAAAAACCCTGTAGAATGATAATCAAAGAGAAATTCTCTGTGTGAAAATATGACAAAAGTGTCACTGAAGTTTAAGAAAAAACATCTGCAAATGTTAGCGATGTGTAAAGATTTAGATTAAGTCAGTAGAGGTTGATGTTAGAACTTCATAACAAATGCCAGTTTCTGAACTTGAACATCAAATATATTTAAGCTAATCTTCAAAAGCTGAAGTGATTATATTCACTAATTTTGTCTTCCTGAAATCTTCCTTCAGAAAGAAAAAAAAGGCAAATAGATTCAAAATTAATTGTTAATTTCCTTCTCCCTCCACACCATTTTCTTTTTAATTAAAATGGAATCTAATGATAGACTGCTGAAGTTCCCGTATGATCCGAATTGGTAAAATATCATATAAACTTGTAACCATTTACATAGAATTTGTTTTCCCCATGGTATATCAGCTTGATACCTCAGCTGTAAAATAGAAAGAAAAGTTAAATATAATGTAGAATGGGTGGGTGGGGAGGATTATTTTTTTTTTGTTATTATAGCCTCAAAAACAATGAGAAGAAATGTCAGTGCTGAGAAGGGCTGTTCTTTGATGGAAATATGAATTTAATTATTTGACTTTCTCAGTAAGAATAAAAATAAGAGCAAAAGCTCATTTAACAAAGGCAGGCAGCCTTTTAACAGTAATGGTCCAGAAATATTTTGAATATTTTTTTCCAATTTAGAGAGCCATTTGAGTTGTGCATAACAGCTAATCTTTTTTTTTTCTCCTCCAAAAAGTAGAGATTTAGCAGACTACTTAAAACAGTGTTTTTTTTTTTTTTTTGTTTGTTTGTTTGTTATCATTTTTTTTCCTTATCTCTGATCAAAATAGTCATTTTTCTAAGCTGTTTTTCTGGCGTGATGAATGAAATGATGCAGAATGTGGTTGTGCTGGAATGAGAAGTGTGAAAGGCACTTTATCACTCTATTTCTCCATCCTAAGTAACATTTAACTTGAAGCATTAAGGGCTCTTTCTGCTCTTTAATTCACTGGGAGTTTGGCCATTGATTTCATAGAGGAGAAATAAGTCACTAAAGTAGGTGCTTTTGGCGTGCTTCAGTAATGCATTTTGTCAGTTTTATTATCTCTTGAATCTTGTATTGTCACTTTAAATCTGAGTAATCTGTATCACAAGTGACATAAAACTTTGCTATATGAAGTCTGCCATTTTGAATTTATCACCTGAGCTGGTAATTCAACTGGAATGGCTTCAGGGGCTGAAAACATGGTTTGTGACCCTTGATTTTCACCTTGGCTACCGTCCTGTATGCAAGCCTCGTTTCCCAATACACTGCTCTGTTAAGCACGTTTTTCTTTGGAAGAGGCTACAGTGCCACAAGGAGCTATCTGTTGTGCAACTGTAGGCTTATTTCTGTATCTCCATCTTGTTCAAGCAGAGAAGGAATGGCCATAGCCATATTGCTTTGTCTTTGTGCAGTTGTTTTTACATTTATCGTTAACAGAAGTCTAGCCTGGGAGAACATATCTTTCAAGGAGTGTCTTGTAGACAATATAACTAGATAGAATAAGTGAATTTTAATTCTGAATACAAATCTGTAATAATAGTTTACTAAACTTTGATGGTTACTAAAGGAAAAGGTAAGCTGAAATCAAATATCCAATTTGTATACATGAAAATATCCTATCTTTGCTTATTACTATGTATCCTTTATTAAAGAAAAACACAGAGAGGATTATTGTCTGGTTTTAGTAGTTGTAGATCACTAGGATTTTATGATGCACTAGGATAACCTACGACCATTTAAAAACACATTTAACCCAAACAAAAGCTCTAAAATTAAAATATCTGCACACACTTTTTCATATTTCTCAGTCCTGGTGCCTTATATTTTGCCAACTTATCAAATAGTTGATGCTTGCATATTAAATAGGTATAAACCCCTCAACATAAAATGAAAGTTTATCGATATGATTTTCAGAAACAAGGATTTTAATTATCTTGCAAAAATATATATCTTTCATGTTTATATCTTTCATGTTTTTTGGTTATTATTGTCTTGCTGACAGCATAAGTAAGGGTTAATCCAATTTAATTTTGCTTTATCCTGAAGATTTCAGAGTCAGTGCAGTAGACAGCATTCAAAGTGACAATGGAGATTTTAATTTCTATAAAATATTTCTTCAGTGATCAGGTGTCAGGAAACATATTCTATAATGGATTATGAATGGAAAGGAAAGACTGAGATACTCATCTCAGTCAATCAGGTAAAGATTAAATCTTTAGGTTGGGAAGCAAAGGACAGGAAAGCAGGTGAAAGGAAAGTCTCTGAAGGTGAGAGACTAAATCTCAATTTCCCTCTCTTTCTGGTATCCACCTTAATTTATGCACTTAGCTGTACAGTGAAATTGAGTCAGTTCCACAGTGCATTTAGAGATGTACCCATATGCACTGGTTCTTTGTCTGAATGTAATATTTTTAGTTTGTTATTTTAAATGAATGAACACTGTTTCATTAAACTTCAGTTACAAACTAAATGCAAAATTGATATATCCCCACAGGTTAGCAGTATTCACTCTGCCTTTAAGATGATATTGAACATGAGAGGAATTTAGTCTTGCTGAGAAAGAAATGAAAATATTCCATATATGAACTGAAGGCTGACACATACTTTAGTACTGCATGGTGAAGTAGGGTCGAACAGGATCTGTATAGTAAAATAATAAGTTTGAAGCTAGAAATAACATCAAGAGTAATACGGTCTTTGAATAATCAATGTGTCCTACAGGTTAGGTCCACACTGTGTTCTCTTCTTTCTTCCAGTATCATTTTAGTTGTATTTAGATATTATTCTTTATGTCATCCAAAGCTAACACAAAATGATATTTCATTAGTAGCAAACAGTGAGAAATTGAGTCCCTACTGTAATGCCTGTTAAGGGAAAATGAAAAGGGAAATAGGAAAGGTCTACTACTCCAAATTGAAGATATAAAAATAAAGACTTGAGTACCTCATTATGCTACCTCCTTATCTTTCCCCCACTCCACTCCCTTGAGCTTTTTAGTCCATTTGGACTTTTTTTGTGTGTGTGTGAATAAAAACAAAGTCTAGGGTGAACAAAAAAGGACAATTTCAGAGCACTTTTTGACCTAAGTACTTGACCAAGTCTTTTGTAGCACAAGTAAGTCCTCATTACTGAAGCACTGCTCAGACAAAAATGCATTTTATTCAGAAGGCTCATCATCAGACATTTAACAATTGAGTGAGCCTCCTTTTCTTAGAACGTATACACTAAAGGCAAAAGCAACCTCAAAAGAAAAAAGTATTATAAACCAAACATACTGATACAATCTCAACAGAATTGACAAGAATTATCTGCTGCTTTACAGTTGACTTTCTTTTGCTTTTCTTTTTAAAAAGTAACTCCTTCTTCAAGAAAACAAAATTAAACAAACAAAAAAAAAGTGCATTTTGCAAAGAAAATTAAGAACATAGTTGGTAAAAATACTTTAGCCTGCCAGTTTTAATAACCTGAAGTCAGATCCAGTTCCACGAGAACAACATGAAGGTCCAGGATTTGTACTGTAACCTGTTTTCCTATATAAAGCTCTAGTATAATCCACTGGCCCTTTACTAGCACCATAAGGAGCAGAAGTGAGAATTAGATTTCTGGGAGAGTATTTATTACATGTGGGAAGGTTTATTAGTCTTTATGGGATACTGATCTTTTTGTTCACTTTTATTTCTGCTTGATATTTGTAATGACTGAAATATTCTGAGACAGATACTGTAGTATATGACACAGAAGAAAAAGCTCATCTCAGGATTACTTACAAGGTAGGGAAAATATGTCACCCTTAAATTTTCCAAGTTGTTCAACAGACAACTAGGGTTTCTGTCTATCTTCGAAAGCTTGGATCTCCTTCCTGTGATCTTTGTTACTGTTACTTTCTTTCTGGCTCCTTTTTTCAGTCATCGGACATCTGTCTATCTGGTCTTAGTGCTGCAGCAACAATACATGGAAGGTATGCTCATCAGTTCTCACAACTCTTTTATACTTTCCCTTGGAATAAAACTTAGACCCCTTACAATATTAATGAAAGGAAGTGAATAGTATACTGTTGTTTATCACTGTAAGACGAAGGTTGGGATTTATATTAATTGCTTGATCCTAGGATGTGGAACATTATGGGAAAGACTGGTGATTTGTGTATCTTTGAATTGCTCTGTTTGTCTCTCTGACCTTTCTGAATTGAAGTTTTATGGACCTCAGTTGTTTGCCCTGTAAATTCTTATAGACATTTATTAGCTTTATGTATTTTCCTATCTGTTTGAGGATAATTATAATTGTGTGACCCAGTCACACCAAATGCTATTGTGAAACCAAATAATTTAATAATCTTGGTGTTGAACAGTTTTTGAATGATAGGAATAAGCATTCGAAAGCTTAAGTCTTAAATATTTTGCTTTCACTTCATCTTAATGTCTATATCACCATTTTAGTAAGGATTGGCTTGGAAAAAAATCCATTTTTATAAAGAGAATAACTAATTAAAAGTTTAGGTTTTACACTACATTGAAATGAAAAAAAAAAAAAAAAAGACACCCTGAAAAACATGAACGCTTAATCACAAAAGTTAAAATGGTCAGATGGAATATACAAGACACTGACCTGTGTCTCTGCTTTGCATGATTTGGACGACAAATTTGAGACCAGATGAAGAGTTATCAGGACTTTAAAGAGCTTTTAGACTTCGCTAACATTAAGCCACCTTTTATTGATTCAGTGTATGCAGCTCCATTAATCCCTGTTTCGTAGCTTCCCTACTTTCTCAAGGTGCTTCTATCCCAGATTCTTATGGCCTGCCTGCTAAAACAGTAAATCTGGCAGATGGCTTCCTAAAGCAAGAGACATATTGAGACAGCACACAGCAACCACAGCACCTCTTCCTAGCTGTAGGTGCATACTCTTGCATTGGCCTTGTTCCTGTTATGTGATATAAGTCAAAGCAGGGAGTATGACCATGTGAACAGCAGCTGTGCCTGATTCAGTGACACTCCTACTAAGTCTAGGTGATAACCTACAGAAAATGTATCCAGCTGATGTGAAATTAGCCTATTCTCTTAATCAGAAAGATTTACAGTGACTTTGGAGTTCATTTATACATGTGTATGTTGATTTCAAGTACTAGTTCTCTCTCCAATTCAAGTACTAGTTCTGTTTGGGACACGTACAACAATCTAAAAGAGAAATGACAGTTTATGCTTAAATCCTGTAAATGTTTGCATATACCTGAAAATGACAGCTGTTCTACCAAAGTACTAAGGTCTGAGGCTGGATTCTTTGATGGCAGATCATTACATTTGCTAGAAACCTGGAAAACAAGCTCTAGAATTATTTTTGACAAATATATTTTGGAAAGAGGCTTTTACGCTATATATAACAAATTTAAAATTCTTTTTTTTTTTTTCCTTAATCTGTGATTTTTTTGATTTGGGGCCAAGAAGAAATAATTTATGTACAAATGAAACACAAAACCAAAAAAGTATAATTTCACTAGAGGGCAGAGAATGACTGGGGTTTGTCACTGACAGGTTCACTTCTGAGTTTATTTGACATAAAGGTTCCAAAATAGCTGTACTCTGAGCTGTCCAACTTCTGAATCACCATACACCAAGCAAATCAATAACACTGTATGGTAGTCACTGTTCAAAGAAAGAACATTGTGATAGAAAATCTTTCACCTGTACAGTCATGCACTGTAGATGTTCAACAGTGAGTAATAATGCTTTCCAAGGAAGTCACCATGAAAAAAGAAATCATTTTCTCCTCTTTCTCCTTAATTCTACAGGGAGGGAGACAAAAAAAAAAAAAAAAAAAAAAAAGGGGGGGGGGGATAAACTAAGTAGATAAATCAAATTTTGTCCTTCAAAAGTTACTTTAAAATATTCTTGTTTGCATTTTTTTATGCTTTGTATTTTTTTTTTTCATTTAAAGATAAATAATTTTGGTAGAATTCAGCACCTACTGAACACTGTTGGTAAAAATGACATTTTTATTATTTCTGAAAATATTTATCCAATTAAAATTATTCAACAATTTTGTATTAATTAACATATATTTACAAACTTTTGAATCACTCACAAAAATTGTTTAGACATATTTATTTAATTGCATAATAAAACGGAGATTCTATATACAAATACAATATAATAATATTATATGACTGCATCCTGAAATTAGCTTTTAAATCACGGAGTCTTGCATAATTTTCGTGAAGCCCCTTCTTTCATGGCTTTAATTTCTGAGCCTTTAAAATATATAAACAGAAACAAAGGACAATGTTTCAGTCCATGGTTACATAACTCAGTTTTGAACTTAAAGGGTAAATAAGAACTTATGGAAAACAGCAGTCATCTGTAAGGTCTCTTATTTCTTGTGCAATCAGCATACTCAAACACAGTATGGTGTTCCTTCACTGAATATCTTTTTTTTTTTTTCTCCATGACATTTTGTTGAAGTAAAGCACAATCAACTGCTTGAGAAATTCACATGGTACTCATATTGGTCCTGAACTTTAATAACTATTTGAAAAGGCCCTATTTTTTTTTGTGAATGTAACTGGTACAAATAGTCCCCACAGCTATTGAATTGGAAGAAAAGCTTACTCTTTATTAACTCTGCATTTTTTAGTGTCAACATTGTTGGTTTTTTTTTGTTTGTTTGTTTTCTGCACCATCTTTTATGTTTAAACTGAAACTTCAAAAGTAAAGAAATAAAAAGGATTCTTGCAGTTCCTATAAGAGTTGCTGACTAGAACCTGAAAGCTGTTGCCTGTAACTATTCTTGAGGAAACAGGGAAACCCTACCTATTTACATTATTCCCCACATAAACATTAAAATAGATGTGGGGATTGGCAGGAGCTGAGCCAATAAGCAATGCTGCTTGTGTCTCTATGAGACCATATTTTCAAAAGGGAAAAAAAAATGCTGCAAAACAGCAGCTGGGAGAGAGGAGTGAGAAAATGGAGAGAGAAACAACCCCACAGACACCAATCTCAGTGAAGAAGGAGGGGGAGGAGGTGCTCCAGGCACTGGAACAGAAGTTCCCCTGTAGCCCATGTTGTACCAAAGTGGAGCAAATCTCCACACTGTAGCCTGTGGAGAAGCCTACAGTGGATCACATGGATCTTTCCTCAAGGAGGCTGCAGCCCATGAAAAACCCCCACATGGGCAGACTCTGGGCCAGAGCTGCAGCCTGTAGGGAGGAGCCCACAGTTGACCAGGTGATCTGACAGGAGCTACCGCCGACAGTGCAGACCCATGTTGGAGCATTTCTTGAAGAACTGCAGACTTTAGGAAATCCTCACAGGATCAGTTCTTGAAGGATTGCATTGCATGGGAGGGACCTCATGCTGGAGCAAGGGAATAGTGTGATGACGAAGGAATGGCAGATGATGAAGCATTATGGACTGACTACAGTCCCCATTTCCCCTTCTCCTGTGCCACTTAGGGTGAGGACGTAGAAGAAGGTGGATGGGGAGAAAAGGTGTTTTTAGTTTGCTTTTAGTTTGTTACTGTTCTAGTCTGCTAGTGTTAAGCAATAAATTCTATTAATCTCCCTATGCTGAGTCTGTTTTGCCTGTGATGGTAATTGGTGAGCAGATTGCTCTCAGGGAGATTCCCTGTCCTTATCTCAGCCCTGGAGCCCTTTTCCATTGTATTTTCTCCCCTTCTTCCTCTGAGGGAGTGAGAGAGTGGCTATGGTGGAGTTCAGCTGCCCAGCAGGGTAAAACCATTACAAGTCTGCAGCTTTCTTCAGGCTATATCCACCTGCTCCACTGTGGACTCCTCCACAAGATGCAGTGTGGATGTCTGCTCTGCTGTGAAACACCATGGGCTGCAGGGGAACTCCTTCTCTGGTGTCTGGAGTACCTCCTCCCCGTCCTTCTTCATTGACCTTGGTAAATGTGGGGTTGTTTCTCACTCCACTCTCACTCCTCTCTCCCAGCTGCTGTGGAACAATATTTTTGCTTTCTTAAATATGCTATCAGAAAAGCACAACCAGTGTTGCTCATTGACTCAGCTTTGGCTGGCAGCAGGTCCATTTTAGAGCCATCTAGAACTAACTCTTACCTGCTATGGGCAAACTCCTGATCTTTTCTCACAGAGACTACCCCTGCAGCCTCTCCTCTACCAAAACTTTTCCACATAAACACAATACATGTGCAAGTACCTGGGATGCAGACACACACAAGAGAGCTGACAAGAGCTGACCAAAGGGATACTCTATACCACAGAAAGCTGTGTTCAGGAGCATAAACTAACAGAGCATAGTGAGTCTGTCTGAATTAGCCTTTACTCAGAGACTGTCTGGGCATTGGTCTGTTCATGGGAGGAGGTAAGTGACTGCCTTTGCATTGCTTGTTGTTTTTTTTGGTTGGTTGGTTGGTTTGATTTTTTTGTTGTTTTGTTTTTAACTCTTCCCTCATTAAACTGACTTTATCTCAACCTATGAGCTTTTTCCACCTTTGTTCTTCCAGTTCTCTCCCCTGTCTTGCTGAGGGTGGTGACTGAGCAAGAATCTGTTGGTGCCTAATTGCTGGCTAGGACAGCACAGTCTTTCTAGATATTCATAACACAAATACTGACTGAAAGAAATTTGAATATCTCTCTATATGTATATACACACTTTATTATCCACTGTTAATTGTTGTCTTGAAGAAAGCTATTCAGAAATGCATCGAGTTTTATGAACTGCAAATAAACAAAGTACTAAGTCTCCATATACTGTTAATTTTAGTGTCCTAGTTTCAGCACTGCACAAAAGTCTACTTCAAAATATTCAGGTTCAGATCTTGTATCTCTCACTCTATTCAGCTGCAATTTAACCAGTTTAGAAATAAAAGCAATAAGAAAATAGTCATCTATTTAAATATCATCTCTTTAAAAGTTATGATAGAAAAAAATGTAACTAGCTTCTCAAAGTTAATCTGATTAACTCACTTCTTCAAGGCAGATTATTTTTTATTTTATTTTAATAATTACATTAGATCGATGTCAAAGAAAATGTCCTGCATAATTTTGTAGTAAAATGTGATAGCACATGATACCCAGTAATGTTATGATTACTAAAAACTTATCATGGGCTCTAGAGTGTAAACCCAACCAGTAACATTTTTTTTCTGAATTGTGTGTTTATGTCCAAGTGCATTTGTGCAAAAGTACAGCTGAATCATATCTGACAATATATATACACTTGTGACAGGGCCCTAAATTTGCCTCAGGTTTGAATTGGATCTCCCTAGATTTGATTCTCCAATGATCAACCCAACAAAGACTGAAAGTTTTTAAATATAAAAAGTCATGGTAGTTTTGAATAAAAATGATCAAGCCATTACCTCTTTGGGAAGAGAAAACTCCATGTGACTGAGAAACATAAAATAGACATAAAAATATTTCTAACGGAATTCAACTATTAAATGTGTTAATTCACTGTTATAGCAGTAAATTTAATATTTCAATTACAATTGAACAATTTAACATGATTTTTAATGCAATTTAACATTAAAATCACTTTGGTTTGTTCTCATTTTATTTTTGGTGTGTCATATGCTTAACTAGTATTACACCTATAATGGTGAACATTTTTGCTGGTTTATAATAAATTAAAGTGACCATCTTCTCTATGAATAAGTTCAATCACATTGTAACTGAAAGGTCTCAAGCAACTCTTGCTTTCAGGTGGAATGAGTTGAGGTGTATTGAAGATGAGCACTGTAGCCTGGCTTCAATAATTTTCCTTGTTTTTAAGCTGTTACTCAGTAAAGCCAGACTTTCTGTGGTATTCTTGATTCTTATCAGAGATCTCTGAAATGTAGTCTCAGAAAGTACAATTAAAAAAAAAAAAAAAGAAAAAGAATGCAGTCAAGTATCTAAGATCTGATTTCTCCAGTGGCTAAGGCCACTTTTACCAGCTTTTCTTTTATTAAAAATCTGAGTCAAAAAGAAGGACTTTCACAGAAGAGTGAGAACATTGTGCAGTTTCAGCAGAGATTAAATAAATTTCTTTATGTTTTTCTTTTCTCCAGCCAAAACCCCTCCTGTGAACAGAGGTAAACGGTTAGAAATTTATGTTTCTAGGTTGAGGAACAATCGGGGCATAAACATCTACTTATAAAACATGTTAAGACAAGGCTAATTCAGCAATTAAGACTGAAAGTTCAACAGAAGTTATCCAGTCATCACTGATTTTCAATCCATTGGATAGACAGAAAGACCTAAGAAAACTCAGTATTTGTGCAAGTAAAACTCTGTCTCAATTTTAGCAAAAGCAACTCTGAACTCAGATAATGAGCTAAATATTTTATTTTTTTTTATTATTGTTATTTTTTTAACAAATAGGGCACAGAAATAATGGGATTAGCATTAATGCCTTTATAGCTAGCATACAGAGCAATTTTATACTTCATTTCACTTATTGCTATACCTCCTGCTACTTTCTTTACTTACTCGTCTTTAAATGTTCCATAGCTGAGGCACAAAAAAGACCAGGTATGTATATCGGAAAAGATCATCTTCCCTTTCCCACGGAGTACCCTCAGATATTTTCTATACTGACACCAGTTCACTGAGAATAACTGAGAGTCAAATGTCCTGGTTTTGACTGTATTTTTATTTGTTTCCTGCCGTATGGGTAAAGTCCATTAACTGCATTTGGCAACGAAGTCATGAGATCTTTGGAAATCTTGCAATGCACTCCTCAGTAATGGAGGGGCCTACAAATATACCAAATAAAATATGTTATATTCAATTAATGGATGAAACAGTACCTAAAATAGCAATGTAAGCCTCTCAAGAGACAACCAGAGCTTTGCTCTTTGATTCAACAGAACTTTTTATCCAGAAGGGTAGTGCTTGCTTGTGCAGGTGATGCTGGTAAGAATTATAGGGAGAGAAAAAAAATGCCAATAACCTTGGCAAATATGAATACCATTCTTTTAGCTTTCTTTAATAAAGATGACCGTTTTACATAGAGAGAAACTTGAACACATTGAAAAAAAAATCTGCAGACATGCACAATTTCTTTTACAGAAGAAAGAGCTATATGTCATATAGTTTTTATACATGATATGCTACTTAATTAACAATTTGGAAAGTGTTCTGAAAGTGCAGTAATGAGACTGATTATGAGAAATTTCTGTTTCTATGAAAAGAAAATGTCCTGAATACTTCCTTGAACAATAATTCTTCTTTGAGAATAATTACACTGTCTCCCTTGGAAACAAAGTTTATCTTCATCTAATTAAAGAAATTCTGGGAAATTTTGCTTTTACTTTGTTGTGGAGAATATTAGGACATTTTTTAGAAGAGTGTCTCCTACTATGCCTAAAATATCTCAAAACCTTATGATCTGATAATATATGTTAAAATAAAAGGGGTGGTGTTTATCTCATTTAGATCTGTTTACCCCAAAGTTATAAGGCTCTGTCCTTATCTTTGTCTTATGAACATTAGAAAAGGGTAAATACCCCCACAGTATCCCCAGATAGCTCTTGTACAATAACCTTGATAATATTTTTATTCTCAGTGAGGGAAGCTACAGAAATTTACATCATGCCTCTAACTTTTAGTTAGTTACAGTCATATGAGATGAAAGCCAGCTCAGTTCTACATGCTAATGATTGCATAGGATTTCTGCATTTAATTTCTTTAGAAAGCAAGTAATTAGAGCCTTAAAGATTTGAAAAACCTTGGGATTTCAATAGTTAAACTGAAGAATACGATCTGGCTGGTGAGGAATTTTTATACTCCATGACATTTGTATATTTCTGAATATTGAAGTTAGCTGGGATAATGAGTGCTTTATCTTGAGTTTATTGTTTTGTTGCTGTTGTTTTAATTCCCGGGTTGAATGGGGTTTTGAGCAACCTGGGCTAATGGAAAGTGTCCCTGTCCCTGTATGTGGGTTGGAACTACATGATATTTAAGAACCCTTCCAAGCTAAACCATTCTATGATTCTATGATTCGAAAAATTATGCGTTTTCCATTAAGATACTGGAGCCATGTTGAATCCACATGACAATGGGCTAGGAACAGAACTAGAACTAGGAACAGAATAAATGCATTACCATGTGTACACAATAAGGATATCTACTTTTGTGGCACACAAACTGGTACATTACTTGCCAGTATAAGCTAGCTAATATTACTCTTAAACACAAAGAATTAAAATGACTGAGATTTTAAAAATTAATTTATTCTTATTTAAACCTCTGACAGCATAAATGAAATACACAGCATTTAAAGTCCTTATTTGGAGAACATTAAATAAAAGTTTTATTTATAAATTTATTTTCATTTACAAAATCAGAGAAAGAAGTGACCAACAACTGTTTGTTTAACTGGACTGCCTAATGTTATGCTTAAAACACATAGTTCTGTAGTTTTTTATTATATTTCACAATTCCCCTGACATACTTTGAAAAAGTCCCTTTTATTTTACAGATATTCAACTTTACAAAATTATTTGAGAGAGTGATATTACAGATTGGTTATACAGATCTTTGCATCTTTCACTAACTTGATTTACAGCAGCTAAGAAAATGACCAATTAGAAACCTTTTCACTTTGTGGTTAATATTACTTTTTATTTTATCAGACAACATAAAAATACAAGTTATTCTCTTCTTTTCCATACAGAGAGTCACTACTGGACTGTAATCATACCAGTTAAAAAGCAAGATATACTTTTTAAAAATAACTTTATAGCAAATTGTATCTCAGTTATTAGAGTGTATTTTCTGAAGAAAATAAAAATAAAAATATAAAAATAAAACCACCACCACCAGAAAAAAAAAAAACTTGCATAGATCTTATTTAATCATTCTACTAAAAGTCTTTAATTAAGTTTTAATGAGGGTTCCATGTCCTTTCCAAATGTATTGTCTTTCTTGCAAAATCAAAGCTGGCCTCTTCTGCAGAGTAGAAATAACTTCCTTATGCCTCATTGGCATAGCAGCTGTTAACTAACAATTTAAGTCAATGAGATTAAGATACCCAAACTTCAGCGGTATGCAGAAATCAGTCTGAGAGCCATAAGAATCAAAGTACAGGTCTAGGAAGGAGGCCTCCAGAAAATGTTCACACAGATGAGAAATGCACATCCAAATTCTTGTTCAGGACAAAAGGTAATAATAACATGTGTATCCTGAGGTTTATGCCTGGAGTGTGTAGTTAATGGTGGGGGGTTATTCTGCCTTGGTCTTTGATTTTTCTGTTCTCTGCTTTTTCTCTGATGCAGTTTTTTCCTGGATCATATAGGTGCACTCCTGCACTGATCAGCGTTTGATCACTGTTATTTTGTTTTCATGTTCTGGAGCTGTTGGTGTTCTCTTGTATCCAAACTCTTCCATGCCACATTTAACTCTGGTGTCATAAACAGTTCCCCCTAGGCAGAACGATTACCTGCTACACCTATAAATTTGAAACAAATTTAGGCAATAGCTACCTGATTCTTAGACAATTACTATCACAGAGAAAGCAAGCTAGCATCAGCTCAAGCCAAGGCAAGTGCAAACAAGCCCTGGGAGGCAGCACTACCAGGTCAATGAAAAGCCTGAGGCTTTTTACAAGTAATGACAAAATATCGTATTTCCTGGATGACAGAATAGCTACCATTCAGTAATTCTGTTCTGCTGTGTGCTGATCTGTGCATAAAATTAGATTCCAGGGCAACCAGAAAATTTGGCCTCATTATCCTCATAAAATTCTAATTCAAATATTTGTATTAGATTCAGTTTTCTTTTTATACCATTTTGATACCAAAACCATTTCATTTTTATATCATATAATCTATATTCTTCAGCAAAATTTGATTATCATATTTGACATCAGATTGAAAGGTTTCAACATCTATCTTTAAGTTTTTCAAAACTTGTTTTTTGTTTTTTGTTTTGTTTTGTTTTGTTTTATAATATAATTTAATGATTTATCCACTTAATTTCTAGAGCAATAGGGTCCAAATACGTAGGCTGAGCCTAGTTATAAATAATTCTTATAGGGTCTAGATCTAAATACTTCTGGCCATACCATTACAAACCAACCTTTCACACATGGAAAACCACACATTTCACTGGTCTTTAAGGTTCACTTTACTTTTGCTTCTCAATCTTATCTTCTGTACAAAAAATTTAGTATTTCTGCCCTCACTTTCAGATGAACCAAGCTTTCCATGATCAGATATCTCAGATGACAGGGATATCAAAAATATCTGTTAAAAATAATGACTAATATTTAGAGAATCTGTATAGACATATATTCCATTACCTACAGATCTGATGTTGCTTTCCTTAAGAATTTGCAATTAAACAACTGTCTTCTGAGCTGCTTTTTTAAAGACAGCTTCAGTGATTTAACATCTACAAAGGGATTTCATTGCCAGTAACATATATAAAATAAATAATCTTCTAAAGTAAATTATTTAATAGAAAATACTCTCTTAGATTTCATCAGAATTAGAATAACTGTACTCTCAAGACAGTTAAAAGAAAAGAAAAAGAAAAAAAAAACAGATTAAATCAAGAAGTTGTGAAAAGTTGTTTCAGAAATGCCATTACATAATCCATTACATAATCACAGAATTATAGGGGTTGGAAGGGACCTCCAGAGATCATCGGGTCCAACCCCCCTGACAAAGCAGGTTCCCTAGAGCAAATTGTACAAGTAGGCCTCCAGATGGGCCTTGAATATCTCCAGAGATGGAGACTCAAAAACCTCCCTGGGCAGCCTGTTCCAGTGCTCCAACACCCTCACCATGAATAAGTTCTTCCGCACATTGGTGCAGAACTTCCTGTGCTCCATTTTGTGGCCATTGCCCCTTGTCCTATCCCCACAAACCACTGAAAAGAGGTTGGCCATATCCCACCGTCTCCCACACCTAAGTTATTTATAAACATTGATAAGATCCCCCCTCAGTCTTCTTTTCTCCAGGCTGAACAGACCCAGGTCTCTCAGCCTTTCCTCATAAGGGAGATGACCCATATCATCTTCGTGGCCCTCTGCTGGACTCTTTCCAGGAGGTCCCTGTCTATTTTGTACCAGGGAGCCCGGAACTGGACACAGTACTCCAGGTGAGGCCTGACCAGGGCAGAGTAGAGGGGAAGGATCACCTCCCTTGACCTGCTGGCCATGCTCCTTTTTATGCATGCCAGGATCCCATTGGCCTTCTTGGCCACCAGGGCACACTGCTGGCTCATGGCCAGCCTGTCATCCACCAGGACCCCCAGGTCCTTCTCCACAGAGCTCCAGCAGGTCATCCCTCAGCCTGTACTGATACATGTGTTTTTTCCTTCCCAGGTACAGGACTCTACTCTTGCTCTTGTCAAACCTCATTTGATTTCTTCCTGCCCATCTCTCCAGCCTATCCGGGTCTCGCTGAATGGCAGCACAGCCTTCTGGTGTGTCAGTCACTCCTCCTAGCTTTGTATCATTGGCGTACTTGCCAATGGTGGACACTTGGTGGAACACTATTCCCTCATCAAGGCCATCGATGAAGATGTTGAACAAGACCAGACCCAGCACCGACCCCTGGGGAACACCACTAGTCACAGGTATCCAGCCAGACTCTGCGCCGCTGATCACTACCCTCTGAGCTCGGTCAGTCAGCCAGTTCTCAACCCACCTTACTGTCCACTCCTCTATCCCACACTTTCTCAGCTTTGTTAACAGGATGTCGTGGGAGACAGTATCAAAAGCCTTGCTAAAGTCAAGGTAGATGACATCCACTGCTCTCCCCCCATCTACCCAGCTGGTGATGCCATCATAGAAGGCAATGAGGTTGGTCGAGTACAATTTCCTCTTGGTGAATCCATGCTTACTATTCCTCATAACCTTTTCCTCTTCCAGTTCCTTGGAGATGGCATCCAGAACAAGCTGTTCCAACACCTTTCCAGGGACAGAGGTGAGACTGACTGGCCTGTAGTTTCCCGGATCCTCCTTCTCGCCCTTTTCGAAGATCGGAGTGACATTGGCTATTCTCCAGTCTTCAGGCACCTCTCCTGTTCTCAAAGACTTTTCAACGATGATAGAGAGCGGTTTGGCAATCACCTCTGCCAGCTCCCTCAGCACACGTGAATTCACCCCATCAGGGCCTATGGATTTGGGTGCGTTGATCCCACTCAGGCACTCCTGAATCACACCCTCCTCAACCAGAGGGGAGCTCTCCATTTCCCAGACTCTTTCTCCTCCCTCCAGGGTCCAAGAGTCTGGGGGGGGAGTCTTTGAAGCAAAGACCGAAGCAAAGAAGGCATTCAGTATCTCCGCCTTCTCAGCGTCCCCTGTTACCAGGACACCTCCCTTGTTCAGCAAGGGACCTACATTATCTCTAGTCTTCCTTTTACTGTTTACATGCTTAAAACAAACAAACAAACAAACAAACAAACACCTTCTTATTATCCTTTATCTCCTTTGCCAGTTTCATCTCCACGTGGGCTTTAGCCTTCCTCGTCGCATCCCTGCAGGCCCTGAAAACGCTTCTATACTCCTCCAAGGGGACAGGCCCTTGAATGGAGAGATGCCATCCAAGGGGACCTGGACAGGCTGGAGAAGTAGGCTCATGTGAACAGCATGAGGTTCAACAAGTCTGAGTTCAACAAGGTGCTGCACCTGGGTCAGGGCAATCCCAGATATGAGGACAGACTGGGGGAAGATCGAATTGAGAGCAGCCCTTCAGAGAAGGACTTGGAGGTTCTAGTGGATGAAAGGCTTGACGTGAGCAAGCAGTACACTCTTGCAGCCCAGCAGGCCAACTGCATCGTGGGCTGCATCAAAAGAGGTGTGACTAGCAGGTCGAGGGAGGTGACTGTCCCCCTCTACTCTGCCCTCGTGAGGCCCCACTTGGAGTCCAGGTCTGGGGCCCCCAGCACAAGAAGGATGTGAACCTGTTCGAGTGGGTCCAGAGGAGGGCTACAAAGATAATCAGAGGGATGGAGCACCTCTCCTGTGAAGAAAGGCTGAGAAAGCTGGGGCTGTTCAACCTGGAGAAGAGAAGTCTCTGGGGAGACCTCATTGATGCCTTTCAATACTTAAAGGGGTCTTAAAGATGGAGAAGGACTCATTACTGGGGTAGATAATGGTAGGACAAGGGGGAACGGTCTTAAACTAAAAGAGGATAGATATAGACTAGACATTAGGCAGAAATTCTTCACTGTAAGGGTAATGAGGCACTGGAACAGATTGCCTAGAGAAGTCCTGGATGCCCCATCCAAGCCTTGGCCAACCTGATCTATTTATTGGCAACTCTGCCTATAGCAGGGGGGTTGGAGTTAGATGATCTTTAAGGTCCCTTCCTACCCAAACCATTATATGATTCTATGATTATTTTTATGTTTGAGCTTTTTAGCTCTGTTAACTCCAATATTCAACTGAATTTAGAAATAGCTGTGGAAGCAATTGTCGTGTTAAAAGTTATATGTCTTCTAGAAATAAAGTTACTCAGTGTCCTTTGTAAACTAAGCGTTATTTAAAAATAATTACAAAGCAGTCATCATTCTAGCTGAGAAAAATGTGTGCATATGTATCATCTTGTTCCATGGAAATGAACTAAATATATAAACTTCATTTTCTGTGAAATGAGTAGACAGATGGTTTGAATTCAGATGTGAGGGCTGATAATATGTCTGCATTCTGATGTCATATTCCTTTTAGAACCAGAGGTGGAATGCATTATGTAGAATAGCCTCAGTTTTGCAAAACAATTTTTACAAAAATGTTTTTACAAGGCATATATTTAAGAGCACTAGCAGTTTGAAATCCACTTTCCAACTGAGAGAATTATCATGTTCAGCATTGAAGCAATGACTTTACTTAAAGAATTATTGATGTATATTAAGTATTTATGTCTCTAAATTAGAAACTGGATGAACTGGTGTAAAAATTCCTAAAGACTTCATCATGCATTTTTCACTATTTAAAAATATATTTAATTATTATGAAAGATCTCAAAATGCAGTTGTCATATTTGTGGTATACTTATGTTTTTAGAAATGTCACATAATTTGAATATCAAAGAAATTTGAAATATTTATTTGTCAATATAATGATGAAATATGAAAAATTTCTTAAACCACTTCAGTGCCCACTTCAGAGTATGCTCAGCTCCTGTACTTGATGTAAACCTTGCTCAGGCTTATGAGCTACAATAGGACTCAATGTAATCGTTCCTTGAACTGCACAGCTCATTAACAACAGAGCCCCAGGCAGACCTCATTACAGGAAACAACCTGATAAGGAATCTGAGCTTGACTATAAGTCAATTGCTTTGTCCAATAAATGTGAAAAGAAAAGCCATCATGGCATAATTCCCCTGTTGTCTATGGTGAGTCTGACACTGTCTTGCTCTCCTGTTGAGGGCTGGGGGGGGGTGGGGTGGGGGGGTGGGGGGTGGAGCAGGCATTTCACAACCTGGTTCTTTAAAAAAAAAAAAAAAAAGGAAAACTACCTGAATCCTGGAAAATTACTGACCAAATGCCAAATGACAATGGACTTTCAATCCTATAAGCAATGATTCCAAACCAACTTGTCTGGAGAACAAGTCTTACGAGGAGCGGCTGAGGGAGCTGGGGTTGTTTAGCCTCGAGAAGAGGAGGCTCAGGGGAGACCTCATTGCTCTCTATATGTACCTTAAAGGAGGCTGTAGAGAGGTGGGGGTTAGTCTATTCTCCCACGTGCCTGGTGACAGGACGAGGGGGAATGGGCTAAAGTTGCGCCAGGGGAGGTTTAGGTTGGATGTTAGGAAGAACTTCTTTACTGAAAGGGTTGTTAGGCATTGGAATGGACTGCCCAGGGAGGTGGTTGAGTCACCATCCCTGGAAGTCTTTAAAAGACGTTTAGATGTAGCCCTTAGTGATATGGTTTAGTGTAGGACTTGTTAGTGTTAGGTCAGAGGTTGGACTAGATGATCTTGGAGGTCTCTTCCAACCTAGACGATTCTGTGATTCTGTGATTCTGTGAACTCTGATTTCTCCAAGGACTGCAGTTGGCTGCATCCTTGATCTCCCTCTGAGATTGGACCTCTCTCAGGGTAGCCTTGACAAACCCTGACAAAATAAGTCACTGTTTCTATTGTAGAAAATCCCTTTAGATCACTGTGGTAATTGACTAATACTTAGATTTTTCTCACACCGATTACGTGCTTTTAAAAGCATTTAATCCCATTTTATTATTTTCTATAAAGTTATATAATAAATCCTTAATTACTGCTATATTAGATCTGTGTAAAATCCAATTCTACAACAGTTAACCCAGTCCTGAGACTTCTGTGAAAGATGATACCTCTATTCTTTCCCTCTCCTTTCAGAACAATTTTGTGTCTCATATCACCTCCACCTTGCCTTGTACCATTGTGTTGTGCTGGAAAAATAATCCTTGGTATGTGCATAGCAAGTGATATCTCCATGGATTTCATAAAATATTTTCATTGCAATATTGGCCCTTACATGTGAAAGACTTCCAAATCTTAGTTTCTTTCTAAAATGTAGCTCTGACATCAGCGTAAATGCTGGTTTAGTAAATGAATAAAATGAACAAATGTCAGAAAGCATGTTCAGAAGAGATGAACATAAATGAGGTAAGTGCTGTAAACACTATAATCACTGTGCAAGATTTATAAAAGGAATAAAGATCAGTGCAATAATTTTCAGAACACAGGGGTAAGTAAAGTTGTTTCAAGGATTTATTTATTTATTATTATTAGATGATGTGTATAGGGGCCCTTACTGTTTTTTTGTTTGTTTGTTTTTACTTTTGTCAAAAAATTTATCTCAGAGTGTCAAATATATTTTCCTGTTATGGTAAGTCTTCAAACCATTCCTCATTATCTTCATCCCAATATTATTTTCCTAGTTTATATGTTGGTTAAATAACATTTTTATTTGACTGTTTTCAAGGAAGAGTGTTATCATTTGCATTTAGAACAAAAACTAAGATTCTTTTATATAAATAATTATTGTCAATTACACTGAAACAAATTTTTGAAAGCCAGTTCTCTAATGCACATATTATTTTACATTAATTTACATTATTTTACAATTCTCAGTAACTTTTACTGTATGGTTTGATATATTACCTCTAGAAAAAAAAAAAAGTTAATGTTTATGAAGCATTTAATTAAACATTTTTGTTGCTGTGAATTGAATTTCTGTATTTCAGTTTTAAGAGTGAGATGCTGTCCATTTGTAAAGCTGTGTTTAGACACCAGAGAAAGTCTCACAACTGCATGCTCTGGTATACAAGAGAAAAAGTAACTTTTATTTTTTTATTTTTTATTTTTATTTTTTAATAAATGCTGCAAAAACATCATTGCATGCAAGGAATCCAGGTGATTTCTGGAGTGTCAAAGACAGTTTCTTGACATACATGATCAATAAGCCAACAGGAGCACATGTGCTGCTAGATGTACTGATCCCAAAACTGAGTTATATAGGTTAATGGCAGGCTTGGATATGGTGGGTGCTGGCGAACTCGAGATGGTGGAGTTTAAGATCGTGAGAGAGGTGAGCAATAGTAGAACAACAGAATAGCAACAATGGTCTTCAAGATATCAGATTTTTGGTTGTTAAGGGATCTGATCTCCTGATCCCACAGAAAACTGCCCCGAAGGGTAAAGGGGACCAGGAGAGCTGGCTGAGCTTCAGAAACAACCTCCTCAGAACACAAGTCCCTTCCTTGCAGAAAGTCAAGTAAGCATGGCAGAAGGCCAGCAGGATCTGGACTGTTATTTCCTGACCGAGTCTGAATGAAGAAGTAAAGTACATAGAAGGTGGAAACAGGGTTGGTAGGAATAAAGAGACATTGGATGAGTGTGAGGGTGTGGAGTTAGGAAAATCAAATCTGAAGTTGAAACTGATGAAGGGAAAAAAAAAAAAAAGTGGTTTCTCTAAACACATTGGCAGCAAAGAAAGGTTAAGAAAAATATGAGTCTGCTGCTTATTGGGATAGGGGACCAGATATAAAAGGACATGGAAAAGGATGGAGTACGGTTTTCTTTTTGTCCCAGTTTTGGTGGGGTCCGTGAGACCAGAGGGCATGCATAAGACAGTGTTCAGTTAGGAACCTGATGGAGCCACCAGTCCTGACTGTCCCTGCCCCCCCAGCCTGCCCATGATCCAGGACCTCATTTCAGCTCCCCCAAGCCCACTGCCCTGCCTAGCCTTGGGTCCTGCCATAAAATGATGATTTTCCATTGATGGCTACTGTTCCAAATTTAACCCACGATCATTTTATTAATCTACTGATGTATAGTTCCAGAATTTTAATGAAGTTTTTCATGTTCATTGTTTTAAAACAACTCATGCAAATTTAAACCAGAGGATTTAGGTGGAGAAGTGATTTTTTAAATTTTTTTAAATATATGAATAGAAAAAGGAGGACCAGAGAAAACATTGGTCTGCTACTTGATGGGGATGGTCACCTCACAGACAAGGACATAGGCATATGTTGTGGTTTAACTCGGCTGGCAGCTAAACACCACACAGCCGTTCTCTCACCCTCCCCCCTCCCTCTCTGGGATGGGGGAGAGAAACGGGAAAGTGAAGCCGGTGAGTTGAGATAAAGACACTTTATTAAGACAGGAATATAATAATAACAATAATAATAATAATAGTGATAATGATAATAGTATTAATAATAATAATGTGTAAGAAAACAAGTGATGCACAACGCAGTTGCTCACCACCCGCTGACCGATGCCCAGCCTATCCCCGAGCAGCCGGCCCCCCACCCCGGCCAGCCACCCCTATCTATTGTTTAGCATGACGTCAGATGGTATGGAATACCCCTTTGGCCAGTTTGGGTCAGCTGTCCTGGGTCTGTCCCCTCCCAGCTCCTGCTGCACCCCCAGCCTGCTCGCTGGCAGGACAGAGCGAGAAGCCGAAAAGTCCTTGGCCTGGTGTAAACACTGCTCTGCAACAATTAAAACATCAGCATGTTATCAGCGCTCTTCTCATCCTAATCCAAAACATAGCACCCTACCAGCTACTATGAGGGAAAATTAACTCTGTCCTAACTGGAACCAGGACAGCATAGCAGAGACATTTAATGCCTTCTTTGCCTCTGTCTTCAATGCCGATGATAATCTCCCAACCAACCCTGAATGTGTGCAGGATTTGCTGCTCCACCTGGATCCATACAAGTCCATGGGTCCAAATGGGATTCATCCCAGGGTGCTTAAAGAGCTGGCTGACATCATCACAGGACCTCTCAATTATTTTTCAATGGTCCTGGGAATCTGGAGCAGTCCCACTTGAGTGGAAGCTGGCAAATGCTGTACCAATTTTCAAGAAGGGTAAGAAAGAAGACCCTAGTAACTACAGGCCTGTCAATATCGCATCAGTGCCTGGTAAAATTATAGAGAAGATTTTCCTTGAAGGTACTGAAAACACAGCTGGGGGACAATGCAGTCATTGGTCCCAGGCAACATGGGTTCATGAGGGGTAGGTCCTGTTTGACTAACTTTATTTCCTTTTATGATAAGATCACCCATCTAGTCGATCAAGGGAAACCAGCTGATCTTTATGGATTTCAGTAAAGCTTTTGACAGTTTTCCATAGGATCCTGTTGGACAAAATGTCCAGCATACAGCTGGACAAAAACATCATATGGTGGGTGAATAACTGGTTGACGGGTAGGACTCAAAGGGTTGTGGTAAATGGGGCTGCATCAGGCTGGTGGCTGGTCACCAGTAGGGTCCCCCAGTGCTCCATTTTAGGGCCAGTTCTCTTAAATGTTTTTATAAACAATTTGGATGCAGGACTAGGAGGTGTTTTGAGCAAATTTGCTGATGATACTAAACTTGGAGGAGTTGTTGACTCTGTTGAGGGTAGAAAGGCCTTGCAGAGAGATCTGGACAGATTGGAGAGCTGGGCGATCACCAGCCTCCTGAAGTTTAACAAGAGCAAGTGCTGGGTCCTGCACCTGGGATGGGGCAACCCTGGCTATACGTACAGACTGGGCAACGAGATGCTGTACAGCAGCCCCACAGAGAGGGATCTGGGGGTTGTGGTTGATAGCAAGCTGAATATGAGACAGCAGTGTACCCTGGCAGCCAGGAGGGCCAACTGTATTCTGGGGTGCATCAAGCATGGCATTGCTAGTCGGTCAAGGGAAGTGATTGTCCCACTCTACTCTGCGCTGCTGCGGCCTCACCTCAAGTACCATGTGCAGTTCTGGGCACCAGAGTACAAAAAGGATGTGAAACTGTTGGTGAGTGTCAAGAGAAGGGCTACTAAGATGATGAACGGCCTAGAGGGGAAGATATATGAGGAGCGGCTGAGGTCACTTGGCCTGTTCAGCCTGGAAAAGAGGAGGCTGAGGGGAGACCTCATCACACTTTACAGCTTCCTCACAAGGGGGAGTGGAGGGGCAGGTGTTGATCTCTCCTCTCTGGCGACTGGTGATAGGACCTGAGGGAATGGAGTCAAGCTGTGACAGGGGAGGTTTAGGCTGGATATCAGGAAGAGGTTCTTCACCGAGAGGGTTGTCACACACTGGAACAGGCTCCCCAGGGACGTAGTCATGGCACCAAGCCTGTCAGAGTTTAAGAAGCGTTTGGACTGTGCTCTTCGTCATATGGTCTGAATTTTTGGGTAGACCTGTGTGGTGTCAAGAGTTGGGCTCAATGATCCTTATGGGTCCCTTCCAACTCAGGATATTCTGTGATTCTATGATTCTAAGTGGAGAATTTTTGCATGCCCTTCTGTTGTACCCAGAAGAAACAGGAAATTTCTTTCTTTGTTCTAAGGGATCTGTTTTTCATTCTGGTTGTTGTCATTGTTTTTGTTCTACTCAGAATAAATACCCCCCCCCCCCAAAAAAAAAAATAAATTAAATGCACATGAAATCAATCTGAGAAGTTTTTTTCTGCTGCAAACTGCGGAACAGCATGGTCTATTGTTTAGAGTTAGTATAAAGAGAGAGCATATTCTTCATTATCGAGTAGCTGATTTACTATCCGATGGGCAAAATCACTTAACTTCTTTTGTTGTTGCTGTTGTTGCTGTTGTTTCATCGTAGTTGTTTTTGGTTTTGTTTTGAAATGTGTTTTTTTTTTTTTCCTAAATTCAAATGTAAAATGCTATATTTTTTCCTAATAGGTCTTTATTAACCTGGTCAATGTTTATTCCACAGAAATCTGTTTCCATGACAAATATTATTCTTAAAGTGTTGAATTGTGATTTGATACTTTCAGAATAGAAATGCAGTTTATTTTTATTTAAAATGTGGTGAAGTTCTCAGTAGAAAAATCCTCATACATCTACTTCTGACAACTTTTGTTAACTTTTGATCACATAAGCGTCAGTATAATAGCAATATGTATCATAATAGAACACTTGATTTTTACAAGTGTAGAAATGAGAAGTTTGTTCAGACAGTTTCAAAACAAATTTTGGAGCACTTTAGATCTTACATATTTAAGGAAAGTTAAGAGCTGTAGATAAACAATATGTGGAGATAATGTTCGGTCTAGCATTTCTGAACAAATATATCCACATTTACAACTTCTTTAAATTGACAGATTGGGTTTAACCCCAATGTACACCAACAAAATTCTCAGATTCACCCAAAATGTGAAAATTCGACCATTAACATTTATTCTCAGCTACAGGGGGAAAAGTACTGTAAAAATTGATGCCATTTTAAAGAAGCTAAACAATTGGCATACAAGGCAGCTTCTCATCCATCCGTGTGCTTAATAAAGCTAAATGTTAGAAAGACTAATGTACCATACTGATGTTTTAGGAATTTCATTAATGTATTTGAAAGACAGTCATAACTCACTCATCTCTGCTGAGTTTATGAGCCATGGGTTTTCTCCAGCTCATAAAACCAACTTGCTTAACACAATACAGTGACTGATAGCATCAGAGAATATACTTCATGAAGCAAGGTGACTCATCTTTTTTTTTTTTTTTTTAAGTTTTGTAGGGCAATGCAGAGATGCTAAGAATAGAACTAGATAAGAGTTTGACAAAATATTATTCTAAATTAGTGACAAATATCTTTATTGCTCTTTGTAAATGTTAATTGTTAATTAGGACAGAATGCTAACTTCTGAAATCTTAATGAATTAAGTTCTTTTTTGTTTGTTTGTTTTTAAATGTACTTGTAATATGAAATGTATATGTGATACGAAAAATCTTACCTGTAAAAAGTAATGTGCCTTTCTCTCAGCAGTATTTATATTAAACCTTTGCTCAGCAGCTTTAAAACAAGAAACATCAATTAATTTTCATTTACATGGGATAGAAACAGAACAGGTCTATAAATTCATACACATTTTGTCATGATAAGTATCAAAACTTTTTTTAAACATTCTCTTCACCTCTTTCTAATTAGATATATAGTGCAGATATCATCTGAGCTAGTCACCCAAGTCTCCCTTTATCAGTGGAGCAAAATAGGCACCTACAATGTGTGGTTTTTGAAGAAGTACTCAGTTTCTTAGTTACCGGAAGAAACAAACAAACAAACAAACAACAACAACAACAACAAAACAAGTGCTATAATTACATAAAATTAGAAGTGCTTCATCCCATTCTTAGTCACCAAAACAGACTCTACATCCTTAGCTGTCATCTACATGGTATGGCAAAGGATATTTCAGGCCTGGTTCAAAACAGCCTGCTCACTGAACAGAGAGCAACCTAGTCAAGTAAAAGTGACTTTGAGTTTTTGTTGTTCTCAGCTGGATCTTGTATGAATAGCATTTTTAGAATTAGAGAGCAACATTTTTTCTATGTTCCGCTTCAGTCAATTCTCTTATGGATGTAGGTCTAATATGCTGGGGGGGGGGGGGGGAGGGGGGGCGGACGAATGAGGGAATTATCTCTCAGCCACAGAGAGGCACCTATGCACAATCATAATTCATAGACCAGAACAATCTTTTAAAGTCAGTCTTGATTTCTCTTTAGAAAATGGACCATATCACCCATTCCCATTGAAACACAATGCAAAGGATCTAATACTTCCGTGTGTGTATAATTGTCACCCTATCAGTTAGCCTATCATTTGCTCATGAAGTGATACTTTCCCAGGTGAGGTGAGGCTGACTGGGCTGTAGTTCCCCAAATCCTCTTTCTTGCACTTCTTGAAGATAGGAGTGATTTATTTCTTCTAGTTCGCAGGGACCTTTTCTGATTACCATGACTTTTCAAAGATTATCAAGAGTGGTGTTGCAGTGACATCTGCCAGCTCCCTCAGCAGTTGTTGTATTCAGTGAGGCCCCATGAACTCATGCGTGTCTGGTTTGTTTAACTATTCTGTGACCTGATCCTTGTCCACTGAGGGCAAGTCTGCATTGCCATTGGTTTCAGAGCCCTGGGATTGCTGAAGGCCTGTCACAATGGGAAAAAATATAGCCTTAGATAATACTGGTTTTCCACTCACGTAGAAAGACTATAATAATTTAAGGTTTTGTTTTATATGCTCTATATTCCTTATACATTACTTTGATTTTTCTAAGTGACTTTACATTTTCAGAAATGTTTAGCCACCTACCATGAGGAAACACTTAGTGTAATGGCTTAAAAGAAAATTAGGTCATCAGACTATGAGTTTACATGGATACAGGGTAAAACAAGCATTTCAAAATACATTTTGGATTTGGGCACTGCCCACTTTTGGTCTCAGTTCAGGTAAATTCAGATTTACCTTGTGAATCTGTAGAAAAGTGAATAGGTTTGATATCTAAACTACATGTCATTTCAAAATGAATGTTGTACCATTTCTGCATTCACGACATGTATTTGAAGATCCCCTATGAAAATCTCTCCCCTCATTAAAAAAAAAACAAAACAAAACTCTTTATTTTTATAAAATATCACTGGAATGAATTTATTTTCATTTTTAATTGTATAGTTAAATAACTTAGCTCTGTAAAAATCCTCACTGTCTTTGAAAGGTAATTTAAGTAGTGGTATTTTAGAATAGTGCTTATACACTATTCTGTTCTTACATATAGTTCGTCTTGTAGTGTATTCTTCACCAACAGAAAAAAAAAAAAAAAAAGAAAAAAAAGCAACTTTAACTTAATTGGCAGTCCTGAGACTGAGAAGTTTATTTTTGTACTTTTTATATTCTTTTTAGAATTATGTTTTCTCAGATTATTCTTCTAGCATTCTCTCTATTGAACATGTTCCTTTCACTATTGCTTCTAATCAAGGCATCTACATTCATGCTATTTTGGGTATGCTTGCATGTACAGTTATGATTTCAGTTGTAAGATAAATTTAACTTTTCTTTCTTTTCTCTAAGATTAAAAATAGAAAATAATTGACTAACATTTGGTAAAAAAAATCTGGATCCGTCATGCCAAATAAAGTGCAAATAAAGCCTGCATCATTTCAGATCCTAACACCTTTAACAGACCCAATTTTTCACAATTCAAAAGAATATTTTATTTTGTAGAGAGATACATTGCAAAACAAAATGCAATTATTCTGTATCAGTTGTGAACTGACTTCATATTGGATTCACTTTTGCTTGGGTTTAGTTATGTATCTCAGACAATCATGATTCTGTACTTTCCATCCTATTTTCCAAGTTATTAATTCTGATTTAATCTGCTGATAATGATTAACAATCTCTGAATCTATAAAATGCTTGTATATCACAATATAGTATACATTATAAGTAAGGAAATCCAGTTCTGAAATAATGTTAGGATACAAAGCAGGTGAATGAGGTTTTCCTTTTCATTATTTTGTGTTTTCTTTCGTCTTTCTTTCTTTTTTTTTTTTTTGTCTGAAAGCAACAACAACATATATTAGAGTTTTTTTCTTGCTAGATATTTCATATTGTTAATGTATGCTACTTACATTTAATAAAAGAGTTCTTTATCAGTCTAAAATGAACTAAGTTCATTACTGAAACTTACAGAAAATCTAATTCTTTTGGAAGGATAATTGCATATTCATGTATGGATTTATCTAGCTGTAACTATAAAAAATGAAGCCTTTATGAAAATATATAGTAATGGATGGTGTGAGTTACTGGTGGTAGAGCTGAACTTGGCCCATTGAATAGTGCTACATATTAACATTGTTACAGCTCAGTTTCCTCTATTTTCTGTGTCTGTCATGGGTGTAAAGAATTCTGACAGGTATTAAGATTTCCCTTCTGCTCAGAGACACTGGTACAAGGAATGTCTGGAACTGACAGCACTTCAAGGAAGACTTGGAAGCATCTTAAGTACTGGTACTAATGCTTCAAGCAGCCCAAATGTCTAGAGAAAACACAGACAAATTACCCAAGGAATGGTGAAGCCAAAGATCTCCTATTTTAAGTTATCACATGAACCAACGCTTTTATTCAATGCAGAGAAAATTTGAAAGTACTTTAAGCAGAGAATTTTTCCTTATCTGTACTACTAAAAGATATTAACTGATCTAAAAGTCAGTCTAAAAGATTACTAACTGATATTAAAAGAGAGAGACAGCTAGCACACATTTCATATAACTGTGATAGCAGACACCCTCTAAACAGTATAATAGCAATAGATTTAGAGGCATTGAAGGATATAACAGCAAAATACAATGAACAGCGTATGAGTAATACTATTGTATGTAGTGGCCACAGAAAATTCTCTACTCTGCCTGAATATAGAATGTAGCTTAATCATGTAATTTAATGTTTGCACCTGCTGAATTAATATTTCTACACCAAAGATTTTGGAAACATCTGGGAAATTCATAAATTAAGGAGTAATACTTATTAGAAAGTTAAGAGCCATTATTGTAGTATTGTGTTGTAGATTGTATAATAGCTACCTGAAATATGCTCAGGGGAAAAAGAAAAAAAAAAAAAAAGATATGCTTACAAAAGTGTGCTTAAATTTTATAGAACTTTGTGGACAATTTGATGGATAACGTAAAAAATATTAATCAAGGATGAAAAATGGAAATAGAATGGGTGCTACAAAACTGAATACAAAGAATGGAAAATATCTGTGACCTTTTGTGACCTTAGAGTTATTTTATGATTTAGTTGATTTAATGATCTAGTTAATTTTGATGCATGATTTAGTGTTATTTTATGATTTTAGTGTCTGTCAACACAAGACTGTTGATAGATTTTAAAATGGGATTTTGTATGGTTGCATTTTAAACAAGAGTCAGTAATGAGAAATATCTACAGTTTCTATCAAGGTATTTCTCAAACAAGGAATACAAATTAAAATCTAGCCTTTCATCTTAGTTTCTAGAAAGGCAGAAACTACATAAAACTGTTGGGCTATTGTGGTTATGAAAACTATAATGCCAATATAATCGCTTTATTAATGTTATATAAAATAAAATAAAATAAAATAAAATAAACTTTTAATTTCTTCTTGCTAATTCCTTCCCTCTTCTGTCTGCTTTTGCTCCAACATCCAAAACAAACAAACAAACAAACAAATCGTGTTTATATTTGTAAATTTTATTATGGGTAGCTTGCACTGTGAAATGATTCTCATTTTCAAATTACTACATCTATATTCTAAAATTACATTATCATATATACATATATGCACAAAACTTCACAGGTCTGCAATAAAAAAAATAAGGATAATAATAATAAAAGCAAATTTTGTATATAAAAGGAGATTAGAAATGACTTAGTTATTGACCTGTTTTTATGATTTTTTGAGAGAATATTCAGATTTTAAAAGATATGTTTATAATTTCTTATTTTTTCTGTTCCTTAGATAAGTGAGGTTTTGAAACAATATTCTACTAGGAGAAATGATGACAGTTTGTGCCTTGGTAGCTTAAAAATACAGTTTGTATCTTTATACACTACATTAAATGAAATTACCTAAGTGGTGTGTATTTTTTTTTTTTTCTACTACAAATTAAAAATTAATATCGTATTTCTTTGCTCTCTGGAAAATATAACATTCTAAAAATATCATTTTCAGTATTTTTCCACTTCCAGCTTGAAAATTAAATTGAAAATTAAAACAATACTTACTTAAACTAGTGCATAGGTGATATGTTGTCTGCATGATGAACTGCATTACACTGCATTGTCTAATATGGGTTTGACAACAGTGAAGATTAAAAAATGTTTTTTTCTAATGTAAGTTGACTAGACGCACTGTTTTATCAGATAAAGATATACATAGCATGTTCAAATGTTTGGGTTCAGATTAAAAAAAAAAAAAAGTCACAGATTTTAGATTTCACCTAATCTTAGATTTCCTTAATATGTGTATGAGATAGCTAAACTGGTCAGTCTGTTAGTCACCCAAAAGGTTTAAGAACCCTATAGAGATTCCCCTTACAGCAGAGAAAATATCTAAAGTATGCTAGAGGCTCATTTTTGCTATATTTGCTACTGACCTTTTCTCTGGAATGACTATAAAGACAGTTTTGGCTATCCCTCAGATCTGGTTGTCTACAATGAAGGTATCTATAAATGAGATAAACATCTCCCTAAGTGACTAAATACATATGATGTTTTATGCATGAAATGAATGGTAATATTATCTCAAGCTTGCTGAAAACTTTTTTGTTTTTCTTTTTGTTTGTGGGGAGGATGGAGGAGTTTGTATTAATTAATGACATCTTCCAGGAAAGCTATATTAATTGCTAGTTTTCTTCACCCAGCTCTTTGTTGCTTTTTGACCTTTGACATATTTCATCTTTTTTTTTCTTTTTTTTTTTCTTTTTTTTTTTTTTTCAAATGGGACTACTGTGTAGCTACTGAAGTCTCCTGCCAATGCACTTGTTAGATACCTTTTCTGTTTAAAACTATCTTGAACTGGCAGAAATGCTGTAACCGCAGATTGAAATGTTGGGCTTAGAGAAATAAAAGTTTGGGTCAAGCAGACCATAGCATTGAGGGGAAAAAAAAAAAAAAAAAAAAAAAAAAAAAGGCAATATTTGAAAAGGAAATCCTTGTTTTGAACAATAGAAGCTTCAGAATGCCTCGTTGCTTTGTGCATTTCATATGTGCTACATGAAATATAAGTTTACTGTATACAAGTGCTGTGAAGGTTAGAAGCACAAAACATACCCGCAGCTCTTTTCCCATCAAGCCTGGGGAAAAAAAAAAAAAAAAAAAAAAAAGGGGGGGGGGTTTGAAGTCTCTAAAGACAGTCACTAGAGGGAGCCATGTTCATATACAGTTTACTACACATGCCCGTGCAAAGATTTCTAAAATAACCCAGTTCTAGAACAAAGAGATTTATTTATTTATTTATTTATTTATTACTATTTGCTACAGAATTCTTAGATAGGAAGAGAATATAATATGGAAAACAACAGACACTTTCCTAATTGAATATACTAGTTCAGTGAAGGATTGATCCCAATGTGTAAAATAACAACAGTAAAAGTACTGCAGTTTGTTCTATTCTGTGATTTTTACACACTAGATCCAAGGATTTAAACACTTGAAATTAACCTCCTGGGTATTTTAGTGTGCAGGTCCAAAATCACAAGAGGGGAAAAACCTGCTGCATTGTTGCTTAACCTTTTCAGTAATTTAGCAGTTACTTTCATGTTCAGCTTCACAGTTTCAAAGTACTTGTATATTAAGAATAGCTCCAAATTAAGTGTTATGGGGATTACCTTCTCAGTAATCAGTGAACGGTGTTTTTCTGTCTGTATAACTAAAAGACTTGTAGGTTTTATCAGGCCAAAATATTTAAAACATAGGATGAATGACTTGCCAGTGAAATGTAGTTGCAGCCATTTTCTCTGAAAACACAGCTGGAGGCCTTTCAAGGGGATAATGGAGATGAGTTCTTCACACTGAGAGGAACATTGAAATAGTGATTTGAGATCTCACACAAAGGATAAAGAAGGTGTAGGGGAACATGGCACATATAGATCATATAATAATAAATACCATTCTTGCACAAACTCTTCTTCATTTTGTCACAGAGAAGTAAGCCACTGCTAATTACTATGCTATTAACAGTTATAGCTAGTAATAGCTATAAACTATTACTATATGAAAAGAATAAACCCACTACCAAGACCCCTGATCATGTCCATATGCTCTAATCTAAGAATTATGGCTTTCAGATGGTATAGGTAAACTGAGATATGAATTAAGTGCCAAGTGCCACTTCAACACTAGGAATAAGCAAATTTGGGGTAATACATGTGATGCAATTACAAGATCTGGTGATGTACATGCAGTAATGTACATGCAACTGTCACAGTAAATGCTATGGAATTTAGGAGTTTGCAGAGTAAGTGACTTTTGAACAAATCACAGAATTGCAACTTGGCTTTCTAAGGAATTACAGCTGAAGTTGTGTTTTAAGCATGTACACATATACATACAGAGATACTTATCTGTGGAAACTATTTTTTAGTCTCTATTTATTTTTCTGTGCAGATCAATAGAGAACGGTCTTTCATGTTAAAGCAGTGTGGGAATAACTAAAAACAAAACAAAGTAAAACAAAACAGCTCAAACTGCGTAAATTGTATCAAACTGTATCAATAAAAAAAGATTAAACTTTTGAGAGTAAATAATGTTAACTTTTAGGAAGAGAGTTTACAGCCTAAAGCACTCTCTTAAAACAAAAGTAAAAAATATGATACATTTTTCTATCACAATTTTTTCTAATTTTCTTCCAGTATTTTTCTTCTTAAAGAGATCATTATAAATGTCAAATTATATAACTTCATCCAATAAACCAATAAACCTAAGGTTTTATCAGTGTAATCAATGTACCATATTTTATTTTATTTTATTTTATTTTATTTTATTTTATTTTATTTTCCAAATTCTGAGGAATAAAGTTCCTTTTTTTTTTTTTTTTTTTGGGGGGGTGTCTAAAATGTTATACTAATATTTCTATGTCATATACATGATTATGTAATTGGTTCAACAATAAGACAATTTTAGTACGAACTTATTTTGAGTGCTTTTCAGACATTGTTCTTTTGAGAGGGAGCTTATGAACCTAGACAGATCAAATTCTGAAGGTTTATTTATTTGTATTTTTTTCTGCGAGAGAGGGGACAGCACATTTCTGTTGCAATGAAAAAATGTATCTATGTGGATGTAAGTGTTGGGGCTTAAAGTAAACCATCAAATCTCCTGTGGCTCATGATGACTTTATAGAAGTGGATATTACATGTCTAGCTCAGAACACAGAATACAATTAGCTATACAAGGTAACAAGTTTCAGGGTAAAATATCTGGTCCAAATCAATAATTTCTGCATAAAATAGCTATTTTTATTAATTAATTTATTTTTTAATATATGAAAATTTATGAAAGCTTTCTAAACTCCTGGAGGAAAGAATCTGTCTGTGGATTTTCCAGACTCCATAACAATGGACACTCATTCTTCCCAGGAACCTTGCAGTAACATTACATAAAAGTTATTTGTCCACTCTCTAATAGAATCTTGCATTAAATTTTCATGTTAAAGTTACTGTTGACATTTTAAAGCTACAACAATTTTCCTGTCTATGATACAAACATGAGGTATGACTAATAACTTTTTTTCTTTAATTAGGATAGACAAGAATGTTTTTATTATAGACACATTTTATCTTAGATTCATGTATCATAACTGCAGAATATTTCCATTTTGAATTCTGGAACTTAAACAGGTGGCAGAGATGTATTTAAAATAATGTTACTTGACATATAATTTCTATAAATAGCTCCACAGCTACAAGAAACTGTTTGTAAATTTGCTCTCTTGGGAAGAAACTAAAAATTGTCTGTCATTTTGTTTCCGTTGTTCTTGAAATTCATCGCAAATATAGATACATTTTTTAAAATTTTACCTTAAAGTAAAAAGGCAGATATGTAAAAGGGAAATGTAAAAAGGGAGATGTTCTTTTGCATGTTTACTGGATTCCCAAATATCTTCATGGCCTACTCATAGAATAAATTCCTGAGACATTGTTCACATCTATATAGAAATATACTGATAGAAAAAAATGATGAAAGACATGTTTTCACCATTTTTGTAAAACAGTCACAAAATTGTCCTGTCATGATGCAGGGGACTACAAAATTAAAATAAAACAACATAAAATAAAATAACATAACATAATAAAACAAAACAAAACAAAGCAAAACATAAAATAAAATATAAAATAAAATAAAATAAAATAAAATAAAATAAAATAAAATAAAATAAAATAAAATAAAATAAAATAAAATAAAATAAATAAAATAAAATAAAATAAAATAAAATAAAATAAAATAAAATAAAATAAAATAAATAAAAGGTTATTTTTGTTTTCCCCCAAAAAAAAGGCTATATGATGAAATATCTCAGGCATCTGACTTAGACTGATTTTGTATATTTAAAAAAAAAAAATCCTTTCAGTTCATTGATGAAATCACGTGGATACTGGGATATCAACTATGGAGGACAGAGAACTGTATGGTATACCACGTTTTGTTTTTATGCCACTGGTGGGTGATCTCTGGGAGAAAAGTTAGTTATTGACCCAGGGAGAAAAAAAAATGGAAAAAACAAAAACAAACAAACAACGCAGACAGTCTAGCAGAGCTTATGGTAATATAATAATAATAATAATAATAATAATAATAATAATAATAATAATAATAATAATAATAAAGCTTTAGAATCTTAAGCGTATTTGCATATGATGTTTTCTGTGCCAGCAGTGGTATTTTCATGTTTTCATTCAAGGTTGTTGGAAACAAAACAAAAACCTCAGAAAGTAAGATGCAACTAATATAAAAAAGTCTTGCTGAAAAGTGAGAATGAACAGACTTTGTGATTTAAATTTTCTTTTAAATTTTTGGCAGCTCCATATTTACTTTATGTACCATTTGTTCTTTATTCTTTTAGTAATAGAAAATGAGTAACGCTTCTTTTGCTATGAAAAAAATACTGTTACTGCCAACTTTGTCAGCAAAACTTCATTTTTACAGTTCTGTTAGAATCAGTTTGTCAACATAAAAGCTAAAATATTCTGAACTCAATCAAGCCTTCTCAGGCTTCTCTCTGGAGGTGGCATTAAAGGGTTTGAATAGTTTTATCTGTTCAATACTAAGGATGATTGTAGGTCCAGTTAAGTGCTCTCTGGTGGTTTATTTCAAAACTTTTAATAGACTGCAATACTTCTATCTGTGACCATGTACATATGTATATTCCTAACCACATCATTATAGTGACATTTTTTTAGATGGGCCTCCTACTATTACTACCCTCTCAGCCAGTTCTATATAGACCAGTAGCATAACAAGGAAAAAAATAGACATTTGGTACCACACTTTCTTTTGACTTGGTTACCATTAGATTTTTTTATATTTATTTATTTATTTATTTAGGAGCTAGCATCAAGTCATGAAGCGGATTGCCTCCAGCAAAAAGCCACAAGTGCATCATGTAAGAAAACTTAGATTCAGAAAGTTAGATTTTTTTTTTTTTTATCAAGAAATACAGAGTATAGCAAGACACAGGTTTGAATAGAATCACTTATCCTGCACATCTTCGAAGAATACAGTTTAATATTTCATAAGATTATTTAGATTTGCATTGGGAAGATTATTTGTATTAGGAAATGTTATTTCTATTGTTGGGTGCATATTGAATTATTTTAGTGAAGTGGAACAGCTCTGATTGTGTAGCTAAAATAAATAAATAAATAAAACCTACTTATTTATGCAGATTCTAGCTCCAATACATTTTTTTAAAAGCTTTGCAGACTATATGATTTCCTGTATGATTTTAAATTAGTGCACAACGTGTTTTCGGGTTAAATTTAATGCAATATCTGTTCCCCCTTTCTTTCTTTCTTCTTTTTTTTTTTTTTGTGTAAATGACTTTTTTTTTTGCCAGAGATACAGTTGTATTTTTTTTTTTTGATTACACTAGTGACACTGTTTTAGAGACTTAAATTAGAACTCTTTATCATCTACTTCTTCAGTGAAGTCATACTGTCACATTCTGATGCATCACTTTTGAAATCAAAAAGGAAGAGAAAACATGCTAACTTTAGCACTGTCTTTTCCTACTAATTTAATTTTATAATGGTTCTCTCTGCATGGAACAGAGATTTTTATTTTCCTTTGAGGATATAATTTCTTACACAGAAATATAAGTGTTGCCATGCTGGAATAGAACTATAGCTACTCTTAGCTGATACAATGCCTCTGTTTGAGGCCTATCTGTTAAGGAAAATGAAAATGTCTGTAGCAAAGTAGATGTTAAAGAAATGTATACTTGTGACATTAAGTTTTGGTGAGGTTATATCCTGGGATAGAAATTTACATTCAAGTTAATTGTAACTACAGAACTTTTGTGGTTGGCAAAAACTAGTGATAATGCATAGAATACTGCATGTGAGCATTGCCTGCGGGACTGGCAATACTCAGTTCACCCTCTGTCAGGAATGAATTCCAAGCATACAGCAAATTACTGTTTTTGATTAATTTGGTGTTATTTGACAATACTGAACAGCAACTCCATGAAGAATCTTTCCCTGGACGGAAGAAAATTAGTTATGGAGAGAAAAGTTGTTTTAATTACATAGGCAAGAAAATGCAAGGTTTTTGTGTCCAACTACAGAATTAGTTTTTTTTTGGGTTTTGTTATTTTTTTCCAGATGTTGTGCGATGTAAAAATACATAAACAATATCAGTAGACTCTGTATTCCTTCCCACTGACTGAGCAGAGGAACAAAAAGCACTTTGTCCATAACTGAGCCCTTATTCAGCCATGCACAGTGGAATTTATTTTCCCATTTATTTTACTGTTTAAATGTGCAAGTACTTTGACAAGAGATTGATACAGATGTTGGCTTAGAGGCACTTTGTAGAGTGCCATTTTATGCAGTGAAAACTATGAACACTGACTTAAGATCTTGAGCATTCTAATCCCCTACACAAACCTTCCAAGAAACTAAATGTGCAGGTCCATCAAACACTTTATGACTCAAAATGCTGTTCAAGCAGTCTTATAGAAACAACAAAAATACATAGTGCTTAGATCAACTGAGTCAAAGTTCTGATATTGAAACAGGGAAAAAATAACTAGAACAAGAAGCAGAGACAGGTTTTAAAATAATAATAATAATAATAATAAAACCAAACACCAAAGTATTTCTGGAACATGCTCTAAAACCAAGCAGACATAAACCCATGTTTGTGTTAGAATTGTTTTTAAATACATTTAAATACATTTTAAATACATTTAAATACATTGCTGAAAGGGACCTTAAGATATCACCCAGTCCACCCCTTTCCAAAAGCAAAATCAACAGAAAAAAAAAGGTTAAGTACATTCTTTGTTGCAGATATTTTAATAACTATTTCTTAAAATATTTTCATTGCTTCATTTTGATGTCCCAAACTCCCCCCAAAAAATTGTTTTGTGATTTAATTTTCTCATTACATTTTTTTCCTCTCAACTACTTTGTACACTAACAGTTCTGTGCTTCACTTCAGTTAATAAAGCATGTAATAAAGCATGGGACCCACAGCATCACATTAAACTCCCTAGCTTTTACCTATAGTGAAAGATATTTCAGAGAACAGTCCTTGTCTTTCAGTGAATGCTGACCCTTCTTATTGACCACATAAAAGTGGAAAGGATAATTTTCTCCTCAACATAAAATTGAGGCCTAAAAAATGTATGCCATGATAATAATTCTTATATCTTTATTAAATCAAAATGTTATGTATTCTAAAGTCTGCCTTTGAGAACTTACAAAATAGCGTTATAAGCACTTTTCCATAAAGCTGATTTTACAGGCAGGAAAAAAATAGTAAATGTTCCTGGACCTAAGTATTAATACAAACAAAAGAGAATTCAATACACTTATAGATAAAGTTTCTGGGATACAAGAACAAGGTTCCTAAAAAACACATTGTTTTGGACTGTATTGAAAGATAAACTCCGCTATAAAAGCCTTAGAGATCTTTCTTTCGTTTTTTCAGAGATTCATGGATGAGAGTTAGGAACATTTGTATGGGCCAGAACATTGAGGACATAATAGAGAAAACAAGGAGAAGAAATTACTTATGAGGAAAATTTGTCACAACAAATTGACAATTTATAACTGAGTTGTTATAGCAAAGATTTCCATTAATTGAGATACTCATCCATGAAAAGGATCATCCAGCTCCTATCATGGTCCTATAGGATGTTCCTGGTCCTTTATCCCTATATGACCTATATGGTCCTATAATGTTCCTGTAGGAACATTAAATATTTTTCTTCCATGATACAGTTTAAGATGAGGTGATCCATACACTTAAGGCATGTATACATAGTAATGGATTGAACGATACCAAGGGATGACCCCGAATCTGGAGCATGTCCATCTCTGCTCTTCAGTTATTAAAACAGTCCCTGGGACCTTTTCTGTCACAAGCCAAATAGCCCAGTCCTGAGCAATGTCCAAGCAGCTGGACATAGTCTGATCACACTCTCTCCCCATACGAGGGATTCAACAGATGGCACCCAGCTGATGTGGCACAACTGAATAATTTGGGATCAGGTTGCTGGGAAAGAGCAGGGTAAAAAGAGAGGAAAGAGAGGATTTTCACCTTCTGCTTAGCAAATGCATTTGAGCTCAAGCACTCTCACCCAGTCTCTTCCTGAGCTGCATGCAAGGCTTGCTGCACAGAATCACAGAATGGCTGAGATTGGAAGGGACCTCTGGAGGTCATAGAATCATAGAATGGATTGGGTTGGAAAGGACCTTACAGATCATCTAATACCAACCTCAGGCATGGGGCATCCACAACTTCTCTTACTCTCTGATAAAGAGTCCTTCTCCTGCTTTCTCGTAAGCTCCCTTTAGGTACTGGAAAGATGATATAAGGTCTCCCCAGATCCTTCTCCATGACGAACAACACCAACTCCCTCAGCCTCTCTTCATAGGAAAGTTGCCCCCCTTGACCATCCTCATGGGACTCCTCTGGACTTGCTCTAGTAGGTGCTTGTCTTTCTTGTGCTGGGGGCCCCAGAGCTGAACACACTGCTGCAAGTGGAATCTCATGAGAGCAGAGTACAGAGGGAGAATCACCACCCTCGACCTGGTGGCTGCACTTCTTTTCATGCAGCCCAGGATATGGTTGGCTTTCTGGGCTGCAAGCACATATTGCTGGCTCATGTTGAGCTTCTCATCAATCAACATTCCCAGGTCCTTCTCTTTAGAGCTGCTCTAGATCCATTCTCTGGCCAGCCTTTATTTATGTTTGGGATTGCCCTGAATCAAGTGCAGAACCTTGCACTTGGCCTTGTTGAACTTCATGAATTTCACACAGGCCGGCCTCTTAAGCCTGTCTAGGTTTCTCTATGTGGTATTCCTTCCTTCCAGAGTGTCAACCGCACCACACAGCTTGGTGTCTTTGGCAAACCTGCTGAGGGTGCACGCAATCCCACTGTCTCCTTGTCACCGACAAAGATGTTAAACATTGCTGGTCCCAATACCAACCCCTGAGGAATACTACTCATCCCTAGTCTCTACCTGGACATCAAGCCACTGACTGAAGCTCTTCGAGTGCAAAGATCACATAAGGTACACCTTGTCCACCCAGTGGTTCATCTGTCAAATTCATGTCTCTCCAATTTAAAGACAAGGATACCATGCGAGACAGTGTCAAATGCTTTGCACAAGTCCAAGTAGATGATATCAGTTGCTCCGCCATGGTCCACTAATGTTGTAATCCCATCATAGAAGATGTAGGAAACCCACTAGAATTGTCAGACACAATCTGCCCTTAGTGAAGGCATGTTGTCTGTCACCAATCATCTCCTTATTTTCCATGCACCTTAGCATAATTTCCAGGAGGATCCACTCCATGATCTTCCCAGGCACAGAGGTGAGACTGACTGGTTTGTAGTTCCACAGGTCTTCTTTTTTAACCTTTTTAAATATGGGGGTTATGTTTCCCCTCTTCCAGTCAGTGTAAACTTCACCAGACTGCCACAGCTTCTCAAATATGATGGGTAGTGGCTTAGCAACTACATCTGCCAGTTTTCTCAGGACCTGTGAATGCACCTCATCATGGACTGGTATACCTTTAGTTTCTTTAGACAGTCTCAAACCTGATCTTCTCCTGCAGTAGGCTGTTCTTCATTCTCCCAATCCCTGCCTTTGCCTTCTGTGTCTTGGGCTATGTGGCTAGAGATCTTGTCAGTGAAGACTGAGGCAAAAGAGTCATCGAGTACCTCAGCCTTCTCTGTATCCCAGGTAACCAGGTCTCCCATTTCCTTCTGTAGTGGGTTTACGTGACAAGGTTTTGGTAGCAGGGGGCCATAGGGGTGGCTTCTGTGAGAAGAAATCTAGAAGCTGCCCCATGTAAGGTAAGGGCCCCACTGCTGACCAGAGTAGAGCCAATAAGCAATGTTGTTTGTGCCTCTGAAATAGCATATTTAAGACAGGGAAAAAAAAAAAAAAAAAGAAAGAAAAAAAAAAACATGCTGGGACACAGCAGCTGGGATAGTGAGAGGAGTGAGAAACAAACTTGCAGGTGCCAAGGTCAGTGAAGAAGAAGGGGGAGAGGTGCTCCAGACGCCGGAGCAGAAGTCCCCTGCGGCCATGTAAGGACCATGGTGAAGTAGGCTGTCCCCCTGCAGCCCATGCAATACCACTGTGGAGCAGGGTTCCAAGCTGCAGCCCGTGGAGGAGACCACGGTGGAGCAGGTAGACCTGCACTGATGGAGGCTGCGGCCTGTGGAGAACCCCCACCAGAGCAGATTCTGGGCTGGACCTGTGGCCCGTGGAGAGGAGATCACGCAGGAGCAGGGGGCCTGGTAGGAGCTGCTGCTTGTGGGAGACCCAGGTTGGAGCAGTTTGCTCCTGAGGGATAGACCCCATGGTACAGACCCATATCTGGAGCAGTTCTTGAAGAGCTGCTGCCTGTGGGAAGCCCACGCAGGATCAGTTCAGCAAGGACTGCATCCTGTGGGAGGGACCCCACAGCACAGGGGACGAGAGTGACTGAGAAGGAGCGGTGGAGACAAAGTGCTATAGACTGACCGCAACCCCCGTTCCCCAGTTCCCCTGTGGCACTTGGGGGGAGGTGGAAAAGGGTGGATGGGGGCGGGAGGCGTTTTTGGTTTCTTTCCTTTGTTTCTCACTTCTCTAGCTTGTTAGTAATAGGCATTAAATCTTACTATCTCCCTATGCTGAGTCTGTTTTGCCTGTTACAATAATTGTTGAGTGATCCCCCCATCCTTATCTCAACCCTTGAGCCCTTTGCATTGTATTTTCTCCCACTTTCCCTTTGAGCAGTGGGAGTGAAATAGCGGCTGAGGTGGAGCTCAGCCGTCCACCTGAGTAAAGCCACTACAGGAAGGGTCCACCATTTTCTTACTCTTCCTTTTATCTCTGATGTACCTACAGAAACTTTTTTTTATGGCCTTTGACATACATGGCCAAATTTAATTCTACTAGGTCTTTAGCTTCCCTAACCTGACCCCTGTCTTCTCAGAAAATTTCTCTGTATTCCTCCCAGGCTATCTGTCCTTGCTTCCACCCTCTGTAGGGCTCCTTTTTCTGTTTGAGTTTGGCCAGAAGCTCCTTGTTCATCCATGCAGGTTTTCTAGTGTTTTTGTTTTGGTTTGGTTTTGTTAGCTTGTTTTTTCCTGACTTTTTTTTTTTTTTTCCTGACTTTCTCTTTCTTGGGATGCATTGCTTCTGAGCTTGGAGGAGGTGATCCTTGAATATTAACCAGCTCTCTTGGGCCCATCTTCCCTCCAGGGCTTTGTCCCATGGTACTCTACCAAGCAGATACCTGAAGAGGACAAAGTCTCAAAGTCCAGTGTTGTGAGCTTGCTATGCACCTACCTCCCTGCCCTAAGAATCCTGAACTGCACCATTTCATGATCACTGCAGCCAAGGCTGCCCTTGACCTTCACATTCCACGTAAGTCCTTCCTCCTTGCTGAAAACAAGGTTCAGCATAGCACCTCTCCTTGTTGGCTCCTCTACCACTTGGAGAAGGAAGTTATAATCAACTCACTCCAGGAAACTCTTAGATTGCTTATGCCCTGCTGTGTTGTCCCTCTAATAGATATCACGGTGGTTGAAGTCCCCCACGAGGACCAGGGCTTATGTATGTGACGCTGCTTCTATCCGTCTACAGAGGGCCTCATCTGCTTGGTCTTCCTAGTCAGAGGGCCTGTAGCGGACCCTCACTGTAATATTACCTGTCCCTGCCCTCCCTTTAATCCTGACCCATAAGTTCTCTGTCAGCTCCTCATCCATCCCCAGGCAGAGCTCCATGCACTCCAACTATTTATTGACATAAAGGGCGACACCCCCACCTCACCTCCCCTGCCTGTCCTTCCTAAAGAGCCTGTATCCTTCCATTCCAATCTTCCAGTCATGGAAGCCATCCTGCCATGTCTTCATGATGCCAATAAGATTGGAGCACTGCAAGCATACTCATGTCTCTAATTCACATTGTTTATTCCCCATACTGCGTGCATTAGTGTACAGAAAACTAAGTGGGGCGCCCCAGGATATTATGTTCTTAGAACATGTCTGGGGGGTTTCTCCATAATGCTGTCTTGTAGGCATTTCCTTGTTAACCTGCAAATGCTGGAGGTCATGCAGATTAAGCTTCATATTGTTGATTTTGTGATCCCTCCCTAACACATCACTCCAATGCCCCTTGTTCAGCAGCATTCTGCACTGCTCCTTCACGGGCCTACTGGTTACCCTCTCCCTTCCACCTCCTTCCTAGTTTATCTAGGACCTGGACCTTGTCATCTGTTTTCTTGTCACCAAACCTGAACTCATGTCTTGACCTCAGGCCTGCCTGGTCACTGCAAACTTGCCCTGCCAACACTGAACTCCTGGTTGACCCTGATCACCATATCCATCCTGGCCTTTCTCTCATGGCTTAGTATTGTGGGATTATGTCCCTCATTGTCCTGTCAGCAACCATCAGGCACAGCTTTCAACTCCCTGCCCTAGTGGGAAGCCTGACCTTGCTGCTTCTTAACAAAGAATTTGGGAGTTGACGTAAGTCAGAGACCAGTAACTGCACGCCGTGTGCATTAGACCACCTTAATTTGGAGTCTAATATAATTTAGTAATAGAAGTGGGGCTAGACAGATACAGCCAATATTAGGTTTATTAGTGTACATATGTGCAGGAAGTCCATAGGAAGCCTAATGATTTCCATCCTACACTGTTTCAAGGTTGAGACACATGAGGGTCTGAACTCAGATCTGGGCTCAGAAGAGATATACTGTGGAATGACTTATTTGCTGTGGATTGTCACAGAGCTCTCCCAAGGGAAATGGAACAAGGGCAGGGAGAAGAACTGGAAAAGGAACATGACAAGAGGCATTTCAGGCTGGAATTGTGGGTAGTGGCATCAAGTTGCCTATGATGAGTCCTGGAGGCCAGGCAGACTTCAGAGGCTCAGTTTTGAGCCTGGTGTTGGTCAGGAAGTTGGCACTGGGTTGGGGGCAGGGTGTCTCACAGACCAGGGTCAAGGTAGTCCCCCAGGAGGGGTCAGAGGGGCAAGGCTTCACATAGCTGCGGGTCATGGTTCTCAGGGCTGGACATGGCGTGAGTTGACTCATGGGGGTGGTTAAGGAAAGGTTGGACCTGGCGCTTAGGGACATGGTTTAGTGGGTGACATTAGTAGTAAGGTGGTGTTTGGACCAGATGATCTTGAACGTCTTTTCCAACCTTAATGATTCTATGATTCTATGACTGTCAGGGCTCAGTGTGGCCTGGTGGTTCCCTGAGGCTAGGAACAGTGTGAACGTCTCACAGGGCAGCAGGGCAGGGCCTGTCAGACTGGGGCTGTCCACAGCCAAGAGCAGGGTAGCAAGGTGTTTCAGGGTGATGCCAGCCCCAGGCATCAGGCACCATTCTGAGGATGGGGATGGGTAGAGGCTGGGCAGAAATGTGGGCCTGCACGTGGGACCAGATCAGTGGGGCCCGTGGCTGGGCAGGGCAGGGCTGTGGAGAGCTGGAGACCAGCCCTGCTGTGGCATTGCTGGGGAAGAGACTGAAGTCCCTGGGCGTATGAAATTGAGTTCCAGGCCTTGGGCAGGGTGTGTGGAGCTCTGGTGGAGGCCGGCAGGGACAGTGAGGCTCAGAACGCTGTCATATATATACTTCTATTTATTTCTGTTATATATGCCAGATAGTTCTCTAATGTACAACTTTCATTTATTTACTTAATTATTTACCTATTTGCCTATTTAGTTAGTTAGTTATAGAGAGACCAGATTTCAGAGTAACTTTGTATACGGATTTCTAAATTCTCTGTTTGTTGCAGTGATGTATTTATCTTTTTCTTAAACTATAATCCTGGGACCCCAGACTCAAAAATTGTTTCTTAGCACAAGTGCACATTATGAAATGCAGAGTCCTGGACAAGGAGAGTCGGGGGGAGGGCACCAAGCAGAAATTTGTTCAGGAAGTAGACACTGGTAAGAGGAATGTCATCGTAACAGAGAAAAATAAGAATAGACAACTGACGCTGTAGATTAATTCATAACATCATAGAATCAATCACTGAGATGTGAAAAGTACCTTAAACAGGGCAGATGTCAACACCAGTAGATTAACTTGTCTGTTAGTTGTTGACTTTCTTTCATAAAATAAAGTGCTAAAAAGCACATATGTTACTTAGTATATCAGCTCTTACACAGTCAGATCCCACTTTCTTTTATAGGCATGTATGTATGACTTTATTTAAATGCTGTATTCTAGTATATTTTTCATTTCATTTTCATGTTGATATGTGCTTTAATAAAGCTTTCTTCTGAAAAAAAATAAACAGTGTGTTTCCATTCCAGGTGTTTCATTCCTCAACAAATATTCTCTGCAACTAAATCAGCTGGACAAATAAAATCGTCTAATATTCTTTGTGAAAAAAAGGTAGCTGAACCTCTCTGTAACTTGCAGATCATTTATCATTTAGCTTTTTATTTTCAAGATTTTTGCGAGTGAAGAATTTTCTCCTTTCTGCTTCATAAAATTTATATAATTGTATTAGATATGCTCAAGATCATATACTTTTGGAGTATTAATGTAAGGATAGCAACCAGAGACAGTAATTATTTTCCCTGTAAAAAAAAATGGCTTTTCTCTATTTCTGTCTTCCAGTCAAAAGGGGAAAATGTTGAGGATAAAAAAAATAAAAAAATAATAAAAAATCCCAAATCATTGTATTACTTCGTTATTTTCAAAAAATAGGTAAGAACCGGTAACAACAGAAATCAAAACACTCCACTGATATTCAAAGTTGATATGAAGATTTTGTGTGAAAGAGAGATCATTTTCAGTAAACTAAAAATTGTAACATATTAAATTATTTTCAGTCCAACTTCTTTTTAGTTTACTCAGTGAAGAATCTCCATCAACTTAGTGAATTATTATTACCTTTTTTTTTTTATGATTTTCTAAAAGATTTATCTCTTTTTTAGATTCCATAATCCACACTTTCTGTATTGATTGCTTTTAAGTAAGAATGTATGATTGCTTTTAAGTCAGAGTGTATTTTTCACTTTTATCTTCCAGTTTTATGAAATCACCATATCAAAGAGAGAGAGGAAGAAGCTAAAATATATATATGTATATATATATATATATATTTTTTAGTAAGACTGAAAGAACAAACAGTTTTCCAGGTGCTGCTTGGATACTTTGATGAGGACCGGAGTAAGTAATGAAAATTCAAGCAAAGTGTAGGGCATTATAAGCAAGATTGGCATTTCTTCATTAAAACCTCTGCTATGATAAAGGAATGGTTTGTAGGTTTTGTACTTATTTTTTCTTTATATGATCTTTTTACCTATTTACAAATGTGAGAGCAATTAGAACAGGTGTATTTTAAGGCATATCTACTTCACTTTTGTGAAACCCCATTTGGAGTATGGTGTTCAGATCTGGGACCCCCCAACTTAAGAAAGACATGGACCTGTTCAAGTCGGTACAGAGGAAGGCCTCAAGGGGCTGGAGCACTTCTCCTGTGAAGAAAGGTTGAGGGATTTGGGGTTATTCAGCCTAGAGAAGAGACAGCTCAGGGGAAACCTTAGAGCAGCCTTCCAGTACCTAAAGGGGTCCTACTGGAAAGATGGAGAGAGACACTTAATCACGGAGTGTAGTGATAGGACTAGATGTAATGGTTTAAAACTAAAAAAAAAAGGAAGGTTTAGGTTAGATTTAAGGCAGAAATTCTTCACAACGAGGGTGGCGAGGTGCTGGAATGGGCTGCCCAGAGGAGCTGTTGATGCCCCATCCCTGGAAGTGTTCAGGGCCAGTTTGGAAGGGGCACTGGACCATCTGATCTAGTGTCAAGTATCCCTGCCATGGCAGGGGAGTTGGAACTAGATGATCTTTCAGGTCCCTTCCAACCCCCACAATTCTATGATTCTATGATACTTTTTATAATAAATGACTTACGCAAATATCAAAGCTCTCTTGCTGGATGAGGACTAACCATTATGAGTAAAACTCTATTCAGTCTAGTTTGTCTTGCTTGTACTATGCCCACATGAAATTTTATTGTACCAGTCAGGTTTATCCTCATTGCTTGTACAGCACAGGTTATAAAATGGGCTTGATAATGAATTGCTGTTGGGACTATCACAGCATATTTTAAAAAATATTGATACACAATGCTAAGATAAAGAAAGGATTGAAGAAAGAAGACAGAATATGTTTTTATTCAGAAAGAGACATTCTTCTGATCACTTGCATTTTTTTGTCACGTTAAAAACTTTAAGGAAATCCCACCTATCTTGAAATAACTTTTGGTTCAGGTATATCCACTGTAGGCTAGACTGAAATGGCTAACATTTCATTCATTATCGTGCAGTCCTTTAAAACTGAACTACTCAGTTCTATTTACTTTTGAGTAATATCTGAGTGATATCAGCTATATATAACAATATTACTACTGTTCTGACTACTTCTGTTTTAATTTGTTTTGCTTTGTTTCTGGTGTCGCGTTCTTCTGTGTTTTCACTGAGGTATTGTTTCAAAAGTTTTGAGCGCTATGTGAACTCTCTCATCTGCTTGGCACCTGTGTCTGTACTATTCATTTCATGCATTTATACAGTCCAGAAAAGTAACTGTAAGAAACTACATTTCTCTTGGTATTCTGTGTATTTGGGGAGTGATGTGCTTGCAATTTTATTTGATAACCCAAATCTTGTATGCTGAGTATAAAAAATATAACATTAAAACATATGCTTATACTTAATACAGATATGTTTGAGTGCTATGATTAGGATGTCAGTGATTTTTAATTTTTCATAATTTGTTCTTATTAAACCAATGAAATTAAAATAGGACCATTCAACAAATTATAACAATATTGTATGAACATTTCAAACTCTTCAAACTCTGTCTTTCCTTACATATTCATACCTTCTTTTGCTGCATTCAGTATACATTGCCAGCTGTTATCTCCAGTGCTGTCACGTTACAAAAGTAGAAGTCTAGAAGACTGTTATGGATTCTGTGAGTGTTCCTATGCTTTCATGGGATTAGTTTTAGCTATACTTCAATTCAAACTTTGGCTACATCTGAAATGTTGAAGGCTTTGATTTTGTTTGAAGGGATTTGAACACTGCTTTCTCTTAAATTCTTTCCACCAAAGAAATAAAGGTGCCATATCTACCTTAAATGTTTAATTGACAGTGGCAGCTCTGAGATTTCTTCTTGCCTGCTTAAAAATAATAATTCAGAAAGGTCACCCAGCTACCCATCACAGCAACATTTTTCTTAATATATTCAATGGTCCAGAACTGTTATTTCACAAAAGCCCACTAGGGTCATGATAACCAAAGTGCTGTGCAAACTACTCCAAGATGGCTTTGCATTTCACAGGGTAAATGACTTAAGAAGTCTTTATCCTGGAAGCTGAAATAGATTGTTTTTATTTCCATAAAACTAATCTTTTGAATGACACACTGAAGTACTTTGAGCTACTACATCAAAATACTGTAATTATATTCTAACTGTTCAAACTATCAAAACTTTTGTAAAGGTTTGTAAAGTTTCTTCCATAAAAGTTAATGTGCCAGATTCCTTGTCTGTAATTTCATGGTATAACATGCTGATAATAGGAGTGAAGATGACAATATTAGATTGTATATACTTTTGTTTATTTGTTTCCCTGTGTAGATTTCCTATTGTATATTCTTTTGCTTTAGTGTCTTATCAGTTCAAATGATTTCATTTTTTCTGTAATTTTGTCCATTTAACTGCCTTAGCATGCAGGTCACTTATAGAATAAATTTAAATCTTCTACTTAAAAAACAAACAAACAAACAAACAAAAAAACGGTTACAAATAGATCTTTACCTTTTTTCATTGATTAATCCTGGAATTTTCCAAGGTTACTAAATTGGTATATATAAATCTTCAGTAGATCCTCACTGAATTCCCACAGGAGAAATTTAAGTTCTTAAAAATCTAAAAGGAGTACGTTTCTCAGAGAAGAAAAAAAGAACAACAACAACAAACATTTCCATAACATTTACTTTAGTAGACTTTATTTCAGTAGATGTTAGAATATTTTAAAATAAAACATTTTTAATTTATGTTTGTACAGTGCTTCTACATCAGGCTTTGTAAATATTAGTCCTACGGTCAATAAACAACTGTTTTCTTACTTTAAAGGTATGCTGCTTTTCTCCACAATTAGAACAACACTGAACAGAAACTGTACTTAGAAAAGTTTGTCTCAGTCACAAAGATTTTTTGCCACAGCCTGTATTTTAAATGTTTCCTTAACCTCTAAATATGATTGAGTTGAACATCACACATAAGAACATTTAAATGTCATAACCTACTCATTAGTGGGAGGAATAAAAAGAAAAAAAAAAAAGAAAAAATCCAAAGAAGGCCTAAATAAATATATATAACTGTGCATGCTCTTGCTCACCACATGTATCTTAGGAGTTACAATGCCACAGTTAAGAATAATTAATGAAAAGGAAAAAAAGGACAGAGAGCTGAGCTGAACTCTGTGAAGTTCAAATATGCAGCCCTGCTTAGCTCCAGAAGTGAAGTGACATTGACTTGTGAGGAAATTTGCATAATGTGGGAAAGCTTGTTTCTTATCTTCACACAGTTGTGTTTGCTCTGGAATGGTCAACTTCCAAGTAGCATCTCAAAATACATGCAAAGAAGGGCTGCTCTTGAACCTCTGTAATTCCATATCCATTGGGAACACATCAGGGGGATTGTTAAACTTCTGACTCTCCCATAACACTGCTTACATTTCAATGATCAACTTGTACATACATGGACAAAAATTCAACTAAGTTTAGAAGAAATGGGAATTATTAAAGAATTCATTCACGTTTGAGGGCAAATCATGTTTTGATACAATGTTTTACTGTGCTAATTATCTGTTGTTAGCATCATATATGTTGGAAGAGCTACTTCAGAAAGCACAGATGTGTGACAGGCAAACAAACCTATTTTTGTGGTGTCTATGCTTTTCTAGTATAACATAATGTTTTTTGTCTGTCCATGTGGATTCTGCAAAGAACCATGAAGCTGGAGATAGGATCCATAACAGTAGCTATCTCACAGTCCTGAAATAGTCCTATTACTTACATCTTTTGTCTTACATTCTATGACAGCAATGTACACTAGGGGTTTGAAGAATGACTGCTAATGATAAAATTGTTTTTGTTAACACCCAAGTTGAGTAGAATTTTACTAAATCCATGAAAAAAGTGAAAGTGAATACAGCTGCAAAATAACGGTAAGATATGACATTCATTTTGTTTTCCCTGCCTGCTTCAACTGAAATATTGAATATTCAAGGACTCTAATTTTCAAAAAGTTGAGTAATGCAATTTCACTCATTCATTGTAAGTACCACATTAAAAATAACTTAATCTTGGGACAAGGAGGCTCTTAGGCATTAAGAGATTTTTAAATATTCTCTTCTATGGTGTCTAAGTCATTGTAGGTTTAAGGCCTTTATACTTCTGTAGTGCAATTTCCAAGTTGTAAACTTGGGATAATATTTTACTTCTTTCTGTACAGCAGTATTATGTGAACACATACATTAGAAAGGAAGGTTATTCTCATTCTTCAGTAGTGAGAACAATACAGCTTTAGCACAGGTGGCTCAGAGCCATGAGTAGCTTAACTGGAAACAAGCTAAGGGATTCAGAGTTATGTACCAAGTACAAGAAGACAGCTGTACAATGATGTTTGAAGAAAATATCCTCATACCACTTATTCATGCTATGATTCAGAAAACTATAAAATCACATGGGACCATTTAACATCTGCTTGAATTACTGTACACTGTGACTAATGTTATTAAATAAAAATAAAAACTTTCCATGAGATCTCTCACACTTTTCCAATTTTTACTGTTTCTGTAGTAAAAATAAACTGTTACTGAGTTTTATTTTATTTCCTGAGCATCTTCTGCTGCAGAATATGGGTAAAAAGATTTAACTTTGAAGCCACCTATGAAAAGTAATGGGCAAGTAAAGGCACAGGCTGTTTTTGTTTCCATATTTGTACGATTGTCCATGTCAAGATGAAATAAGTAAAACGAATCAATCATATGCTGTCACCATTACTGGGCAAGTCCTGATGACATTAGCTTTAAGTTAAGATTAGAAAATCTCTCAGAATATTACAGCTTTTTTTTTTTTGCTTTTTTTTTCCCCTCTCTCTCTCCACATGCTAACTTCTTTTTCTCATTCTCTTCTAACAGAGTTTCAGTTTTGTATACACAGAAAAACAGCCTTAATATCTTTTCTTCAGAATGTGACTGTAGCAACTCTATGCATTTCACAGAAGTAATGCTACAAAAAGTAGTTACAGAAAGTATTTGTCATGTACCAATACTGGGATCAGATATAGTTGCCATAGGCTGATCTGAATCCATTCATTATAAAATGAGGCTTAAAATAAACTCACGTGATAGCAAGTGGTGTGGTACAATTTCAGGGCAGTCCCTGTTCATTAAGGTCAGGAATCTACATGTACATGTCACACCTCTTATTCAGTCTGATTTGACAGGTTATGTTTTATGCAGAAACCTAACCACAGGGTAGGGAGACTGATGTGGTTTGGGAACATGATGAGAGACACATCTGGACCTAAGAACCCAGAAACATCTTTATTTTCGTTATATAGTAACATGCAGCCAGAAAAGATTAAAAAGTAAGTCAACTGAGGATAGTTAAACAAGCTTTTCTTACAAAGTTAATTGTTATTACCTGCAATTTGAAAACCAAGAAAGGAAGATAAGCAAAATTAAATCAAGAAATTGTGAGAAAAGTAAAACATGGAAGTCATGTTCTCTAGAGAAGATAAGAAGAGAAATATTCCTACCTTTAATTTTAAATAAGGTTATTATCAGCCTGCTTTGTGGGGAAGACAATGATAGAAGCATAAATCAATGCGTGGTTTGTTTGTACATCTGTGAATAACCAGATAACGTGTTAGATAGGAATCAAGATTAAGCTATTTAACTGTAATATAAGTCTGCATGTGTGAATTTAGATCAGTTGCCTAAAAATGTGTTCAATCCCATCTTTTTTGCCTGAGAGTGTCCTAACTATATTACATTTGCTTTTCCAGAGGGAGAAGTCTTCTGCAATCCTATATCATATCTTCCAGACAAGAACAGATCTCAGGTAACACTAAACATATAGATTTGGACAAGTTGATAAAGTCTCTTATTGGTATAGAGGTGGAGCTTAAGAGCTACTCGACTAACCAAACAAGTGTGCCTAATTTAGGGTGACATGAAGAGCTTTCAAGATTAAATTCATAGAATCATACAATGGTGGGGGTTTGAATGGACCTGAAAGATCATCTGGTTCCAACTCCCCTGCCATGGCAGGGATACTTGACACTAGATCAGGTGGTCCAGTGCCCCTTCCAAACTGGCCCTGAACACTTCCAGGGATGGGGCATCAACAGCTCCTCTGGGCAGCCTATTCCAGCACCTCGCCACCATCGTTGTGAAGAATTTCTGCCTTAAATCTAACCTAAACCTTCCTTTTTTTTTTAGTTTTAAACCATTACATCTAGTCCTATCACTACACTCCGTGATTAAGTGTCTCTCTCCGTCTTTCCAGTAGGACCCCTTTAGGTACTGGAAGGCTGCTCTAAGGTTTCCCCTGAGCTGTCTCTTCTCTAGGCTGAATAACCCCAAATCCCTCAACCTTTCTTCACAGGAGAAGTGCTCCAGCCCTTTGATTATCCTCAAGGCCTTCCTCTGTACTGCCTTGATCTGTCCATGTCTTTCTTAAACTGGGGGCTCCAGAGGTGCGCACACAGTACTCCAGAGTTGGGATTGGGATCTCATGATAACAGAGTAGAGGGTGAGAACCACCTCCCTTGATCTGCTGGCCATACTTTTGATGAGGCCCAGGATATGGATGGTTTTCTGGGCTGCAAGCAGACGTTGCTGGCTCATGTTGAGCTACTCATCAGCTAACATCCCTGGGTGTATCTCCTCAGGGCTCTTCTCAATCCATTCTCTGCCCAGCAAATCCCCATTTGTGTTTGGGATTGCCTAACTGAGTTGCAAGTCATTGATGGTACTGATAGAAGGGTTGATTTAGGTGGACATGTATAGGCACTATGTTCTATCTGACATACAGAGATTCTGAGGTAGATGGCTAAGGATGGAAGATGAGACCTGTAGAGAATCCATATCTTAGAGAATAGATCTGAGGATGTTTCAAATTGTTGGTTTCCTATCTATGGACAAGTGAGTACTGGATGCAGGGGAAACTTAAGTGGTTTGCATACATATCTACATAGAAAAATGTAGATGCGGATAATTATTTGACAAACTGAATCCTAGCTATTGTGACAATAGGAATGTGGTGAATAGCTTACATCCCCAGTATACAAATTTTCCATTTAGGTTTCTTTCTCCTAAAATTCCTTTAATGAACATTAGAATCCATCTTGTTTCCTGCTAGTTTTAGTTGGGGCTTGATTCAGTTGCCTACATCTAACTGTTGACAGCATAAAGAAGTCTGTATATAAACTGCTGAGGCTGTAGATATTCCTCAAAAAGGCAAAGGTTCTTGTGTAATACCTGCAACTCTGTATAAACATTTCAGATACCTTAGGACATTTCAAATGACAATGGATACTTATTTAGGCAGAGGTGAACCCTTAATGTTTAACTATGAAATAATCCTTTATGGTTTTGATGATGGCCTCACCACACAAATATAGTAATGATTATATACAACACACCAACTTAAGATGTCCTTGCATGTTAGATGTTGCAACCTTTACAGCATTTATTTTGTTATCACTACTGCTGTCTATTAAGCCCTGAGAAAGATAACAAGCTTTAACACAATCAATAGGTGTACTTTTCCACATATATCATGCATTACAAATGCAAGCAATAGTCAACTAATATTCCTGGAGTAAGAAGACACAGAGGATTAACAAGCCTGTGACCTGATTTTCATCTACACTCAGCTGACAGAGCATGCCATTGTACTTGTGTCAAATCTACTTAAACTGAAATGAAACATTTTTTTAGGGCTACTTCACACTGAGAAATGATGCAAATGAAAACAAACCCTTCAGGTCACATCAGCACAGTATGTTTTTTGTGAGTCCTAACAACAGTTAAATTCACAGAAATTTAGAGGAAGTTACAGAAATTCTACCCAGTGAACCTAAGTGAAAAATGCTACTTATTACCTCAAAGCCTATTTTAAAATTTCTGTGTATGTAGGCTAAAATATAGGGAACATGATGCAGATTGAGGTCTCACATATATATGTGAATGACTGAAGTTAGGTGTAAGCTTAATAACTTTTTTTTTTTTTTGAATTTATTTTGATGCTTCATTTTGTAATGTTTTGATTTCCAGCTCCTGAAAAGATGGGCAAGTGGAGCTTTATGGACACTTTAAAACAGCACCTCATAAATAGCCCAAATTGGAAACCTACAAATAGAGCAGAGAAGTTGAGGATCATGCACCACACCATTGATGTATGTGGTCAGAATGCTATTTGAAAAACATCTTCCCATCTAATATTTTATGAATTTGGAAGGATTAGTTTGGACTGTAATGTTTGTAGTCTAGCATACTTAGTCTAGCATACATAGATTTTTTCCAGAATTCTTCTGGATTTTTATTTTTTAATTTAGAATAGAAGGAAAAATGTATAAAAATGTAAAAAAAAGTATAAAAAAGTATAAAAACAAACTTTCGAATTCTACATATGTAGAGCATGCATCTTATTAAATAATCGGTGACTTAAAATATTTTTGAAAGTCAGATTACCTGAATATTTCTAAGATAATAAAATATTTACTCTTTGGGTAAATCTAACCTTTAGAGAAAAATATGAAAAAGCTGTAAACAGCAATATGTTTCAGTCAGTGTACTGAAGTCTGAGTAGCTGCTAGAGACAACTTTAACATTAGCAAATTAAATGGACCTTTCTGAAAAGCCCCTGTATATACACAGTCTAATTCACCTGAGCTGTGAAAGGAGAACCCTTTGATAAGGAAGAAAAGTTGTTATGTTTGTAACAAGTTCAATATAAGAAAGTCTATTCTCTCCACTGCTATTCACCATAATTACTGTATTGCTGTCTGAGTAAACAGTACAAGATCAGTAAAGATGGCAGGATCTCATCCTAAGTTTCAGTAAAACTCCTATGAGATAGGAGACATTCATGCAAGATTTAAAAAAAAAAATAATAAAAAATCCAATACCTAACTGTGCCTTCATCTACAGGATGAAAGTGATATGAAAAAGGACAGATTTCTCAGCCTGGATAAAAGTGTCAGTATAATAATCTGAATGTGTACATAGCCGTTGTTATGCTCCTTGCTACTTTGCAAAGGCCTCGGTGATACCTTAGCCACACAACAGAGGTTGTTAAGAAACTAGAAACCAATCCTTTGATAATAACCGAGGTTTAATTGTAAACTCCAGACAGAAAAAATTTCTTAAGAGTTTTGTAAATAATAAGAGAAGGTAAAGAAAACTTTTAGTCTTTTTTCCTTTTTTTTTTTTTCTTAGAAAAATGCAATATGCATCTAAATTTAATTTTATAGACTATTTGCCTTAATGTATGTTCCATCTTTGAAACAAAGTTACAGGTAATGTCATCAGAAATGATGAAATTAATAAATCATTTATCTTCCTGTTTCTGCTGTCACTTATTTTAGGTCTCATACTTAGACCTTGCCTTTTAAGCCAATACTTACTTTTATTTGTTTCATTGTTAAAAAAAAAAAAAAGATTAATCATAGAATCAGCATGGAATCATAGTATCATAGGATGACCCAGGTTGAAAGAGACCCAAAAGACAGACAGACGGACGGATGGACAGAAGGAAAGAAGGAGGGAGGGAGGGAGGGAGGGAGGGAGGGAGGGAGGGAGGAAGGAAGGAAGGAAGGAAGGAAGGAAGGAAGGAAGGAAGGAAGGAAGGAAGGAAGGAAGGAAGGAAGGAAGGAAGGAAGGAAGGAAGGAAGGAAGGAAGGAAGGAAGAAAAAGAAAGGAAAGGAAAGGAAGGAAGGAAGGAAGGAAGGAAGGAAGGAAGAAAAAGAAAGGAAAGGAAAGGAAGGAAGGAAGGAAGGAAGGAAGAAAAAGAAAGAAAAAGAAAAGAAAGGAAAAGAAAAGAAAGGAAAGGAAAGGAAAGGAAAGGAAAGGAAAGGAAAGGAAAGGAAGGAAGGAAGGAAGGAAGGAAGGAAGGAAGGAAGGAAGGAAGGAAGGAAGGAAGGAAGGAAGGAAGGAAGGAAGGAAGGAAGGAAGGAAGGAAGGAAGGAAGGAAGGAAAGGAAGGAAGGAAGGAAGGAAGGAAGAAAAAGAAAGGAAAGGAAAGGAAAGGAAGGAAGGAAGGAAGGAAGGAAGGAAGGAAGGAAGGAAGGAAGGAAGGAAGGAAGGAAGGAAGGAAGGAAGAACAAAGAAAGAGAAAGAGAGAAAGAGAGAGAGAGAGAAAGAGAGAAAGAGAGAAAGAGAGAAAGAGAGAGAGAAAGAAAGAAAGAGAGAAAGAAAGAGAGAAAGAAAGAGAGAGAGAAAGAGAGAAGAAAGAAAGAAAGAAAGAAAGAAAGAAAGAAAGAAAGAAAGAAAGAAAGAAAGAAAGAAAGAAAGAAAGAAAGAAAGAAAGAAAGAAAGAAAGAAAGAAAGAAAGAAAGAAAGAAAGAAAGAAAGAAAGAAAGAAAGAAAGAAAGAAAGAAAGAAAGAAAGAAAGAAAGAAAGAAAAGAAAATCAACTTTTCTGTCTGGAATTTATAGAATATTGAATTTCAAAATATATAACAGAACTGTTACATAATCTCAAAATCAGCATGACAAATATTGCTTTATTTTTCCCTCCTAATGGCTGTGAATGTCAACTCCCTTGACAGGGTAACCTACTCCCAGAGTACAATACTCTCTGATCAGGTTCTTTAAAATATTCTGTGTGGGTGGTTATGATGCTTTATATCAAATTGACTTATCTGAAGATACTTGATGTTACGTGTGATTGCTGATTGAGCAGAGAGACAAAATATACTGAAATCACAAGAGAGATTTCAGTTACATTTAGCTAAATATAGCAACTGCAATACAGTATGGTCACAATACCACTGTGATTCCCAATACTGGCCTCTATGATACACTCACTGTCATGACATTGGGCATCCTCAGTCGTGGTTGCCTTAACATACGCATCTCTTTCATTTTAAATCCCACAGGTGTCTTTCTGTAGCTGCCACACAAACAAATATTTCACTAAGAAAGCTTCCTAAGGTCTTCATGTCTTCTATGGCATCTCAAATGTTAGCCAGTGCCTTTTGTGAGCAAGTGACTCATGTCCCAAATCAATACAGTCAGTAGAACTGGGTAGGCATTTCTGCTTTCCTTGAATTTAGCATCCAAATCTGGCCAGCAGAACAGTTCTCCATACTCCACTGACTGTAATGACTCTAATAAAAGAGGTAGGGTAGCTTAAGAGGATCTCGAACTGTATCACTTTTATGCTTAAAAATTTGAAATAAAGCTTCCTCAATAAGAAAGTAAAGCTTATTCATTGATTACTTTTCCTCAAGATGAAATTACTTTTATAAAATGTTAAGCAGAGTCAAATTTCTATACTTCCAAGAAATGTAGTTTTCAGTTTCCAAACTGATTGCATTGCATGTTTAGGAAATGTTTTGTTTGTTTGTTTATTTGGTTGTTTGTGTTTTGATTTTTTTTTTGTTTTCTTTAACAATTTACCAATATTGCTACTGTCACTGGCCTCTCAATATTCATTTTGTTCTTATTTTTATGAGGAAATTTTTGAATCATATTTCAGAAGCAGATACATGACATTAATAGCAGACCTCTGCCGTACTATGAAAGCACTTAAACATCTGCTTTGCTGTCATGTGAATATTCTTACTGGAGAATTTGTGACAACTCACATGCATAACATTAGACATGTTTAAAGATACCATCTAACCAGAAACTATGTCTATTAATTATGAATACAATAAAGAGGAGTGCCTTTGTAAAGGTGAATTTCACCTTGACTTGGAACGTAAGTTTCAGTTTTGGTAATAGCAAGCTTGTCTGATCCTCACTGAAATTTTCTCAGGTAATTTTCCACTTTTGTTGAACTCACTGAACTTCCTAAAAAATCATTGGCAGGACTTTGTATTGCTTAAAATGGAGGGTCATCACTGATGTCCACTAATTTAATTCAGATATATCTGCAGAACCAAGAGTACTTGTCCTTGACGTGAGGCTTTAAATTGAACTGAGAGAGGATTAATGTGATCCAGACACTACTTCAAAAAGAAATAACACTGAACATAATATTTTCAACTGATGTTGAAAGCTGTAGTAAGATAAACTGTAAAGCAACATATTACATTGCATTTGCTAGTGATAATATCACTGGGGCCAGGGCAGCCACGTGAGCTATAGTTGCAAAGCTCACATAGAAATAAATTCTACTGGAATTATAAATAATCTGATATATTGTTTAAGAAAGGCAGCTACCTATATAAAGGCTGTCTCACAGTTATAAATAATCCTGTCTTATACAGAGTTCTGATGCAGTATCCATCCACCCATGTATGTTGTAGTTTTGACTTCATTTAAGATCTTTATTGCTTGGACTAAATGTTTCATCTCAAAACCAAGAAGTTATGTCCAAGAATCAGTTTTGTTCAGTCAAAGATGCAGTAACGAAACCATTTAGCTTTCTGCAGATAGCTTGTATGCTTTTGCAGTGATATATTGTCTCATTGCACTGAGCTAAAGAAACAGAAGTATTGTACTGACTATTCAGTTTAGCAATCACAGGGCTTTCCATTTTGGTAGTTAGACTACTGCAGATTAAGAATAAGAGAACTACAGAATCATCAAGGTTTGAAAGGACTTTGGGAGATCTCTAGTGCAACTTCTACTCAAGAAAAGGTCAACAATGAATTCAGACCAGGTTGCTGAGGACTTTATCAAGCTAGGTCTTGAAAACCTTCAAGGACAGTGATACCATAATTCTGCATCCATACACAGAAATGCAGGTCCTCCTGTTTATTTTCCAAGCTGTGTGCATTTGTATACCTGCACTTGAGATAGGCCACCTTCTGGTCTATTTTATTTTTCAGAAGACCTCACCTGCTCCCATCACTCTGCCCCATGTACCCTCATCCTTCCTTCACATAACTGCAAGCTGTTATCACCATCTGCTGATGTGTCTAGTTAAGGGCTCTGGGCAGCATCCTGGATCCTTTGTGTAGCTCAGCCTCTTGCTTTTGCAGAGTCTCTGTGAAGGTCACACAAACCTCCCACTCATCCTCTCTGATGCTACACAGTCTCCCCTCAATGGTGGGGCTACCATCCGCCCCCATCATGCCCTCCTCCAGGGAAAACCACCAGACACAAAGCCTGGGAAGCAGTATCGTCCTTCTGAAATTTTGCTGGTCCCATGACTTCCAACATGCTGAGGTGCTTCCTCCAGCCAAGGCTGGGCACTGATCCTGGTGAGAGCACCACCATCACTACTGTCTCACCATGTCTGGAAAAGAGTTTCTGGATCCCCTTTCTGCTCACTGCCAAGCAAAATGCCCCGCAAAAAGACAAAGTCCCTGGTAGCTCTCCATGCTTGCTGGTCTCACTCAGCAGGTAACAGGTGTCCCAACAGGTATCCCCACTGTAGGGGAACAAAATATCAGCAGGCAGTTGTTTAGCAAACAACCAAAGGCAATAGGAACATAGATAAATCAGACTCCTGGGTCTGTGTGTTTTACAATACACAAACTAGAAAGTTGTCTTGAATGCCTTTTTTATTGGCACTTTATCTTAACTTCAGAAATAGTTTAGCATTGTGATTTACAACTAAAAGACCATGAATATAAAAACTGTTAATAATGACTAATTAAAAAAAATATATCCAAGGTGTGCTTTACAAAATCAGAATTACTGAATATTTTAAAGGACACAGAAAAGAGACCCAAGGGCTTCAAAAGAACTTTACTTCTCTATCAGTTTTATAGGATTATTTTGGCACAAATTCAAGTGGTGACTAAAGTAAATCTTCCTGCCAGCATACAATTTCCTGGCAAATTAATTATTGCTCTAGATAATTGTAGGTGAGGTAGATAGAAAAGTCTGTTTTTCATTTTCCTGGAATATTCATTTTTATGGCCATATTTTCCACTGCTTACAATTTTGCCAGGTTTCAAGCATTTGGGACGAAACAGTCCATGCATGCTAACTCTTGCTGAAAATATTTAATAAAGTTTCAATTAAGCACCCCAAACACTTATTCCAGGATATAGTATGGGAAAAGTGTAGTAGGTTGCTATTATGCATGCATACACACACACAGAGACACAAATCTCATTTTGATTTCTTTAGAAGTATGAATATTTTCCTTTTTTATTTCCCAAGATGGTAATCTTGATATCCTTAGCATGCTTTTTATTGCTCAGTTAATACCACCAATGGATAAGATCTAGAGAAATCTATCTGTACATATCCAGACACATTTTAGAATTCTACAGCTAAATTCTGAAATTGTCAATTGCATTGAATGCATACTCCTTTTTGATTGATCTGCACAAATAAATTTCTCTAAGAGTGACTGATCAATTGCTATCCCAGTAATCCAAGCAGTAAGGGAAGTTTTCCTTGAATCACTCATTCTGACTGGACCATTTAAGTCACGAAGTTTTTTGTTTGTTTGTTTGTTTGTTGTTTTTTTATTGTTGTTTAATTTAATTTAATTTAATTTAATTTTTTTTTTTTATGGTCTGTCTACTAACATCCGGAGATGAAAACAACAACAACAAGAGGAAGAGAGAGAGGGAAGGAAAAAAAAAATCTTAAAAGTTTCCACATAGTAATGGGGAAGTGGCATAGATATTACAGCATTCTAAAATTTGACAGAAATAGGAAACTAAACTTTACAGTAATTGAATTTTGTTTTATACTGCATAGCTGGATTCTTTTATATCTTAACTTTGATACAGAAATATACTGAAACAAATTTTAAATCATACTTTCCATAAAGGTCACCAAGAATAATTTGTTGCTTTAAGGGAAAAAGCAAACAAAAAAGCCCCTATTCAGTGTGTTTTGGGATGAGATTTCCTATTTCCCTGGGAGGACTTAATATGAAACACAGAATTTATTTTTCACGTTTTCATTATTTAAACTAAAAGAATACAGACTCTATAAGTTTGATACATTTGATTGGGCATAAACATACAGTTTATACACTATGTTCACACAAACACTTGTGAGTTCTTCAAAAAAAAATGCGTAAAGTAGAAAATATATTTTATTTACTATTTCCAGCATTTTAGAGATTATTATTACTGTTTGTTTTTAGATATGTGAAGTAAAGTGATGTGTGGTTTCTACAATCTTCAGCAAAACCTGATCAGAGTAATATTACGAACATTACTCAAGAAGAGATCTTCAAAGAAAAATATTTATTTTCTTCTACGTTAAATAATATATAACCTCCTCTCTAGATGGTATCAAGCAAAGCACTTTGGTGATCTTCTATATTACTTAATGCAAAACTGCTATTTTTTGCAGAGTAAGAATTCTGTCTTTGACAGACTATAACTCACAAAATCTTTGCTGTGAAGGAAAACAGAATACTGGTTATATATATATATATATATATATATACAGGTTGCCTAGGTTGTCTCAAACTGAACATACATTTTAATGAGGTTTGAATTGGTTAGGCTTTGGTAATGGTTATTGTGGGACACCAACATTTGTAAGATTAAAGCATATGATCAGTATTACAGTTTAAAAGGATTAAAACTGAATGAAGATTCCTTTCTGTGATTACCTATTAAAAATAATATAATTAAAACACTACAGAATATTCTGCCTCAGTCTTCTGCTTCAGTCAAACTAGAAAAAACTTTTTTTTCCTTCTTTATCACAAATTTTTGAAAATACACGGTGTGAACTACATAATCTTGAGCTTTAAAAATGTCCAAAGGATCAAGAGCTATTGAAAATAACAAAAAGTCTAAATATGAGCATATCTAACTGCCTTTTTTTTTTTTTTTCTGAGTCCTGCATTCATTCAGAGTATTATGCATTCATATTGCAAAATCTAAGAAGGGACAATAAATACTAAATCTGTGTTCAACAGACAGAAATAAGGTTTGTGCATAACCAGCTGTGCTCTGTCTTTGACCTGTAAAAGCTCCTATCTTCCAGGTGAGATGTGACAACAAATTTCACAGTGTTCAATAATGATCAAATTCGTATACTTTCAAGAGGCAAAGGTCTAGACTGAGTGGGGTCAAAGTTTGCTGTAAGCCAGTAATATAGATTAGGGTTAATGTTCTTTTTGCATCTGTGAGACCCTGGTTGGCTTCCACTGAAATCAATAGACAAATCTAAATTGACGTGATGCAGCCTTGGGCTTGTAGATTCCTGTTCCATTCTGTAAAGTAGGTTATAGAAAAGCTATATAAATGTTACTCATGCAGCCAGTGACTTTGCAAGTGAATATTATTTGCATAGCAAGGATTTCTCAGATGGGTAATGCTTTGAAGATCAGACCCCACACTGTAAAATATTTTGTGTTTCCTAAGGACAAAAATATCAAAAATCCATATTATTGCCTTATTTGAAAAGAATTAATGCACTTACAATTCTTAAATTTAAAAGATTCCTCTACAAAGCTGCAGCTGTTGTAAATCATTGCAACTCCTTATTTTTTTATTTTTTTATTATTTTTTTTGATAGGGAAAAGATGGCAGATTTACCATCCTCAATTTTTAGTTCTAAAAAGGCAAGTTTTTAATTAATGATTGTTCTTTTGTTATATGTTGACTAGTGAAAGACTTTAATACTGTAATGTTATTATACTTTACATAGACTTGCAATATCAGGTATAGGTAAAGCACATCTCTTTTTTTTTTTTTTGTTTCTAGTGCTGAGAAACAGAATAATAAAAACTAAACGTTGTCAACGTGTGTTACTGAATGTTAGACTAATAAAGTTATATTTTGAAGCCTAAGACTGGTTTGATTTATCACTTTTTACATTCCTGTCTCATCAATCTAATTCTCTTAAACATATATACATATATTCAGTAGGAACAGTTACTTCTATAATTGATCATGTCCCTACATAACTTCTCTTTATACATTTTAGGTCAACATTTAAGTTTTAGGTGTTATTTTACATTCATGATCTTGTTATGTTTAAAAATGAGCTGTTGTGAATTGTCTTTGCAGTCTGTGATTTCTGTTACTATCCTGTGTTTGCAGCATTCCAACACCATACTTTAATCTGGAACAACAGACAATTTACTCCACACTTAGTATTGTCATAAACAATGACTAAACTAGTTATATTAACAAAGTTATATTAACCTCTGTGTCAGGGAATTGTTATTATGGCAATAATTATGTTAGACTCATCTCAGGCCAAGACAAAACCAGACAAGTCCTGATGTTTTTTTTAGTAGGTTAATGAAAAGTCTGTAACCTTCCATTAGTAACAGAAAAAGATAAAATTTATTGAGCTATGTTATCAAAATCATACAGTTCATTTTCATAGTTATTATCCTAACCCTTAATGAGACAGAGAATCTGAAAGATCATTATCATAGGAAACTTCTTAGAACACTTTGTCAATGTTAGATATAAAGGTGGATGTTAAAATGGTTCTCTAAGATAAATATTCCTCAGTTGTTATATGTCTCAATTTCAATTTGTCATATATAATCTGCTTGTTAAGATGGAATATGCACAGTATATTGCCAGACAAGATGATTGAGCTTTCCTGTTTATCTTTTCCTTGCTGATATACATAATCATGTTGTCATGTTATTAATTAGATGGTATGATGAGATTATTTCTAGTAAAAGATGGTGAATACTGAAGAGCATTCTACTTTTTCATCCCACATCTTCAGTTCCTACATTGCATTTGACAAAAGAGTTCTAGATTTAAGAGTGTGCAGAGATACATTAGCCTGAGAGAGAGACATCTACTTTATACTTAAATCCACATGGATACCTAGCCCCATTAAATCCTTTTAGAAGATAAATTAAATCTTTGCCCTGTTTTTCATATTTTGAAAAATATTAAGAGAACATATATTTTTACACATGGATATTACTATGTATATATGAACTTAAAATAAGCATACCAATCATTTTATTGTGGTAGAGCATATGGCAGGATCAAATGAAAAGCTGTATGCAGTGAGTACATCCATAGGTTGATTTTTTCCCCATATTTTTATTTTTATTTTTTTCCAATAATTTTTCCTCATCCTCATTCTCGAGTCTGTGTTTAATTTTCGTCTCTGTATTAGCATAAAGTGATTTTTTTTTTTTGTTATAGATAGCTTCACTGTTGGTTCCATAATTTCTGCTTATATGTAAGTGCATGTGCTGAAGTAGTTTTACTCTGTAATTTACTTCATCCCTCTAAATATATTGATATTTGCTTCCGTGTCATCTTCTTAATCATTAACTTGTTGAATTATGCAATCTGGGGGCTTTAACCTTAGTTCATAAATCCTTTCTTCTAGTATCTTACTCATTTTGTTGGTTAGCAGTCTGAATTTTACTTTTCTGTCACATGGGATGAGATTCCAGATTGCACAAATCTATATTTAATGATGGGATTCAGCTACAGATTGTAGATGACTAAATTTAGGTAACTGCAATCTGGAGCTAAATCCTATTTTAGTCTCGAGTGACTAAGCTGATGATCAAAATATGATCTTGCATGATTTCTGAGGTTGTGTTTATCTTCTGTTCTGTTGTTGTTATTACTTTTTTGTTTGTTTTGTTTTTCTTCCTATGGAATGATGTAGGAAGGAATAAATCTAGTTTTCTGAACCATGCCATTCTTATATCAAAGTCAGAATATCTTTAAGGTATGTATTAATTCATTAATGTCAAATATAAATGTGTCAGAGAACCAGAGTTAATATCAGAAACCAATTAATTAAATTAGAATTAGTTGTTCTGCACCTAGGATGCAGTAGTGCTGGACACAAACACAGACTGGGAGACAAGTTGCTAGAGAGCAGCTCAGCAGAAAGGGAGCTGAGGGTGTTGGTTGACAGTAGTCTAAACATGAGCTAGCAGTGTGCCCTGGCAGCCAAAAGGGCAAACTGCATTTTGACTTGCATTAAGCACAGCATAGCCAGGCAGTCAAAAGAGGTGATTCTTCTACTGTATTTAGCAGGCTCACCTTGAATATTGTGTACAGTTCTGGGCTTTACCCTATATATATATATTTAAAAACAAAACAAAACAAAACAAAATGAAACAAAACAACAACAAAAAAAAAACACTTGAATACTTCCAGAGGAAGGCTGCAAAGGTGGTAAAAAGTTTGAAAGGCATGTCTGATGAGGCATGTCTATATATATATATATCCCATCTCCTTGATATCATCCTATCATAATAGGATGAATGGGAGTGGCACAAAGTTGTGCCATGGCACATTCAGCCTAAAAATAGGACTGAAAATAGGAAGACTTAATAGGAAAAGACTAAATAGGAAAAAAATATTTACCATGAGGATGATCAAACACTGGAACAGGCTTCCTAGTGAGGTGGTTGATGCTCCACGCTTGTCAGTGTTCAAGAGGCATTTAGATAATATCCTTAATAATATTCTTCAACTTTTAGTTAGTTCTAAAGTGGTCAGGCAGTTGGGCTTTATGATCTTTGAAGGTCCCTTCCAATTGAACTATTCTAATTCTAATCAAATATATGATATCTTTCAGAATCACCTCAGATGATGTGGAGGGGATCAGTACTAATTAAACAGAATAGCATGTTACTTATTATTCTGTAAAATTATTAACTGTAATAAATATATGGAGCTACAGAGATTGATGTGGCCACAATTTAGAAGCAGCTGTGAAGAAGGCTATCAGCTATACAAATGTCTTGCCTCTTGAGCAGAATTCTACATGGTTTAATTCACTTTGTTTACCTTGTTATATTGAGTAAGATTCATTGACACTCACTGTACCTAAATTCACACACTGTTTCTGTCTTCTTCCTCACGGTGTCTATGGTATCTATATTGTGAAAGTAATCACAGGTACAGAAGATGCAGACTGGGGAGCAATTTCCTGTGTAAGATGTGTACTGATCCATATAACTGCCTATCCTCCTTTCAGGGGATGCTGCCAATGGCTTTAATGGACATACTTTGAGCTCACGTTCAGGTACCCTTGCATCAAGCATAAAGTGGTACAATCACAGTCATTTTCATTAAAAAGAATACAGTGAATTAATTTCCCTGTTGATTGGAGCTTTCACCTTGAGAACAGGGGGTCAGTTTTAGTGATTTTGTTAGTCAGTTTGGGTCAGCTGTCCTGGATGTGTCCCCTCCCAGCTCCTTGTGCACCCACAGCCTCCTCGCTGACCAGGCAGACTGAGAAGGAAAGTGTAAGGGCCAAAGGGGACCCAACCTACCTTCAAAGAATAAATATTAGGAATTCCATATTTTTGCAAAGGCTTTAAATAAAATGCTTTCTGTCATATCTTTATAAACAAACAACAACAACAAAAAATATCAATGTGGTGGATTTACTCAGGTAGGCAGCCAAGCTCCACCACAACCACTCTCTCCGTCCTCAAAGGGAAAGGTGGAGACAATATGATGAAAAGGGCTCAAGGGTTGAGATAAGGATGGGGGGATCACTCAACAATTATTGTAACAGGCAAAACAGACTCAGCATAGGGAGATAGTAAGATTTAATGTCTATTACTAACAAGCTAGAGAAGTGAGAAACAAAGGAAAGAAACCAAAAACGCCTCCCGCCCATCCACCCTCTTCCACCTCCTCCCCCCGAGTGGCACATGGGAACTGGGGAGTAGGGGTTGTGGTCAGTCTATAGCACTTCATCTCCATCGCACCTTCACGGTCACTCTCGTCCCCTGTGCTGTGGGGTCCCTCCCACAGAATGCAGTCCTTGCTGAACTGATCCTGCGTGGGCTTCCCACAGGCAGCAGCTCTTCAAGAACTGCTCCAGATATGGGTCTGTACCACGGGGTCCATCCCTCAGGAGCAAACTGCTCCAACCTGGGTCTCCCACAGGCAGAAGCTCCTACCAGGCCCCCTGCTCCTGCGTGATCTCCTCTCCACGGGCCACAGGTCCAGCCCAGAATCTGCTCTGGTGGGGGTTCTCCACAGGCCGCAGCCTCCATCTGTGCAGGTCTACCTGCTCCACCGTGGTCTCCTCCACGGGCTGCAGCTTGGAACCCTGCTCCACAGTGGTATTGCATGGGCTGCAGGGGGACAGCCTACTTCACCATGGTCCTTACATGGCCGCAGGGGACTTCTGCTCCGGCGCCTGGAGCACCTCTCCCCCTCCTTCTTCACTGACCTTGGCGCCTGCAAGGCTGTTTCTAACTCTTCTCACTCTCCCAGCTGCTGTGAGGTGCGGCTTTTTTTGTTGTTGTTGTTGCTTTTTTGTGTTTTTTTTTTGTTTGTTTATTTATTTATTTATGTATTTATTTATTTTTTCCCTGTCTTAAATATGCTCTCACAGAGGCGCAAAACATCACTTAATGGCTCGGCTCTGGTCAGCAGCAGGGCCCTTACCTAACATGGGGCAGCTTCTAGATTTCTTCTCACAGAAGCCACCCCTATGGTCCCCTGCTACCAAAACCTTGTCATGTAAAACCACTACAATCAATAACATTCTAATCTATCTGATTCATCTATCAGTTTAGGTAGAGAGATCCTGGTGTAGGCAAATTATAAGAACAAAATTTAAGAATAGAACAACTTAGATCTATCCATTTGAGGAGTCTCCTGAATGTTCCCAACTGTAGCAGGTTGATTTAATTCCTGATATATATCAATATATATCTATCTGTCTGTCTGTCTCTCTCTCTCTCTATATATATATATATCTGTCTATATATGTATATATATATATATATACACTTTATTTAGAAGTAGTAAGGTTTCCATCTGGCTTTCCATGCCAAAGTGGAAAGGTACAGTTCTCCTAGTTGTCTTCTGTTGTATCTGCCTTCTTTGTGCAGGTGTCTCAGATTCTACAAAGTGTCACAGAAGAGAAAACTGAAGTTAAAGAAACTGAATAAAGCACAAATGTCTGACAAACACTAAACCTTAGTTAGAACTTTCCAAAGTCAAGTAGCAGCTGATAGTAGACTTGTAGGACTGCAAATTTTCATTTAGGAATTGGTATGTTCTAAATTGGATTTGTGCTTCTCTGCACTTTTTTGACAACAGGAAATTACTGAAAGCACAGAAAAGACAAGCCTTTGATTTCTCTCCTGATTTCTCTTTCTCTTCATTCACTCAGAATGACCACTAGACGGAAAGTAATGGATTTGCACCTGTAATGCTTGGCCAGATGGCGGGTGGCAGTTTAGACTTTTCTGATAGTTGTGGGAGGCTTTAGGGTACTTAGGGAAACTTATAGAAATTTGAACACTTAACCTCCAACAAGTCTCTAAGAACATGCATATCACAGTCTTTCTAAAACTTATAACTAGGTCAAACAAGGACAGATTTTCACAGGAACAGCAAAAAGGAAATCCATTATGCAAAAGTCAGTTCCCTGCCAAATTTCAAGTCCTTATCCTATGGCTTTGGTGTTTTAACAGCATTCCAAAGAACAGATTGCCAGAATTCTATTAACATTCAAAAATACTGTATTTTCCCTTGGCTTCATGCAGTAGCTGAAATACTTTTGCTAGAAGTTAAAAAAATATTAAAAAAAACTACTCAGCATCATCAAAATTTCAGCTTGAGGTAATTCTTAAAATAATTGGCTAAAGTCTGAATAAATAACAAGCACCTGAAAACTGGGCCAAAAATCAAACTTTCTGGGAACCTTGAAAACAATAGCTAATAGACCTGCCAGTGACAGAACAGAAGAAAAAAGACTTGCCAGAACAGTGTGTTTTCTTCAAGAAAGACATCTTTGAATTGATAAACTTCACATTAAACTTCCATATTAAACTCAGTAGAGAGTTAGAAGCAGAGTCCTATTTGCGCCAATTAAGTCAGTGGAACTAACAAGTAGACTAAAATTTTAGGGTTTGACCTGAAAGCTAAATTAGCAGAGAGGTAGTTATGAACAAAATTCCATCTATTAGCATAATTTTTAATAGCAAAAAATAAATTCTCATCTTTCTTACCAATCAACTATAAATATTTCATTTGCTTCATTTTATTAGTTTTCTTTTCCTCAATTTCAAGTTTATTTTCAGATTTTTACACTACCTTTTGATATTACAATAATAATTTACAAATTAGAGAACTCAGAGAAAAGTTTTCTGTTGGCTTCAGGGAAAACTAGAACCTCTTCATATATCAGGTCAGGACATTTGTCATCACTCTTTCAGTGATGGATCCCAAAACATACCTCCATAACTTTTTTACTGGTAAATAGTTCCAATATATGGTTACTTATAAATATAGGTTCCAAATCTATCTTTAGGTCACTGGTTACCTGCACAAATGTTTTTATCTTTCTGATTTGAGCTGCAGTTATTATTATTTTGTTGAAAATGTCCTCCCTCCATCTTTCCTGTATATATTTTCACCTTAGGATGCATTCTGAGATAAAATGCTGTGGCTTGTTCTGACTCAGATCAGTGGAAGCTCTGGTAGAAATGACAGTAACTTAAAGCTGAGAGGTTGGCAGAGCAGTGTTTTAAAAGCTGAAATTATCTTGGCAAACTAGGACTGAGAGTCACTTCCATATCCATTTATTATAACAGTAAATGGCTACTATTTTCTTAGAGACATTTAAATGAATAGGAATTATTTCATGTAACTGAAACAAAAATGATAAGATAGCTCTATTTATTTTTGAATTGTCTAATTGCATAATTCATTACCTGACACTTCCTTTTCTGGAAGAGGTAGATAGCTATCTAAATGGATGAAAAAACAGCTAACCTGAACTAGGGTTTGGAGACAAAGATGAAGAATCTTAGGTTGTTACATTGAGTGTAACAGTTTACAGAGGAAGAAGGAAGAAAAGGAAATTAAAGGTGTAGCTATGGCTACTCTTTTGCTGGTACAACTAGGATAATATTGTGATTTAACACAGGAGACAGTCAAGCCCCACACAGCTGATTGCTTACTCTCCCCAGGTGGGATGGGGGAGAGAATCAGAAAGGTAAAAGTGTGAGAACTCATGGGTTGAGATAAAGGCAGTTTGCTAGGTTAAGCAAAAGCCACATGCACAAGCAAAGCAAAACTAGGAATTCATTTGCTACTTCCCATCAGCAGGCAGATGTTCAGCCTTTTCCAGGAAAGCAGGGCTCATCACAGTAACAGTTTCTTGGGAAGACAAATGTCATCACTCCAGATGTCCTCCCTTTCCTCCCTTACCCCAGCTTTTTTTGCTGAACATTATGCCATATGGTATGGAATATCTCTTTGGTCTCTTTGGGTCAGCTGTCCTGGCTGTGTACCCTCCCAGCTTCTGGTGTTCCCACAGATTTCGCTCTGGCAGGGCAGCATGAGAAGCAGAAAAGTCTTCGGGTCTATGTAAACACTGCTCTGCAACAACTAAAAACATCGATGTGTTATCACCACTGTGTTCTGTGGTGGTTTTACCCTAATACAGAGCTGAACTCCACCACAACCACTCTCTCACTCTCCTTCCTTAAAGGAAAATTGGGAGAAAATACAATGCAAAGTGCTCAAGGTTTGAGATACGGACAGGGAGATCATTCAACAGTTATTGTCATGGGCAAAAAAGACTCAGCATAGGGAGATTAATATAATTTATTGCCTATCACTAGCAGACTAGAGCAGTGAGAATCTAAAAACAAAATAAAAACACCTTTCCCCACAACGTGCACTCTTCTACGTCCTCCCCCTGAGTGGCACGGGGGAATGGGGAATGGAGGCTGCTCTCAGTCCCTGTGCTTCGTCCCTCCCGCTCTTTCATGGTCACTTTCTGCCCCTGCTCCGGCATGGGGTCTCTCCCACAGGATGCCGTCCTTCCCAAACTGATCCTGCAGGGGCTTCCCACAGGCAGCAGCTCTTCAAGAACTGCTCCAAATATGAATCTGTACCATGGGGTCCATCCCCCAGGAGCAAACTGCTCCAGCACTGGTCCCCCATGGGCGGCAGCTCCCCCCAGGACTCCTGCTCCTGCGTGGGCTCCTCTCCACGGGCTGCAGCTCCGGCCCGGGGCCTGCTCCTGCGGGGGCTCTCCATGGGCAGCAGCCTCCTCCAGGCCACATCCACCTGCTTCACCGGAGGCTCCTCCACGGGCTGCAGCGTGGAGATCTGCTCCGTGTGGGACCCATGGGCTGCAGGGTGACGGCCTGCTCCACCAGGGGCCTCTCCACAGGCTGCAGGGGACTTCTGCTCTGGTACCTGAAGCACCTCCTCCCCCTTCCTTCTTCATTGATGTTGTCTGCAGGGCTGTTTCTCACTCCTTGCTCTCCCAGCTGCTGTTGCGCAGCAGTGGATTTTTTTTGTTGTTGTTTTTTTTTTTTTTTTTTTTCCCTTTATTAAATCTGCTCTCACAGAAGCACAATCAGTGACACTCACTGGCTCAGCTCTGACTTGTGGTGGGTTCCTTTTAACGCCAGCTGAAACTGGCCCTTACCTAACATGGGGCAGCTTCTGGTCTCTTCTCACAGAGGGTACCCCTGCAGCCGCCCTGCTACCAAAACCTTGCAATGTAAACCCAATACATTTTTATAAAAAATCTGAAACACAGCATTGTGTAAATGTCTAAGAAGAAAATTAACTCTGCTTTAGCCAAAACTATAACAGATGTAGACATTCCCACTCCACTGTGTTATATAGCATGTTGTATTATGTGCTGGGATAGTTTTGGGGTTTGGTAGTTATTTCAGTTCTTCATTTTCTGTGCAAAAATAATGATGACATTTGTTATCTGCAATCATCCTGGTTTTAAGTACCCTGCCTTAGGGTTGTATTTTTGTTTGTTTGTTTGCTTTTCTGTTTTGTCCCATTTTAGCTATCTTTCTATTTTGTTTCTTATTTTCATTAATGTTTACACTTGGCAATAGCTGAGCCATAATCAATCACAGCAGTGACAGACTGATGTAATTATTAGTTGACTTCAGGATTACTGTGGAGTTGATCGATGATATTTGATGCAACTTCAGCTACCTGCTTTGCACATTCTGGTTTTGGCTGTCTTCTGGCAGTCATTCTTTGTGAGCAGGATACAAACACTAAATTTCGTTAAACTGAGGTAAAAGTTTTGTTGTTGGTGGTGGTGATGTTTCTTTTGTTTTGTTTTGTTTTGATTTGGTTTTAGTATTTTCAGAAAACAGCGGTGTACTTCAGGGATGGAACATCATGAAAAGACCATTCACCTCTCACCTTCAGGAACTGCTGAAGATGAAAATTCTGCAAGAAATCTAATACCTCTGATGTTCATACAGAAAAGTTGAGCCTGCCACTCACACCCAAAGTATCTAAACATTAAAAGGCTGTTGTACAAGAAAGCTATGAATTTATATATTCATTCAGTCAATGACTTTTGCCTACGCTATTTATAAACTTTAAAATAAAGTCCTGGTAAAGTGAAAGTCAGTTTGACATTATGACAATAAATAAATAATTAAACAAATGAATTCTGTTCACTTCCTTCCAACCTAACCTAAAAAATGCTTTGTCTACTATACTACTTCATATTTCTTGAGAAGAGACTAGAGCTGAGTAGAAAGAAGCAATGTTCCCAAGTCCTGGATAGGTATCTCTGCACAAGTATATCAAGCTGTGATAAACTTTTGTCATTTTTGTTCAATACTTCAATCCAAATGGATTGATTGCAATGACATCCAATAAACTTAATGGAATATACCAGTCTGCCTGAGGAAAAAAAAAAATAGAGGCTGATAACATTTGTGGATTTTATTTTTTTTTTAATCACAGCACTGGAGAAAAGCTAGTTTACAGCTTTCTCTTTCAACAAGATTATCATGAAGGAGGGATCACTTGAGGGGCTCACTTAATCTGAAAGGGTAACATCATTGGCAAAGTGAAAACTATTACAAGAATATTACGCTTAGTAACTACTCAAAAATTAGATTGATCATATGGCGCACTGGTATACAAATCTACAACTTTTTGGCACCTGATGTCAAACATGGTTATAACAAGTAATAACCATATATAATAGTAAGTAGTACTAAAGTACATATCTAAGAGGAAGAACACAGTTTCTGTGAGTTTGATGTATTTTGCTATAATGTTCTGGAACATTATTCAACATAAAATATTAATTAGCTAATACAGGTTCTTGCTGATGGACACATCTCCCACATTTACAGCAGTCTGAAATAATTTTTTAATGTCTTCTGCATTCAAAATTTCAAGGCAAATACCCTGCGTCAGAACTTCATAAAAGTTTGGTCTGTCTTCCTCGTAGTCAGCATATAATCTTCAAGTTTTCACAGGCTGAAATAAGAAAATCGTAAGGAACACTTCCAAGTTTTAGCTAAATTTAATTAAATTATAGAATCAATATAAGAGAGACTTATCAGGCTTATAGGCTTACATGAGAATAATTTATGCATCTATAAATCTACTGATATTTGGTATTCATCAATTACATGGATGTCATGTTTGTACCCCCCTTTTTTGGAGAAATGGACTTACTGGATGTGTATGAAATTTCTTACTGTGCCCTCCTAAAGTAAATTTCAGAATAGTGGAGTTTGGAGAATTCTCCATTTGCATTTGTCAAACCCTTAATGCCACTATTCTGTTGGTCAAATTTTCATATAATATTACCCATGCTAATCTTCCAAAGCTGAAGAGCAATAAGAGTAAACCAGTGATAAAAGCTAACGTTTGGAGATCTTCCTTCTGGTGCTTTAGAATGATCAAGTTTCATATAAGAACATTTTACCTTTACTTGGATTTGTATATCTCTACATGGTAATTGGTATTAAAACCTTTCCTTTTGTTGATCACAGAACCACAGAACGATTGAGGTTGGAAGGGACCTCTGAGGATCATCTAGACAGGGATCTTCTGGAAAGAGTCCAGCAGAGGGCCACGAAGATGATATGGGTCATCTCCCTTATGAGGAAAGGCTGAGAGACCTGGGTCTGTTCAGCCTGGAGAAAAGAAGACTGAGGGGGGATCTTATCAATGTTTATAAATAACTTAGGTGTGGGAGATGGTGGGATATGGCCAACCTCTTTTCAGTGGTTTGTGGGGATAGGACAAGGGGCAATGGCCACAAAATGGAGCACAGGAAGTTCTGCACCAGTATGCGAAAAGAACTTCTTCACGGTGAGGGTGTTGGAGCACTGGAACAGGCTGCCCAGGGAGGTTTTTGAGTCTCCTTCTCCGAAGATATTCAAGGCCTGTATGGAGGCCTACCTGTGCAATTTGCTCTAGGGAACCTGCTTTGTCAGGGGGGTTGGGCCTGATGACCTTTCAAGGTCCCTTCCGACCCCTACAGTTCTGTGATTCTGTCATGCGAAAAGGATGACCTAGATATTTTTAATGTGACAGTTAAAAATGTGGAACATTAATATATTTCTAGGTAATGTGGTCTTTTTACAATATTGATAGAAGCTCATACCGTGGCTGATGGTGGTGCTTTCTTACAATGACTGTTTCTCATTGCATTTTCTTAATGTTTGATAGCTAAAGCAAATAATGGCAGTGCCTGCAAGGCACTGTATCTAGACTTCAAAGAAAGAGGCCATTAGAAAAGGAATAACAAAAATGTAGTGATTTTGTATATTGACACATTTTGTTGGAGTCTAGAGGCAAATCATGTTTGTAACTTGCTGAGCCCAAGTGGGATCTGTGAAGCAGAAAAATAAATTTAGGCATATAAAGCCATGTCATGGGTGACTGCAAATGTCAAATAACAGTATGTTTAGGAAAACAATGTAAGGGCATATAATAAATTTGTACTGTATATGTTTTGTCTTGTTTTGTTTTATTTCATAATAATTAATTTAATTTATATAAGTATAATTACTTGTTGAATACAAAACGTATAAACCAATTTGTCTTATTCTCAGAAATGTAATATGTGACCTGTGACATACAAAGTCACTACAGTACTTTTCAGTAGTCAAATTCCACCAGCTGTAACACTTTTAACAAAATGAAGAAACAGTGAATTGGATAATTTGGGTCATATTTAAAATGTAGGTATATATTTGTAACCAAATGAAAGAAAAATTCTGGTAAGCTTTAGTATAAATCAGTAATTGAGAAAAAGAATGTTTTTGGATTCAAAGTAAAAATAATTAGAATATTTATATTAGAATGTTTTGCCATTGGATAACATTTTTTTTAAAATAAGCACCATGCTCAGCCTTTGAATATGTAAACGTTGTGAGAAGCAGCATGTGTTTGTTCCAATTACTGTAAGTCACCAAAAATTAAAACCTAACAGGAAAAATGGATATTTTAATATGAATAAAAGCATCTGTTAAATGAAAAGGCTCTAAAGATTGTTGTAGCAAAGAAGTGAAAACAGAATTACTTGCTTTGTAGGATAAAATATAGTTTGAGCATTTTACCTAAATTGTTCTGCTCTTTTCTATACCTAAAACGTAATGGTTTCATCAGAGAGTGTTATAAATTTATCCTGAACCACCACAGAGTTTTACTGTTGGAAGGTCTAACATGCTGTTTTCTTAAAAACAAAGATCAGTTGAGCTGAGACATTTTTTCATAAATTTTAGTATCTGTAGTATATACAGTGGGACCCGTAGAGGGAAAATTTGCAAAGTTAGCTCTAAATCATGGCAAAGAAGTACAAACCTTCATGTAGAATAAAATATTCTGTGAAATTTCTGTTTGAAGTTAGATGTTCAGTTTCATGTTCTTATTGTATCAGGTGAGCTGTTTATCTTCTTGGTGTCAGAGTGAAAGGGAAAATAAGCCCAAAACTGTCAGATTGTGATTAATTATAACTATTTTAGAAAATCTTTTGTAACTCTGCATTTTGTCAATGTACTTCTTTTTTAAAGAGTACAAAGTATTAGAGGAATTATACTGAATTTACAAGATTCATTCTTAAGACTAGTTGTAATTACTTTTTAAAGTTACAGCAGAAACTGAATAACTAGCTATCAAGGCACAAAACAGTTGCATATTAAATTGGAAGTCAAGACACCTGTGTGTTATTCCTGGCTCTCTCTTGTTCCTAGGGCACTTTACCTCTCTGTACCTCAATTTCTATTAAATGGTGTTAATGATATTGTAGCCTTTTTGTAACATTCTTTGCAGTCTAGAAATTAAATGTGCCATATAATTGGTATTAATATAACTTCTATTATTAACTACACTACAACAGTTGGAGTTATTATACTCGTTCTTTTGACTAATTAAACACTTTTCATCTTCAGCTGTTTTTTTAAAAGGTAGCTTGGATGATACCTTTGTCGTTACGATACTTTGTTACTCTACTTCTGTGACATAGAAAACTAACATGTTTGTACCACGTAGGCCAATTTATCTGATGCCATTTTTTGTGGTGCCTATAGAACACAGGCAGATGAATATGTTTACTTGTATGCATGTACATATATATATACATATATATGAGACATACTTGTTGAAAGCCATAACGGATATTTTGAGGATAATGTGTAGGAGCACTACCTTTCCTTCCCTTGTTTTTCATTATAAGGCCAAATTCCTATACTCTTATTCATATTCAGTACTACTTCACCATTAGTCTTATCAGACACCCACATACCATTTTGAAAATGCATTGCATATATATCAAGCGTAAAGCCATCTAAGTGACACTTTCAGCTATTAGTAAAATGCTGTGTTAACACACTATTCCTATTGCTTTCTGGAAATTAAACTTAGGAATAAGCAAATGGGATCATCACTTAAAAATAGTTGAGAATTCTTGTGTTGTTTTATTTCTAACTTGCTGTGATTGTGTAATTTAAGTAAAATTAAGCAAATAATGTGTTAAGCAAGAATCTGCTCGTTTCTTTATGTGCTCCCAGAGTTTTCTTCAAAGTAAGAACAAAATGATTCATTGCTTTATATAAAACCACATTATAAGAAAAAACTTATAATGGTTCATTCCACTTAACTTCAGAAAACTGTCAGATCTTCTGAAGTGAACCTCAGATTACTTCCATTACAGAGTACTTAGGCAGACATAGAACACCACAGCTATGTTTTGGTTTGGTTTGATTTTGTCATTCTTGTTTTCATTTTTTTTCAGCTCTAAATTATTTAATTGTTTTAGCTAATTAGAAGTGGGATAAATTTGGATTTTTGAGTTCTCTGTGGACCTAGACCAATGATTGTGGTGAATTTTACTTTTTCACAATTTTAACAAATGCCTGAGTGAATTAGCAATTTTTTTGTTATTAATTTGAAATACTGATAATATTAATGTTTCTGTTGTTTCTAAGTGTTTATCAGAAGTCCTTGTACAAAAGGTCGTGACGCCTCCAACTCTATAAGCACCTCTCATTGCATCATCAATTACTTTTCGACATCTCCTTCAACCATTCATCATCATCACATTTGCACACAACTGTTTCAGATGCCACACGGTCATCTGTTTACTTGCTGGGAAAATGGTGTAATACTAATAACATTCCTGCTTATTTCTGGAAGAGATAGGTCTAGAGATTTGTGCAAAGACTCTCAGACTCTCCACTGAACTTTGACATTTTCCTGCTGTATCCAGCCAAGGCTGCTCTATAGGCTTTGTAAAGATAAGCATGATTCCACTTAATTTCACACCATTAGTGCCGAAAAAAGTATCATAAAACTATCAAGTCACATGACAGCACTATTTTTTTGCAGAAAAAGAACTGAATTCATAAAAATAATTTTTCCATGAGTATATTTTTTCCTCCCCTCTACCTAAAATTTACCAGTTATTCTGATTTCTCTGGGGTATCAAAATCTGTCCCTCTTGAGTAAACAGCTGCTTTCCACAGAGGTACAGGGTGCCCTCTACTATAAAATTCCCTCTTGGGACTCACAGACTCTCACTGTCACTCCTCACATAGGAACGCTTCTGTTTTGCAATACTTTATAAAGAAGATGAAAAAATACCCTTACCAGTTTGCACTCCTATTTTCAGACTGTCTCTTTGCACTCTTAGACAGTTTGTTTTTTCTGTTTTCCCAACAAGATACAGTCAGCTACAAATGCAGAATCTCAACAAACTAAATGAAGCAGTGGGGTGCCAGGCCAAAACATTCATAGTAGAACAAAAAAAATAAAAAAACAACAACAAAAAAAAGACAAATATTGTATAGTTTTGTATGTGTATATGTGTATATAGTTAGTATATATAGTGTATAAAGTGTATGTAGTTATATAGTTTCAATACGGCATGTATTAATATATAGTTAGTATATGTAGTTATGTAGTTTCAATACAGCATGTATTAATATATAGTTAGTATATGTAGTAATATAGTACGTAACAATGTTGATTTTGTTGTAGTACTGCATGCACTGTGATATATGATGAACCTAAAAATTGAATAGCTTGATAAATCCTCTTAACACCATTGTATACATCTTAGACCTCGTTGTTGCTGATCTGAGTGTGGCTCTTAGAAGCATGATACTCAGAACTGAAATATCCACCTTTTAGATGCTTGATTCCATGGTGAGATTCCTGAGCCAAATTCATGAAGACAATTTCTTTAAAAACTTACAAAACACAATGGTAAGCACTGCGTGCGTAACTTCATAGGCATTGGTATTTTGAAAGGAAGAATTCTGTATTTTGCTCAGTAGAGGGCATGTGATGAAAATTAACTTCCCCAAAACGTGACTTGTAGGCACATTAATATGACTATAATTAAAATTTATATTTTTATGGGGAATAAAATGCAGAAAATGTAACGGGATAGGTTTCAGTTTTGGAGGCCCAGACCAAAAAGTCATCTAATATCAGGCAGACAAGTAAGGTGGCCAAGCCACGTATTAATCAGACAGTAAATAATGTAAAGAAATTGACATACATTTTCAATGAAGAGATTAAAATGGAGATTTCAACAGAAAGACTGAGACCTTCAGAGGGTGATTCAGTTTGTAGAGATGATATAGAACAAAGAAACAAGATGAAAGTAGTACAGGAATGACCATATAAGCCTAAAAAACTAAGTCAAGGATCCCTAAATTCCCCTAACGGAAAATTTTTGGAGACTTCATTACATTAATGTTGCGTGATGTGTGTGTTCTTCTGTAGGTTTGGTACATTGGCTTCAGACTGTTTTCATGGAGGTCTGTAAAAAATATGTATCTGGAGAGTGGATACAGAATATCCATCCTGCCTCCTGTCACATTAATAACTGCAAAGGAGAAAGTACTGGTATGTGTAAAAAATTCTTAGCACTCATGTTAGTTCAGATTGCTTTGTCAATTACAACAGCTTCTGACATAGAGGATACATTTCATACATTGCTTCTTAGTGTGTTTTTGTTGTTAGCAAATGGACAAATTAATGTTATTACACATTCTTAAGTGTGCCTAAGACTGAATTGTTAGATCCATCATTCCTATAGCAAAGTGTAGCAAAATTTGCAGGCTTTTTTCAAAAATAAAATTGATTTTTCCTTTGAAAAATTTTCTGCTGTGTTTATTGCCCATGTTTTTGTTTGGGTTCTTATTAAAAAAAAAAAAAAAAAAAAAAAAACCACCTCATCCACCCTGTAAGTGCCTACCTAGGGCCCAATTTTATTTCAATTCATTTTATTATTCATTACTACTTCAGCATCAGCATCATTATTCATCAAGCAGTTTTGTAGGCTAGAGTGTTTTAAGTGCTTTAGGACTAAAAAGTAAACGAAAAATCCAATAAACAACAGCATTATCCATTGCCTAAAACTTTATATTGCAATTTTAATGTCTCCCTATTTTTCTGTGTCCAAAAGTGGATTTTAAGTTGTCAACCTCCTGTTCACTGAAAACATGAGATATCTTAAGCTTCCATTTTCCTTGCGGAAGGTTTTAGCTTCCCAAATATAGACGTCAGTTCCATTTGAAACAAACTGAAATCTGAGGTTAAATTTTTGTCTTTTCACCCATTGTTCTCAATAACCACAAAAAAGAAAATTTCTCAGTTCAGATATTGATATAAACCTAGGAAACTTCAGAAATCACCATATAGTTTGCTTCTTGAAATCTAAACAAAGAAGAAATGTAGGGATGAGAGGGGGAAGGACTGCTTTTCATTGTAATTCGACATTAAACATGAATTTAAACAGTGTTTACATTTTAAAAAACGTTAATATACAGTGAAAGGCTAATAACAAATAGCAATTGGATCATATAACCATGTATAGATGGCAGTATGATATAAGTGAATTAATTAAAAAGATTAAGTCACCTATTTAATGAACTCTAAAAAGCTGCAATCACCTTTCATCTCCCAGGCAAATTGGAACCGGATGTATTTACAGTACTGCGCTGTAAACTGGAAATTTAAAAATATAAATTGGAATTATAAATATCGTATTTTAACAGTATGCCAATAATTGTTTGTAGGAAAATGTCTGCTAGATCTACTTCCACTTGGAATGCTATTTGATGTACATGTATTTATTTATTTTTTTTTTTCAGTGAAGACTCTAGAGAGTCTTAAATGCTAAAGAATTTAGATTTAGGACAGTTTATCAGCAAGAAATAAGATTGGAGATTACCTAGGAACAGAAAATATCTAGCTGATGAATAATGACTGAACTGTGCCTACATTAATCTATTCCTTTCTATCCTTGCATATATTTTAGAAAAGCACTGTGTAAGAAAACACATAAGTAAATCCAGGGCTAAACACGATTCTCAGAAGGGTCAATGACGGATCAGCATTTTTTAATAACTTTGTTCTTATTCTACCTAGCAAAAAATTGAGTTTTAACATAGTGCTAGTTAAGGTATTTCCAAATATGATACTACAGAAACTATATAGCAATATTCCACAATACTCTATTCCACAATCTGTTATGTATTCCTCTTAACTATCTTTCTAATACATACATGTTTCTCATTACTTCACAAAGTCTTAGAAAAAAAATGTAATAAACATTCAAATCCTCTCCTAGAGGAAGTATTGTTTACTTACTTTCTGTACAACCCTTTCATCTTACACAGATCAGGTATGTCAAATGTTAATTGCAGTGAGTGGCAGAGTGAAGGAAAAAGTATAGCAGGCTCAAAACACTTAATGGGAATTGATAGGTGGCAGGAGTGTTTCGGAAGAAAAAGTACATAAAAAAATAACTAGAGAATTTAACACATCAAAAAATTAGGATTAAAAAATCTAGAGTAGTACAAATTCTAACCCATGAAACTAAAATATTATTAGAAAGGAGACTGAGCATCTACGATAGCTGAATATTGAAGAGATTGAAATATTATGAGCCTGAGGACGATCAGTAACCCACCACAGTCAGAAGAATGAAACTATGTAAAAGTTTAGGAACCAAAGCAAACAAAGTAACTGAGGAGAGAAGATCAAACAGATGGGGTAGCTGAAAAGAGAATATCAAAGATTCCCTGTGCTACTTCAAATGCAGTGGGGAGACAACTGCGCTAGGGAGAGTTGTCATGGATATATATTCTTAGAATGTATTTAGAAAATGTATTTTAAGATACATCCCCAAATATGGATTAATACTCCATTTGCAAACCAGCCACTGGGTCTTTTCCTGTTCTCTTGAGGTACTGTCGTAAAAGTAGTAACTCTGCTGTAAACAGATTGTTGGGGATTTGCCTGGCAACAGCTGGTAGAAAGTTTATTATCCCTTTTTTTTCTTTCCTTCCTTTGATATGCTTGACTGGGAGGGTACTTTATTTTAATCACCAATATGATGCCCCCTATATTTTGTCACAACCCAGTTTGATTAACAGCAACACTGTCTACTTTAAATTATGTTGGGAATCAAGGCAGTTTATAGAAACACAAGAATAAGGGAGTATAGTGATAGTTTTACATTTATTAATGTTAAAATGTGCAGTTTGGCAGGATTTGTAGAAGTCAAGAAGGGAAGATTATGCCAGATGTGGTAGAAGTGAAAATGACTGCTCTAAGCATAAAAAATTCTGTAAAGTATTCAGTAGAATATTGTCCTGAATGCATAGGTAGCACAGACTTAATGAGTTGAATAGAAAGTAGAGGATAGGATAACAAAATAAAAAATTGTTAATAATCATAGAATGAATATTATCTTGATGTTGTCAGTTAAGACAATGCTAGTATCAACCTTTCAAACATTTCTGTGACTGATTTTAGACTTTAAATTTCAGACAGAAAAAATCAGTTTTCTACCTAATCCTTTCCCTAACAGATCATTGCCTTTAAAGTTCAAACAAATGAAGCATTTTTGAAATAGAGACTGACGCTTTTTTTTTTTTTTTTCATGTTTCTGTGAGTAATCTTAGCTAAGTAAGATACATTCCATATGTCTTTGATATATGGGAGATGAATTCAATATTGAATTTCTTAGATTAAAAAAAAAAAATGCAGATCCAAAAGCTGGTAGACCAATTTCATAAAACTTTAGATGGTTATAAGGCAGGTTATTTGTTAAAAGTAGTTTTAAAGAGAAACTTTGGTTAAGTGCAGCTTATATTCTTTTGACCCTGGAACTTGTCCAGAGACGGGCTAGGAAGCTGGTGAAGGGCTTGGAACACAAGTCTTGTGAGGAGCAGCTGAAGGAACTGGGGTTGTTTAGTCTGGAGAAGAGGAGGCTCAGGGGAGACCTTCTTGCTCTCTCCAGCTACCTGAAAGGACGTTGTGAGGAGCTGGGGGTCGTCCTCTTCTCCCAAATAACTAGTGATAGGACTAGAAGGAATGACCTCAAGTTGCGCCAGAGGAGGTTCAGGTTGGAAATTAGGAGACATTTCTTCTCAGAAAAAGTAGTCAGGCATTGGTATGGGTTGCTCAGGGAAGTGGTGGATTCACCATCCCTGGGGGTGTTCTAGGGAAACGTTGAACTTGTTGCTTAAGGACATGGTCTAGGGGGTGATTTTGGTAATAGGGTGATGGTTGGACCAGATGATCTTGGAGGTCTTTCCAACCCTAATGATTCTATGATTCTATGAGTAGAACAGGACTTCAGTTTCAAACACTTATGCACTGATGTCTAACATAGACGTTCCCAGTTAACCTCAGTGTCTAACCTACAAGACAATAGAAATCTAGGTATAATGGATATTATAGATGTGCAGTGTCACCTGAGACACTCCGGGTTTTACCAAGATGTCTGCATAAGGCTGTACACAATAATGAGACTGTATGTCCAAGAAATATACCTCCTTCAAGAGAAGTGTGCAAGGCAAAACAAATACTCTACAGGGACCAAAATGGTGTTAGATGCTTAGGCTGAAGCAACTGAGTCCTGCATGTTGTTGATAGAATCAGTGAAGAATCTGGACACCTATTTAGGAGAGCAAATTCTTGTTCATACTACTTGAGAGGGATTTGAACAGCTCTCATGACTGCTGAGTATAACTTAGTTATCTCAGCATGGACTAGTGCTATTTGAGTTGCTACAGGAAAAATTTCCTTGCTCTGACTCTTGATCCAAAATGATGTTGATTTCCATGTCATATGGAACAGTCCCAAGAGGGTGTCTCAGATAACTGAGGATTTCCTGTGTTGTTACGTGAGGCCTCAAATATTTGTAGTCAAGAAAGAAGACTAAAAAGAAACATTTAAAATTAAGTTGTTTTAGAGAGTAACGAAGACAGATATGATGGAAACAGAAATGAAGGACTCCATTTTGAAAGGCAGTTGTATAATAAATACTGTTGGAAGCTAAAATTAGACAAAGTTACACTAAAATTTGCTTTAGTTTACCCATTTCTTTAGTATGAGGAACTACAAGTAACACTGGAATGTGTTATACCAATAATTAGTCTTAATTCATTACTGCTAGAAGAGATTACTTTAAGTTTTGATATATTTTGATTTATATTAAGATACATTCTAACTCATGTCCAGTTCCTAGACTTAATGTTCAAATTACACAGAATCACACACAGAATCATCTAGGTTGGAAGAGACCTCCAAGATCACCTAGTCCAACCTCTGACCTAACACTAACAAGTCCTCCACTAAACCATATCACTAAGCTCTACATCTAAATGTCTTTTAAGTACCTCCAGGGATGGTGACTCAACCACTTCCCTGGGCAGCCCATTCCAATGCCTAACAACCCTTTCAGTAAGAAGTTCTTCCTAATATACAACCTAAACCTCCCCCGGGGGCAACTTTAGCCCATTCCTCCTCATCCTATCACTGGGCACATGGGAGAATAAACCAACCCCCACCTCGCTACAGCCTCCTTTAAGGTACCTGTAGAGAGCGATAAGGTCGCCCCTGAGCCTCTTCTTTCCCAGGCTGAACAATCCCAGCTCCCTCAGCCGCTCCTCGTAAGACTCGTTCTCCAGACCGTTCACCAGCTTTGTTGCCCTTCTCTGGACTCGCTTGAGCACCTCAATGTCCTTCTTGTAGTGAGGGGCCCAAAACTGAACACAGTACTCGAAGTGTGGCCTCACCAGAGCGGAGTACAGGGGGGCAATCACTTCCCTAGACCTGCTGGCCACACTGCTTCTTATACAGGCCAGGATGCTGTTGGCCTTCTTGGCCACCTGAGCACACTACTGGCTCATATTCAGCCGAATATCAACCAATACTCCCAGGTCCTTCTCTGCCAGGCAGCTTTCCATCATCTCCCAGCCCGTAGCTCTGCTTGGCGTTGCTGTGCCCCAAGTGCAAATTAATTCAGGATTTCATTAGATAATGACATTATTATGCAAGCAAGTAGACTACTTCATAGGATACACATTTGGTTTGAGACTCTGGGTCCTTTAGTTCAGAGTTCAAGACCTTTGGGGATGACATTAGACAGAGAGAGGATGACTGAGAACAGAGATAAAAAAGACCACAGTGTCCTGGTTTCAGCTAGGATAGAGTTAATTTTCTTCCTAGTAACTGGTATGATGATGTATTGTGGATTTAGGACGAGAATAACGTTGATAATACACTGATGTTTTAATTGTTGCAGAGCAGTTCTTACACTAAGCCAAGGACTTTTCAGCTTCTCACACTGTCCTACCAGCAGGCAGGCTGGGAGTGCATCTGGGAGAGGACAGACCCAGGACAGCTGACCCAAACTGGCCAAAGAGGTATTCCATACCATCTGACGTCATGCTGAACAATTAATATGGGGGGGCTGGCTGGGGTGGGGGAACCAGCTGCTCAGGGATAGTCTGGTCATCAGTTGGTGGTGAGCAATTGCACTGTGCATCACTTGTTTGTACACATTAGTAGTAGTGGTACCGTTAACACTGTTATTATTTTCCTTTCTTTTCTGTCATAATAAACTGTCTTTATCTCAACCCACAAGCTTTCACTTTTTTTTTTTTTCTTCCCCTATTCTCTCCCCCATCTCACTATCTCACTGAGGATGGGGGTGAGGGGGAGCAAACATCTGTGTGGTGCTTAGCTGCTGGCTGGGTTAAATCACAACACAGAGTTTCAGCTTAGAAGTGGGATCAAGAGTTGCAGGTTCCCAAAGAATAAAATAGTACTTGGGGTAACAATTTAAGAAGAGAAAGAAATTTGTATGTACTCGCTTTCACTAGCATCTAATTGGAAGATGGTAACAATTTCACTTTCATTACTTCCTGTATGTAGCTCTTAATTTTACTGTGGAAAACCCTAGAATAAAGGCGACAATTCAGCAACAGCAGGGTGTTTCTTTTGCAAAATAGAGTGGAAATTAACTGTAGGAATGCTATAAACAGGTTGCATGAAGTAGTCACTACCTATCATTTCTGAAACACTTTGGAAGAATGCAATTTCCCTTTCATACAGGCTGGCACTAGCCAGAGACAACCAAAATACTTTTTGCAACTTTGAAAAGTCTTTCTCTTCAGTGAAGATTTTGAAATGACAAGACTGAGGGCCATGTTGACCATTTCTGTCTATCCCAGGTACTTATTATTTCTGATAAGAAAAATGTGGTGTATGCCTTACAAGACAGGTTGTGCAAATGACATCTTTTGAGTACTGTTTGACTTTCCTAGACAGACAATTGGAATGTAAGAGGAAAGTTAGCTATTACTCACAGTCTGCTGTCAGTTTAAGCATTCACAACCCATCGCATCTTCTGAGAACTTAAGATGCAAATCAGTCTGCCTCTTCAGAAGCTCAAAAAATGTGCCAGGTGGAACATATTCCTTTATATGCTTGAATTGCTTGAAAAGCAGCGTAAATCTTTTAATAAATATACATTACTAGCACTAATGAGCTCTTCTGTACCATTGAAAAAGTAAGGAATTAACAATGTCTAGAAATCTGCGTTCTTCTAGACAACAAAGCCTAAATAAATCATAGAACTTACAACTTTACATTTTTCAGTAAAAAAATATATGGAATTTACCTGTTTTATATAGGTTTTACCTGTTTCACTCCATTTTCTAACCCCCTGATTTTGCTTATTTCTATTGCAGCAGAGATACAAAGATGACTTAAGTGATTAAGTACCTGGAGTATTGTGTCCAGGTTTGGGGGCTCCAGCACAAGATGTGGACCTGTCAGAGGGAGTCCAGAGCAGGGTTAACAAATGTGATCAGAGGGCTGGAGCACCTCTTCTGTGAATAAAGGTTGAGAGAGCTGTGGATGTTCAGTTTGGAGAAGAGAAGGCTCCAGGGAGACCTCATTGAGGTCTTTCAATACTTAAAGGGATCTTATAAAAAAGATGGAGAAGAACTCTTCACCCAGGTAGATAATGATAGGGCAAGGGGAATGGTCTCAAACTAAAAGAGGATAGATTTAGACTAGACATTAGGAGGAAATTTTTCATTGTAAGGGTAGTGAGGCACTGGAACAAGTTGCCAAGAGAAGTTGTGGATGCCCCATCCCTGGCGGTGTTCAAGGCCAGGCTGGATGGGGCTTTGGCCAACCTGATCTATTTGTTGGCATCTCTGCCTATGTCAAGGCGAGTTGGAGTTAGATGATCTTTAAGGTCCCTTCCAACCTGAGCCATTCTATGATTCTATGATTTTTACATCTTTATATTGCAAAGACCTTTCCAAACCATAGTTTTCTACATAATTTGTCATAAAAGGATATCTGTATCTTTATATATATATATATATTTTAAAGATAGATATATCTGTTGATCTATCTACATTTGTTCATACTAGCATTCATGGCTATTTAGACCAGACCTTTCTGATCTTTACTTTGTGTACAAAGCACTTAACATAAAGTGTTTCCATTGATAAGAAACTATTATTTTAACAAAATAATTTTCTAAGTAAACTTTGTAGTTAAAGCATTAAATAAATAAGTACATACAGTTGTATGTTATTAGTGCTGATGTAACAGACATTAGTCTATGTGTATTAAAGATTTATGAAATTTTTATTTTATTAATTTTAAAATTCTCTGATTTTATAGGTTAATCCAGTAACAATAGTTACAGCAATGCTCCGTTCTTTAAATCACTACAATACCGCACACTCTAAGTCTGAGGATTTATTTAATTATTTATTTATTTATTTTCCCATCCAGTGTCTGTATGGCCATATGCCATTCCATCTATGAATTATTAATGCTGTAAGAAATAATAGATGTTTTAAAAGATCTTTGACAATACAGTAACATTTAGTTTTCTCTGAAGGAGAAAACTGATATGTCTTCCATATCAGTTACGCAATCCAGACTAAAGGACCTTTCCTTTTGTATTTCACTTTCATTTAAATACGTCTTTTATGATATGGGTTCATCTGGTTCCATCTGATCTTCTTATCACCAGCTATTCTCACTGCTTCTGTGAATCTTAACTCTTTCTCTTATCTTTGGGCTTACATTCTTTAACATTTTTGCTAACACGGTTCTAGCACATTCATTTTATTGCAAAAGAAGTGATTTAAGCTAAATGTATAGGACTTGACATAAGCCCAGAAAAATGTTTCTTCCCCATCTGTTTCTAAAGAATATAGATTGTCACTGAAAATAAGAGTTTGCAAACCTCATGCTTCCCATGATGCTCTCAAATACTATAGTGAAATGCATAGGATATGGACAAGAAAACAATATAAATATAGGGAGAATTAGTGCAGAAATATGACAGCTAAGCAAAATAATCATGATTTTGTTTTTGTTTTTAAAGGGGTTAATTTTCTTCATGAGCCTGAGTTGAGATTTTCAACAGAAACTAGAGAAAAAAGATTACAATATTTTTGAAATTTAAAGAGATCCTTCTAAAGTTTCTTTGGGGGGGATAATTTTGTTCTCATCACATCATGTGCAAGAGGGACTGAATCTCAATGGAATAATTAAAATATTTTTAGTTTAATGAAAACAGAATGATATATTATTTTTGCTATCTAATTTTATTGTATAATGTTGAGAACTGCCAAGTACCTTTTGAAAGTATTTTGCAGACATATGGTATAGTACGCTTGTACTATTGAATGCCATATGTTGTCTAGGCTTAAATGCACACTGATTTTACTTAATTCGTAATGTATATGAAGAATGGAAGTGACCCATGTGCAGCAATTTGGCTTATTCATTGGCAGGTGCACATTTAAGGCATAAAACATATTTGTAATTATAAAATAGCTATTCACAAGTTCCCAGGTGGGTAAGTAGCCATTAGTCACAAATAAATGCATAGCAGTTCATTATGTTCCCAAGTACTTTACTGGGAAAAAACAACAAAACTAGAAAGGTTAAAGGAATAAAACATTCATTTACTAATATAACATAACAAATATATAATTTATAATGCCAAATTTAAATCCAGTAAATATTTTCAAAAATTTGTTTGACATGTAAATGCAGACCTGCAAACCCAGAGTTGGGAAAATTAAGAGTGTCTGAATAAAGTTATAAAATTATCTATGATTTCTATTATCATATTTTCCCTTTGAATTTCTATTGTCATTTAAGTTTTTCTGTTGAAATGCATTCGCCTCAGTCTTCAAATACCTGCTCAATGCAAAATGAAATGTTTGCACATGTGTTTTAATTCACCTTGTTCTACACTAAAAGATGAGGACAAATTATCCAGAACAATCCACAGTCTGAATGTGAAAAACTTTGGCTCCAATTCAGAAAACAAAACAACCAACCAACCAAAAAAAACAGACAAAGAACAAACCATCCATGCCCTTAATCACGTGATAAATGAGTGATTTGTGACTGATTCCTATAAATTTAATCTAGATATACCATGCTTTAATGTGTTCAATTATACAGTCTTATCTTCAATGAAGAAAGACAATGACAGGATTCTCCCCAGTTCAATAGGACAGAATTCTTATAATATTGGACATCATATCCACGATTTGCTAGACTGTAGTGTATTTAACAAGAAAGGATGACTGCAGTTCATGTAACAAAACTGTGTGCAAAATGGTGTTTTTTTTTCTTTCTTTTTTTTTTTTTTTTTCATGCTGTCTTGCCTCAGTATTGTTTTTGTTCCTCTTTACATTGAAAATTGGTTGACTTGGTCATACTGTCTGTGTCACCTGCCTGGCTTTTTGTCTTCAACTAATTGTTATTGGTGGCTGTGAAATTTAACATAGGGGTAGAATTTCTGAAACTATTCCCCTGTAACTCCAGCAGGCAGCTATAAGTACCACACAGCCACTTGCTCACTCTCCCCAGTTTGGATGGGGTAGAGAATCAGAAAGTGCAAGAACGCATGGGTTGAGATAAAGACAATTTGCTAGGTAAAGCAAAAGATGCACACTCGAGGAAAGAAAAACAAGGAATTCATTCGCTACTTCCCATACACAGACAGGAATTCATTCGCTACTTCCCATACACAGACAGATATTCAGCCACTTCCAGAAAAGCAGGATTCACCACATGTAACAGTTTCTTGAAGACAAAAAACATCCCTCCAAATATTCCCCCCTTCCTCCTTTACCTCAGTTTTATGGCTGAACATGACACCATATCGCACCATATATCTCTGTGGTTAGTCTGGATCAGCTGTCCTGGCTGTGTCCCCTCCCAACTTCTTGCACACCCCCAGCCTCCTCACTGGCAGGGCAACATAAGTAGAAAAGTCCTTTAATCTGTGTAAACACTGTTCTGCAACAACTAAAATGATTGGTGTGTTATCACCACTATTTCAATCAAAAATCCAAGACATAGCATCATATGAGTCTCTACAAAGAAAACTTTATCCCAGACACCATACTACTTTTATTCATTTTACTTGGGAGAAAGTCCTATCACTTGGAAATAATCACTCTTAGGGGAATTTGTGGCTTGTGGCTCATGGCTTGTTAGATCGTTCACCTGTAACATTACCTGATAGAAGAGGCATAGGAAAGAGAAGAGAGAAAATACTGGGCAGTGTACTGTCATCTCTGAAGAACAGAGTCTTTTGCAGAACAGCCAGAAAACCCAAAAGTGCTTCAACCTCTTACAGGCTTTTTTTTTAATCTTCCAGATGGAATTTGTTATTAAAATAGATTTTATTTATTTATTTATTTATTGAACAGTAATCCAGTAATATAGCATGGCAGGATATTTTGAATCAATTCTACTGGAGCTGTTGTTTTCTTTACATTTGCTTTTAATAATTTACAGAAATCCAAAGACTTTATAGAATTATAGAATCTCAGAACAGTTTAGATTGGAAGGGACCTCTTCAAGTCATATGGTCTAACTCCCTTTCTTAAGTAAGACCACCTAGAGCAGGCTGCCTAGGACCATGTCCAGATGGCTTTTGAAGATCTCAAAGGAAAGAGACTCCACAGCCTCTCTAAGGAACCTGTGCCAGTGCCCAGCTACCAGCACATCAAGGAAACATTTCCTTATAATCAGAGGGAGCTCCTGTGGTTCAGTTTGTATCCATTGCCCCTCTCACTGGGCACCCCTGAAAAGAGCCTGGCTCCACCTTCTTTGCACCTTCCCTTCAGGTATCTATATGCATTGATAAGATCCCCCAGGACTTCTCTTCTCTAGGCTGAACAGTCCCAGCTCTCTCAGCCTTTTCTCATAGACGAGTTGCTTTTTTAATCATCGTTGTGGCACTTTACTGGGCTTTCTCCAGTAGCTTTGCTATACTGTCTTCAGACAGTCTTTCTGTCTTTCTCCATGTCTTTGCTGTACTGGGGAGCCCAGAACTAGACACAGTACTCCATGTATGGCCTCACCAATGCTGAGTAGGGTGGAAGGATTGCCTTCCTTGACCTTGTGGCAATAATTTGTCTGATGCAACCTGGGATACCATTAACCTTTTCTGTAGCAAGGACATATTGCTGGTTCATGTTCAGCTTGCTGTTCCCCAGGACTCCCAAGTTCTTTTCTGCCAAGCTGCTTTCCAGCTGGGTGTCCCCCAGCATGTTGTGCTGGGTCTGGCTGGGATGGAGTTAACTTTCCCTGCAGCAGCCCATACAGTGCTGTGCTCTGCACTTGTAGCTAGAACAGCATTGGTATCACACCAGTGTTTTGTTTATTGCTGCACAATACTGGCACAGCATCAGGACTCCCTCCAACCCCCAAGAGCCAGCAGGCTGGGTGTGGGCAAGTGGTGGGGAGGGGACATCACCAAGGCAGCTGGCCTAAACTGACCAACGTGACATTATGATGTCACACTCAGCAATAAAAGGTGGAAAAGGGGAAGGAGAAGGGGAATCTCGTGGTGGAAGTGTCTGTCCTCCCGAACAACCGCTACACATATTGAGGCCCTGCTTCCCAGGACGTGGCCGAACATCGTTCATTGATGGGAAGTAGAGAGTAACTGCTTTTCTTTATCTGTGCTTCCGTGCAGCCTTTGCTTGTTCCTTTTTTTTTTTTTCCCCCTTTTCCTTTTTTTTTTTCCGCCTCTCCCCTTTCCCTTTAATTAAATCATCCTTATCTCAAACCTTGAGCTCTTTTTGTCGTATTTTCTCCCTCTTCCTCTTTGAGGAGGAGGAGTGAGAGAGCTGCCATGGTGGAATTCGGCTACCCACCTGAGTAAAACCACCACACATGTACAGATGCCTGGGGTAGTTCCTCACCAGGTGCAGGATCTTCCTTTGCTGCACTTCATGAAGTTAATGTCAGCCAGTTTCTCCAGCCTGTGAAAGGTCTCTTGATCTCCATATCATAACTAAATACTTTTATGAGCAAGCTGTATGTTGTTTTGGACTTAGAGACAGACATTTATTCAGTATTGTTAGTACTACTATAAAAATTTGCAGCAGAAACAGAAACACCAGCACTAGACAAAGTAAGCCAGAGAAGCTTCACTTGAAATATCAGAGAGTTTTGCTGACTAGCAAATTTATTTTCTGAATATTCCCAGTGATTGTGAGGTGACTCCATGGTCAGGAGATAGGTAGACAAAGTAAGAATTCATATACATGGATCAGACTATGGATTGGCAGGCTACAAGAACTGACACATCATGGCACAGCATAGCATAGCACAGACCAGCAAAGCACAGGCATGTTATATAAAAGCAAATGCATGGTACAGGCATGGCACAGGTGTGGCAAAGATATGGCCCAGTGGGACACAGGCATGTGTCACATTGGCACAACCTGATACAGGCATGGCACAGGTAGAGCATAAGTATGGCACAGACATGACACAGAATCAGAGAGGCCCAGCAGGGTCCAGGCATGACACAACATGTCACAGTGTGTCACGGGTATGGCCTAGGCATGGTACAGGCATGTAATACGACTCGCACAGAAAACAAGGATGAAATTTTCCATGTAAAAGAAGCTCTTAAGTGAGAGAATGTCAGGTCATTGATGAAATTTCTTCTATCTCTTTCTTCCAAGCTTCTCAGCTATGCTATCTTGAGTTGGCTCTGACTCCAAGCATCCAAGCCCCTGAGTGTTCAGGGGTGAGGACATGGCCTTAGCCAGTCTTTCCTTATAGCCTATAATTTCACTGCGTTCTTCAAGCACATTTGAAATTACTGATGTGTTTTACAATCAGATGAACCAGAATTGGCAGTTGTTTTTTTTGTTTTTGTTTTTGTTTTGTTTTGTTTTTCTTATTCCTGTGAGCTCTGGGAGTATGAACTGGGGAAGCATAATGTATGTGAATAGATGTATGCGTGTTTGTAGATTTATTTTTCTGTATATTAACTTAATTTACTTTGTTCTGTAAATAAAAGGTATACTTAGGAAAAAAAATAAATCAAAGCTTATGTTTAATACAAGGTAACAGAAAAAAATATACACGTATTTGGAAATCTATTCATCTCCATGGTAGAGAGGAAATTAAGTTAAAGCATGATGGTCAGTATAACATCCCAAATATGTTTGCTCAAGGAAAGCTGTGTTTAAATGACGTCCGAGGAGAAATATCTCAAACCAGGGAAGGAACTGGCATAAAACTGTACAACTAACAGTTACTACTTACATAGACTTAAGACTCTGTGAGCCAAGATTAGTGGAATATTTGTGTAAGACTTAGTCCTTTTCCCATTGAAACCAGTTATTTTGGTACTGCAAAATGATAGTCTTATATCTGATCCAACTATCAGTAAAGTCAGAGTAATTGCTTTTCTGAACAGTGGAGTGTGTTTAAACAAAGATAAGTGCTGAGGAAATGTATATAAACAGGGCAGAAGTATGTCAAGTCTAGTCCAACACAATTAATTTTTCATAATATTAAAGAATAATATTAAATCCTGCAATGTTATTGATTGTCAAGTTGAATGGAGATATTACACGACAAAAGAAAGGATTCTTCCTGACTTCACAATGTAGCTGAAAATAAATATCTATCTACAATTTGAACAAATCCTATGCACTTCAAAAAAGTCAGTAAGAAAATTTCAATATCGAGCTAAACCAAAGATTTTCCTGAGCTCTCATATGAAAAACAGAAATTGACCTCTTCGTTGATTATGTTGCCTATGCAGCAAAATCATAAAACAGGTTTCAAGTTTAATTTTTACTTTTGAGATAATCTCTCTAGCCAGAATTTATGCTCTTTATTGTAGTGCTATATCTCTTAAAAGAGGCTTAAGGAATCATGACACTAAAAAGTGCTGAAAAAGAGACATTTTTTATTTGAAACTATCATGGATAAACTGTTATGTCAAATAATGTCTTGAACATTTAGTGAATTGATTTGTTCTGAAAGAGAATAAATTTGGTCACTTATTTTGAGCAGGAAAAGTTTGTTTATAAATAAATATTAAAAACAACAACAGCAACAACAGCAGCAACAACAAATACAACAGCAAAACAACAAGGTGCCAGAAACGAAAATTCAATTCACTTTTGAAACTGAAAGTCATCTAAAGTTTAGGTCAAAATCTCTTCTAACTAAATTCAACTATTCTCCAAGAGCTGTAATTTAAGCTTTTTGTTGTTAACTTCATGACCTTAAACCCTTTTTCAAGAATGTATACAGAATATTGCTTAGGAAAAAAATACTGATCATATAACAAAAAGTGTAATGAAAACTGAAAGCATTAGATGTTTATATGAATTCTATCCTATCCTATCCTATCCTATCCTATCCTATCCTATCCTATCCTATCCAAATATGTCTCAGATGAAGTTAAAGAGTTGAGCACAGACCACACTGTTGTAGAAAGAAGTCCGTCAGAAAGCAAACAGAACATTTCCCTCAAACCATTTCTTCCAAATTCAATCTGCTGAAATAAGAGCAGTACCCATTGTCTTCAAATGTGCAATCAATATATATATATTATATATGTTTTTTTGTTTGTTTTTTTTTTTTTTTGAAAATGTGGCTGAGAATTTAATTCTAACAATCTAAAGCTTACCTTGGACAAGCAATCCTGTATATCAGTCAAAATATACTATGTATACAACTATTTTCATTGTGGTTTTGTTTGTTATTGTTGTTTGTTTATTGTTGTTGTTTTGTTTTTTTTTTTCCTATGATTACATCTTTGAGATTGTTCCTACCCACAAAATACATAAATAAAATAAAATCCTGTCTTTTGCATACAGATGTCCAGTAGCTGACTCATACATTGTTCTGGTTCATGTCTTTAGTCTCACAGAACACTGAAATAAACCATATTGAGATCTGGTGAAATTCAGGCATATGTCTATCTGAGGAACTGTATCATTGTATCACTGCTTATATAGGGACACAGTTTAATCAGCTTTTTTTTTTTGTTGTTGTTATTACTAAAATATACTTCTTTCAGTAACAGATTATAATTGTTTAGCAGTAAGATATTGTAAATGTGAGATCTATTCACAGGGAACCATATATGAAAAGTATCATATATACGTGTTGCAAAAAGCAGGAGCAGGGAAGAGATTGAGATAAGGATAGAATGGCTTGCATATTTTTCACTACTGAAAATGAATTTAGAGTATATAATAAAAATGGCAATAATTTATTTTCATAGCAGGACAGAAGTAGACCTTTGTATTGACATTGACTAAGGACATTCTTCAGGTAAACTACATATGTGAATCTGCAGTGCATTAGCATGTGGGGTAACAACATGGAAAAGGCTCTGTAAAGTGAAATAGGTGGTGTTGTAACCCAAATGTCCATGTTGTCTGCAACAGGGAGTCATTTCTTTAAACAAGCTCTTGTCTGGTCTTGTAGACTGCATGCCTACTACAGGCCAGAAGATGTTGGATACACTTCTGTATTACATCTTCTTGTATAGTTTTCTTTAAAAGATGTACTTTTTCTACTCTTGGACTATTCTGTGACACAAATCAAAGTATTGTACATGGACAAAATCAGAAGATTTAAAAAATGCTCTTCTGTTTCAAACTAAAACATTCCTGTATGTTCCTACAGCAGGACATGTCTCGCTTGATCTTTTCCATCATAACAGTAGATGTTTATTGTAAATACTTATCTAGATTCTTTGTATAGTCAACAATTACATTACTGATTCCAATCTGCTCAAAGACAAATTCAGTGAAAGAATATCTGCCGTGTTAAATAGTCATCAAAATGCATACATAACTTCTATCCTATGATCAAGATAGCTACATTCCTTAAATAAAGTTGATACATTTTCTCAGGAAATATGTACTAAGCCTTAAGGCTGACTCCTGAGCTGACTTGTATTTTGCCAGTATAAAAATGTTACTGAAGCACAGCTGCTTTTATTTAAAAAATATAACAAAAATATTACCAAAGTTTTTATTAAAATAGATAGACTCATATAGAGTCATATTAATAGAAAACTCATTTTTCAAGAAATGAAGCAGCTAAATATATAAACATTGAATTCTTCTAAACCATCATTTCTAAGCAATATCTAGTAGTAAACCTGATTTTATTATTATTATTTATTTATTTAATTTATATAATTCAGATCTTCAGATTGAGAATCTTGTGAAGTGAATAGTATTGCACACTTACTTAGCATTCAGTGGAAAGAGATAAAAAATCTCCAGGGAGAAACTCCGTGTAGTATCCAAATTACTTTCTGGAGATGCTTCTCTTTCTTTATTGATTACATGCAGAAACTTGGCACTTGACTAATGCTAACAAGGATGAATCTGAACCACAATAAGTAATTGTGTTCTATTAACTGAGTTAGCTATAGTGTCTGATTTTTCTTCATTTATTATCTTCCCTTTTTTGACTACTATTTTTCCTTTCTCATTGTACAGATAGAATCCATGCATGTATGCTAACGATAGCTAGTATCTTTTATTGACTAAGAAGATTCACTAGAAATCTCCTGCTATTAATAAAGCAAGCAAATAAATATGGAAAAGTTCTGTGGTTGTCTGAAATACTTTTATCAATTCTTTTTCTACCAATAATATACTTACCCTTTGTATAGTCTTTTCATTATAAAATATTGGATAACAACATCCCTGCCAAAAAAAGTAGGGTTTTTGCCTCTTTGCTTAGTTATGTGGAAAGATATGACACATCTTTCTCATACATTTTATTCTGCAGTTTATAACAGGATAGGCCATGTACTTACTTCAAACTTAGTCCTTAGAAGCATGAATACGCCTATCCTTCTTGCGGGCTTTGAAATTTGACTTTGTGGATCATAAGTTTCTTTTGTTATCTTAGTACTTGATATTAATCTTTACTGCCAGCCTTTCTATTCAGCATCTAATAATGCAAAAGATACCTACACACAGTATTTTTTTTATTATTTTTATTTTTTAAGTTAAGTGCTTCATTTACATAGTATTGGAGCAATTCTTTGCCCCTAATGTTTTTATTCTTGAAATGTCCCATTGGGAATAAGGTACTATTATTTCCATTTTCAAACAGGCTGCTGAGAGACATATTCTCAATGAGAATTTATGAGCTAAATTCAGCTGCCTAAATATAGTGATAGTTAAAGTCCCCTAAAATATTCAGCCCCCTTTCCTTCTGCCAAGCTCTCTGGAAGAGCTTGCAATGAGCTAGCAATGCATGCTTGCAGCCCAGAAGGCCAACTGCATCCTGGGCTGCAGCAAAAGAGGTGTGACCAGCAGATTAAGGGAGGCGACTGTCTCCCTCTTCTCTGACCTCATGAGGCCCCACCTGGAGTACTGCATTGAGGTCTGGAGTCCCCAGCACAAGAAACATGTGGACCTCTTAGAAGGAGTCCAGAGCAGGGCTAACAAATGTGATCAGAGGGCTGGAGCACCTCTTCTGTGAATAAAGGTTGAGAGAGCTGTGGATGTTCAGTTTGGAGAAGAGAAGGCTCCAGGGAGACCTCATTGCGGCCTTTCAATACTTAAAGGGATCTTATAAAAAAGATGGAGAAGAACTCTTCACCCAGGTAGATAATGATAGGGCAAGGGGAATGGTCTCAAACTAAAAGAGGATAGATTTAGACTAGACATTAGGAGGAAATTTTTCATTGTAAGGGTAGTGAGGCACTGGAACAAGTTGCCAAGAGAAGTTGTGGATGCCCCATCCCTGGAGGTGTTCAAGGCCAGGTTGGATGTGGCCTTGGCCAATGTGATTTAGTGGGTGGCATCCCTGCTATGGCAGGGGAGTTGGAGTTAGATGATCTTTAAGGTCCCTTCCAACCCAAGCCATTCTTCGATATGATTCTATGACATGATATCCATGACACTCATTTTCTATTACATTATTGCAATTGTCCATGTCCCCCTGCCCACTCTCACTCCCTCCCTCGACCACTAACACACACACACTTTAGCTCTTTTTCAGATGAATGATACTTTCATACTTAAATGTAAACTTCTCATACAGAAGTCATTTTGGATACTTACCACCCTGGTCACCCTTCTGTTTAAATTTTTTTCTGTAGTTCTGCTTTATACACTAAAATGGCACAAAAATTCATTTTCTTTGTTCTCAAATAGTTCCCTAACAACTCCTAACATCTGATTCTTTTAACACTACTGATATTTTTTTGTATACATCTAACTACATTGGTATTTTTTGTATACATCTAACAGTTATAACCTCAAGACCTCATTTAGTTTGGTTAATCATCTAGTTAGAACTTGTTACTGTGTGTAAAAAAGTTGTGATTTTCTGCATCACTTTACACTTATCTTCCTTTATTTTTACCTGCCATTTTTTGAAATACTTACTGAAGGTATTTGGCTTTTTATCACAGTTGGCCTCATCTTTATTACTTTAATAGCAGCGTTCTTGTCACTTCAGTATTTACCACTTGTATCATTTGCAGTTATCGTGAAAAGCCAGACACAAAAATAGATCTTATAGAACTTAGTTACTTCCCTTCATTTTATCCTACATCCTACTTCCCATTTTTTAAATATTCTTTAAGGATCTTTCACAAAGGACAATATTTAATCCCTTTTGGAATCTCAAGATGATTCTTTCAACCTGATCTTTGCTATCTGTTTACCTGATGGCTTCAAATAAATCCATTAAATTTATGAGTAGTTAAACTCTATTGATGCTATCTTGATTATTTCTCAGAACATAATTTTTTATTCAGGATCCTACTCCTATCCTTTTGAGTATTTTCTATTAACTTACCCAATAACAGGTATCTGATTACCTGTCTGTAGTTTCCTGTCTCTTCTCTGTAAACTTTTAAGGGTAGTGTCATCATATCAGCCATATTCCAATTTCTGGTCCTAAGGATATTTTAGAAGAGAGATTATAACATGTTAGAGAAGAGGTTAGAGTCTTCATCACTGTGGCTCGAAGCACAAAAGACTTTTCTGTTCTGACATTATCTTTTCTGAGCGCTCTTCTTGGGTTTTGATCATCTACTGACCTTATAAGCTGTCCATCAATCTTTATTCACCTGATCTGCTTGAAGAATGATTTACTGTTATTTTTTATATAATCTTTTGGCATTTCCCCATTATTTTTTTTCCCCCTGTCTTACTTTTTGTCAGATTTTAGTTATTTGCTTGTTTGTTTGTTTGTTGGGAAGGCAGATTTAGTAACTTCCTTTCCTGACCATTTATCCAGGACACCTCCCTTGACACATTTTTCAGACTTCTACCTGAAGTAGTATAAATTGCTTTTGAATCTCTAGTAGAGTACCTTTTTAAAGCTCGTGACATTTAAAAATATTTTTATTCTTTCCTACGTTTTGTTTATGGTCTTCTTTATGAGCTTCCTAATTTTTATGTTATCCATACATTTTTTTCCCTGAAATTAAACACAACATACATAGACTTTTTGGCTTTTGTTAATTCTGGAAAGGCACAATACACTTTAAGTGTATTGTGGTCAGAACATATTATAGAACAACTTTGGACAGTAATATAAATTAATGATACAGTCAAATCATCAGAAATTGTATTTATTTCATTTTATTTTATTTTGTTTTGTTTTGTTTTTTATTTTGTTTTCAAGTACCTGACTATCTGCCCTGTTCCTGGACTCAAGACTACAGTGAGAGCAACGGGTGCTGGGACATTCAAACATTGGGATACCCATTTATTAAAAGACACCTCATTCATCAACACTAAAGGATCTGCCAGTTGAGCTCTTGTCTTGACTAACCAAAAGTTTTATGTTCTGTAGAGAGTGGTAAAGTCCTTGGAGTGCACATAAAGAACATGCTGGGAAAGTCAGTTTGTTTTATTCCTGCCTTGGATGAAGGCAAACCCGCCTGTGGTATTGCTTTTGCTCAAGGGTGCACTTGTTGGGTAATGTGGAAGGATGGGGACGTCTGATTTGTACCTCAAGGGGATTTGATTTTGGGTGGGAATAACCAATGATTGGAACTGTACAATGTTAATTACTATATAATGCTGTATGTCATCACTACTATGGTTGCTATATGTCATATCAACAGCATTACAGTAAGAGTCACCCACATTAATGAAGAATGTATATTGATGAAATCAGGCAAGTGCAGCAGTGATGCAACACGAGCTGGCTTCAGCATACAACACTCTGACACCACACATGATGTTTACTGTCCTGGACTAAAATTAATGAACATTTTAATGGGACGTTTAAATAGACTTTTTTAAAGGGATGGTCCATAGACTAAGGGAATGACACGTGTGTATATCAAAGGACGGGAGCAACACTGGTGACTGGTGAGAATGTATCAGAAAGCACATGACATAGATGGTATAGAATAAAGGGTGGATACTGTCCTGGTTTCTTCTGGGGTGGAGTTAATTTTCTTCCTAGTAGCTGATATGGTGCAGTGTTTTAGATTTAGCATGAGAATGATGTTGATAACACACTGATATTTTAGTTGCTGCTGAGAGATGTTTACACTAAGTCAAGGACTTTTCAGCTTCTCGTACCACCCTGCCAGTGAGGAGGTTTACACTCTTTTCAGAAAATATACTCCATATCCTTTTGAGGGTATTAAGAGTAAAGGATCCAGTACAAATTTGACCTTCCTTCAAAAGGCAAAAATAGCAGATTAGGACAATAATTATGACTCCTAATCTGAATTTTTGTAATAAAGAAATCAGAACTTTGATTGACAACATATCCTTTAAGGCTTATTTTCAGAAAACTGCAAGGTTAGTCTCTGAGTATTCAGCACCAATCCTGTGCTTTGTGTAATATGACACACAGTTTTAATTATTTTCAAACTTGAATTACCTAAAAATGATAATTTATTTTCACTGTTTTGTTCCAAGAAACATTAAATAAATTTATCTTATAGGTATGAATTTTGTTTTATCAATATAGCCATTAGAGGTTGGGGACTTAGTTCATATTCTTTTAAAATTCATCAATCACCTGCCATTTTCCTTAAAATAAAGGGAAAATATGGGGGAAAAAATGGATGATATTTCTTTAATATATACTGATTTCAACCTGGGAGTACCATCTGTGGCAGGGAATAACTCTGCAGTTTCATTTCTCATGCTGTAATGAGCTGTTAAAGGTGGAACAAAGCTAGTTATCAAGTTGTTGAACTTGGACAGCTGCCAGTGCTTTTGATATAAAGTAATTCCACCATTTAACAATACAAGGTTCCAGTCTGCTTTAACCCCATCCAGTTTAGGGTGAGCGTTAGATGTCTGAGCCCAAAGCAGCAACCTAATTTTTTTTTTTCCAAGACTTCCTAAAGCTATAGATCTCTAATTTCATTGGACATTTTCTGACTCAGCCAGAAATCTCCCTGAACATCTAACTGTAGTCACACATGACTGTTCTGGAGAGATAGATGCCAATATTTAAGTTGGAGCTGACCAAAAAGTTTGATATAGTTAGGGCTACAGCCAAGCTTGTTGACTACTTTTTACTTAATAGATTAATGGAAGTGAAAGAACTAGATAGCAGAGTTTTCTGATACACAGGATGTAGGATGTTTAACCTACATCTTCTACATGCTAAAAATGGTCTTAGCTACCAGACCATGAAAAACAATCCCTTTGCCTCAACTGCTTGAAGCTGGACCATTATGAAATCAAGAGCCAGAAGGGGAATAGACAGGAACTTTGATATAAATGTAAAGGCAGACAACAGAGCTCTGCAGTTCGCTATCTTTATTTTACCTACATTTTATAAATAAAACAGTGAAATATACAATGAAATACTCCTGGTAGCAAAGCCAGACTGAAGGATTACACTTGCCAAATAGCTAGTCCCAAAGAGCTAAACATTTTTGTTGTTGTTGTTGTTATAGATGCCTTTTAAATGTGACAAAATTATATGAACAAAAAGGATCTACTAAGACATATTTTAGCCTCTGACATCACTGAAAAAGATGATTGCAGTCAAGATTACCTGTTTCTTCTCTGGTTCCTGATTTGCACACCCCAGTATATATCAATATGAAAACAAGCAAGCAAACAATAAATAAATAAATAAATAAATAAATAAATAAATAGGAACATGAAACTAGCAAGTCATTTTTTCTTGTAGAAATAGTTGAAATTAACAGAAGGTATTTTCTGTATGCTTTAAAAGTTTAAAACTGAAGAACAGTGATTTTCTGTTAAACCACTCACAACATAGATATCATAATGCTTTCAATTACATATATGTCTTTTCACTTCTATCTTCAGGAGTCACAGAAGCAAATTACTTTTGCTATGTTTGTACTGTGGAACTTAAGATGTAAAATCCCTAACAATGGCTACAGTAGGACAGAGGAAAAAATAGCTTTCCAAATACCTGAAAAGTGTAAAGCGAGAATGATAGCTATCCTGACAATGTGAGAGAAATTAAGGTCAGTACCAATGTGGGAAACTAAACTTTCAGGGTTAACTTTAAGCCTAGTTTGAGCTCTACTTTGTTCTTTACTGGTACTACTTTAACCAAAATAATCTATTATCATTTTATGAGGATTGTTCAAGAATTTTTTATATTTTTTTAATTATTATTATTATTTTTAGGTTATATGATTCTTCAATTCTACAGCAAAAATGTCAGAAAAAGAAAGTAGAATCCAAATGTGGAAAATTTGATACCACTTTATTTTAGTTGTTTTTTGCAGTATTTCTTTCAGAAATATAGTTCTATAATGCCTTCCTATTTCACACTACATTTGCTTTATAGACACTTCAGACAATGTGTTTACATTACTTCTATATAGAAAGTTGCATTGATAGATTATTTTATAGAATCTCTTTCAGGATCTAAAGTTCAGCAGCAAGACTGAGCATTCCTGAGACTTGACTTATTTTTTAAAAGGAGTTAAAAAAGAAAAAAAAAAGTGGGGGTGAAGAAAGGGAAAGGGAAAGGAGGTAAGGTAAGATGAGGTGAGGCAAAGAAAAGAAAGAGAAAAGCCTAAAATTTTGTGAATGAATAAGAGATGTAAGCAACTTTCATTCTCAATAGGGTGGAAGAAATAATCGTATGTGTTGATAAAAATAAAGCAAAACTAAATAAAACAAATACAGCACCATCTAATGCACCAATCATAAAATTCAACCTAAAATCAGAATCAACACGAAATAATAAAATGCAAACTCACATGTCTTGTTGAAGGACTGCCACTGGTTAATGTTTCCCAGATCTTTTCTCCCTGTCCATAATGACACTACATCACAAATTTGACAGTGCAAACTTCAAGTATTAAATCGCTATGGAACCTTATAGTCTTTAATAATCTTTTAATTAAATCAATTAAAAAGCTAGAACATGAACCTAGAAGGATGGTCCAAATCCCTATTATGTCAGATAATTTTATCATTAATAAAGGGACCTTTTGAGTAGTGGACAAAGGCAGAGATAACATAGCTGTTATAAATTATAGTTATTATAATTTATATAATTTGAAGATTTAGTTTATGCACGTATCCACATGTATGTCATCAGCAAGTTTACAAAATTTTTGTAAAGATGCTGAAATAGTTCTTATTTTATTTCTTCCACTGCATACTAACACAGTCCTTTGGTGCAGACTCAGCACTAGAAGATAAGCAAATAGTCTTTTTAAGAAGTCAAACATCATGGATATATCATAGCTAATATTGGTTAAAGTAATTATTTTAAGTGGATTTCCTACACTTAATCAAACAGAGGTACAGGCATAAAAAGCAAGGAGATTACTGGACTCAATATTTTTTCTGCAATCACAACCAAAACTATGTTGTATTTGCAGAGTGTTTGACAGTGTTTAAGTTTAGTAAATGCATGTTTCAAATAGTTATACGACTGCAATGTTGCAGCTGTAAAAAAATATGTAAATATTTTTCCAATGTAAAAAATACTATGTAAGAAACAAAATGTAAAAAATATTATTCCAGACAAAAATAGTAAAAAATACTATGCCAGAAAATCAGCACAGTTTCACAGAGGAGCAGGGTTTCAGCTTCTGAAAAATGATAAATAAATTGTAAACATAAAATGTCCTGGACATAATAAACCTTGCAAAATAAAGTATTCTATAATATTAATGATTAGTCTTCAAAATCGCTTCATCGTATCCCATGATTTCGTCTCATAATACAGAGCAAATACTGAGATGCCATTAAAATAACAGCTACTCAAACAATATGGTCATTTCCTTTCAAGACGATGGAGAATAAGTGCCAGAGGACTACCAAAAACAGATAACCCAAAATTCACAATCAATTCACAATCTGTTCCACAGCTATGGCTTGACATTTGATCTTTGGGATTTATTTATTTATTTATTTATGACAATGATGCTTGAATCTATTCTTTAAAAAAATGTGCTGAGGATTTTTTCAATGTATTTCTCTATTTCTGTATTATATTCACTGGTTTTCTAAATATTGTCTTCTGTATCCTTTTTTGTTTGTTTGTTTGTTCGTTTCCTGTAAAATGTCTTTAGCTTTAACTTCCAAAGTAACAGACTTTGAGAAATACAAAAATATGTACAAATAATGTAAAAGCAAATAATGAAAATAAAAATAAATGGAAAAAAATAGAAAAAAAATAATAAAAAAAAACTTGCTCAGAGCTATACTTTTGAACATGTAGCTGTTAGTAATAAAAAATATTTTGAGGAAGGACTTTTAAGGAGAATGTATTTTTCAGTCACTTAAAGTAACAGGACAAAAACAAAAACAACTTTTTGTTATTTGATTAAAAGGAGAAAATAATCAGTTTATGGACATACTTTCCTTTTAATGCCATGTCCAAAAATTTCAAAAGATAAAGAACAATTGGGAAAAACTGTGGGTTAATACTTGTGCAACTATGAAAAGAAATAATCCAGAAATCATTGTATCTTCCTCTTTCCAACAAATGCAAGGACAATATAAGGATCAGTTGAGACAGATTTAAATTATTAAAGTCAGTGACAGGATCACAGGTCATGCATGTATCTCTGTCTGGGGTACGGATTAGAAGCTGTCTGGGACTTTATGGGTTAAGAATGAAGGACAAGGATAGGTGACATTAGAGTGGGTGTCCGCTGCAGGCCACCAGTCTAGGTAGAACAAGCGGATGAGGCCCTCTACAAGACAGACATGAGCAGACTCACATTCACAGTCCCTGGTACTCAGGGCAGACTTCAACCACCCTAATGTCTGTTGGAGGGACAATACAGCAGGACTTAAGCAATCCAGGAGGTTCCTGGAGAGTGTTGATGATAACTACCTTCTCCATCCATCAGGAGCAAACTGTTCCAACCTGGGTCCCCCACGGGCAGCAGCTCCTACCAGGTCACCTACTCCTGTGTGGTCTCCTCTCTACAGGCTACAGCTCTGGCCTGGAATCTGCTCCGGCGGGGGTTCTCCACAGGCCGAAGCCTCCTTCAGGGCAGATGCACCTGCTCCACTGTGGGCTTCTCCATGGGCTGCAGCATGGAAACCTGCTCCGCCATGGTACACAGTGGGTTGCAGGAGTACAACCTGCTTTACCTTGGTCCTCTCCACAGACTGCAGGGGAACTTCTGCTCTTGCACCTGGTGCACCTCCTCCCCTTCCTTCTGCACTGACCTTGGTGTCTGCAGGGCTGTTTCTCCCTCCTCTCTCTCCCAGATGCTGTCCCAGCAGCAGTTTTGGTTGGTTGGTTGGTTGGTTGGTTGTTTTTTTCCCCTTTCTTAAATATGCTCTCACAGAAGTGCAAAAAACATCGCTTATTGGCTTGGCTCTGGCCTGCAGCGAGGTCCTGATCTAACATGAGGCAGCTTCTGGATTCTTCTCACAGAAGCCACCCCTATGGCCCCCATTACCCAAACCTTGCCATGTAAACCCACTACACTGAGAAGGGACCCTTTGTCAGGGATTATAGTCATACGACAAGCAGTAATGACTTTAAACTAAAAAAGAGGGTTGATTCAGATTAGATATTAGGAGGATATTCTTTACTGTGAGGGTGGTGAGGCACTGGAACAGGCTGCCCAGAGAAGCTGTGGATGTCCCCTCCCTGGAAGTATTCAAGGCCAGGTTGGATGGAGCTTTGAGCAACTTGGTTTAGTGGAAGGTGTGCCCGTGGGGGGGGGGGGCGGGGGGGGGGGGGGGGTTGAAATTAGATGATTTGTAAGGTCCCTTCCAACCCAAATCATTCTATAATTCTGTGATGATAAAGCCCTGGAAGAAGGGCCCACGGAAGTTGGTCAATTTTCAAGTCTGTTCTCTTTGTAGTCCAGGGTTGTGAGTTTGCTGTTTGTCCTCCTCACTGCCCTTAGGGTCTTGAACACTTTTTGATGGCCACTGCAGCCAAGGCTACCCTTGATCTTCACATTCCCCACAAGACCCTCCTTGTTGGTGAGTCCAGCATAGGACTTCTCATTGGCTCCTCTGTCAGTTGTAGAATGAAGTTACAAAAAGCACACTCCAAAAACCTCCTGGATTGCTTTTGCCCCTCTGTGTCATTCCTTGAACAGACATTGGGGTGGCTGAAGTCCCCCATGAGGACCAGCGATTGTGAGTGTGAGGCTGCTCCTATCTGTCTATAGAAAAGCTCATCTACTTCATCTTCATGGTCAGGTGACCTGTAGCAGACTCCCACTATAGTGTCACCTGTCCCTTCTCTCCCTTTAATCCTGATCCATAAGTTCTCTGTCAGCTTCTCATTCACACCCAGGCAGAGCTACATGCACTCCGTCTGGTTATCAACGTATAGGGTGACGTCCCCTACTTGTATCCCCAGCCTATCCTTCTTAAAGAGCCTGTATCCTTCTATTCCAGCACTCCAGTCAAAGGTGCCATCCCACCACATCTCTGTGATGCCAATAAGATCATACCCCTGCAGGCATGTGCACATCTCTAACTCTTCTTGTTTGTTTTCCATGTTACGTGTATTTGCATAGAGGAATTTAGTTTCGGCTTTTGATTAAGCTGACTGACTGTCTAGAGTGTGTGGAATAGTTCTCTTAAAATGTATTTGTGTTGAATTTTGTGGAGAAAAAAAAAAGAAAAGAAAAGAAAAGAAAAGAAAAGAAAAGAAAAGAAAAGAAAAGAAAAGAAAAGAAAAGAAAAGAAAAGAAAAGAAAAGAAAAGGAAAGAAAAGGAAAGAAAAGGAAAGAAAAGGAAAGAAAAGGAAAGAAAAGGAAAGAAAAGGAAAGAAAAGGAAAGAAAAGGAAAGAAAAGGAAAGAAAAGGAAAGAAAAGGAAAGAAAAGGAAAGAAAAGGAAAGAAAAGGAAAGAAAAGGAAAGAAAAGGAAAGAAAAGGAAAGAAAAGGAAAGAAAAGGAAAGAAAAGGAAAGAAAAGGAAAGAAAAGGAAAGAAAAGGAAAGAAAAGGAAAGAAAAGGAAAGAAAAGGAAAGAAAAGGAAAGAAAAGGAAAGAAAAGGAAAGAAAAGGAAAGAAAAGGAAAGAAAAGGAAAGAAAAGGAAAGAAAAGGAAAGAAAAGGAAAGAAAAGGAAAGAAAAGGAAAGAAAAGGAAAGAAAAGGAAAGAAAAGGAAAGAAAAGGAAAGAAAAGGAAAGAAAAGGAAAGAAAAGGAAAGAAAAGGAAAGAAAAGAAAAGAAAAGAAAAGAAAAGAAAAGAAAAGAAAAGAAAAGAAAAGAAAAGAAAAGAAAAGAAAAGAAAAGAAAAGAAAAGAAAAGAAAAGAAAAGAAAAGAAAAGAAAAGAAAAGAAAAGAAAAGAAAAGAAAAGAAAAGAAGAAAAGAAAAGGAAGAAAAGGAAGGAAGGAAGGAAGGAAGGAAGGAAGGAAGGAAGGAAGGAAGGAAGGAAGGAAGGAAGGAAGGAAGGAAGGAAGGAAGGAAGGAAGGAAGGAAGGAAGGAAGGAAGGAAGGAAGGAAGGAAGGAAGGAAGGAAGGAAGGAAGGAAGGAAGGAAGGAAGGAAGGAAGGAAGGAAAACAAGGTAACTTGTTTCATTTCCTAAAGACTAAAGTGTGGAACTACATTCTGTTTAACCGTGTGACATACACATTCCTAACCACCACATCTCACTGAATTAGGACCAAGGTGTGCATTGGCCGTCTGTTATCTGCAATATAAAAAAGTTGACATATTGTAGTCACTAAAACATGGGAAAACCCATGTGGCCAATAACTATACTTGTTATGATACACACAAAGAAAAGATTTCCAAACAAATTTTGGCATTCTTAAATAAAGTAAAACAAGTAACTTCTCTCTTCTGACAGAAAACAAGAAAATTAACTAAAAAAGACAGCATTAATTTCTAAATTAGAAATTATGTACTACTTAGTTATAAATAATCATAATCTAGGTTTTTTTTTTTTTTTTTTTTTTTATGTGAGAATGTTGTCAGCATAACATAGGACCGTATGGTTCTAAGGTAAGATACAAAACTGTATTAAAAGTTGGAAATACCAACAGGTAATCGCTAAATCCAGTGATTCCACAGATCTTTCACTCAAATAATAATAAAAAAGTCTCCTTCTCTCCACCCTGCCCCCTGAACCTTACTGAAAACAAACAAAACAAACAAACAAACAAACAAAAACAGTAACAACAACAACAACAACAAAAACACAACAAAACTCCCCTTAGGGAAAAAAAGCCTATTCTGGCTAGATAGTATGATAGAAAAAAAAATAATATATATATATATATATATATGAAGATATATTTGTTTTCTGAGTTTAGGAAAGAATCTCTAACAAGAGATGTTAAAGAATTAAAAATGTCTCAGTCTCCATTAAGTGTAAAAATTTTGCTTAAATTGTATCAAAGATATATTCAAATTTTAAGTGTTATGATCTGACAAACAGAAAATCAACATAAAATCACATCGTTCTCTGGTCAGGATAAAGTATAGGTGTTTTTGATGTTGAAAGAAAACTAACTCTATTTTTTAAAAAAATGTTTTAAATATATAATAAATAATCATTTATTTTTTTTATTATTATTTAGAAAAAGGGATGGTATATCCAGCCAGATGATAGCTGCAACATACTCCAATGGGATTTTTTTTGTATCTTCTAGTTTTGAGAATGCACCACAATGCATTTGCTAGGCAATTAATAAGTTTTGCAATGTAGTCATTACAGGGAACAACTCATCCCATCTGTCTAATGATATATACTTAGTTCTCAAGAAGGATTTCATTCACTTTGAAGGAAGTTTAGGCTAAGCTTTTAGGCTTTTATTGAACTAAAGTTAGACCAGAGTTATCCTTGATTGGATGTCTGATGCAAATGGTAAGGTCAATTATCATAACTTCAATTCTTAAAAATGATAGACAGAACAATAAACAAGGAATGTGAAATTGAAAATATATCAATAAATTAAAAAACTACATAGAACAGGAGGTCCACTACCTGAAGTCTCTATTGGTTAAGAATTCAAGGCAAAAAATAAAAATTAATGTCTCTCAAAAGGACCACATGCTTGCTAATAAAGTTTGTTTTTTTTTTTTTTTTTTTTTTTAACATATGTGTGTGTATATACATATTTATAAGGAACATGGAACTTTGACTAAAGACAGCTAATAAGTTCAAGAATTTTGAACCAGTGGCAAAATTTGCTGGTGATGTTAGCAGATAATTCATAAATAACTTTATCTCCTGGCACCTTAGTCATGCTAGCTGTAAATGTGTGTTTAAGGGATAAGGATAAGAGATTAAGAGATAGGAAAATAGAAATGAGACAGATACTTGCAGTGTACTCCTAATCTAAGAAAGATGTTCAAGACAGCTGAGTTAGACCCTGTCTTAGGTGAAAAATCATAGAATCATAGAATATCCCGAGTTGGAAGGGACCAATAAGGATCATCAAGTCCAACTCCTGGCACCGCACAGGTCTGCCCAGAAGTTTAGACCATGTGACTAAGTGCACAGTCCAATCTCTTCTTAAATTCAGACAGGCTTGGTGCAGTGACTACTTCACTGGGGAGCCTGTTCCAGTGTGCAACCACCCTCTCGGTGAAGAACCTTTTCCTGATGTCCAGCCTAAACTTCCCCTGCCTCAGCTTCACACCGTTCCCACGGGTCCTGTCACTGGTGATAACAGAGAATAGGTCACCTGCCTCTCCACTCCCTCTTGCATGAGGTCCCCCCTCAGCCTCCTCTTCTCCAGGCTGAACAGGCCAAGTGCCCTCAGCCGCTCTTCATATGTCTTACACTCTAGACCCTTCACCATCTTCGTCGCCCTCCTCTGGACACTCTCCAACAGTTTCATGTCCTTCTTGTACTGTGGTGCCCAGAACTGCACACAGTACTCGAGGTGAGGTCGCACCAGCGCAGAGTAGAGTGGGACAATCACTTCCCTCGACTGACTAGCAAGGCCGTGCTTGATGCACCCGAGGATACGGTTGGCCCTCCTGGCTGCCAGGGCACACTGCTGTCTCATATTCAACTTGCTGTCAACCACAACCCCCAGATCCCTCTCTGCAGGGCTGCTCTCCAGCGTCTCATTGCCCAGTCTGTACGTATAGCCAGGGTTGCCCTGTCCCAGGTGCAGGACCCGGCACTTGCTTTTGTTAAACTTCATGTGGTTGGTGACTGCATGTGGTGACTGCATTGTCCCCCAGGTGCGCTTCAATAACTTCAAGGATCTCCCTCTTCATAATTTTACCAGGCACTGACATGAGACTGACAGGCCTGTAATTGCTAGAGTCTTCTTTCTTACCCTTCTTGAAAATTGGCACATTTGCCAGCTTCCAGTCCAATGTGACCTCTCCAGATTCCCAAGATCGTTGAAAAATAATTGAGAGAGGTCCTGCGATGACGTCAGCCAGCTCTTTAAGCACCCTGGGATGAATCCCATCCGGACCCATGGACTTGTATGGATCCAGGTGGAGCAGCAAATCCCGCACACGTTCAGGGTCGGTTGGGAGTTTTTCATTCCCACTGTCATGGTCCTCCAGCTCAGGGTACCCTGGGTCCCGAAGCCCATCATCGGCATTGAAGACAGAGGCGAAGAAGGCATTAAATGTCTCTGCTTTGCCTATGTCCTTGTCTGTGATGTGACCCTCCCCATCAAGTAGCGGACCTATGTTTTCTTTGGTTCTCCTTTTTCTGTTCACATAACTAAAAAAACCTTTTTTATTGTCTCCCACAGACATGGCCAGCTTCAACTCTAGTTGGGCTTTGGCCACATGAATTTTCTCCCTACAAACACGAACAGCATCCCTGTATTCCTTCCTCGTCACCTGACCCTCCTTCCAGCAGCCGTACACTTTCTTTTTTCGCCTAAGCTCCAGCAGAAGTTCCCTGGTCAGCCAGGCTGGCCTTCTGCCCTGCTTGCCTGACTTCCGATATTTTGGAATCGCCTGATCTTGCGCTTTTAGGAGGCAGTGCTTAAAGACTGACCAGCACTGATGGACACCAATGCCTTCAAAAGCAGTTTCCCAGGGGACCTTGCTGACTAATTCCCTGAGCAACCTGAAGTCTGCTTTTCCCATATTGAGGGCTGAAGTTTTGGTGACAGTTTTCCTTTTGTCACCATAAATTCTAAACTCAACCACTTCATGGTCACTATAACCAAGACGGCCGCCAATTGCCACGTCTCCCACAAGACCCTCTCTGTTCTCCAGCATCAGATCTAGGAGGGCACCTTTCCTAGTTGGCTCTCTTAGCACCTGCAGCAAGAAGTTTGTGATGGCTAAAAATGACCTAAATAAATATGTGTCTAAGGAGCTGAAAGTTACCGAAGACTATAACAATAAAAGTTACTGCAAATTCTAACAAGACTTTAACAATAAGATGCAAATTATTAAGTTCCTTTTGTGTATTGAAAATATTCAGTACTTCTAATTTTATCAGGTATGAAGCATCTCAGTGGAAAATTCATAGGTGTCAGAAAAAATAGGTTGGCACAGTTAGGTTAATAAATTGCCACAGGTGACTCAAAGACAAGCAAGCAAACAAACAAACAAAACCTTAAATGTTACTTGAGTTTCTTTCATAAAATAATGAGTGTAACGTAATGGTGTATAAAGTTCAATAGTTCCTATTGAGAAAGTGTTAAATTGACTTCACATGGGCACTTTAAAAAAAATATATTGAAAATATAATAGCATATATGGAGCCTCTTGCCTTTTATAGAAATTATAATTCTATTCAGACTTTGAAACTAGAGTTTGCAATGAATTTTGATTGTTTAATTACCAGCTTGCTAGTATTGTCTTGAGGCAGATGCCAGCTATTAAGTAGACAATGAATTAACAAGAATTTTAATAGTTATTACTTAACCTGAGCAGTGTTATTCTTAAAAGGCTGGAAAGCAACAACAAAAATAAAAACAAAACAAAAAAACAGTGCCCCAAGTAGATTAATTGGAACATGTTATTTCCCTTGGGTTCATATTAATGCCAACAAGCAACTTTTAAATTAATAAAGTTGAATCCTTTGATTCAAAACACAATATGTCTATTTTTAATCCAGTAAAATTATATCATAAATTCATATATTAATAAGTATGCCAATATGTCATATGTATACACATATTTTCTCCCTCTCTCCCTGTGAGTGCACAGGATTGAAAAGAATTTAGCAGTTGCCTTGTATTTCTTGGGCCTGTTTTCCAGGGTAATTGCAAGGGATAGAGATGAACTGCCAACAATAGTAACATCAAAATGAGGGAAATGGAGAAATTATTTGTTTCTTGGAATGTCAAAGTAACTGCACTGACTTCTTTGTCTTATATTTTTCTTTCATTGAAACCAACAGATATATTTGCCCAATGCTCTGTAGAGGTAGGAATAACAAAGGATGTCACACATGCCAAAGACTGAAAAAATATCTAAAAGTCTGATTTTAGATTTTCCAAAAAAAAAAATCTTATTTTTTTTCTTAAAAAAATACATTTAATGATTTCATAATGTAATTTAATGGAAAAACATGAGTTTCTATGTGTTCAGAGGTTAAGGTAGCAGCCTTATAAACCAATTCTGATTTCTAGAAGTGTCACAGACTTCTGCCATATATCTGTCTGCACCAAGAATAAGATGATATTTTTCATTTTTGAGGTTCTCTTTGCAAAAGTTTCTTGGCTTAGGAAAGCCAAATTAATTCATACTGTACAGATTCTCAGGTCTGGTCACTTGGAATCAATTTTGCATAAATGCTAGGGATTTATTTTTTTCTTATTTCAATTTTATCCCCCCCCAAACATAAAAAATAAAATAATAAAATAAAATAAAATAAAATAAAATAAAATAAAATAAAATAAAATAAAATAAAATAAAATAAAATAAAATAAAATAAAATAAAATAAAATAATAAAATAAAATAATAAAATAAAATAAAATAAAATAAAATAAAATAAAATAAAATAAAATAAAATAAAATAATAAAATAAAATAATAAAATAAAATAAAATAAAATAAAATAAAATAAAATAAAATAAAATATAGAGACAAAATTTCTGATCAGTTAAAAGAAAGATTTATGAGTTAACTGAACAGATTTTATTGCTACAATAGTTTCTCTGCATGTATTTATATTTATTCAGTATTAGAAATCCAAATTTGAAAGTTTAAATTAAAACAGATTGTTAGACATTGTCCATGATGATCCTACATCACCTTCGGCTACATCACCTTCGGCTACATCTAAACTTTGTAATCCTTAAGTACTCTTCATCTGTGTGCTCATCTCTTCCTGGATGTGTGATGTTATACATTATACATTAGAAAGTCTCCTGCTTTCACACATCATTATTTTTATTAGAGAGAAAGAGGAAGAGTAGACTATGGTACACTTAAACAGATCTGTGTTGCAGAACCAAGAATACACTGTAGCTCATGAAATTTTTGAGTTACTGCTAAGATAGTCTCCATGTCTATGGTTTCATAGTATACTCTTAGTTCAATAGATAATTCTTCATTGCCTGCATTATATTAATGTAGGCAATTAATGGTGACTGTTTTCAATGTTGCTTACACTAATCCTGCACACTGAGTGTGAATTATTTTAATTTTAGAATTAATTTTAGAAAAAAAATAGATTTCTACTCTTAACTGGACATTTAGTCTCCACGTTTAATCAGAGCTAAGCATTTTCATAGGATGATTCTTTCCATTGTGAAATGGTTAGTAAGTTGGACAGAATCACAGACTGGTTGAGGTTGGAAGAGACCTCTGAAGATCATCTTGTCCACCTCCTTTACTCAAGCAGGGACACCTAGAGCTGGTTGCACGGGAATGTATTGAGGCAGCGTTTGAATGTGTCCAAGTATGGAGACTTGACAGCCACATAGACTTCCACTCTGGAGGTTCATATATCTGTCCAGTAACTAAAAAAAATAAAAAATAAAAAATAAAAAATAAAAAATAAAAAATAAAAAATAAAAATAAAAATCATTGATGAGTATCTCTTGAAGTTCTTCAAAACAAGAATTACTCCACTTAAACTAGATGCTTGTGCTATAAGGAGTCAGAAGCAAGATATTCACATTAAACTCACTAGTTTTAAAGTCAATGCTTATGGACGATCATAGCATGAATTGCACCCTGGAGTGCAACTGTCTCTGTTGCCAATAAAAGAAGGTTTGAGTACCAGAGAAGATACCAGAATGTCCAAATGCTTAAGTTATGCTATAAACACTCACAACCCCGTAGTTCTGGAAATCTTGTTATGTGTCAATTATTTTGTTGTTTTAAAATATAAAAATTATTTTAAAATATTACTTTCTATTGCACTGACATTTTAAAACATAAATTAATAAATATGCTGCTAACACTTTATGACTCAACAGAATTCCAAATGTTCCAAATGGAGAATTGGTCTCTATTTTTTTTGCAAGGAAGAAAAGGAATTTCATCACAGCTCATGGGATAGCACAATTGTTTGGGGGAGCCAAAAGGGGAAAAAAAAAAAAAAAAAAGAGTATTTTCCACAAAATAAGTAAGTAGGGTAAAACATACCACAAGGTGGATGTAATACTGGTTTTCTTCTTCCAGTTTTTACTTAACATTAACAATGACAAGTTAAGTGATGAAGAAAAGGATGATTATTTACACAAATACATCCATTTGGTATTTTCAAGGGAGAGGGTGTTTTCCATTTAGAAATTAAGACAATAATGACTATTTTTATCATTTAAACCTAATTGGATTGAATCTGGAAGTAATTTATCTTTCTTAAGCAACAGGAGAAATAAGTGCCAAAGAGCTGAAATGATCAGCTAGTTTATCTGTAGAGCCCATCTGTATAATTTCCTTCTGATGCTGAAGATAATCATATGGGAGTGTTTCTATTCCCTGGCAATCAGTTCCAAACATATGGAAGAAAGGCTTAATTTTAGATTTTTTGTTGTTGTTGTTGTTTAACCTACAGGTCATTTGTTATCATTTCAGACTTAAATAAATACAAAATGATCCATCACCTACTGGGACCTAGAAGGGAGTCTGCCTCAAGACAGGATTTTGAACCAGCATAAATTGTTCAGAAGTGCAGCAAAGAAAGTGATAGAGAAATGTTGTGAAACATAATCAGTGACGCATTGCATCTGTCTTTAAAATTCTTCTGGTAGGATTCCTACAGCATTTAGCTTACAGCCTTCCCTAACCACTCACTTTCTACTAAAAGTAAAAAGTGCAGTATGATAAGGGTGAAATGAATATTCCTAACATAAGAAGGCAGTTCTGGTTAAGTGTCTTTACTTGGTAACAGATTCCAGATAAATCATGCACTGTTCTAAACTAGTCAATTTGTTCAGAATATGTGCAATAAACAATAATTCTGTCAAGACGTTTACTTATTTGGTGGCCTAAAATATCCTTTCAGTAAAAGCTTCATCTTGCTTGAAAAATGTACATGGTTTGCTTATCTTCTTGGAATGAATGATTGGGTTAAACGTAGAATATGTTGAGAACATATTCATAATTATTTTGTATCTTATTTCAACTTGGGGTACTTTTATCAAAAACTGCACGTTGGTGAATTGTGATGAAGAATAGAAGGGAAGAGGAAAGGGGAGAAATTCATAAAACGAGAGTGCTGCTTTGAGAACTACAAAGGGATCTGTTGAGCATGGTATTTAACTGCAGCTGTGTAAAGTAGGATCTTGTATATAAAAGCTCTAGCTCTTCAATGCTTTTTTGAGGTGTTTTATTAAAAGTGGAATATCAACAGGAAAGAATGAGAGCTGCATGTAGAATATTTGGTATTTCCAGGGGACATGAGAGAGAGCCAAAACTTCACTGACAGAGTAGGAACACATTTTTCAAATGCATGAATTGTTTAGTTTGTAACTTAGCTAAAAGACTAAAAATACTTTTTTTTTTTTTTTTTTTGGGGGGGGGGGGGTTGTTTGGTTTGGTTTTGTGGCTAACCTTCCAGAAAAAAATGTTTCTTTGACTGAATCCTAAATTCTGCTGTATGTTAATAAATAAATATTTAAAAAAAAAAATCATTTAATCCTACAGACATACTTAAGTCAAAGACATGATTATTATGATTATTTATAAAACAAACATTGGATGAGGATTTTCCTTCAAAATATACATTATTGATCAAGGAATTCTACCAGACATATCCAATAAGAGAAATGCATAGGCTCTGTACCTTTCAATGATACTGGGAATACTGTGAGGAAAAAAAAAAAAAATTGTCAAGTTGTCAGATACTTTCAAGTATAAACACAGCGACTGTGGAGATTTTCTAGACAGAATTTGTGAGAAGTGTTTAAAAGCCAAAATTTGATTTTTTTTTTAATAAAAATATTTCCTAGAATGTACTACATTAAGTATAACATATATTTAATTTAATTTATATTTTAATGGACGTTAAGATCTTGATGAGGTACTTTGGTTTAAAAGATACATGTGTTCGCCTTAAATACGATTACTGTTTAACGTTCCTATTCAGCACTAGATGGCAGTCTGAATTGAAACTGTAATATATATATATATTTTTTCTCCTTAGAATACAGGAAATGTTACCTTTGTTCTGTAATTAAAATTCATCATACAGATTAATTAAATAAATTTACTTTTTCCTGATTGGTGTAGTAGGATGTCTCCTAAGGCCCATTACTATGATACCAAAGAGTAAAGAATATAAAAGAAAAAAGCAGTCAACTAATAATATTATGAGATACTCACACTGAAATTCAAAAGCTTCTTTAATCTAGAAAAGCAACAGTTGGTGCTATTTAAATGCATGTTACAATATGTTAGGTTGCTTAATGTACAAAATAAAAAAAACTTTAGGTCTTAAATTTAAATGTAACCACTAACCTGGGTTGTAAAAATACTGGGAACTTTGTAGAATTCACAGTGCTGTATATCCCTAATTCATATTCAATATACAAAAGCATCTTTGGCAGTTAGCTTTAAACCAAGCTATTCTATTGAAAATGATTTGGATGCATAATTTACATAAGAATAATGAAACAGTAATAACAATTACTGTTATTGAAAATAGAATAAACAAAAAATACCATAAAATCCTCAGACAGACTACATTTGTTAAAACATCAACTTTCCACGTCTTCTATTATTTTGTAGGAAATAATTTGATATACTTTTTTTTTTTTTTTCTGTAAATGCTGCTGGATGTTCAAGCTTTATGTTGAGTGCTAATATTCTATAACAATGCTTATTTTTAGGTACTCAGCTTTTGTAATATCCAGTTATCTATTTGTATTGCAGTGGGACATTCAAATAAATAAAACTATGTTTCTGATAGAATTTTGGAAGTTAAATAATTTCATATGGAAGTTTGCATATATATATATATAATACAAAAGAACTGTTATTTGAATACATAAGAAACATCTTGAATACAGCTGAAGTGTGGTGCATATCTCAGAATTAGAATTTAAGAAGGTCACATGGCAAGAGAAAGTAGTCATATGTCAGAGTTAGGTGAAAATAAATTTTGAAATCTTCTGTGCTGTTTTCAGAATGTCCCATAGTATGGGTTCAGGCTAGCTTTCCATTAGCTCGACTTCTACTCACAATCGTTTATCTTGGTCTTCACATATTCAGGAGATGTTCAGCTTGCTTCCAGGCACAACTTCATCTAGCTTTTACAGTATAACTGATCTACTATTATGTTTCAATCTCACTCTGATTACTGATCTCTATTTACTTTATAATCTAACATGCACTCTGTTATACGCTACTTGTTACTAAATGAAGATCTTATATTATCTGCAAAGAAGTGTGTTATTCAAACTTTCACTGTATATGTCAGAGGTTATATATTCTAAATCAGGTAAATCAATTGAAATACCCCAGAAGCCAAATGAAATCTAAGACAATGAGTAACCAATGTGCATTAGTTATTTTTTGTTATATTAGGATCATAACAGTGTTTCCATTAGTCCTGGGAAAAATGCACTGTCACTAATAGTCTTCAGTTCTTTCATTTATTCTTGATTTTCCTGAAACTTGTGAAGAAATGCTCTTTTGCTAAATGAATCTATGCAAACATAGGAGCTTGTGATTTCTCTGTAAGATTATCTCACTTTTAGAACATAGTAAATCTTTCCCTCCATACAGATCTGATATGTCTTTGACTTTTCTAAATAAAAAAGGATTGTTCAAATGAAATAATTTCTCAACAGAATATAATAGTTTATATTTATTATATATCTATACTTATTGCAATCATTAATATAATAATAAATATAATAAATATTTATTTATATATAATAAATAATAAATATAATAAATAAAATAATAAATTAATATTAATAAAGTGCTTTCAGAATCTGAATAAGTCACGGAGGTCTAGCTTTGGTATTTCTGCATAGTGAGGTAGACACAGTTCTGGAAATCACTGACAAATTCTTACATTCACACATGTGGTAGCTTTACTCTGCTATGCAGCGGAGTTCCACCACAACAATTCTCTCACTCCCCCTCCTCAAAGGGAAAGGGGGAGAAAATACAATGAAAAGGGCTCAAGGGTTGAGATCAGGATGGGGAGATCACTTTACAATTATTGTCACAGGCAAAATAGATCAGATTAATATCAGGGATATTAATTAAATTAAATTTAATTAAATTTATTTCCTATCACTAGCAGACTAGAGCTGTGAGAAACTTAAAGCAAATTAAACCACCTTCACCCCATCCACCCTCTTCTGTGTCTTCCCCCTGAGCAGCACAGGGGAATAGGGAATTGGGGTCATGATCAGTCCCTAGGTCTTCATCTCTGCTGCTCCTTCATGGTCACTCTCTGCTCCTGCTCCAGCGTGGGTCCCTCCCATGGGATGTTGTCCTTCCCAACCTGAGCCTGCAGGGTCTTCCCACAGGCAGCAGCTCTTCAACAACTGCTCCAACATGGGTCCCCCACAGGCAGCAGCTTCCCCCAGACCCCTTGCTCCTGCATGGGCTCCTCTCCACAGGCTGCAGCTCTGGCCCTGGTCCTGCTCCTGCGGGGGCTCTCCATGGGCAGCAGCCTCCTCCAGGCCACATCCACCTGCTCTACCGGGGGCTCCTCCACGGGCTGCAGCTTGGAGATCTGCTCCATGTGGGACCCATGGGCTGCAGGGGGACAGCCTGCTCCACCAGGGGCCTCTCCACAGGCCACAGGAGAACTTCTGCTCTGGAGCCTGGAGCACCTCCTGCCCTCCTTCTGCACTGACTTGGGGTCTGCCACTGATTTGGGGTCTGCATGGCTGGTTCTCACTCCTCTCTCTCCCAGCTGCTGCTGTGCAGCAGTTTTTTATCCCTTTCTTGTAAGCGCTCTCACAGAGGTGCAAACAACATCACATTGTCTCAGCTCTGGCCAGCAGCAGGTCCCTTTTGGAGCTGTCTGGAGCTGGCTGTGATCTGACCTGGGGCAACTTCATGGCTGTTCTCACAGAGGTCACAGCTGTACCCCTACTGCTACCTAAACCTTGCCATGTAAACCCAATACAGCATGCTGTTCAGATTAGCATGTCAACAAGTCTTCATATACGCACTACAACCTAAATATGTGAGGTAGCAACAATCTTAGATTAAATTAGGGATATGATGATGTTATGTGTGTAAGTTAATTTAAAATACTTTTTTTTTTTTTTTTAGAATTAAGTTTTGTTTTGTTTTATTTTGTTGGGGTGAGGGAAGGAGATGTAAATGTCTAGAATTCTGCAAAAGGTCATTAATGAGCATTTTTTTAAAATATTAACAGCCATATCACATTTTTTTCTGTCTTTCATAACAGATAGGATCCCCTTAGCTTTAATAATATGATGTCTGCAAGTAACTACCTTTTTATCATATAGACACGTGCTTTGTTAGAATTAGAGGGAGATTAAACAGATATCAGAATATGTTTGTTCTTCCAAACGTGAGTAATAATTAAAACATATAGTGGATTTTTATTGTTTATTTGTTTTGATATTTATTGATAAGAAGGAGGTATAACTACATCGCACAAAGAATGCCATACTGCTACAATATAATGATAATAACAACTACAAGCATTCAGAGATAGTAAAAACCTTGAAAAAATAAAATATACAGGGATTTACAAATATATATCTATACACAGATAAATATATATACAGATATACATTTATATACACATATATGCATACACATATACATCTTATTTTTGTTTCCACAGCAATTCCATAGGGAATAGATGGTATTTGTTGAGAGAGAAATAGATAAGTTTTTGTAACAGGAATACCATGGTACAATCCAGGAAATTTAGTTTAAATCTTCAGCTCTATCACAGACATCATTTCCAAAATAAGAAGAAGCAACAAACTGCTTAGTTACCTACACAGAAAATAACAAGTACGGACTTCTAGTCTTTGGTGAGTGATATGAAGTGAAAACAACAACAACAACAACAAAGGATTTTGGGATTGCCTATATTCAAAGATGATTCAAAGATGGTTAAGTTACTATCAGAAACCAATGTCACATTACAGAAATCAAAGAGCTGATAAAGTACTGTATCTAATAGACACTTTAAAAGTTTCATTCTATTCTGATCTATTTCTGATATTTGCATTATGATTAGATGCCTACATAGGCACTAGACAAAATGTAGATATCAATATTTTAAACATCTTTATATAGGCAGGTACATTCTGGATATGGAAAAAAAAATAAAACAAAATAAAACTGCTTTTCGATTTTGTTTTGATTTTCTTGAGGGAATATTCCATTGTACCACATGGTTTTCATGTACCAAAACTGAGAAAAAGTAATTTGCAATTATTTTGTGAATGTGTAGGTTAAAAAATAAAAAGTATAAATTATAGCATGAGTAAAATTTGCTTTATATAGACTGTGAAAGAAAAAAACAGTGCTTTATAAGCATTCTAAAAAGGCCATTAAAGTTAAAGAATAAAAAGAGATAATTAAATACATTTATATATATATATATTTCAGTTTTAATTCAGAGCAGAAATCCTGAATGGTCTTACTTTGTTCCTGCTTTAAGTCACAATTTTTATTATATTACCAAAACACTCAGCCCAAAAATATTCACTTGACTAAAATTCCATTGAAACCAGGGTACTGTTAAAGCAATTGTAAGTTTCAGAGATTTTCTAAGGCTAAAAAGGAAGTTGATGTAGAGAAATGTGCAACTACTTTGTCTCAAAAAAATTAATTCTTTTGATACCACATGTTCCCAAAATTAAAGCTATATTTCATAGAATCATAGACTCATAGGACGACTTGAGTTGAAAAAGACCTTAAAGATCATCTAGTTTCAGCCCCCTTGCTCTGGGCAGGGTTGCCAACCACTAGAGCAGGCTGTCCAGAGCCGCATCCAGCCTGGCTTTGAATGCCTCCAGGGATGGGGCATCCACAACCTCTCTGGGTAACCTGTTCCAGGGCCTCACCACCCTCTGAGTGAAAAACTTCCTCCTAATATCTAACCTGAATCTCCCGTCTTAGTTTAAAATCATTCTCCCTTGTCCTATCACTACCAATGCATGTAAACAGGTATTCCCCCTCCTGTTTATACACTCCCTTCAAGTACTGGAAGGCCGCAATGAGGTCTCCCCAGAGCCTTCTCTTCTCCAAAGGAGTTTCCTCAACATAAGAAGGACATGGACATGTTGGAGTGAGTTCAGAAGAGGGCCACAAAGATGATCAGAGGGCCTCTCCTATGAAAAAAGACTGAGGGAGTTGGCGTTGTTCAGACTGGAGAAGGCTCAAGGGAAACCTTACAGCAGCCTTCCACTATCTACAGGAGGCCAACAAGAAGGCTGGAGAGGGACTTTTAACAGGGAGTATAGCAATAATACAAAGGTACTGGCTTTAAACTGAAAAAAGGTAGATTTAGATTAGATATAAAAAAAGAAATTCCTTCATATGAGGGTGGTGAAGCTGTGGAACATGTTGTCCGGAGAAGTTGTGGATGCCCTGTCCTTGGAAGTGTTGAAGGACAAGTTGGATGGGGCTTGGAGCAACCTGACCTAGTGGAGGGTGTCCCTGCGTATAGCAAGTGGTGTGGAACAAGATGACCTTTAAGATCCCTTACAACCCAAACCAGTTTATGATTCTATCGTTCTATGACTATGATGACTATTATGGTTCTACGGTTTGACGATAAAAGAGAAGGCTATCAAAAATATTAATGAAAAGATCTGAAAATCAAATCCATTGATAGAATATGATTGATATTAGCCTTACACAATTCAAAATTGCATCGACAAAATGTATAAATTGTTGATATTCCTGCTGATATGATTTATATCAAACATATCTAACAATCTCTTACCCAGTTTTATAAAGAGAAGTGCTAGGTTTTCTTTCAACGTGACATTATTCTGCAGGTAATGTACTAAATGTGGCATAAAAATGTAATGTGAAATTTAAAAGCATGTAGAAAATGGAATTCATTTTGTATAATGCTTCAAGGAGTCAGTCTGAATTTATCTTCATAGAAGGATTATTTTTAAATATAAAATACATTTGCCAATATATAAACTTTATATATTGATTCTTTAAATCTAAATATATTCAGTTTTTTATTATCATTATTTATTTTTTTAATCTAACTCCTGGACTACCTGCATTCTCTGTCAGTCAAATTTCTGACAATATTATTCTCTATGGCCTATGTGGAAAGCACCTATAGGAACTTAAGTATGTTAAAAATGATATACCAATTTGTAAAGTGATTTTTAGTACTGGCAGTTCAACGTTTCAAGACTTTTCTGCAACATATAAATGTACTACTCTGCTATTCTGTTACTGGAGGATTACCTTCCCTATAGCAAAATAGGCAGAGGCTGATTTGCCTACTTTTCCATATGCTTTTATGCCACTGTTGCCCCAGAGAACAGTACAACTTTATATCTAATCTGATACAATACCAAGTTAGGATTCTGGTTTACTATGCAGTTACAGTTGTGAAAAAAATCTGTAGAAGACTGCTGAAGTGAAGTACCTCTCTTTTCTCCATTTACTGCATGACAGGTTTAGGTGCTTTCAAAAAACTCTCCAATACTCACCAAAAATGAAATTCTGTAAGACAGTAAGATACAGAAGGTGCCAAGATGTGTCAGATCAGTATGCTGCTCACTCTGACAATTCACAAAATGAACCCCCTGGGGGACTGGAGAGTGGCTCATCCCTCCGTGTTCTGAGAACCTGAAACCAAATCTGATTTAAGTGTTCTAACAACAAGAATAACACACTTATTATAGTAAACTGTGGTTTAACTCTACTTTTTGTGCCTCTGGATATATTTCGAGCTGAAGTTACTGCTGTCTGTGTGTACAAGTATATTTAAACCATGCCTATAATGCCAAGAACCCCAAGTAAATTATAGAGATTTTTCATACCTCTTTACTTATCTCTGAATCATATTAAAGTGTAGGCAGTAAGCTTCTAGCATGAACTGTGATGCTTCTAAACATGAAAGGGAGTGTATGAGTAAGTGTTCATGAAATGAAAGCAAAGTGCCAATTAAATGTATCCCCAGAACCTGACAGTCTTGCTTCGTAGGTGGTCTGAATCATGTTCTTAAGCCTGTAGGTAAATTCCTCCCTGCTCCATCTTAGGAACACTAACAGACAATCTGAACAAACCCTGTGTGTTTAAAGATGTGCTTTTAGCAATGGCAGAATTACCTTAGGATTCACAGATTAGCATCATGGTGTCTATGATGCCTGATTTAGCAGGTATGTTTTAAGGTTGCCTAACAGGCCAAGCTTTAATGAGTTTCTGGGGCTAATTAAAGTAAATATAAACATGCTGTCATTCTGGAGGGCAATAGGGAATTTTTTACTTGTCCTTTATCTGTATTTTCTATTGTGACCTTAAAAAGATGACATTAAAGAATATCTTTCCTTATGATCTTTCCTTATGATGATCCCTGTTCTTTGCTATTCAGAGCTAACTGTACTTCTCACCATGTCTATTTACTCCAGAATGAGACCAGTGGTGGTACAGCTGTACCAGATTTGGTACCAAAATTAGCTCTTTATTATGATGTACAGCCAAAACAAACAAACAAACAAACAAACAAACAAAAAAATTTAAAGGGCAGAAATAAACCAGCTCATCTAATTTAATCTAATACATAGAAAAAGCAAAACTTCAAAATAATATATACCTCTTCTGTCTATTCTATTCTGGATTCACCATAATTTCTCTGTACATTTTTACCAGTCAAAGCAACTGTTAGGTGATTTTTTTTTTCCCCAGTGCTTTCATAAAAGTGACTGCTATTTACATTGAATTAGCTAAGAGTTTTCAAGAAAATGTCTTTTATTTTACAAGTTAACAGAGGGCCAACTCTTAAAGTTAATGGGCACATTAAAAAAAAAAAAAAAGTACAAAGGAAAGACATGAAAACCCTCTCAAAAATGAGCAACATCATGACCAGGCATAAGAAAACAAATTACTTTTTCAGTCTAACTGATACAACCTAACATGAAAATATTATCCATGTATTGGATAATATTGGAGTATGTGATCCAAAGTTGTTGTTCACTCAGGAAAGAGTCACAAAAGCTGTATTATATAGACAGTTTATGTGAAAATTACAGAACAATGAGAAGCTGACTTGTTGAATATTGATGCATACAAAGGATATAACTTATATGAGTGATTTTTATTTATAATATACCCAGTAACCTGTTCCAAGCAATATTACAGGACACAAAGTCCAACAAGTTTCTGGAACATAATGGATAAAAAAATGTTCCTTGTTCTTTAAAGTACTATTTCACAAAAAGATGTAGCCGTTTTAGAACTGAATCCAGTTATAAGAGAAGAACTAATTGAAAATTTAAAGTTGCAAGATAATTTTGGGGAAGGTAATCACAAAGAAAGCTCACTATTCCTAGAGAAGGAACGAGAACAGTTGAATAAAGATAATGGAATTTAAAAAGCAAGGTTCACCAAATTCAGAGAGCTGGTTGGCAGGGTGTCTTGGAAAGATAATCTAAAGGATAAACTTCACTGTCAGTTACTGAAAGAGGTCATATACTAAAGACACAACAGCAAACTACCACAGTGCAGACAGAATACACTGTAAGAGATCATTATAGCTGCATGAGGAAATTCAGAAAAGACTTACACAGAAATGAGACCAAGGACTAATGCTTGAAGATGAGGAGAAAAGAATAACAAGAGCAAGCAGAGCTTAGTCGATAAGATTGAATAAAGGGATGAATGAATTACAATTAGCAAAAGACATAAAAGAGAAGATGAAAAGCTTCCACAGTTATACTGTGAAGAAGAGGAAAGCTCCCTTGCTGTGTGGTGGAACAGAACAAATAACAGGTGATAAAATTTTGAAGAATCAAATGTCTCCTCAGCATTCAAAAACAGGCTAACTTGAGAAATAATTAAACTAGCAGGGAGAAGAAAAAAAAAAAAGTTGTATGACATTGGTATCATCAAGATGAATATATTTTAAAAAGTACTTTAAAAGTACCTCTAGGGGGGATGTCCTAGTAAAATATAGCCCAATCAACTTTATTTCTATAAAAAATATTGAGCAAACTGTGCAATTGATTGATAAATATTAGCAAAGATGAAGAAAAAGATATGAGGTGGATTTGTTAAGACAGAGATGAGTCAAAAAAAAAAGCCTGTTGATTGACATAAAGGTGAAAGTCTTACTGCCTCAAAAATAGCCATAAAAGTTAGTCATAGTTGTCTTGTCATCATAGTGGTAGAACATTTAAACAGAGATCCCATATGGTATATCTTTTGAGATGGTTTTATTAAATATATATATATATTTCTAACAAGATGGATGATGAGAAAAGAGAAAAGACTAAAAAAATGTGGATGTCATCAGTCTGGCAGAGGTCAGAGTAAATCAGAAGACAGGATCAAAAATCAGAATGATAAATTGAGGACATGGTTGAAAATAAATTGAGTAAAATTGAAGTGCAAATTGCTGTATTAAGGAGAAAACAACTAGGGCTTAAATCAGAGATAGCCGAAAGGCAAAGAATCAGTATTTGTGAAAAAGATTGGGCTGTTATAAAATATCAAAAACTGCTTACGAGTCAGAAGTCTGAAGCAATGGCAAAAACAGAAGATCTAGGATGTGTTAGCAAGAATGTTCTATGTATGATATAACGGGTAATTTTGTTCCATAATTTCAAAGCTGATGATAAAGTAATTGCTGTATTACATTTGCTTCTGGGCAATAAATAATAATTTTAAAGATAATAATAATTAATAATAATAATAATAATAATAATGGAAAAATCCAGAGGAGGGCACCAGCAGTGCACAGAAATTGGAAATGAAAATTGAAAAATCCCTCATCTATGGATAAAGGTAAGATTTAATCCAAAAGTTAAAGGACTAAATGCAGGAGGGGGAGGAGGTATGGAATAGGATTTGATGATATAATCTCGGAATCTAACAGATTGTTAGAAAATAGTTTGCTAAATTTTTTGTGCTTTATAAGCAATGGGATAGGACTAGAACAAAACACCTCATTTACAGTTTTTTTTTTATTTCTAAAGTAAAGCTAGTGACATTGCTCAAGCAATAGCATGAGGGAAAGATACTTGCTCATATCTTTACATCTGTAACATGAAAGATGTACACATAAATTCTTATCATCTTAAATTACAGTGACAGAATAACCAGCTTTTCATCTTTCTTTAAAGGATACAAAATATTTACTAGAATGACTACAAATATTTTAAGCAAATTAATTAGTTTGTGGAGCTATCTAGAAACATCCTATATACCCACTATATGGCCTCTTCTAATCTTAATCTGAAAGTCTTTTTGAAAAACAAAAAATGCCAAAGCATTTCTCTCCTTTTTTTTTTTTTTTTTTTTCCGAGGTAGATAAAAAAATATGTACTTGCTAAAATGCTTAATCAGGCACAAACTGTTCGCTCAAGTCTGTGTTCTCTCTCTCTTTCACCTCTTCACACGCCTCTTTTCTTATTTTTGCTAGCTTTGAGGAAAATTTTTGATAGCCATTGACACCCTTTTCATCGGTTATCTGTGCTGATTACAATGCTAAAGGGCTGAACCCTGGTTCTTTTTCAAACAGGCAGCCATGCCACACACACTGTCTGTAACTCGCTGAGCTACACCTGCGCATAATAACTATTGCAGGATGTACTGTAAATTATAGCATAAATAAGTTTTCTGTTTAGTGTACATGATTAATGAGCACTAAGCCCTGGAAAGAAAATTAGTACAACCCCCAAATACTATTTTCTAGACATGTTTTTACATTTTTCATCTTTCTTAATATGATAGCTAATTGTCACTTTCTCTTCACCCCCAGAGACCAAGCATCTACTCTGAGAATGGGATTTTTATATCTATGTATTTGCTAAAGAATAATTACATTAGTGTTCAGTGCTAAAACTGGAAAATAAATAATTATACAAAAGAAGAATGATTACATGCACTTGTATTATTCAGTAACTATAAACATAATGCACTCACCTGTTCCTAGTACTGCAATTATTTGAAAACTGAAGTATAGTTATCCTGTAGCAGAAATATTTCTGTTATATGTATTTTTAAAGTACATTACCCCTCACTTTCTAAATCAAGTGAAAACACAGGACAGGACATGTTAAGTTGGATTATGTTGTAACCCATAAAAAGATTGCTTTGAATAAATAGAAGAAATACAGTGTTTGTAAAATATATTAAATTGATAACAATCTATAAATAGCATAATTATGTAATTTTGAATAAAGTAACACAATTCACAGCAATAAACTTACTAAAAATATTAATGCCTCACTAAAAAAAAAAATAATCGATGAACAAGTATTTTTGCTGTAATGACACACAAATTCCATGAGAGTTTAATATATATACTGACAGAACAAGAAATGTACAAAAACTGAAACTCAACATTCCTCCAACCATTCAAATCAGGAAAAACATGACTTAAAACAAAGCACTTGCAATATGTCTCAATTTGAGAACTGGCTTTTTTTTTTTTTTTTTTTTGTTTGTTTGTTTGTCAGAAGACAGATTCCTAAATCTGGGAGAAAATTTTAGACTTCTCATCTTGAACTTAATGATTTTGACCTGAAAACTAGATGCCAATGTTCTTTTTTGATGAATATATATATATATATTAAATATTGTAAAAAAGAAGATAAGAATGATGAAACAAGTGATGTTTTGTGACAGAGAGAGAATACACCACAAACCTATAGATGCTCTTTTATTCTTGTGATCCAGAAGGAATATGATGGGAACAGAGGTTTGCCCATAATAGGAGAACCTTCACACACATTTGGAGTGTTATAACTTTAAATCTTATTAAAACAAAGTCATGTGTCTAAAACAGAAATATATATATATATATATATATATATATTCCTGATATTCCGTATTTGCAAAACTGATGAGTTGAGCCTAAGGACATATAGTATAAAACATGAAGTTGCTTTAGCTCGTCCCAGTGACCAGTTTCTTCTCTAGCTAAAATGAATGATTGAAATAGAGGTAAATGTAAAAAGATAATTTTCACTCAGTTTCCAAATACCAGCTTTAGTTTAATTACAGCAAAAGATGAGTGTCAGACAATGAGATGACAATAAAAGCCAACATTAATGGTAACATTGGGAAACAAGAGACACATTCAAAGCAAGTATAGCCTCTAGGTATTTAACAAAATTATTTATGAATGATTAAAAAAAAAATACAACTCAATGGAAGGTAAAGTATATATATATATATTTTTCTTTTTCTCTTTTCCACTTTTATGTGCAAAGCAATAATTTTTTTAAACTGTATAATTCCATTTAGAGACACGTAATCAAAGTAAAACTCTTACCTATGTCATTAGTGTCTTCACCATTTCATCTGCAAGGAATAAAGAAATAAAGAAAGGAAAGTATCAATCCCCCCTTTCCCCCCTCCCCCCCCCCCCCCCCCCAAAAAAGGAAAAAAATCTAAAATTTGTCAGATTTAACAATACTGTGAGCTTTGGAAAGTTGTATATCTGAGAAAAAATGTCATTATAAGTACACTGCAGCTCTGCAAGGAAAATATATCAGCTATAAATTGTTTGGTAATATTTGTTTTGAATGTAATACATTAACAAGAGATCATTTTAGCAAGTGCCATTGTGAAAATTCTCTATAGGAAAGTAAAATGAATCTAAGATATTACAAACAAATTGATTTTAAACAGTACATGCTTCTAAACCAATAATAGCTATCCAGAAAGCTGAAGTATGGGTGATATAGAAGAAGACCATTATATGTCCTATTTCAAATTTTAGGGACTAGAAAGGATTTGGATTCCAAATTAATCACCTCAATTTGCATATTGATTTAGATTCTGAATCTATAAAGACCTATCAACTAATTCCTGGTTATATGTTGCAGAAGATATGCAGGAACCTCTATACCTATACTGCTTAACAAACAAATCTTTTGTGTCTCAATAATCTTAATACGTATTCTGGTATTCTAAGAAGAATTATGTGAGATTCCATTAAAAAAAAAAAAAAAGCAAAATTTTAATGTATTGGTTCCAATTTAATTTTTTAACCTTAGTTATGTATTTTCTCACACAGTTTGTTCAGTGATACTTGTGTTTGATTGTGATACACTCTACTATAACTATATCAAGGAATGGCAACTGGTGAAGGTATCTAGCAATATAGCTGCAACTATTTATTTTACCATTTCTAAATAAACTCTCCATAAAAAAAGAAAAAAAAAAAAAAGCTTTGAACTTAGATCATTAGAACATTTGGTGGACTGTCCAACATGTTGTCTTGCATTCAAACTGTTTTGAAGGCTAACACAAGTGACAGGCATTGATATGAGCTTCTTCCATGACATATGGTCCCAGTGTCCAGGAACTTTCTCGGTGAAGTTTATATGTATAACTGTATAGGATGCAGCTCCTCTAATAAAATAATTGAAGTTGTTATTTCTTTCAAGATTTTCTGTTGTTTCCATTTTAATTTTTGTGAAATCAGTTTCTACCCTGACAACAAAGCCTCTTCATGTTGAGCTAAAATCATCAGAAAACAACACAAACTGAACACCAGCTTCTTGCTACAGTAAGTTACAATCCTATTAGGTTTTTGTTTGTTTGTTTTTTCAGTTAAACACCCTACTAAAAATAATGAAATTTTGAGAACTTTGTCTCCTATCAGTCTCTCTACTTAAAATGCAGAAAGTTTTATTCATTAAAAGGAAGGTTTTTTGTTTTGTTTTGTTTTTTAAGATGACAACAAATTAGAATAGGATTTGTGTAAACTCAGGATGTATGTGGGGGAAGGAAGCTGTACTTCTAATAAATGGTTACAGCACTCCAAACAGATGAAAGGATAATATATTTAATAAACAGTTCAGCAGTTACTGGTAAAGTGATTCATTCTTTCATCTTTGTCTGTTAAATTCACTAAAACATTCAAAAAGATAAATTCAATCATCAGCTGTATTGGTATATCTTTAACAGAAAGCTAGAGAAATCAGTCATTTTCATTGAAATTTATGTCCAAATCATCCTGTCAGTTTTGGCATAACTCCAACGCCGTGAGTAATTTGAAATGAAGTCCACATTACATTAATAACTTATTTCAGATTCTGCTCTGTCTGAAGCTAATCAAAGCTGTGTCTATTTATAGTAAGCCAAAATTCAGTCAATTATTATATTTTTACAATATTAATTAATGTTAGCATTACTATATGTGATAAAGTAATTTACCTGTTGAAAGAACATTTGGAATCCAAAGCAAAAGATTTTTAAAAGTATGTAATGTTATGTTCAGAATGGTCTTTTTTGTTCTTTTTGGTTCTGAAGTCAAAGTACTACAGAAGAAACAGAACAAGAACGTTTGTGGATTCAGTGTGTTCCGAAGAATTGTTTTAATAGAATCATAGAATCATAGAAACACAAGGTTAGAAAGGCCGTGCAAGACCATCTAGTTCAGCTGTCCTCCTATCACCAATACTACCCAATAAGCTACGAAATCATATCTCGTAGCACCTTGTCCTGGCACTTCTTGAACACCGCAAGGGATGGTGATTCCACCACCTCCCTGGGCAGGCCTGACCACTCTTTGAGAGAAAAAGTTTTTCCTGATATCTAATCTAAATCTCCCCAGGTGCAACTTGTGGCTATTTCCTTGAGTCCTATCATTAGTTATCTGAGAGAAGAAGCCGACCCCCTCCTCATCACAACCTCCCTTCAGGAAGTTGTAGAGTGCAATGAGGTCTCCCTTGAGCCTCCTCTTCTCCAGACAAAACAATCCCAGCTCCCTCAGCTGGTCCTCATAAGACTTGTGCTCAACACCCCTCAGCAGTTTTGTTGCTCTTCTCTGGACATGTTCCAGGGCCTCGATGTCTTTCTTGTAGTGAGGGGCCCAAGATTATTTCCATAATGTGTATACCATATTAGAGTTGTGTTTTTTAGGAAAAGTGGAAAATTGAGGCCTGAAAAAAAAAAAAAGTGTCTAATGTCTGATGATTTAATGTAATAAAAATTCTTGTCACACAACCTTTCTATATTAAAGCTATATTATAAAAATATACCCTTTTCTTAGTCCAGGACATATGGCAGCAGACAAAGGTCATTTTATATTTTAGATTCATTGGAAGGAAAATTGAAGTCAGCATTTAAGTTTAAAAAAAAAAAAATAAGTTAAAAATAAAATAAAATTAAATTAAATTAAATTAAATTAAATTAAATTAAAATTAAATTAAATTAAATAAACTTGCAACAGTTCAAAAGTCATACCTAACTGAACTCTTCCTGAATTAACATGTAGAATCACATACATATGTAATACCATATACAATAAAATGTATATTTTAAGGCTGTGCTTCAATTTATAAGCTGTTTTAATGGTTATGTATTTTAATCCTTGAAGAATGAATGCCACTATAAGTCATTTAATCAAAACCTGCTTTTTGTCTTCAGCTCATTCAACACTACCTGTATTGAATGGTGACCAGATATTTCAGATAGGTGCTTTGAGATTTGATTTCATCTTCCTATAACAGAGACAATATTGATTATTAATAATTTGGAATTCAGGAGTTCATAACCCCCATCTGTTTTTACTTTTCTTCTTGTCTTTCTTTATATCTCAAAATGAGTTTATTTTAGTGGTGGTGGTTTTTTGTTGTCTGTTTTGGTTTTGTTGTTGTTGTTTGTTTTGTTTGTTTGTTTGTTTTTCAGGACTCTTATTTTGGATCACAAGTTTACATATGAAAGCTGAAAGACCTGACCTGCTCCTCAGTGTTCAGTATCACTTTGTTTGACAGATGTGACTTAGTCAAGAGATTACCAGGTCCTCCTTCTTGGGCCAGTCTTTATTGGCCTTGACAAGTTTCAGAGGGCATCATGTCCAATATAACACACAACAGATGACAGGTTCATTGTCAAGCAATTGAAGTTTAAAGTAGAATGAAACAAAGGCAATACAATAAATAAATAAATAAATAAAACCTATGTATTAGCATTTCTTGTTAGCAGGATTTAACAAATACTCATCCCCTGAGACACCTGTCCTTTGAGCATGAATTAGAAAGCTGACGAACTCGTGTTTTAAATGCCTTGACACTTCACTCATCTTGATGTCTCTTCCTGTATAATCAGAATAATAAGGCAATGTGTATAATTAAAGTTAATATGTGTATAATTAAATGTGTATAATTAAAGTTAGTTAGCTATTATATCAAGAACATAACTAATCCAGACTATGTAAACATTTTCCTTGACTGCCTTTCAATGTGTATTCTAAAACAGCTGGTCACTGAAAATCTAATCAGGATTTGAATGTTCATAAATAAGATGAAAATTTTTATTTTAACTAATATGACAGAAAGTTTTATTTTCACTAATATTCTTTGCCCATTGTGCTGCTTTAGAACATATGAGTACATATTTCTCAGTCAAATCAATGAAGTATGTTATTCTTGTGATCATGTTAGCTTTATATTACAATTGACACTATGGTAGATTCTGTTTTCTTTAACAAAGCACTTATCAGCAATTCATTTAATTTTTAATGAAAAAATAAATCCTACCATAAATATTATTCAGAAAAGTGTTTCTCAGTATTGCCAACCATGCTACAGTTTATAGTTTCATACTTGTTTAATGTCATATTTTTTTATTTTTTTTCTCAAAAAAAAATTCAAGATTAAATAATATTTCAACCATCTGAAAACCTCAGAAGAAATTCTAAGTTGTCTTGTATTTCAGCTTTCAGGTTACAACATAAATTGGAGTATCTACAGAACTGGAGGATCCCAAATTGTTATTCATCACTACATGAGGATTTCATTGGGGGAAATAAAATATTTATACTGAAGATAGGAGGAAGGATAAGAAATTATTTCCTTTCTGCATGATGATTTACAGAAGAGGAAACCTAATTAGAGATCCATTACTGAAGCAAGACAAGATGACTGAAAACACAAGATAATGACAATATTGGTAACTGATTCTAAAATATCTTTGGTAAGTGATATATTAAGACAAGCAAAGGAATACTGGAAGAGGCCATATAAAGCAACTTCAGGGTGATATGACTAAAACAAGCAAATGATTAGTGCTTTTCTTTGTGGTGGGCTTAAACTGAAAACCTTCATCTCTTAGAGCACACAGTCTTAGTATCACCATAGTACTAAAAACGTGTTATGGAGACCTTAAGATTAGAGACTGGAGATCTGTACAGAGTGAGATGAAAATCACCTATTTAATATTTTGGGGGAACATTAAATACTTTGCAAATGATTATGGGGTCAGTAGGGACAACTTTTTTCCCTTGACAAGGTGTAATGATCTGGCTGGAATGGAGTTTCCCTGAAGTGGCCCATACAGTGTTGTGCTCTGCACTTGTAGCTAGAACAGCATTGGTATCACACAGATGTTTTGTCTATTGCTGAGCAGTGCACAGCACCAAGGCTCTGTCCAAACCCCTCATGAGGCAGCAGGCTAGATGTTGGGAGGGGACCATGGCAGCTGACCTAAACTGACCAAAGAATATTCCATACTATATAATGTCACACTCAGCAATAAAAAGTGGGAAAGGGGAAGGAAGAGAGGGGCTCTCATTCTCTCATTATGAAGGTGTCTGTCCTTCTATATAACCATTATGAGTACCGAGACCCTGCTTCCCAGGTTGTAGCTGAACATCACATGTTGATGGGAAGTAAAGAATACTTTTTTTTCTCTCTCTGTACTTCCGTGCAGCCTTAGATTTTTTTTCCTTCTTTCTTTTGCATTTAATTAGATTATCCTTATCTCAACCTGTGAGCCTTTTTTATCCTTTCCAGCATATTTGCTTCTCCCCCTCTTCTTCTGAGGAGGGGGAGTGAAAGAGCGTTTATGGTGGAGTTTAGCTGCCCAGCAAGGTAAAACCACCACAAAAAGAAAACCTGCTTACCTGCTTTTCAGAAATCTAAAATAAAAAATATTGAGACTGTATGAGGTCCATTTAAAAATCCTGATAAGAAAAATAAAAGGCAGATGGCAATCATGACTACCTGAACTGAAACTAGTAGTAAACAATTATATGTCCATTATAGGAAGATGGTAAGAGGGTATCAGGTAACTAGTGGGAGTTCTGTGGACTAAGATAATAAAAATATATATTTTTTAAGTTATTATGTATAACATTACTAATGTTAATCATTTTTAGACAATATTGACTGTAAGAGATGGGATAATCTTCTGAAAAAAATACATCAGATGACTCAACTTTTGGATTCTATTCCTTTCTCTTCCAAAAATTTCTTTCCTGACTTTCATTAAATCTCTTAGACTGTAACTCAAGTGGTCAGTGTTGTATTCCACATAAACCACATAAAATATGAAAATATGCATGACCTATGTTATATTTCTATATATACTAAGATTGGGTCTTAGTCTCTAATATACTCTGTGCCCTCATTTACAAAATATGGACAGGAATACTTCTGACCACCAAAAATTTGAGCAGTGTTCAAACACTGTGTAAGGGTGCAAATGCAGATGTAATACCTAGACAGACGTGATGGAATATATGGATGAATTATCAGGGATTGAAATACAATATAGGCACTGCAATCGTAGTTACAGCAGAGACTTCTCACACCTGCAAGAACAGAAACACATTTAACATACTTTAAATTAACTTTTTTTGGTCCCAGGAATAAGCATACTGATATAGTATAACTGGAGAAGCATTTTTCTACCCAGTGACTCCATAAAAACAAGATTGCCATTATTAATCGTAGGCCATTGGCCTGTTATTGTAAAGCACTGATTACACCTTTTGCTGACTGTGCAAGGTCCCAGGCCTGGACTGTTTTTACCAATTCATACAATCATAAAGTGGTTTGGGTTGGAAAGGACCCTAAAGATCATATAGTTCTCAAAACCCCACCCAGCCTGTCCTTGAAAACTTCCAGGGATGGGGAATCCACAACTTCTCCGGACAACCTGTTCCACTGCCTCACCACCCTCAGAGGAAAGAATCTCTTCCTTATACCTTATTTAAATCTACTATTTAAATCTTTTAGTTTAAAACCATTACTCCTTGTCCTGTTACTACACTCCCTGATAAAGAGTCCCTCCCCAGCTTTCTTGTGGGCCCCTTTTAGCTACTGTAAGGCTGCTCTAAAGTGTCTCTAGAGCCTTCTTTTCTCCAAACTAAACAATGCCAACTCTCCCAACCTGTCTTTATAAGAGAGGTGCTCCAGCCCTTGGACTCATTCTAATAGGCCCATGTCCTTTTTGTGGTTTTGGCTCCAGTGCTGAAGGCAGTATTCCAGGTGGTGGGCCCCAGCGCTGAACGCAGTACTCCATATGGGGTCTCACAAGAACAGAGTAAAGGGAGAGAATCACTTCCCTCCTCCTGATCATGTTTCTTTTTATGCAGTCCAGTTGGCTTTCTCCGTTCCTCTGTTCATTATGGCAACTGGCAATATGAGCTTGGTACAGAATGCGTCTTGTTATGATGTGCAGTTTAAGAGTGGAATAATGGCAAAGACTTTGGAAATATGGAAACAAGTTTGAATCAGAGGCCTTAGAACAAGCAGTTCACTGATAGTCAAGTGTAGGTTATTTAAGATGCTCAATGTTATAAATTACTCTTTTAGCCAGAAAGAAATAGTTTATTGAGTAAGCGATCAGCAAGCAAAACAGCCCTGGGCGGCCGGGGAGTCCATGCTCCTCCAAACGGCGCGCACCCTCCCCCTTTCGCAGTCCCCTTTTATCATCAGGTTCTTCCAGGGTTACGTGGCCCCTTTCTAGTACTGCGGCTGCGTCAATTGTTGCTAGGGGGTCGTCTCCGGTCCCTCTGGTGGTCACGCGGATGAAGGCAGTAGTCTTCCTCTGCTTAGTTTGCAGCGCTTCTCCTCCTTATTTGGTCATGTTAGTTTTTCTTAAGATAGGGCAGTGGGTTATCGGGTTGGCAATTGTACTGTTTACACACAGTTCTCTCAACCGTATATCCGAGACATCAACAGGCAGGATGTCTCAAGGTTTTTACCGCCGCTTGAGCAACTCCTTTTGTTCCCTTCTTAATATAGCCATGAAAAATAATGAACAAACATTTCTTATACATCACACTCAACATCAGATGGAAAAAGACAGCTTTCTCTTTAAGGAAAGAAGCCACAGCTAAACAAACAAACAAAACAGGAAAAGAAAAGCAAAAACAAAACAGCCAAGCAACAGGTTAAGGCACCTTCCAAGGTGGGAAAACAACCTCCACCTGCCACCCAGGCTTCATGTAACCCAGGGGCAGAAGCAAGGAACTGGACTTTTTATAAACTTGTAGGACAACAAAATCACAAGTTGGGGATGGAGAAAAAAGAAAGTTTTCAGTTCTCCTTGGGGAGACCCTTGAAGGACTCTTGAGCCTTACTGTCTTTATGTCAATGACCGAAATCATTAAGAACTGTAGCCATCAACAGTAATAATGCAACATTTGTTTTACAGTACTGATTGCTCACAGCTAATGTAGGTTATGATTATTAAGGAGTGACCACTTTGAATATGTAGTGATAATGATTGATAATGCATGATAATAAATTGAATTATTCATTAGCATTAAGCATATTAATGAATGTCAGTCTAGTAAAATCTTTTTTTTTTTTTTGAAGCTTAAAGTTTGCCTGATTTATCAGTTTCCTGAAAATGTTCGTCACAGCACTCTCTAAATCCCTGGTTATATCTACATATTCCTAATACTGAAGATCTGAATAACATAAAACAAATTATAAACTTTTTAATTATTATTTATTTATTTATTTATTTTTATATTCAGGCTGAGAACTAGCAATAAATACTGGTTCTCAGAAATGGCATTGGAAGCCTTGAAATCCAAAAAGAGAGAATGCTGTCCTTGTTTTGGCTGGGATAGAGTTAAGATAGAGTACCCTTCCTAGTAGCTGCTGTGCTTTGTATTTAGGATGAGAATAATGTCGATAACATGCTGATGTTTTAATTGTTGCAGAGCAGTGCTTACAATAAGTCAAGGACTTTTCAGCATCTCATAGTTCCCTGCCAGCAAGAAGGCTGGGGGTGCACAAGAAGCTGGGAGTGGACACAACCCTGGGATAACTGACTCAAACTGGCCAAAGGGACATTCCATACCATATAACTTCATGCTGAACAATAAAACTAGGGAGTTGGTTTCAGGGAGTTGGTTTCAGGGTTAGCCACTGCTCAGGGACTGGCTGTGCATTGGTCAGTGGGTGGTGTGGGGTTCAGTGGGGTTATATATATATATATAATTTTTTTTTTTTTTTTTGCATATGTAGTCAACTGTCCCAGTCTAGCAGAGGGTATATGCTCTACCATGTAAGACAAGTACAGTATTCATAAGTAATGAACCCTGGCCTCCTAGCCTGCTCAATCCTTACATGTCCTGCTCAGTGGAGAGCCTATAGAAAGAAACACATCCATTACTATTTCAACCCCTCTTACAGCAAAGTCACAGCTGAAAGAAACTGAGAAAAAGAGATAGGTCTGATGGAATTCAAGTGTACGTATTAATATAAGTTCATACAGAACACCATTTACAGGTGCAGCTTTAAATTTGTGTGCTAACAGTGGCTAACTCAATACAGGCACAATGACACCATATGGTTTCTGAGGGATCTTGGATCTCCATCATACAATGTTTGCACCTCTGTCCTGCTGAAAGCTGTGTTTTCCCTGGAGACTAACTGACATTATAGATCAATGATACTGTGACACAAGCAGTATCAAGGAGCAGAGCATCATGGTGGCATAGGCATGTTATCTAATGGGTTGATGTTTTCCATCTGATGCTCCTAGTCCTGTAGAAGGATATTCATAATTATTTAGTTGATCCCACTCTCTGTTGCTAGCATTTTGACTAAACCATATTGAGGTACATATTTACCTGGGGTCCATCAGATTCTTTCTTACTCAAAAGTCCACCCATCACCTCTACACACTGTCCTCCATGAAACTTGACGAATACCTATCAGGAATAACAGTGTATCATTTACAGACTGCATCCAACAGGATTAAAGTCCAATAGCACAACGGTTACAATGGAAGAGAATAATGCAAAAGTAATAGAAGTTTCCATATGTATAAGTTTGTGAAGGATGTTTATTTATTTATTTATTTATTTACCATGACACAGAAGATCTAATTAAATTTATCTTAAAGGCTTTATTTTTCTGTATGTATTACAAATAGTCCATTGGTCACATGCAAATGTCTATACCCAGACTAGAATGGGTGAAGAAAATTACAGCCATGGCTTCAAATCTTAAGTGCATCATTTTATTTTATTTTTCCAACACTAGATTATCAATGTCATCTTTTCCTTTTTTAGAAGGTTCTTGGAAGCTATTTCTCATTTGTCTCTGGTACACAGAATTAAAATGTAAATATGTTCTGCTAACATTTATGTCTCTATGAACATACTATTTCCTTTTCCTTTTGGGTATGAAAACCCCTTTTCAACAGAACATCATTCATTCATTGCTAGCTTCATTCATTTAACCTTTCTATTCTTTTCTGCTGTTGTTTTTCCGTTAACATGTTTGTCTCATTAAAATTTTATGACTACTTTTGAACAGCTAAAACACCTGTCATGGTCTCTAGGAAGCAAGTGGTGAATGTGCATTTTTTGTATTTCACTGAGAAATACTGTCTTGGAAATGCTTTAGTTTAGAAGAAATTTTCACTGTGAGAAATGCAAAGAGATGGATCACAGATGGAGCTTCAGCTGGTAGAGGCAGCCGTCCAAGTCCCAGGCTGCAGGGAGTGCCTGGAGCCTGTCTTTGATGCCAAGAGAGACATTCCCCTGTCTGGATTTGTTCTACCTAACCCTAAACCACTCAAAGCCACCAGGAAAAAATAGCAAGTGATTGTAACGGGTGACTCCCTGCTGCACGGGACAGAGGTACCCATCTGTCAACCTGACCTATCATCTAGAGAGGTCTGCTGCCAGCCAGGGGCCCAGTTATTGTGGGGGGATTGTCAAAGCTCATCCGACCATCTGACTACTACCCCCTGCTGTTACTGCACATGGGCACACATGATACTGCCAGGGGAAACCTGGACAGTATCAAAAGTGAATACAGAGCTCTGGGAGCAATAGTAGCATGGGGGCCCAGGTGGTGTTCTCCTCAGTCATTGCATTGAAGGGAAAGAGTGTGGGGGGAAGGGCTCTAATAGGACAGGATACTAATAGGACAGGTTAATTGCCTGTTAAACTGGTACTGGCAAAACAGTTTGGGGTTCTGTGACAATGGGACCCCAGGTTGGGATCTGCTTGGGAAAGATGGATTCACTTCTAAGTGGGACAAAGATATTTTTGCCAGTATGATGTCTGATCTCATAAAGAGGTCTTTAAATAAGAATGACAGGAGAGGGAGAGAGTAACCAGCAGCTCTGTGAGGGAGTGGTAGACAGGGTTGCTGAATCAAGAGCATAAAGTGATGTGAGAGGAGAGTATCCCAAAAGCAGCAAAATGGGGCTCACCTGCAGTACTTGCACGTAAGCAAGGAAGTGACTAAAAAGCGCCATTAAGGAGAAATTCCTCAAGAGCTTTCTAAGAACACAGCATGCTGGTGTGCCTCTCTACAATGCCTGTATACTAATGCATGCAGTATAGGGAATAAATGAGATGAGTTAGAGATATGTGTGCAGTTGCAGGGCTTGTCGGGATCACAGAGATGTGGCAGGATAGCTCCCATGACTGGAGTTTTGCAATGCAGGGACGCAGGCTTTTTAGGAAGGACAACCTGAGAGGATTAGGAAGGGGTGTTTTACCCAGCTGGGCTGCTGAACTCCACCACGGTTGCTCTCTCACTCCCCATCCTCAAAGGGAAAGGGGGAAAAATATGATGGAAAGGGATCAAGGGTTGAGATAAGGACAGGGAGATCATTCAACAATTATCATGACGGGAAAAGCAGACTCAGCATAGGGAGATTAATGTAATTTATTGCATATCACTAGCAGACTAGAGTTGTGAGAAACTAAATCAAACTAAAAACACCTTCCTAGCCCCCATACACCGTCTTGTACCTCTTCCCCCTGAGCGACGCAGGGGAACAGGGAATTGGGGCTGCTGTCAGTTCCTAGTGCTTCATCTCTGCTGCTTCTTCACAGTCACTCTCTGCCCCTGCTCCAGCGTGGGGTCCCTCTCATGGGATGCCATCCCTCCCAAACTGATCCTGTGGGGCTTCTCACAGGCAGCAGCTCTTCAAGAACTGCTCCAATATGGGTCTGTACCACGGGGTCCATCTGCCAGGAGTAAGATGCTCCAACTTGGGTCCCCCATGGGCGGCAGCTCCCCCCAGACCCCTTGCTCCTGCATGGGCTCCTCTCCACAGGCTGCAGCTCCGGCTGGGGGCCTGCTCCTACAGGGACTCTCCGTGGGCCGCAGCCTCCTCCAGGCCACAAACACCTGCTCCACCGGGGGCTCCTCCACAGGCTGCAGCGTGGAGATCTGCTCCATGTGGGACCCATGGGCTGCAGGGGGACAGCCTGCTCCACCAGGGGCCTTTCCACAGGCTGCAGGGGAACTTCTGCTCTGACGCCTGGAGTACCTCCTGCTCTCCTGCACTGACCTTGTTGTCTGCAGGCCTGTTTCTCACTCCTCTCTCTCCCAGCTTCTGCTGCACACGAGTTTTCTCCATTTCTTAAATCTCTTCTCCCAGAGTCACAACCAACATTGCTCACTGGCTCGGCTCTGGCCAGCAGCAGATCCCTTCTGGAGCCAGCTGGAGCTGGCTCTGATCTGACCTGGCTCTGCTTACAGAGGCCACCCTTGCAGGCCACTCTGCTACCAAACCCTTGCCATGTAAATCCAATACACATTTAAGTGAGAGCAGCTACAGTGCACAGAGCTCTGCCTGAGGATGGGTGAGGAACCAGCTGAGAGTTTATAGGCTAAGATTAAAGAAAGGACAGGTAAATGTGTCTGTTACAGGCCACCGGACCAAGAAAAGCAAATGGATACAGGCCTTTACAGACAGATAGGAGAAGTCTCAGGTTCTTCCTCACAAATGAGTCATTGACCAAGCATTTAAGGAAGAAGTCAGGAAAATTAAAGCCTTAATGGAATTGAATCTGCCCAGGGATGTCAAAGACAACAAGAAGGGTTTGTGCAAGTACATCTGTGACAAATGGAAGACTAGGGAAAATGTGGGCCCACTGCTGTATGATACAGGAGACCTGGTTACACGGGACAGAAAAAACACAGAGGTACAAATGTCTTCTTTATCTGTCTTTACCAGCAAAACCATCTTTCAGGAATCCCAGGAAAAAACTGGAGCAAGGAAGAGGTACCTTTGGTGGAAGAGGATCAGGTCAGGGAATACATAAGTAAACTGGACAACTGGACATACATAAGCCCATGATCCCTGATGGGACTCACCCACAAGTAGCTAGCAGATGTTATTGCAAGACCACTCTCAATAATATTTGATTGATCACAGAGACTGTGAGACTTGCCTAAGAACTGGAGAAAATCAAATGTCAATTCTATCTTCAAAAAGGTGAGGAGGACCCAGAGAACTACAGGCAAGTCAGCCTCACCTTGATCCCTTAGAAGGTGATGAACCAAGTATTGCACTAAAAGGTAAGGAAGTTTGGCAGGACCTAACCCCCTTGCATTCCATCTTGTCCTCAGATATCAGAGAGGCTGGGAGTGATTCAGCATAGATTCTGAGTGATGCCCAATTTGGCACTATAAATCCAGTCATTTTAATCACAATCACGGATGCACAAATAGAGCAATATACTTTCAGTCTAGTAAATGACTGGTGTAGTTTATTGAAGCAACAGGAGTACAGGTTCTTTTGGATTGCTGGTGATAAATACACTGTCTGCAAAGCACATGCAAATACCAAGAATATGACAAACACGACCAACTACACGTGCTAACTTATGAAACAACCCTTTGGAGAACATTAGGTTTCCTGGTGAATTAGTCAGTATAACCGAGAATTCAAATCTCCCCCAGTAGGCATTCCTATGGGGGTGGAAGAGAGGTTCAGCCCATCAACTGATCCCAGCAGTCAGTGAAGTCCTTCCAACTTGTTTTCCCCTACATTTTCCTTTTCTCAGGCCATTTTTATATTATTTTCTTACTTTTAGGTGGAGCTTGAGTGGCTGTAGTCATGCATGTCTTCACTGTGATTGGTATAATTTTTTATAAATATATATATAAATTACACTTTTGTTTTAAACTTATAGGCTCAGAGAAATTCAGAGCACATGCTCAGTGAGGAGTGGTCGCACCTTGGAGGCAGGTAGCCTTTGTGATGGAGATGTGTTTTGGCATTATAATGAGATTATAATGAGCAAAGATCACCATTAGGACATGATTTGGTAATCAGTTAGAGCGAAGGCTGGCCATGAAATCTATCAGTTCCACGGTACCATCAGATTCCCCATCCCTACAGTGATAACACAGAGCCTAGACCTTTTGTCTTCACTCCACTCCACCCTTTGTGATATATCTCTTAGAGTCAACACACAAAGATCCCCTGGTGTTACCAATACCTAACGTTGCAGGTTGTGTTGCGAAGGGTACTGTCATGGAACAGATTCCTTGCATATCTGTCACATCTCACCCTGGAAGTTTTGTCAACGCTGAACCTTTTGTTAAGATGTGGACATACATTTAGCCTCAATAAGTCACGTCCAGCAATTTTTCCACACCAGGTAATTCTGGAAACCATTTCCAGGCACACGAACAAGAAAACCATCAGGAGCGGTCAGAATGGATTCACCACATAGAAGTCATGCTCGACCAACTTGAGAAACTTCTATTATGAAACGACTGGCTTGGTAGATGAGGATACTGTCTACCTGGACTTCGGTAATGCCTTTGACACTGTCTCCCATAATTCCTCCCATATTCTCATACACAATATGTTGATGATGATGTGGGCAAACAGTGAAGCAGATTGAAAACTGACTGGATGGCCAAGCCCAGAAAGTTGTGGTCAGTGGCGAAAAGTCAAAATTGGAGGCCAGTAACTAACAGTGTATGGTAGGGGTCAATACTGAGTCTGGTCCTATTCGGTATCTTTATTGATGACCTGGGTGATGAGGCAGAATGTATACTCAGCAATCATGCAGATGACACAAAACAGGGAGGAGTGGACAACACGCCAGAAGATGATGCTGCCAAACAGAGGAACCTCAAAGGGACGGAGAAATAGCTGGGAAGAACCTCATGAAATTCAACAAGAAGTGCCAAGTCCTGTACCTGGGGAAGAAAACCCCATGCACCAACATATGCCGGGGACTACTCAGCTGGAAAGCAGCTTTGCAGAAAAGAACCTGGAGATCCTGGTGGACACCAAGTTGAACATGGGTCAGAGATGTGCACTTGCTGCAAAGAAGGCTAATGGTATCCTGGGCTGCATTAGCCAAAGTACTGTCAGCAAGTCAGGGGAGATGATCTTTCCCCTTTACTCAGCACTGGTGAGGTCACACCTGGAGTACAGTGTCCAATTCTGAGAGTACAAGAGAGACAGGGACATACCAAAAGAGAGTCCAATGAAGTGTCATAAAGATGATTATGACTCTGGAGTATCTCTCCTATTAGGAAAGGCTGGGACTGTGTAACCTAGAGAAGATAAGGTTCAGGGGGAGATCTTATAAATGTGCATATGAATGTGTGGATCCACGCTATTTCCAGTGGTGTTCAGTGACTGTACAAGAAGCAAAAGGCACAAACTGAAACACTGGAGCTTCCTTCTGAACATCAGGAAAATCTTTTTTTTTACTGTGAGTGTGTCTAGGCACTGGCACAGGTTCCTCACAGAGGCTGTAGAGTCTCTCTCCCTGGAGATACTTAAAAGCTTAATAATACTTATACTTAAAAATACATGGTCCTGGGCAAGTGGCTGTAGGTGGCTGTGCTTGAGCAGGGGTGTTGGACCAGATGACCTCCAGAAGTTCCTTCCAATCTCATCCATGCTCTGTTTCTGTGATTCTGGGAAAGGGGGTAAATCTCTGAGAACTGGAATTTAAAAATTATTTTAGAAAATTTTAGAAATTTCTGGATTGAATAAGCATTCACACTATTTTTTTTTTCTTTAGCTTTAAATATATAAAAATCTATTTGCTCCAATCAACTGTTTTTAGCAATGACATGCAAGCTGCCTTGTCTGATTAGAAATCAGATGATGAAATCAAAAGTTATTAAAGGAGAATCTGCAATCTGGTCTTAGCTTGACTGCAAGTTGCTTTTTTTGTTTTGTTTTGTTTTGTTTTTTGTTTAGTTTTTATATAGAATAGAATAAAACCGAGCAGAACTGAACAGAACCGAACAAAATGAATAGAGTAGAACAGAGTAGAATAGAACAGAACAGAACAGAACAACAGAACAGAACAGAACAGAACAGAACAGAATAGAATAGAATAGAATTGTTGGAAGGGACTTACAAAGCTCATCTTGTACAACTACTTGACCTGTTCAGGGCTAACCAAAAGTTAAAGCAAATTAATGAGGGTATTGTCCAAATGCCTCTTGAACACTGACAAGTTATGGGGCATCAACCACCTCTCTAGAAAGCCTGTTCCAGTGTTTGACCACCCTCACAGTAAAGAATACCTTCCTAATGCCCAGTCTGATACTTCCAGAGTAGCTTTGTGCCATTCCTATGTTTCCTGTCATCTATTACTGGGGAAAATAGATTAGCACCTCCCTCCCTGCTTCCCTTCCTCAGGAAGTTGTAAAGAGCAATGAGGTCACCTCTTAGCTTTCCTTTCTACAGACAGCCCAAGTGTCTTTAGTTTTTCCTTTCTCAACTTTGTCAGTTGAGACCGCTCTTTCTAGTGTTGTTGAATTCACCCAAAAGGTTAAAAAGAAATATTGGTAAGATATACATACAGAAAGACAGTGATATCACATGATTTGATTTCTACTAAAGGTAGGGAGAGTAAAATTAAAATATTCTAGACTAGTTCTGTTTCCTGTTGGAGACAATAAACTGAGAGAGGTACTTACCATCTATGTTTTGGGTTTACTTTCCTTTCTCCCTGGAATAATCACATTTTGAAAGCTAAAGTAGTGTTAAAACTTTGCTTCCATTCATCTCACAAGAATCAGAAAGATGGCTTACGATCATATTTGTTCCTTGAATGAAGGCTTTATGCAGCTGCAAGTCAAAATCTCAGTTTTTTTTTTTTTTTTTTTAACTATTTTCATTTCTAAAGTAACCTAATTTGTTACTTAGTTGTTGTTTTTCACTGTACTTAGTTGTTGTTTTTCACTGGCATATCTGATTGTTGATTTTCTACTTAAGTTGATTTGGCTTCCGGGACAGTAACATATTACTCCATCTCAGGGCCAATTTCACAAACTTCTGTTTTTTCAGTACTCAGCGTTTGTAATTATTTTCTACTTGTTAATTTACCAATTTAGCAATGTTACATTCAAAATGAAGTAAGTTTTAGTGATCTTATTTTATCACATTTTCTTTTATTCACCTATAAAATAGACTCTTCTCCAAAAATGACTCTTAACTTCGGCAATAGCTTCCTTCCCAAAACTCAGTTTTCCTGTTGTAGGATTTTTCTAGTAAAAGTCACCAAACCTTAATTAATTTTCAAGAACTTCTTCCTAAGACCTTCATTTGAGCTCTGTTACTCTTGGAGATAATAACTTTTTCATTGATTCTGAGACAGTTCCTCTATGTCACTACAGTTTGTTTTCAACTCACTACAATTAAGCCCAAAGAAATCTGTACAAAGATCAGTGAGAATACTGTCCTTTACCTTATTTCTGGATTTAGTGAAGTATACTACAGTCTAGTAGCCCAAAGTGTTTACCTTTTTTATTTTGGAAATATTTTTGCAGAAACCTTGGTTGGCAGCCAAAAAAGCCAATTGTATCCTGGGGTGCATCAAACACAGCATTGCTAGCTGGTCAAGAAAGTGATTGTCCCACTCTAGTCTGTGTTAATATAAGTTAATAAGTTAATATAAGTATATATTTAATTTTCAAACTAAATCCTGAAGGTGAAAAAATACAGAGTACAATAAGGTATACTTACATAAACTACACTGTGAGTACTATAGAGAAATGAGGTTTTTCTACAGAGTGATTGAAAAATTAGCACTGAGGTAACACCCACAGCAACTACTAGCTAGCTGGTTGAAGAAAGTGATTGTCCCACTCTAGTCTGTGTTGGTGCGGCCTCACCTCAAGTATTGTATGCAGTTTTGGGTGCCACAATATAAAAGGGACATAAAACTATTAGGGAGCATCCAAAGGAGAGCTATGAACATGTAAAAGGGTCTAGAGGGGAAGACCTGTAACGGGCATTTAAGGTATCTTGGTTTGTTCAGCTTAGAAAACAGAGGATTGAGAGGTGACTTCACTGTGGTCTACAGCTTCCTCAGGAGGGGGGGCGGAGGGGCAGACACCGATCTCTTCTCTCTGGTGAACAGCAATAAGGCCCAAGAGAACAGCCTGAAGCTGCATCAAAGGAGGTTCAGATTGGGTATTAGGAAAAGGTTCTTTACTGAAAGGGTGGTTGTGCACTGGAACAAGCTCCCCAGGGAAGTGGTCACAGCAGCAAGCCTACTGAAGTTCAAGAAGTGCTTGGACAAAGCTCTCAGAAGTATGGTTTGATTTTCATGTGGTCCTGTGTGGAGCCAGGGGTAGGACTTGATGATCCTCTTGGGATCAGACTTGGGATATTCTATGATTCTATGATAATACCTAATAATCAATGGTACTGAAGAACAGTAACTGGGTTATAGTTGTATGAAAATAAACTGGAAGATATATATATCTTATATATCTTTAGAGAGCACTGTATACATCTCAGGCATTAGTGGACCTTTAGACTACGGGACCAGACTAGACGATTTCAAATTAAAATCTCTGTAACAAGTATGATGTGTATAACACCTTCTCAAGTTGTTTGTTTTTCAGTGATATTATTAATATAAACATAGGCCTTGGCTGCCTGTGTTACATTTACATGATTTCGTGGTACCTAATTTCCTCAAAATTTAATTAACATTTTTCAGTGACACCTGTATGGGGAACTCTGAAGAACTTTAACACATGTGTGAGCATCACTGTGCATTTGCATATATGCCTGAATATTTACACACACTCTTCTGGAATAAAACAAAACAATATTTTTATTTTGAATGGGACTATATTAAACAGGTTTTCCTAATTTTTCTTTAGATGGAAGTGAACTGACATTTTAGAACTTTCAAAACTTATCTATTTCCCCCTCCTCTCATCCCATACAGTTCAGGGGCACGAGGACATAAACTACAAGGTCCTGCTAGGCTGCTACTTGCTCATTTTTGAAAAGGAGCTTTAGAAGTCTTCCAAATGCTAGTCCCTAGTATCTGTTGGACAATCAGAGAGGAAATTACATCCGACTAGTATTTTCTGATGGGAAACCATTTTACTGGCAAATTCTGATCAGTTCTGTTCTCAGTGCTCTTGTTTCCATTTATGCTCAGATGCATTTGTGAAATTCATCTCCCATCATATTGATACGACAGGGCATCAGGGTTCCAGTGAAGCAGTAACAGAGTATCATGTCAGTAATTTGACAGATCAAGGACTCCCCAAGGACTCTATAATGAAGAATACTCCATTCGCTTTTCTGTCACATATGCATACTCATTTTAGCTTGTTCAAAGTTTCTGTGCAGTGTCTGTTAGAGCTGTAATGATGTTACTGAAATTCAATTTATTCTGTGTAGATTTTAAGATGCCTTTAAAATTAAATCAAGTTTGGTCTGGATCAAGTACAGTTTCAGACAAAAACAATCTAATACTTTAAACTAGAGGATATAACACTTGTGCTGAGTGATATTTTTCTTTTAAAAATAAACAGTAAGCACTACAAGTCGTGTTTACTTATAATCGCTAGCTTATTTTTTGCCAATGAAGGCATGAATAATGCATTTTTACTAGAATAAAAGCTCTAGTATTCAGCTAAACTCTGACGTTGTTTGGCAGCAGGCAAGCTCACTCCACTGACTGCCATCAAAGGCTTTAACTTCAGGGATTCACAGATGAGCAAAGGTAGATTTTATTCCTCTGTTCATAACTGATGTACCTAATGCTGCAGAGAGCACTCAACAGCATGTGATCTTAAACTGGTGGTGTCTGTGTTGGTGCAGGACCAAGTATTTCTAAATGGTCATACAGTGAGATTACAGTAAGATAAAACAGCCACTGTCATAACTTTCAGTGGTCTTTCCAACCCTACAAGGCAAATCTACAAGGAGAAGCTTTCTGCCTTTCATAGGTTTGTGCTTGACACAACTGGTAACTTGTAAATTCCAGCCCGCAGGATTCACGTGACAAGTCTGCCCAAGTACATCAAAAGCTTTGAAAACAGCACATTTTAGGGCAATCATAGCCCTGAATGAATGGAATTAATTAAATTCATGGAATTTAATCTTCACTGAAGTGAGTGTCTGTTTCCTTGCTCTTAACATATGTAAGGCAATGAATGGTAGTTTGCAGTTAAATTCCATATATTTTAACACATCTGTTAACTTGCTTTTGAATTAAAAATATGGACACCCTTAAGCCTTTTAAAGATTGTGAAAATAATTCATTAAATCTGACTATAAAGCTGTTGCATTAAAACGTACAGGAATATACAATGACATCACAGGAAAACTATTAAATGAATTTCACAAACAATTCTTACTTAATTAGTATGTTTTAAATACATCTTTAAAGATACAGCAATACTTCTGTGAAACTAGCATTTAGCATACATGTTAACTGGGTTATGAACAGAAAAATGTTTCAGAAAACAATTGAAGTCTCATAAAATTATTTTGTTTCAGAAATTATGTATTTTTTTCTAGTTGATTTTGTTCATTTTCAGTAGGGATAATCTCAGTGTAAATACAGAATTAAAAAAAAAAGCTTTTGGAGATGTTTGTAGGAGTTAAAAAAAAAAAACGAAGGCAATGGTGTTTGGGAATTAACGTTACACTGTTTTTTGTCTTCTGAATGATTTCCTGCACTACTTCTCTTTCTTATATATATTGATGTAAGTAACATTAATTTTCACAGATACTTGTAAATTCTGTCAACAAACTCTTATTTAAATACTCACACACAGCATATTGTTCCTTCATTAAAAAAAAAATAAAATAAATAAAAATTATTTTTTTCTGCCTTCAAAACTGCCTTAGTGGCCAACAAGTTAGTAAGAAAATTACTTATTTTTGTTATTTTTTTTTTTACCATTTATTATTAAATCATATTATTGCTATACACTAAGCATTAGCAAAATAAACCTGCTAGTTAAGTTACAGGAAATAGATCATCACAGAGGCAGCTTTCAGCTGTAGGAAATAGCTATTTTGATCTTTCCCTAACCCCTGTTACATTTTGCAGTTTCAGATAAAAAAGACCCATAACTATTGAGGATGATTCCTGATTAAGTCCAGAGGCCTAAGTAAAGTTACCACAAAGCCTGTGGCCTGCTAATAACAATAACAATGTGGTATATTCTAGTTCTTGCATGACACACTTTGGAGTACTGATTACTGTAGGCGTATATCAGAAAATAAGGGAGGTATTCAGCTCACTGTAAGCAAATATCTACATTCAGTCAGCTGAATACCTCTCTGCAATGGAAACTTTTAACCCTGTAGACACTTTTACTGGAGATACCTCTAATAATTGGGGTGGTTTATAAACCCAAGGACTTGACTCAGACTGCCTACACACAGCTTTCTAGTGTCACTTCACACAGTATAATGTCTGAAATATCCTTGTACAGTAGGCAGGAAAAAAAAAAAAAAAAGAAAAAAAAAAGGAAAAAAAAAGGAAAAAAAAGAAACAAGAAAAAAGATGCATGACTGTACCATTAGGAAGTTCAATATTGAGTCCAGTCCTATTCAGTATCTTTATCGATGACCTGGGTGATGAGGCAGAATGTATACTCAGCAATCATGCAGATGACACAAAACAGGGAGGAGTGGACAACACGCCAGAAGATGATGCTGCCAAACAGAGGAACCTCAAAGGGACGGAGAAATAGCTGGGAAGAACCTCATGAAATTCAACAAGAAGTGCCAAGTCCTGTACCTGGGGAAGAAAACCCCATGCACCAACATATGCCGGGGACTACTCAGCTGGAAAGCAGCTTTGCAGAAAAGAACCTGGAGATCCTGGTGGACACCAAGTTGAACATGGGTCAGCGATGTGCACTTGCTGCAAAGAAGGCTAATGGTATCCTGGGCTGCATTAGCCAAAGTACTGTCAGCAAGTCAGGGGAGATGATCTTTCCCCTTTACTCAGCACTGGTGAGGTCACACCTGGAGTACTGTGTCCATCTCTGGGAGTACAAGAGAGACACAGACATACTAAAGAGAGACCAATGACTTTTTTTTTTTTTTCTTCTGAAACTGCTGAAGAGAGTTGAAGATGTGAATATACATTTTGAAGATGTTCCAACTTATACATTGTGGTAGAAACAAAACTGAAGGTGTTCCTGCATTATTTAGCTCTTCCTGTGTTGGTGGACTGCTTAGAAAATTATCCAAGAGAGTGTGTTATTGCACAAACTCATATAAAGTTACTGTGGCTTCAATTCTCTACACTAATGCAATTTTTCTTCTCTTCCTTAACATAATTATTTTTGTTTCATATGTTGTTAATGGGTTATATATTGCCTACTACAGGTACCAGGAAGATATTTAGTAGTCTGAGCATTTGCATTATGGTTTAGGCTGTTGGAAGTCTCATGAAGTTTTAGTCTACTAGTATCATAGAATCATAGTATATGATTCTGTCTTGGAAGGGACTCACAGTCATCAAGTCCTACTCCTGGCTCCACACAGGACCACATGAAAATCAAACCATACTTCTGAGAGCTTTGTCCAAGCACTTCTTGAACTTCAGTAGGCTTGCTGCTGTGACCACTTCCCTGGGGAGCTTGTTCCAGTGCACAACCACCCTTTCAGTAAAGAACCTTTTCCTAATACCCAATCTGAACCTCCTTTGATGCAGCTTCAGGCTGTTCTCTTGGGCCTTATTGCTGTTCACCAGAGAGAAGAGATCGGTGTCTGCCCCTCCGCCCCCCCTCCTGAGGAAGCTGTAGACCACAGTGAAGTCACCTCTCAATCCTCTGTTTTCTAAGCTGAACAAACCAAGATACCTTAAATGCCCGTTACAGGTCTTCCCCTCTAGACCCTTTTACATGTTCATAGCTCTCCTTTGGATGCTCCCTAATAGTTTTATGTCCCTTTTATATTGTGGCACCCAAAACTGCATACAATACTTGAGGTGAGGCCGCACCAACACAGACTAGAGTGGGACAATCACTTTCTTCAACCAGCTAGCTAGTAGTTGCTGTGGGTGTTACCTCAGTGCTAATTTTTCAATCACTCTGTAGAAAAACCTCATTTCTCTATAGTACTCACAGTGTAGTTTATGTAAGTATACCTTATTGTACTCTGTATTTTTTCACCTTCAGGATTTAGTTTGAAAATTAAATATATACTTATATTAACTTATTAACTTATATTAAATATAAGTTTCCTCCTTGGAAGAAGTAACCATTTATAATTTCGAAATGTTTTCACGTTCTCCTCCTATTGATCTGTAACTTTTTTTTTTCCCCCATTGTTCCTCTGAGACTCCTCTCTACTGCATACATGGTGTGTTCCTAACATTTTCTGACATTGTACAATGAATCTACAGCCTAAGAGACTTAGCAATTTTGTAGTGAGGAGATTTAATGTGAAAGCTTCTTGGAAATGTGACTACAGGCAACTTAGAATACAGTTGTCTAATATTTTAAAAATGTGTAATATGCTGTTAGTATGAACTTGGAATATTAACAGCAAGCAGAGATAAAGGGACTTGAAGAGCCCTTAGCTGTGGGAGTGTGGCCATGGGGGTCGACAAGCCCCATGGTTGGTGATAACATCGGACTCTTTAACGATGAGGCCATCAGGAATGTAAAGAGTTTAGAGGGAACAAAGAAGGGTGATTCAGGAGACACCTTGTTGTCTCGGGTTGCTTCTTCTCCAGCCGTTAAGGCATGGAAGTTCCTGGGTGTTTGCTGTTGCCAGGCAAAGTTGTTGACCAATGAATAGTTAGTGGAAAAGTGCTGCTGTGGGGCGAATGGTATAAGAAGGGACCCGTCTTCAATAAGGGGGTTGAGGAGTGAGAGATGAAGTTATGCCCTGATAAGAGAGGTGAAGTTATGCCCTCAGTAAGAGAGAGTTGAAGTTATGTCATCAATAAAGAAGTGGCAGTTACTGATCCTAACAGAACCCTGGTGTCCATGTGGTCGTTTCGCAACAGTTAGCCACATTTGGTTCTTCTTCCACCAAAAGAATCTCACTGGAACTGAAGATACACACAAAAGTAGTTAATGGGATTGCTAGATCTTTCCACATATTGAAAGAATGTCTTTCAAAAACAATTTCACCTTACTGTATATGATGTGTTTCTTCCAATTGGGTTATGAAATATGCTAAAACATTGACACATATTTTCATTGATTTAATAACAATAGAAAGTATAGTTTAATAACAATAGAAAGTATGGTTAATGAGACCAACTGTAAGTAGATCCTACTCAAAACTTTTGTGTACATGTTTTTATTTCAAGAAAATTAAGCAATAGGTTTTATAATGGTTTTAAGTTGGCTTTCAAACTGACAGTAATAAAATCTTCAGTAAGGCATAGGGGTTGTTCAGATTACTGATTTCTAATTAAAAGTTAAATTTGCTAAAGACGATTGCTTGTTATGGCTTTAAAATATCAAAATGGAGTGAATGTGTATGCCATTAAAGTCCAGTGAATTTTTACATTACAGCAGTAATAATTTCTTAGGTAACAAGCAAATTAGTATTACTATTTTCATTGTACAAGTGGGAAAAGTGAAACACAAAAAGTATGTTGAATGACCAAATTTATCCCATAGATCAACTATGAAATTAACTCCTCATCTATGGTGTTGTAATGTAGTGCTTTCTCCATGAGTCTATTACTTTTTATTGCTATTATTTATTTATTTTTTTTTTTTACAGACTAACGCAGTAGATTGTTGGCTTCCAAAAACTGTATACTTTCTATACATTTCAATCTTGCCTCCTAAGTTTGTTTTTTTTTTCTTTCTTTTTTTTTCCCAGCTCTTGCAACATGTAAGAAAACAACACACATTTCTTTAAAAGTTATAATCACATTTTTATGAAAGATTGTATCCTCGACTACGTTGTCAAGAGATATTCAACTGTGACAATTGAATTGTGCCAATTTATTTATTTTTATTATTTATTTGCCTTTTTTTTTTTTTTACAGTCTTTAATAAAACTTTCTGTAGGAAATTAAATGTAGCTTTATAACAGTTTTTTAGAGTTATAAATGCATTTTTCTCAGGAAGCAAATATGAACAATACAGTATGCAACCTATAAAGGAAGAATTATTTTCCCAGCTGGTGCTTACAAAAATGTAAAGAGAGCCTGACTGTATCTGCTTATATAACTTCCCACTCTCACTCTTTTTTGTTACTTTATTTGTACTAGTGATGACACATAAACATGGAACTAATTCTGAACTTCAGAAAGTATCCTTTACACAGTCTTAATAGAAGTCCTGTACACTGTGAGAAACACTCCGTAGCCAATAACTTAGGCTCAGGCGAGGATCTCAGTGAAGTAGTAATTTATTTGCGATTGCAATGGCGGGCATCCCACAAGCAGGAGCGCACCTACTGGTTCCAAAACACAGTTTATATACTTTTTGATGACAGGACCCTCCCCTGTTTCCCCACTGAGTGGGTAATCCAGGTTCACAATCTATCTGATGCTTCACAGACTATGCATGGCCTTCAGTTGCCAGCCTGTTAAATTCCAAATTTCTTTTGACTTTTTTACTGTTTGAAGTGGTAATGTTTCTTCACTTATCTGACTTGACTTAACACCGTGATTTTCACCTAATTGTTCTAAGGAGTCTGGTTGTCTGCATTTTACAAGGTCACCTGCTAAATTTTCTTATCACTGCAAGCATATCTCAATACCCCATTCCTTACCTTTAAACAATGTAACTCTGCAAAAACAACATTTTTATTCCCACAGCACCAATTAGATTTGTCACCACTGTTTAAGTACTAAATGGCAAATATAGAAACTTACCAAACTTTTGACTAACATGAAACAAAAAGACAGTAACAATATATGTGTCTTCATATATTTTTTCATATACACACATTTGCATCTAGGGAGAGAGAGAAACTTAAAAAAAATGAAAAAAGAAAAAAAAAAAGAAAAACACAAGTGTCCTGGGTTTGGCTGTGATTTAATTTTCCTCCTAGTAGCAGGTATGGTGCTGCGTTTTGGATTTAGGATGAGAATAATGTTGGTAACAGATGTTTTAGTTGTTGCTGAGCGGTACTTACACGAAGTCAAGAACTTTTCATCTTCTCATACAGCCCTGCCAGTGAGGAGGATGGGGGTGCATAAGAAGCTAGGAAAGGACAGAACCAGGACAGCTGACCCAAACTGGCCGAAGGAATATTCCATAACATATGAAATCATTGAAATTATGCTGAACAATAAAGTGAGGGGGGAGGGGAGGATTGGTCAGGACTGCTGCTACTGCTCAGGGTCTGGGCATCAGGGTCAGTGGGAGCTGAGCAATTGTATGGTGCATCACTTGCTTTGTATTTTACTTTATGATAATTATTATCCTTAATTTCCCTTCCTTTTCTGTCCTATTAAAGTGTGTGTATCTCAACCCATGAGCTTTACTTTTTTTTTTTTTTTTTTTTTTTTTTCTTTCTGAGTTTCTCTCCCACATCCCACTTTGGAGCTTGGGAGTGAGAAAACAGCTGTGTGGTGCTTAGTAGCTTGCTGGGTTAAACCACAACAAGCTATGTGTATGAATACTCCAGTAAGTAACAGCAACATACAACAATTATCTGACCATAGTTCAAACTAAGCAGCTAAGATACATGAGCTTAATGTTTTTTCGGTATACTTGTTAAGGGTCAAATTCTTCCTCAGGCCTGTTGAAAGTTTTTGATATTATGCCTCACAAAATCAAACTTATGAAATATTCCCTTGAGTTATCAACATATGTATTGGAGTTGTCTGAAATGTGAGTAAAATAGTTATGAAAGTACATCCACTGAGGTTCTACAGGAATGCCATTATTAGATTTAGTCTTTGTTAACTTGTTAATCAGGCAGAACTGGAAATAAAATCACAGTGTTAAATTGGTTGATTCTTCAAAGCTCATCAAGAAAAAATCTAAAGGGGCTAAGAGAGACAATAAATATTGGTAGAAACAACAAAATAAGATTAAAACTTGAGGAAGCTAGGATAATACCTCCTGAGGAAAAATAATAAGGAAGACTGATGATTCTGGTGGGGTAGTATCTGGAATATTACATCTATTTCTGGGCGTCTCACTCCTCGGGATGCTCAGGAAAAGAAAAAAAAAAAAAGATATTAAGGGACTGACTTAGTTAAGATAGAAGATTATATGAATTAGTGTGTATTTCCAATGAAGCCTGAAGTTCATCTCTTAATTGTGTTGTGTAAAGTTCTGCCTGCACTCTAACATGACATAATGGTGTAATGTAATACACCATTATGTTTATCCATGTAGTTGATTTTCAGGAAGTGATAAGTGAAGGACAAGTCTTGACTACCTTTATGTTTTCTTTGTGTAACATACCATATTATATATTAAATTTACACAGCCTATATTAGCAGAATTAACTCAATGACTTTCAGTAGTTAAATAAAGACAACATAATTCTATATAGGGGATTTTAGTTGCAATACGGTTAAAATGCTTGCTTATCACATGACCTTGATATCAATATTACCTCTCTCTTTCACAATAAGGTACTGCTCAAAATTGTAATCATACACATGATTTTGATTTAGTCACTTTATACAAATACATTTAAAAATCTTTAATTGTGTTCACTTTATAATGATACAATTTTTAAACATATAATCTATCAAATTATGTATGTGGGTTTTGTTTGTTTGTTTTTGAGAAACAGTAACACTTATACTAGCAACCTTCTAAATTCCAATCCAGGGCTTGGATTCACAAACTTTCCATGTCTCATTTATATATGTGACTTTTGCAAATCTTATACTCACCTCCATCTCATAACTCAGTTTCTGTGGGAAGAAACCTGGACATGGGTCAAAAACTGGAATTGTTTTCAAGGGAGGCCCAGTAAGAATAATGAGGTGCTAGTGTTCCTGAGCCTTGTATACTCAAGCAAATAAGTATAGACATAGTTTAAATGTAACAGCCAATGAAAAATGATGAAGCATGTGGAAGAAAAAACGTGAAGTTAAAAAAAAAAAAAAAACACCAAAAAAAAATCCTTCTCTGGGCTAGTTGCAGATGGGGAAACAATATTAGGCAATACTTTTTAAGATATTTTGAAATTTCTTCTTTCTCTTTTTATATTTGTCCAAAAATCTATAACAGCAAGTGAAACAGTGCATCATACAAAAGAAGCATTTGAACCAAACATTTAAGAGCTTCCCAAACACAGATGTTAGGTCTATTCTCAGTGATCTATTGAGACTATAAACAGTCATGTCAGTTACTCATTTATGTTTTCTTGTATGTGAACCTTTCCCATTTCCTCTAAGGACTGCTAGAAATTGAGTTAGGGTTCAACCATGCAGGTCTTCAATTTCAAGGAAATTTGGAAAAGTTTGGAAAGTTTTAGGGAAGACTTTTTTTTTTTTTTTTCTTCCCTGAAATCTTCTTTGAGCTTTATCTTTAAACCAAATAAAAATAACTTAAATAACTTTATGTAAAGCCTTTCTTGCAGCTATGTAATACCCAGGTTAGCATTTTGCTACCACTGTTTGCAAAACTGTGTAGAGTATTGTAGCTCAGAGATTTCCATTGTAATTTTGGTAGTTTTATTTTTCCTTATGAATGTCACAAGTAACAATAAAATGACAGAGAGTTTGGAGGTAAAACAAGTTCAAAATGACATATATCAGAAGGCATAAGGTAAAGTTATGGTTTATATTTTGTATTCATAGTGGTGCAGCATGAAAACAAACAAACAAACAAAAAAACACCACAAAACAACAGCCAGCAACAAACAACAACAACAACATCGTCAAACAATTGTAGGGATGAGAGGAAATATAAAGAGTGAGGAAACAACTGAAACAAGCTTTCATGTGCAAAAGATTCAGAAATCATTGAGTGGACCAAAAAATCATACCTACATGAGACAGAAGAATAATGTGATCTGAATTCAGTGGCGACCATATTTTGAGTAGGAGTATAGACTAGGTGGTCCTTTCCAATATGAATGACTCTATGAATGAATGTAATTCTGTGATACTAAATTATGGAATTTTTGCACATTCAGACAAGAGATGAAGCCCTGTCACAAGGGAAATCGTTAAACTGAAAGATCAGGTAATATAAGCAGAAAATGTCCCAAAGCAAGACGGCCAATGGTGATAGAGCTGACTATGGATCATGTGTTTTCTTGTGTCACTTTTTTTTTTTTTTTTTTGCTTTTGGGAGAGAACTTTGTTTTGTAAACAGCCCCTTTTGTTTTGTAAACATCCACCTTCTGACTACTTTCTGAAAAGATCATTGGATTCCATCTGTATGTAACTACATTATGTAAAGATTGTTACTATTTGCTTTGCTAAATGGTTAAGGATGATATCAATTTATATGTTCGAAGAAATAGGCATAAAATCCATCATAACAAAAATTTGTGAATTAAAAAAATGCACACTACATTAACATTGACAGTGTCAACAGGTGGTATAAAGTCACCACCATATGTGTTCTATATATATAAAACAATGCCAAAGGAAGAGCTGCCTACTGGAATAGCTGTCAGGTGTCAAAACCAGGATGAGCATCTACAAGTTTAGTGAAGGATTGCCTGAATGCCTTTTGTAGTAAGAAACTTGCTGCTAAGAAAAAGAGGAATGCTTGTTTTAAAAACATTCAAGGAATATCTGACATCAGCAATGAAGAAATGCTGTTTAAGAAAGGAAAACTGAACATTTGGGGAAAAAAAAAATGTTAAAACTATAAGTCTTCAACATAGTAGACCAACCAGTCTTTATTGAGAATGGATGCTGACACAGGATCCTGCTTTAACCCCTACAAGAAATAAATAAATAAAATAAAATAAAATAAAATAAAATAAAATAAAATAAAATAAAATAAAATAAAATAAAATAAAATAAAATAAAATAAAATAAATAAAATAAAATAAAATAAAATAAAATAAAATAAAATAAAATAAATAAAATAAAATAAAAAAGTCTCTCATGTCTCAATAACACAGCTTTGTCACTGGATTAAAATGAAAGGGTTTAGTTAAATCCTAAAGTGGCAACTTTAAAGAAATGTTATTTTTCAAATCCCATAGATGATACTGAAAATTATTTGTTTGAATCACAAGAAGAAATGAAGAATGATGAAGACATCAGAAGTGAGAAAAAGCAGGAAATACTTCTTTACTGTGTGGGTGATGGAGCACTGGAACAGGTTGCCAAGAGAAGTCCTAGAGACTCCTTCCTTGGAAATCACAGAATCACAGAACCATCTAGGTTGGAAGAGGCCTCCAAGATCACCTAGTCCAACCTCTGACCTAACACTAACAAGTCCTCCACTAAACCATATCACTAAGCTCTACATCTAAACATCTCTTAAAGACCTCCAGGGTTGGTGACTCAACCTTCCAGAGCTGTCTGGACATGGTCCTGGGCAACCTGCTCTGGGTATCTCTGCTTGAATTTGGATCAGATGACTTCCAGAGGTCCCTTCCAACCTCAGCCATTCTGTGATTCCATGAAAAGTTGAGGTTTAAAAAGATAGTTACATAAGGGGAAATGATGAAGATATATGTCATGAAAAAAAAAAAAAAGTGAAAGGAAATAGTAATAAGATATTAGAGAAATGGACTAATTTTATGGCCAGTCATTAAAGTAACAGGTATCTAATAAAATATTTTATTATTATTAATATATATAAACACATTTTTACTAGTTGATAAAGATAGTACGGTACACTGGATGTATTATTACATCAGAACAGCGTAGTTTCACTAAAGTTGTCACTGCAATGTGACAAAGTTAGTATTAGCATTCTAAAACCAGATTTATCATAGCAAGAAATGGGGGCTTCAGATCATGAAAATGTTATATCCTACAAAATATTATACCCTCCAAAATTTATCTATTCATTTTTATGAATGCTTTAGGAAACATATAGATAAGCTTGTTTTATGAAAGGAATTTTTTTTTCCTTTTTTTCCCTGTAAACTACATGTTACTTAACTTCACAGCATATAATATTGTTTCTTTGTAAACTAATGTGCAGCCTAAACCAACAGAGTCCTGATCAATCATCAGTACTGATGATAGTAAACTGGGAGGTGCTATTGATCCCCTGGAGGGATGTGAGGCCTTGCAAAGGGATCTAGATAGGTTGGAGCACTGGACAATTATCAATGACATGAAGTTCAACAAAGGATAATGCGGGGTTCTGGACTTGGCACATGGTAATGCTGGACACAGGTGCAGACTGGGAGACAAGAGGCTAGAGAGCAGCTCAGCAGAAAGGCATTTGGGGGTGCTGGTTGACAGCAGTCTCAACATAAGCCAGTGATATGCAATGGCAGCTAAGAGGGTGAACTGCATTTTGGGGTGCTGTCCTGGTTTTGTCTAGAATACATTTAATTTTCCTCCTAGTAGCTGGTATGGTGCTGCGTTGTGCATTAAGGATGAGAATAATGTTGATAACATGCTGATGTTTTAATTGTTGCAGAGAAGTGCTTAAACTAAGTCAAGGACTTTTCAGCTTCTCTTACTACCCTGCCAGCAAGGAGGCTGGGGGTGCACAAGAAGCTGGGAAGGGACAGAACCAGGACAGCTGGCCCAAACTAGCCAAAGGAATATTCCATACCTTATGGTGTCATCCCGAACAATTATATGAGGTGCCTGTCTAGGGTGGGGGAAATCGCCACTCAGGGACAAGCTGGCCATTGTTGAGCAGGTAGTGAGCAATTGCAATCTGCATTGCTTGCTTTGTGCTTTGTACATTATATATTATTACTATTATTATTATTATTATTATTTTATTATTTCTCTTATTTTTCTGTCCTATTAAACAAGGTGGCTAGGAAACTGCAGAAATAGTATGGTCAATTTATTTTTTCTTTCATATTCTCTCTTATTCTTAATTTAAAATCTGACATCAATACCATTCTTCAATGGTGGTTCAAGGGGTCTTGAGTATGGAAAACTTTATTTTTTAATGAGTGTAATTTTGAACTAATTGAATGACTCCCTAGATTTATCTGTTAGCTATTTACATGATTTCAGAGTCTATATTATTTGTTCTATAAATGGGTTTCTCAAGGCTCTTTCATATGAATTTTCCCACTGCAAATTTGGAGACTGTATATAGTTCTTTCTGTCATTTGCTAAATTAAAGGCTTATTAGAGACACTTCATTTAAACTGTTTTGATTTTCTCTTTATTCTTAGTTGTTTCAGTTAAAAATTTAATCATGCAGTCATAGCTAGGATGTCTTCTCTGCTAGCACTGCTCTCATTTCTGCATGAGTGCAGTGATGGAGGGTAGATTAATTTAAAATGGAAAAGGCAAACAAGCAATTTGTAGTTTTCCACTCCACAGCAAAACATAATGTAATAAATGGGCAAGACACTGAAAGAATGTTTAGGAGAAAACTTAAGCTGTAGCCATTTTGGATCATGGAAAATTTTTCTCAGTAAAGGCAAATAACATCCCCTGGAATGAGAAAAACTTGTTTTCAGTATAGGCAGAGTGAATATTCATGTTCCTATGAAAAGCATCTTATATTTATTTACAAAAAAAAAAAAAAAAAGAGAAAGAGAAAAGAATTTTCTCAAATGAGAAAACTGTTTTCATAATAGAGACTTGCTACTTTTGTTATAATAGTTAGGGTTAGAGTTGAATATGATTTAGAGAGCCCGAGCACCTCTGGCTTGCTCACATTCATTGAATGTTTTTCAAGTCTTGATTTATATATATATATATAATTATATTATATTATATTATATTATATTATATCACACATATATAATATATAGTATATAGTATATAATATATAATATATAATATATTATATATAATATATAATATAATAATTATATAATATATGTATGATATTATATATATTATGATTATATATTTTTATATATATATATATATATTATATTATTAGTGTAGAAAGCAGCTCCTGAATTGGATTAATTTGTCAGTTGTTATCATTTTCTACTGTGTTTGTCTCCCTTTGGTATAACAGCCAGTCTTCCTTACCCAATTAAAACTAACATCCCTGCAGATATATTTTCATTTTGTTTTGAATCCTTCCCTCTGTTTTTGTAGAACAGATTTTGCTTTACTTTATTTAGGTAAGGACCTGAATTTGTTCTGAGAGTGAATGTGGCAAGCTGGTTAAACATGTGGGATCATGTTTGTCTATATTGATTGACCTTGTAAAACAAGAATTCGGTCATGCTATCAGAGAGATTATTACTCCTTTAATTCAGATGGAGAAGCATATATTAAAACTCATAGATCATTATTCTCAGTATTATCCATGAAAAATGTGGCCAGCATTTACAAAAGCTCAGTAATATTTCCATAACATCTTATTTCATAGACTCAGGTCTGGCATGTGATGTGGTGATGATTAGTATTTGGATGAGTACAGACTAGATTTTTGGACAGGGACTTTGCCTGATGAAAAATGTTCTTCAAGGTACAAGATGAAGAAGGTTATTCAAATAATTAGAATCAGTCTGGTGTTTGGAATTTTGCCTTCATTCATAATTTTAAAATATTGCTGTTATTTTATCTTATCTACCATAAAGCCACTACGTAGAATAGCGGTTTGAGTTAGAGATTATGCTCAGGAGCCATGCTGGTTCTATAGATGGTTAGAATGTCAGCATGTCCAGTCAATTCCCTCTGGGTGTTTCCTTATTGGTATTAACATCTGAAGTCCACCTCACTGTAGAAAACTGTAGACATGTCTATTGTTGGAACAACACCATATTTATTGTTCTACTCCAAATAACTTTGAGCATGCGGAAGACTGTTTGACAGGGTCCCCAAGCAGCCTTAATTTTTTTCACCTTATATTCTCCTTTTTCTCCCTTCTTAACCCCCCTTGTTCTTCAGCTTAACTACCCCTACATCCTTCTAAAGAAATAGCCCACCCCTGTTTATCCCTTCCCTATTGGTGTGTCTACTTTATATCCTTATTGGTATTTGCACTACCACTACCCTGGCCATTTCCAGCTCGGAGGGCCAACCGTACCCTGGGGTGCATCAAGAATGGCATTGCTAGCTGGTTGAGGGAAGGGATTGTCCCACTCTGCTCTGTGCTGGTGTGGTCTCATCTCAGTACTGTGTGCAGTTTTGAGTACCACAGTATAGGAAAGATACAAAACTGCTAGAGAGTGTCCAGAGGAGGGCTAGAAAGATGGTGAAGGGTCTAGAGGGCAAGATATATGAGGAATAGCTGACATTACTTGGTTTGTTCAGCCTGGAGAAGAGAAGACTAACGAAAGCTCGGAGGAGTGGCTGATACCCCAGAGGGCTGTGCTGCCATTCAGAGGAACCTTGACAGGCTGGAGGGTTGGGCCAAGAGGAACCTCATGAAGTTCACCAATGGCAAGTGTAGGGTCCTGCACCTAGCACCAGTACAGGCTGTGGGGTGACCTGCTGGAGTGCAGCTCTGCAGAGAGGGACCTGGGAATGCTGGTGGACAGCAGGCTGACTATGAGTCAGCAATGTGCCCTTGTGACCAAGAAGGCCAATGGTATCCTGGGCTGCATTCGGAAGAGTGTTGCCAGCAGGTCAAGGGAGGCTCTACTCAGCCCTGGTGAGCCCACACCCGCAGTATGGTGTCCAGTTCTGGGCTCCCCAGTACAAGAGGGACGCAGAACTACTGGAGTGAGTTCAGAGGAGGGCTACTAAAATGATTAGAGGACTGGAGCGCTTGTCGTATGAAGACAGGCTGAGAGAACTGGGTGTATTTAGCCTGGAAAAGAGAAGACTGAGGGGAGACCTCATTAATGCACATAAATATCTGAGGGGAGGGTGTCAAGAGGATGGAGCCGGTCTCTTCAGTTGTGGCCAGCGATGGGACAGGAGGTAACAGGCACAAACTGAAGCACAGAAAGTTCCAGCTGAATATGAAGGGGTCCTTCTTTACTGTGAGGGTGACAGAGCACTGGAACATGTTGCCCAGAGAGGTTACGGAGTCTCCTTCTCTGGAGATATTCAAAACCTGCCAGGATGCCATCCTGTACAACATAATCTAGGTGACCCTTCTCAGCAGGAGGGTAGGACTAGATGACCTTCAGAGGTCCCTTCCAACCTCGTCCATTCTGTGATTTTGTGATTCTGTGATTCAAGACCTCAGAGCAGTCTACAGCTTCCTCATGAGGAGGAGTGGAGGGGTGGGCACTGATCTCTTCTCTCTGGTGACCAGCGATAGGACCCAAGTGAATGGCATGAACCTGCGACAGGGACAGTTCAAGCTGGATATCAGAAAAAGTTTCTTCACCAAGAAGGTGGTCAGGCACTGGAACAGGCTCCCCAGGGAAATGGTCATGGCACCGACCCTGGCAGAGTTCAAGAATTGTTTGTACAATGCTCTCAGACACATGGTCTGATTTTTTGGGCGGTCCTTTTTGGACCCAGGAGTTGGGCTCAATGATTCTTGTGGGTCCTTTCCAACTTGGGATATTCTATGATTCTCTGATTTTATTCTATGATTCTATGATTTTGACCTTTCACTGACATAAAAAAAGATTAATTAACATTAATGGAAATAATTACTGATCACTATATGTATCAAATTGAAGGAAATATATGAAATGTTATATGGTAATATACCATATAATAACCACCATTAATAACCACCATTCCTTATGTTCATAAAGACTAAATTATCCTGGGAAAAAAAAAAAAAAAAAAAAAAAAAAAAAGCTTATTGATATCCTTGTCCCTTTACCTTTATCTCCAGAACAATGAATATTTGAAGTGATCAGTTAGACATGCTTTTCCACAGCTGAATGGTGATTTCCCTTGGTAAGAAAACCTTAATTTACTAGTAGGGGAGCAGGTCTTGATTCAGACATCAGTATATATTCTATATGTATTGTCCATAACCCCCTCTGGTTGACTTGAAATATCAGAACATTCCTATACAAAGGAATGGATCCAATCTGAAGATTTTGAAACAAACAGCAACAATTTCATAATGGACTAACTATATCTTGTAAACCAGTGATATTCCTTATTCTGGAAATATGTTGATATATACTAATGTAATATGATTCTCAGTGAGCCAGGATATTGACAGGCAATTAGTTGTGGAAATAGGACTGATTGTCTAAGTCTGCTATGAATATCGCCCATAATGATAGTGAAGAAATTGAATCTAGTGTTCTGCCTAGATTGTGTCTCTGAAATTTGCTAGTGTACCACCTGAATGGTGTTCCAAATGGTGATTTGTGTTGTTGCTTTGTGTGCTTGTGTGTGTAGCTTTAAAATTTCCAGTTGCCTAAAATCAAGTGTGAAGGATCTTTTTAGTACAATTTTCTGAATGTACTTTCATTTAAAAGTCTTTTTATCATTTATAACATGATTTATTAGGTGTTTGTATTATCACCTTCAAATAACTTCTCTGACCCTGTTACATGGTTCCACATCGATCACTTGTCAGCAGAACTGCAGCTGTGTGTATTATTATATTTTTTTTCCATATAATTGAAATATATTGCTACTCACAGTTCATTATTAAAATAGCAGTAATAAGTGGAAACATATTGGCACATACATTAATTTTAATTTCAATAGATGAAATGCTAATTTCTAGACTAGTACACCTAATGTAGTAAGACATTCTGAAGTTCCATCTGTTTGTTTTTTTATGATGATTCACAGATTGTTGATATTGAATTGAGTATGAAATAGATAAATTCCTATATATCATTTTAATTTTCTGAATTTACTTTGGTTGAAACCTATTGTATAAAGCCTTATAGAAATACAGTATCTGGAATAGGCTAGTATACGCTTTTAAGCAAATGTTCCAAGTGCATGCATTTTCATTTTTATGTAGGAAAAATAAGACAAAATGGGTATATTAGAACTTCAAAATGTCCATCTTGTTACTGCTAAACTTCTAAGTTTGTTTTTATTTTTGTTTTTGTTTTCTTTTTCAATAATGTGACAAAAGTTTTTGTTGTTGCTGTTGTTGATGTTGTTGGTGGTGTGTTTTTTTTTTTTTAAGCTGAGATTTTGACATCTTAACATAATTTAATTTTCAGACTGTTCAGCATTCTCTTAAAAATTAAGCCAGTTCATTCTTACCCTATGTAACTATTACTTTGGACTTAGGAAAAAACAAACAATCAAACAAACAAACTCTGTTTTCTTGGAAGTCTTTCAGCCATTTACACACAAGAAAACTTTTTTTTTCTTTTTCTTTCCCATTAGAGTTTTATTTTAGCAGTTATTCAGCTAAATTCTTACTATTTTCAAGAGATTTTTTTTACAAGTTTGGATTCTGTTTCATGAATCCGCAGAAGAAAAAAGAACAAAAGTTCTCCAAAGTTCACTTCAGAGGCAAGATTCACCGGTTAGTCAGATTTTCAGCAGAAATTACTAAAGTGTGGTAAAGAAACTCTACCAACCTTATTGTTATGCATTCCTTACATAATATTAAACTATCTAGTGTGAAAGTTTGCCTTTTAGAATATTTCTGAAGTAAATCATTTCTCACATCATATCTTTCACTGTTTTATGTGGTTTTTATAGCAGAAAGTCCCAAAGTCTTAATTTATAAATGTTTTATTTTCTTGTAAATTTTATTGTTTTGGGTCTCACATCCATATTTTATAACAGATGCTCAAAACCTCAAGAACAGAACAATACACAAAAATAACAATATTTTTACTAGGGTAAAATAATTGAAATGGAATAAATTTTATACAAAATTTAGGAAAATATCAATGTTTTTGTTTAAAGAACTAGACAAAGATATCCTTTGTAAGGCAGGAAACACACGAATCGATACTTGTGAGCAAACATGCAAGAAAAATTTTAAGATGTCACTTGTAAACAAAAAAGGTAAATAACTGCTGAAATCACCATAACATATCTGAAATTCATTCATATAAAAAGACTGAGAAATATTTGTGCCCAAATAATAGTCAAAATTTTCCACTTCAGTCAAATTATCTTGCTACACAATTATTATACCATTAACATAATAATTATATATAAAACATCTAACTATAATATATATAGCTATATTAATATATAGCTATATTAATTCTTAATTATATGGGATAATTAACAGAATATTGTACAAGAAACTAGTCTAGGACTGTAATGCTTTCAAATACATTACAGCCTTTCTTAAAGAACATTTATGTTAGAAATATTGCTAAGAAAATCTTAAATGCATTAAAAATCCATACAATCTTCCATCTACTCATTGTTTTGATATAGTTTTATCTACCACAAGGATACTAGAATTTCTGAAACTCTTCCACCCTATTTATAGAATCATTGAATCATTTACGTTGGAAAAGACCTCTAAGATCATTTGGTCTAACCTTTATGCTAGCACTGCCCAGTTAACCATTAAACCATTAAAAAAAATATGTTGAAATAAAATATCAAAATCCATATTTTGTGTCATTAACTGGACATACAAATTGTATGCTTTTAGTTGGGATAATAAGGCTGTACAAGTGTGCTGAGTGGCAAAGGGAAGAGAAAACCTACTGATTTCAAAACAGTTTTCCCTCAACAGGATTTTTCATTTGGATCTACTACATCTAACCCAGCTGACAGCTTCAAAAAAACTTTCAGAAACTTAGTAGTTTCTTTCATTGACTTATCTATATTTCGTGAGACTTGAAGAGCACAGCTGAAGAGCACATGAAAATTTCTGATGGGGAAACACATTAGCAAAAACCTCTTTTCCATGGAGGAATGGTTGAACACTTGTTATAATGGAATTTATTTGCAAATAATGAGTTCTTTTATATAGACTCATTATGAATATGTGATATAACTTTTCTGCTGACAAGGAAAAAGAAAGTCAAAACATTAAAAAGTTGTATTCTTTTAGCCTATGTGGAATAGTTCTTTAAAAGAACTTTTAATAGGTATTGTCAAAGAGGCAATCTGAAGGGGTATAAAAGACCATTTTTTTCTTGTGACATCCACTGATGATTACAAGAATCTCAGTATAAGAACAGCCCATTCTTACAGCAGGTTTTGGAGGGATTCCAAATACTTTGTCTTTTTACATACTGATTTTTTTATTTATATTTTTCCTGGAATTCATTAAATTCTTTTTATATGTTTTATGGGAGGTCTTTACATATGCAATCAGGCACAGTGAATGAGTTGAGAAAGCTGAGGAATGGTTCCACAGATTTAGCACCTGGTTATAATTCATCTCTGGGGATTTAGAATTTGTGGTTCATTTCCAGTTCATATAGCTAAAGATAGGACTTTCATATGAAGAATCCAGTTTTTGAATAGGTCAAAAATAGTATTTTTAACCAGGCCTGATGACTTTGTACAAATACAAATTATGAGAATACAAGGTATTCCTTTCCCCAAAAGCTCTTCTTCTACATAACTTGCAGAGGGGACACATACATCAGGCAATTTAATTGCCTGTCAGAGAGTAACTAATTTCTGGGGTTAATGTTGGTACCTGAGTTGCAGGAACATCACAGGTGGAAGAATAATCCACCCTGTAGAGTGGATATGAACAGAATTCCACCTAGTGTTTGTCTCATTTGGAAATAAATACTTTTTTTTTTTTTTTAAATATTTGAATTTAGTAACAAAAATCTACATTTAATAGGCAATGATAATTTTTTAAGGCATATATCTGGAACATGGAAGTTATTATATGTGAACAGACTTGTCTACAGTTAATTTTGAGGTCTTCCATGACATTCCTTTCTAGAAGTGTCTTTTCAGAATTTATGTATTTTGTCAGACAGTAGCCAATAAAAAAGGCAAGATAGTTGACCTGATATTTTCTAATTAAAAATGAATGTATTTACACACACACACAAATACAAAACAAAACAACAAAAACTATATATAAATATATACATAGTGTTTCTGTCTTCCTTGTAAAAAAAAAAAAATTGTTGTTGTTGTTGTTTTTTAATTAACAGATTTGGTTCTTGCTATTTGGCTTCTGTTAATAGTAGTGGTCTGTGGTGGGTTAAACTTGGATGGCTGGCAGGTGCCCACCAAGGTGCTCTCTCATTCCCCTTCATCAGCAAGACAGAGGCAGAAAATAGGAAAATAGGACAGAAGTAGATGATGGAAGAAAAAAAAAAAAAACACTCATGGGTTGAGTTAATGACAGGGAGATTGCTCACCAATTATCATGATGGGCAAAACAAACTCAGCTTGGGAAAGGTTAATTTAATTTATGGCCAAATAATGAGTGAAGGATAGTGAAAATGAAAAGCAAACTAAAACCACCATCCTCCTACCCCCTCCTTCCCAGGTTCAACTTCAATTTCAATCCTTCTACCTCCTCTTCCCCAAGAAGCGCAGCAGGATGAGAATGGGATTTGCCATCAGCTCATAACGCTTTGTCTCTGTTCCTCCTTCCTCCTCACATTGGGAGCTCCAGCATGGGGCCCCTCCCATGGGATACAGTCTTTCATGAACAGATCCAATGTAGGTTCTTCTCATGGGCTTCAAGCATCCAATATGGATCCATAACACGGGGTGAAGACCTTGAGGAATGGAGTGCTTGAGCATGGTCTCCTCTCTGCGGGCTGCATTTCCCACCAAGAACCTGCTCCTGTGTGGGCTCTCCATAGGCTGTACCTTCCCTTAGGGCATTTCCACCTGCTCCAACATGGGGAACTCCATGGGCTGCAGTGAGGATATCTGATCCTATGTAGTCCTCCATGGGCTGCAGGGGAACAACCTACATCACCATGGTCTTCTCTACAAGCTGCAGAAGAATCTCTGCTCCTCCCCCTCCTTCTTCAAAGACCTTAATGTCTTCAGGGTTGTTTCTTTCGCACTTTCTCACTCCTCTCTCACAGTTGCTGCAAAGTGATTTTTATCCTTTCTTAAATCTTCTCTCACAGAGGTGCAACCAGTGGCTCAGCTTTGGCCAGTGGCAGGTCTCTTTTGGAGCCAGCTGGAATTGACTGTGTCTGTCATGGGGAAGCTTCTAAACTCTTCTCACAGAGGCCAGACCCGCAGTACCGCCCCCCCAACACATACACCAAAGCCTTGCCACATTAGCCCTCTGTATGGTCTTGCCGAACCTCAGCTCTGTTTTCTTTCATTTTTACAGCCATAAGCTGGTGTTTTCTTTTCTGCCAATTTGGTACTGAGCACAACATTAAGAAGCACTTCCAAGAAAGGAACGCCTATTCTTCAAATTTATATTTTGCAGTTTGATTTTAAAATCAAAATTGTCTCAACAGCATTTGCATCTTTCACCATTTATTACTATTCAGCATATTTTACAGAAAATACTGTTTTTGTTGTTGTTGTTTAAGGAAAAATACTGGTTAAAAACATTGTAATAAACATTTTTTGAGGAAAACCACTCTGCACATATGATAACTTTGGGACATGGATTGTCAGCATTTTTGCCCTTTTCCTACCCTTTGGTTGTAGCTTTTTGTTAACATTAGAGGACTGAGTAATAAGTATGAACAAGGCTTAACAACCTCCAGCATGCAGCATTTGCCCCTCTTCAATGTATAGTCCAAGCAGTACTAGCACATCATAAGCAGCAACAGCAAGAGAGTTGAAATGGGTCCTGATGAAAATAGCATAGTTAGTATGCAAAAGAACGTTATGGAATGTTATAGAATGTTATGGAACATCTCCTCTGCAATGGAGGAGATGCTCAGGAGAGGATGTTTTTCTGGTAACCACATAATTTTTCTTACTAGCTGGTCAACAGGGAGAGTTCCTTCCCTCTTTCTCCATCTCCCTCTCCCTCTTTCGCCCCCTCCCCCCGCCCCTCTCATCTTGCTCTCCCCCTCACACCTTCTCTCTCTCCCATCACAACCTCTGTTTTTAAAATTCCTCAAAAGTAACTTTCACCTTTAGAGTGGATGTATCCCATCTAAAACTCTAACAAACCTTTCTTTGTACGAACTTGTCTTAATATCTGTTGTCCAATATTTTCAAATCACAGTGGTTTTTTAAACTTTCATCTTCACATTCAGAGAATGGTAAATCCTGTCACATATTCAAAATAGACACATACTGAAATATATATGTGGATAGATAGGTAGATTGTTAGATAGTCCTTTGCACGTGCACTTTGAGCACGACAAAACAGTTCTTTCTGTTCTTTTTAGAAGAAAAAATTTTAATTTTGTCTGTGGGAGGAAGCAGATACTTTATGTGACTATGAACATTTTTCGTCTAGGGAATAACTAAGGTTTTTCATGACTTTTCATGAACAATTTGCAAAACACAATTCCAAAAATATTTACCAGTCAGATAAGAGATGTGATAAGAACTGATGTTAAGATGAATGTATAGTGTACTTCTGGAGGTGCTTGTGGAAACTTCTGCACCTGATTTTATAATGTAATAAAATAGAAAGTACATTGGCAAAGAAAAGTACCTAAGATGAAAATGATCCCAATTTTTCCATTTCAGTCAGACTGCTAACAAAAGGTTTTGGTAGAACAGATATGGAATGGTTTAATCTTTAAAAAGCTTTTTTTTTTTTTTTTAATATTTATATATATATACATATATATATTTTTTTTTCCTGCTGTTTCTTCACTGTTCCTCCTCTGTCAATCCAGATGACTACAAAATTGAGACTGCTACTCATCAGAAGTTGCACAGACACATGAGTGCATAATTTAAAAATATGTAAAGAAGAAAATGGACAAATACATTGCCATGTATGGTCAAGTCTCTCCTATCCCCCTTTGTACTTTTAAAACACCAGAGCATAGGAAGAAGACCTGTCTCATTTAACTCGTTGTCCAGGCTGACATGCCAGGATTATGCTGCCTGATAGGAAGCATATCCCACGTCAGAGAAGTATCCAATGACAAGTATGCAATAGCCATGGCCACAACTGGAATCAGAATCGTATTCATTCCCACAGCAATGACCTAAAGTTTACCTTACTGAACCAATCTGGATACATCTCCATGTCACAGAGGACTGTACATTTACAGTTCCCAGCAATATCCTGTGGACTTACTATGTCCATCATATCTAATCCTGTAAGAAACTAACCTATCTGCACTCCAGCTCAGTTTCTTTCGATACCACAATTCATGCAAATTGGACTTCCCAGGTAGGACTGATAAAATAGACTGTACTCTTTTTTTTTATTTTTTTATTTTTTTTAGTGCAGGTTGTTAGAGGACAACAGTTTCAATTGCAGGAAGGAAAAGAATTTGCAAGGAAGAAAGAGGGAGCTCCGTATATCACTCCAGGTCACGCATGAGTCAACGATAGTGAGAGATAATAACTTCATACAGAAATTCCCATGCTTATAGCTATCATAAGTTTTTAAAGTGTTTACAGAAAGTAAGCTAAAAAACAACCACACTTTTATCTCCCAGGAAATTCAGAAGAGGTGTTTTTTTTTTAAAAAAAAAAAAATATCTAATCAGTCATTTAAAAAAACAAACAAACAGACAAACAAAAAACAGTACCATAACAACAGCAAAAATTCTACAAATGTGAACAATTATTTCCTATTTATGGCCAAACTAGTGTATGGCTCATACATTAGTCTTTACAAAGCTAAGGAATTAGAAAATTCCTGTAGAGATCATTCCTCAAAAAATGGAGTGTTTATGATAGATGAATTCAGATTGTCTGCATTTGAGCATAAAGAAGGTAACACACTGAAGGTTCTCTCCCCATTTCCAGGCACAATATTTAAGTAGCCACAGATACTGAGAACAAAAAAGGCTGGGAATTATCATTTCATAATGAAACAAACTGCTACAGCAAGTTCAGTACAATATCAAAACTCGCATGCAGTAGTTAGTGATATTAATAAATATCATAGTATTCCTGATTCTCATTTAGAAATAAAAAATATAATGCTGAATTAAGCATAAAAATAAATATTAAAATAAAAAATAATAAATAAAAATTAAAAATAAATATTAAAAATATAATTGAGCTTAAAAAAAATCATCAGCTGCTTTAAAGCAGCACTAGCAAGCAACAAAAATATAGTATTTAAAACACTCTTGGTCTGTCTTATTGGTCTGTCTTATTAAAAATAAACAAGTAAATTCTAGTAAGACATTTCATCACTCCTTAGCATTTCAAGTGGGAGTTCTAATGGTTTGTTCCATGCAAAAGACAAAATTTCGTTAGATAAAAGGGAGGATTTATTGTCATGGTTCATGCATACCTCTAGCTGAAGAGAAAACAAAGACTGTCTGTTTTTACAGAGCTGTTCAATAAAAATAAATTGTATACAAAACACAATCCCTGGCTCTAAATATAATGCTATTGAAAGACAAATCTGTGATAAATAGAGTAAGTACATTAGTGCGATAGTGGAAAAGAGGAAAAAGAACAATTTCATTACAATTAACTTTCTCAGTAATTTTCTAAATGTAGGACATTAATGCAAATTTTAAACAATGTTTCTTTGCAGATTCACACTGCCATTGAACAAGGTAATTCTATGCTTCCTTAGCTGCAGTATGTCAATTGTAGGAAGAATACAATTAATACATCATTTCACACAGTGCATATAATTTAAATGAATGTTTTCATTTAAAAAAAGTGTATGTGTGGGGGGATTCGGAGGGGTGGGGATATGGGGGGGGGGGGGGGGAGGGCTTCTTTCCAGGAAGCTGTGTGACATTGGGGTTATTAAATGGATGAAGGCTGTTAGTAGACTGTGGAAAAATAAACAGTTGTGCATTTTTTTTAAGATAAAATGAGTAGGCAATGAGCATTTCAAGGACAAAAAATGTTTGAAGATTGGTAGTAATATGCTTAACTTAATCTTTTGTGACTGCATTTACATAAATGTAAGTCTTGTTTCACCAGGTTTAAAGGGTTTCACCCTTTCTCTTTTAGTCCTTGTAGCTATATAGCTGCAAGAAAGTGTAAAACAATCTTACAGAGAGATTCATAAACTAAATACACTTGAAAAGAGCGTTTTTTTCTTAATTTGGCTTATTGTCTTTGAAGAGTCTTCTTTGTTTTCTTTACTGTTATCATTATGCTTCTGACCTGTACTTTGGATACAGCGTTGTAAGACCATAGGATAATTAAGGGGAAAAGGGGTCTCCAAAAGTCTCTAGTCTAACCTTCCACAGGAGCACCTCTGTGGCCAGACCTGGTTGCTCGGGCTGTGCCCAGTCATGTCTTGAAAACCATCAATGTTTCATTTTTTTGGGGCAACCTGTTCCACAGCTTGACTATGCTCAAGGGGATTTTTTTTTCCTTGTATCCAATGCAAATCTCCCTCTCCCTCTCCCTTTCTCTCTCTCTCTCTCTCTCTCTCTCTCTCTCTCTCTCTCTCACTCTCTCTCTCTAAGCAGTTTGTAGTGGAAATATAAGACAATGGACATAAACTGGAAGTGGGAGAGTTTATGTTCACTGCCTTAATACTTTCACTACAAACTGCTTTGAAGAGCCTGGCTCCATCTCTTTGCTGAGCTCCCTGCTGGTACCACAGTCCTGCTGTTAGGTTTCTCCTACAGTCATCTCTTCTCCAGGCTGAACCAAGCTCTATACCTCTTTTCACAAGGTAAGTGCCCCAGCCCAAACTATCATGGTGGCCCTCCCTGGCCTTTCCCCAGAAAGACATTGGTATTTTCTGCACCACAGGGAATACGTAGTATCCAGAAGTGGTCTGACAAGTTCTAAGTAATGGGGAGGGAATAATCATTTTCATCAGCTTAATACAGCCCCAGACATTGCTGGTGTCTCTGCTACCAGGACACACTGATGGCTCGCATTCAGCTCACTGCCTTTGTGGCCTGTTCCCCAGAGCTGCTCCCCAGGCCTTCAGCCCCCCAGCCTGTCCCCAAACCCCTACGTGTCTCCCTTCCTGTGGGCAGGATTTTGTATTTGACTTGAACTGTCAAATTATTCATTATTCAGCCTGTCAAGATCCCTCTAAAAGGCAATCTTGACCACCCTCTTCTCCCACATTTTGGTGTCTGCAAACTTGATGACTGTGCACTGCACCACTTCTACTGATGCTAAATAGGACAGGTCCCAGTACAGGCCCTTGTGGTACAACCTCAAAGCCAGTGTCTATTAGGTCCAATCACCAGACTACTTTTTTCTACTTTTTTTTTTTTTTTTTAAACCTAGCTAATTGTCCACTCATCCAGACCATAATGTCTCAGCTTCGATACAAATATGTTCTGATATGGCTAGAAACTTCAGACCTACCTGAAATAGTAGGAAAATTCATTCAAAATGAGTTCAGACATTATTTGTACTTGAATGTTTTATATTAATCTTTCCAATAAAGATTTTATAATCCTATTTTGAAGAACTGGCAAAAATCAAATTTTAAAGTTTATGTTAAGTTTCATGAAGACATAGTCTTACATCTTCCTCATATATCACTTTACAAATATTTCACAAATCATTAATTCCTTATATTGTATTATGCATATCCATTATATATATTCTTTAGTAAATGATGGTTTTCTGGTAATTTTTATTTGAAAAATTCCAAGGTACCCTACATTTTTGTAAAAATAAATGAATAAAAAATAAAAGCAAACAAACAAAAAACAGACATGCAAATATACAGATTTATTCTGTCTGCATTATACAGAGAAATTATTTCACTGCCACAGAAACAGTAATTTCATCTGGACTGTTTCTGTTTACATGCACATAGCACTAAACAAGATAGAGAATAACACATTTAATCTAGAGAGGTTTAAAAACTGGCTTAAAAGGTGGAATGAAATTCAAATGAAAGTAGCTGAGGTTAACTTTGCTATCATTGTGAAAAAAGAAATCACATTAAATATTTTGATTACTTTGGAATTTTATTTATTTATTTATTTTTTCCAAGGAAATGCTTCAAGTTTTCCTCTTTCTTTTTCCTTATGGAAAATTATTTTGATAATAAGAAATCGGAGAAAATGTATTTAGCTTTATCATCAAAGCTAATGCCTGCACAATTAGGGATTTCCTTCGAGGGCACCTCATCCCAAAACCATTTACCTTGTGAAATCTGCCAAATGCACAGACAGCGGTGCTCTGGTTGCAGCTATAAAAATGTTATTGAAAATTACTCACAATTTTATGCAAGGAACGTATTAATCAGTAAATCCTGGCAGTCATTTTCCCTAAAATACGAGGTAATGCTTCCTATCGCTGTTGCAATCACAGAATGAACAGCTAATCCCGAAGTCTAATTCTGAACAAAATGATTCTTCATCTAGTAATCCACCATTTGATGAGTCACTTCATTCCTTCTGACTGTTGTATAGGTAGATATGCTGCAAGAAGGAAATGTTTCATACACCAAGGTCAATAATATTGATTTTAAGCTTGCTTTGGAGCTGTATTGTCAGTTACTATGAATCGGCTTCTGCTCTCATCACACCTTTTTTTCCACTTAAGAATTGTTCTTGTGGAAGAAAGCAACAGTACGGATTGTCATTATTTAAGATTGTGGAGCTGCACAAAATTAAACTTATTAACTGTTATCAGTTTTACTTGTTATAAAGCTGTCAACAATATAAGCATTGATAATTTCAGGATGCCAGCGCTTAATAACAGTGCTAACCATTTTGGTCACTGTACATTTTTAATCCATGGAGAGATCATATTTGTTAAAGAAAAAGATTGTGAAATTAGCATTACGGATGGGTACACTGAACATTAAACTGTGTAGTTAAATGAGGCATTCTAATGATCAACATTTTCTAGAACCGGTCATTTGGCTTCAAAGCTAAGAAGTGAACCGGGCTACTTTAATGCAATACTTTCTGTACCTTCAAATCTAAAATGTACACAGATTTAACATAGCATCACAATGTCAATGAGTAAGAGTCTGAGCAAAAACCCGTCCAAAATTAAGCAGAGATACATATCCAGATGACAACCCGAAAAGTCAGCTAAATCCTTAACTTTAAATGGAATATGTAGCCTGTATATACATGGTTGCACCTTACCCCAGATTCACAGTATCTAACATCAACTATATAACAAAGCACTTAAAACAAAAATGGCTTAATGAAAAATGGTTTAATGGCCCACTGTACACTCAGTAAATGTCTGAAGGGAAAAGGGAGAATGCTGGGTTCACTCTTTTGTGTGTGTTTTATTTCTCCACTGTCTTCTTCCTCATTTTTATTTTATTTATTTTTATTTTTATTTTTATTTTTATTTTTATTTTTATTTTTATTTTTATTTTTATTTTTATTTTGTTTATTTTTATTTTTATTTTTATTTTTATTTTTATTTTTATTTTATTTTTATTTTTATTTTATTTTTATTTTTATTTTTATTTAATTTTTATTTTTATTTTATTTTTATTTTATTTTTTTTTTAACTCAGGTTTAATAACCATCCAGCTTAGCTAACAAGACAATATTCTCTGATGCACTGCTGAGAAATGCCAAGGAGAGAAGCAGCTAAAAGCAATGTTTTACACAGCTTGATGCTTCTAGGAATTCTCTTGATCTTTGTTGGGTTTATGTGTGTGTGTGTGTGTGTGTTTACCTCTCTAACTAAAAATTTGCAAGTGAAATGTCATCACTAGTAGGAAGTGCTACATTTCAATCTTTCTGCTTCCATTTTCTTTTCCTCATCTTCAGGAAAACTGGACTGCAAATAACAATAACAGCAATAGATCTAGGCTCTTTTGCCTGCATTCTTTTTCCTAAAAAAAAAAAAAGATTTTTTTTTTTGCATTTCAATAAATCTGAAAATAATATCCAACAATGTATCATTTTTATTATATGTATATATGTATATATATGTACAATTGAAGGAAAAAATATATACTGTTCATAGAATCATAGAATCACAGAATATCCTGAGTTGGAAGGGACCCACAAGGATCATCAAGTCCAGCTCCTGGCTTCACCCAGGACCACCCCAAAATCCAACCTCATGTCTGAGAGTATTGTCCAAATACTTCTTGAACTCGGGCAGGCTCAGTGCTATGACCACTGCCCTGGGGAGTCTGTTCCAGTGCCTAACCACCTTCTCAATGAAGAATCTCTTCTTAATATCCAACTGTCAAGATCTTCTTTTCTTATAAAATCTGACTGCAAACTAATGCTTCACTCTACTCATAGGTGTTATTCAAACCTGAGGTCTCTTCAGTAACTGATACTAAAGATGTGAGGGATTACTGCATTTTAGTCTCTTTTTTATTGTCTGTTTGAAAAGGCTGATTCAAAAAACCTCCAGGTTTTGTGGTAATACTGTTAGAGCAATGCTCTAGCATTTCATATATTTTCATATTGTTATATTTTAAAGATGACTTTTTTTTTTTTTTTTTTTTAATGTTTAGATCTAGATGAGGAAGTACTGCTCCTTGAATTGTGGTCTCCCAGCAAGAAATTCTCCAAATTCTAGCATGAGATTGTATTGCTGTTTTCATCTATTAACTCAATGTGATGGCTTTGTTGTGCAGAGGGACTGAAGAAAAAAATTAAATTTAAATATTCCAACAGATTGATTGTTATTGTCTTGCTTTTCAAAACTGTTAAATTACACAAACATTAATAGCATAACAATATTAAAAATTCACTAGTACTGCCCACAATAATAATAACAATAAGTAAGTCCTAGAAACTCAAAATTTTTATTTCTTTTTTTTTTTTTTCCCCAGGGAGATGCTAAGGCAATGTTTTGAAATCAGAGGATCAGTGAAACTGGGAATGGAAACAGAATATAACTTTGACGGTCCTGTTTTCCCTCCCTCTCTTATTTCTACATTTTTCCTCAGTAAAATACCAATTTTTATACATGTAGCAAGGCACAGGTATTTATTTTAGACACTTTCAAACTTGTTTTCTACAGGTTAGCAGTGACTCTGGATAAGTTTAAGTGATATATCCAGATATAAGCTCACTGTGTTCATGATTTACAGTACTGTGAAAAGTTTCAGTTGATGTGATTAATTTAAAAAAAAAAACAAACAAAAAACATGATACTGGTGTTAACCTGTTAACGTGAGTTAGCAAATTGTACTTGAAGTTTGAGCCTATCCATTGTATTGGTTCTTACAAGCAACTCTTCAAAATATGATCTTGCAATTTATGATATTTACGATATTACCCCATGGAGAAGGACTTGCGGGTTGGGATGGACGAGAAGCTGGACATGAGCCAGCAGTGTGTGCTTGCAGCCCAAAGGCCAACTGCATCCTGGGCTGCATTAAAAAAAGGGGGGCCAGCGGGGAAAGGGAGGTGATTGTCCCCATCTGCTTTGCTCTTGTAAGACCCCACCTGGAATACTGCGTGCAGGCCTGGGGCCCCCAGCACAAGAAGGATGTGCAGCTCTTGGAACGGGTCCAGAGGAGGGCCACTAAGAGGATCAGGGGGCTGGAGCACCCAAGAAGGTGAAGAAGAAGAAAGGTTGAGGGAACTGGGCTGGTTTAGCTTGGAGAAGAGAAGGCTCAGGGTAAGAGCCTAGTAACTGGGTAAGAGATTGTTAGATATGTTTGATATAAATCATATCAGCAGGAATATCAACAATTTATACATTTTGTCGATGCAATTTTGAATTGTGTAAGGCTAATATCAATCATATTCTATCAATGGATTTGATTTTCAGATCTTTTCATTAATATTTTTGATAGCCTTCTCTTTTATCGTCAAACCGTAGAACCATAATAGTCATCATAGTCATAGAACGATAGAATCATAAACTGGTTTGGGTTGTAAGGGATCTTAAAGGTCATCTTGTTCCACACCACTTGCTATATGCAGGGACACCCTCCACTAGGTCAGGTTGCTCCAAGCCCCATCCAACTTGTCCTTCAATCTTCAATGCTTCCAAGGACAGGGCATCCACAACTTCTCCGGACAACATGTTCCACAGCTTCACCACCCTCATATGAAGGAATTTCTTTTTTATATCTAATCTAAATCTACCTTTTTTCAGTTTAAAGCCAGTACCTTTGTATTATTGCTATACTCCCTGTTAAAAGTCCCTCTCCAGCCTTCTTGTTGGCCTCCTGTAGATAGTGGAAGGCTGCTGTAAGGTTTCCCTTGAGCCTTCTCCAGTCTGAACAACGCCAACTCCCTCAGCCTTTTTTCATAGGAGAGGCCCTCTGATCATCTTTGTGGCCCTCCTCTGAACTCACTCCAACATGTCCATGTCCTTCTTATGTTGAGGAAACTCCTTTGGAGAAGAGAAGGCTCTGGGGAGACCTCATTGCGGCCTTCCAGTACTTGAAGGGAGTGTATAAACAGGAGGGGGAATACCTGTTTACATGCATTGGTAGTGATAGGACAAGGGAGAATGATTTTAAACTAAGACGGGAGATTCAGGTTAGATATTAGGAGGAAGTTTTTCACTCAGAGGGTGGTGAGGCCCTGGAACAGGTTGCCCAGAGAGGTTGTGGATGCCCCATCCCTGGAGGCATTTAAAGCCAGGCTGGATGCAGCTCTAGTGGTTGGCAACCCTGCTCAGAGCAGAGGGGTTGAAACTAGGTGATCTTTAAGGTCCTTTTCAACGCAGGCCATTCTATGATTCTATGATATTGCACAGATAAATGTGAAGTCACTCATGGATGTTGTTGCACTGTGGCACAGTGTACTACATACAGCTTCTTTTAGTCTTGACTTGTAACCAAGTCCCAGATCAGAAAGGTATGTATATATTGCTAAATAAATGAAAGTCAGGGAGGGGAGGGGCATCTGACATTATGGCCAGTGGCTTGTAATGACTTTCCCCAACTCTGCCCTGAGTCCAAACTATGCTGGGCTAGTCTTCTTCGCAGACAAGTGTCTAAGTCCACAGTGAGTCAACATTAGATGTAGTACTTGCCTCATCTGAGTTTTGCTTTTATGGCTTCTATTACAATTCATAAATGTATTATAATCATTAACGTGTTTCTTCAGTTATATGGCAGCCTATCAAAAGGATGTTCTTACACAATATAAGTGAGGGTACATTTTGTTGCAAATCCTAGTTGGGAGTTTTGGAAGAGAAGGACAGAAAACCAGAAGTAAGATGCATTGAATTGCAAATAGAGAAGGTACATGAGAAGGAAGGCCAAACAGGAGGGCTTTCATGTCACTGCTCAGAAGAGGGAAGATTTACAGAGTTTCGTTAGGCTTCTCTACTTTCTTGTGCAGAGCAAGGCCAACAGACAGTAGGAACTGCAAGCTCATGTGGACAGCTACAAAACTGTGTGAAAACTACCAGAATCACAGGAATTAGGTAGGACAGCATGCACAACTGTGACATGGATATGACTTAAGGGAAAATAGGCAGAAAAAAAAAAAAGAAGTGATGTTTTGTTCTATGTTAAAGACTTCTCTGACTGTACAGAGATCCTGTATGAAATGGGAGATCTGTTGGCAGTCTATGAGTCAAGATCAGGAAGAAGCAGTACTGTAGATGTTGTGAAAGGATTAAATTGTGGTCAGGAATAAGTTTTTTTTTTTTTAATATATATATATATATTTATATTTATATATATAAAGCAGCTATCACCATATTGATAAACACACTTTGAAACCTCTCTGCTGGCAGGGGTAAGAACAGGAGTTGGCCTGTTAGTACCTCAGCACTTCTGTTTCCAACCAATTTAAAGAAAAAAAAAAAAGCCATGACTGCTATCCAGACTGTCTGCCCAATAAAAGTTTGTGTTCAAGCCTTTCTAGAACTAATCAGTGGAAGTCCTTGTCGTAAACCATTATCTGCCTCCCAAAGTTCCTAAACAGCAGTGGTGACACTGATGCTCCTAAACTGACAGTGAATTAAAACATATGTGGCAACTATCAAAAACCATGAGTTAACACAGTGCTGGATCTGAAGAGAGTCTGGAAAGGAAAGCGGCAGAGTTAAGGCTCAGCCTCAAAAGAGAAGAATCTGTCTTATTTAGGAAATTGCTAGGCAGCTCTCCCTGAGAAGCAATCATGAAGAGAAAGGCTGCTTAAGTGAGATGGCTGATTTTTATTTTTTATTTTTTTTAATAAAACTTCATGTGTATAAGAAAAGAACTCGTTAATGAATCATTACATTGTGTACAAAACTAGGACTTTCAGACGAAGACTCACTTGACTAAGCCAGGATATTGCTGATGAACGAAAACACAAACACTGAGTGTAATAGAGATGGAAACTAGGTCTGGTAGGAAAATAAGACAATAAAAACATTGCTTGAGTAATCAGGAATTCTATTCCCAGACCTGTGTGTGTACCACTATGGTTTGGAAAGGAGAGGGTAGCCAATAGTGGGGAAGCAGCAGTACAAGGACTGCTTAGAGAAGCTGGACATAACAGAGTTGAGTGGTATTCACCCAAGGGTACTCAAAAGAGTTGGCTCATGTGGCTGAGAGACAAATGTCTGTCATTTGCAAAAAAATGGTGGTGACTGAGGAGGTCACCGATAACTTGTTGCAATAAGTTGCACATCCTACTGTCCTTCAATAGGAGTGTGGCCAGCAGACAGACAGAAGTCCTCTCTGCCCAGCACTGGTGAGGCTAGGAATGCTGTGTCCAGACGGGAGTCCAGAGTTCTAGGGAGAGGTAGAAAAACTGGATAGGGTCCAGCAGAGGGCTACCAAGATTAGGCCAAAACCATATGATCTAGGAGGAGAAACTGAGATAACTGGTCTTATTTGGTCTGGCAAACAGGAGGCTGAGGGATGCTCTAATAACAGATTCAGCTGCCTGAAGGTTATAGAATCATAGAATATCCCAAGTTGGAAGGGACCCATAAGGATCATCAAGTCCAACTCCTGGCACCGCACAGGTCTGCCCAGAAGTTTAGACCATGTGACTAAGTGCACAGTCCAATCTCTTCTTAAATTCAGACAGGCTTGGTGCAGTGATTACTTCACTGGGGAGCCTGTTCCAGTGTGCAACCACCCTCTCGGTGAAGAACCTCTTCCTGATGTCCAGCCTAAACTTCCCCTGCCTCAGCTTCACACCGTTCCCACGGGTCCTGTCACTGGTGATAACAGAGAATAGGTCACGTGCCTCTCCACTCTCCCTCATGAGGAAGTTGTAGACTGTGATGAGGTCCCCCCTCAGCCTCCTCTTCTCCAGGCTGAACAAGCCCAGTGCCCTCAGCCGCTCCTCATATGTCTTCCCCTCTAGACCCTTCACCATCTTCGTCGCCCTCCTCTGGACACTCTCCAACAGTTTAATGTCCTTTTTTGTACTGCGGTGCCCAGAACTGCACACAGTATTCGAGGTGAGGCCACACCAGCGCAGAGTAGAGCGGGACAATCACTTCCCTCGACCGACTAGCAATGCTGTGCTTGATGCACCCCAGGATACGGTTGGCCCTCCTGGCTGCCAGGGCACACTGCTGGCTCATATTCAACTTGCTGTCAACCACAACCCCCAGATCCCTCTCTGCGGGGCTGCTGTACAGCGTCTCATTGCCCAGTGTGTACGTATAGCCAGGGTTGCCCCGTCCCAGGTGCAGGACCCGGCACTTGCTTTTGTTAAACTTCATGTGGTTGGTGATCGCCCAGCTCTCCAATCCACCCAGATCTCTCTGCAAGGCCTTTCCACCCTCATCCAAGTCCACAACTCCTCCAAGTTTGGTGTCATCGGCAAATTTGCTCAAAACACCTTCTAGTCCTACATCCAAATCATTTATAAAAACATTGAGGAGAACTGGTCCTGAAATGGAGCACTGAGGGACCCCACTAGTGACCATCCGCCAGCCAGATGTGGCCCCATTTATCACAACCCTTTGAGCCCTGCCCGTCAGCCAATTGTTCACCCATCGTATGATGTTTTTGTTAAGTTGTATGGTGTTAAGTTGTATGCTGTTAAGTTAGTTCCAAAGATGCTAGAACCAAATATTTCTCTGTATTGCCAAATTCTAGGGCAAGAGACAATTTAAAAAAAAAAAAAAAAAAAAGTTTGGGAATATGAGATATTAGGAAATTGTTGTTAGGATGGTAGTCTAAGCAAACAAAAGTCATTTTTAATATCAATCTCCCTCACAAAAACAGAAACACCTATGCTCCACCTATAGATGTCTAAGAGAATGAATGAATTTTGCCATCCTTAGTCTTACTTTGACTAGAGAGCTTCCAAGCTTCCAGCTTTACAGAAAGAGGGTCTGATTCTTCAAGCTGGTCATTTATGTCTGTGCAAAGCCAATATATTCCTATAAGAGCAAAAGCCTTCCTTTTATATGTAATCCAGATAGACAAGCATATTTGATACAACAGGTCAAGGGAATTGTAGCTCAGTGCTTTAAGAACAGTTCAGTACCCAGTGTACCAAGCAAGAGATAGTAAGTCAGCCACAGATGCAGCAAATAATATGTCTCTGATTTAGGTTAAATTCAGGGTTTTCATCTACAGAGATGTGATTTTCTTCATTGTAAGTGCCTTCAAATTTCACACTTTATTATTATATGCACACTATTCTGCATCAAAAATGTAGTATTTTGTTGTTTCAAGAATAAAAGGAAAACAAAAGTATGGATTTAATGATATTTGAATTAAATGAAGCTAATAACTTAATACGCATATGAAGTATCCAAAGGCATCATCTTAGCTGAAGGCTGTGGTTTAAAATCATTGCAAATAACACAACTTTCTCCTGCATCTTTTGAACAATCTCTCCCTTATATTTTCAAAACTTCCATAGACTCTTTGAAGTATATGCTAAGCCTGATAAAGTCCTTGACTTCAGTATGCCTAATATTTCAGTGTGTGATTCTAGTTGTTAAGTCCCTGTATTTTTAAGAAATACCTAAATTATTTGCCGTGTTTGCATATATCTTGTGTGTGTGTGTGTGTTCTGTTTCTAGAGAATCTCTGAGACATGATTCTACCAAGATCTGTTAAGATATATTTGAACAAGGAATTTGAATGTCATGTTTGAACACAATAAGGTCAAACTTAAGGTATATATTTTTGTATATTTTTTCTCTCTTTTTGTAGATCATGTATGTGACTAATAGAATTGCCAGAAACGCTGTTACAATCCATAAAATGGGAGCATTCTTATTGCCCAGAGAGGTTGTGGAGTCGTCTTCTCTCTGGAGGTATTCAAAACCTGCCTGGATGCCATCCTGCGCAATGTGCCCTACGTGATCCTACTCAGCAGGGGGGTTGGACTAGATATCTTCAGAGGTCCCTTCCAGCCTCGGCCATTCTGTGATTCTGTGATTGTGCTTTTTCCTCATTAAATAGAGCACACAATCCCTTTGATGAGGAGAGGATTTTATCCAGAATTTCTGATTAGGACATTAATTTCTTGCAAACAAGCTTGCAAGAGTAAACAGGAGCTGCAGCCATCACGCTTAAGAGCTGAAAAAAACTTCCAGTCATAGAATTAGTGGCATCTTACATGTGTGAATTATTTATTTATTTATTTGTTTGTTTGTTTGTTTTCTGACAAGACCTTGTTTCTGCGAGCAGCAAAAGTTGTATCTAAACTGATCTCCAGTCAATGAGAGAGTCTGGGTCTCCTAATTTCTCAGTCAGATCATTAAAGTTTTCACGTAGTCTGTAACACAGCTCCTTTCCAAAAGACTATAAAAAAGAATGAGAATATGTGCTGGAAATATGTCTTTTTTTACTCTGAAAAAGAGTTAGGGAGAATGTGCCCAGAGGCATGAGACCTCTGGGGTCCACAGGACTTCTCAGCCCCCATTCATATCTGAATTTATTGGGAGCTATTATCATTGACCTTCTGTGAGAGGTCATGATTCGTAACTTCACTGTCATGCTGATTTCACAGCTCAACAGCAGCCCAAAGCATTGCCTTTCAGTTGAAGATCTTCCTTGTGCAAATGATGTTGCTTTTAATTCCCTGTTCCTACTGAACTCAGCACTCAGTATGAGCTTCTGCCACACACAGAGACTCTTACACATAAGAAAAGCTGTCATAAATCTTTTCTCTTTTACTACTTCTCATACTCTCACATAAAGCAGATTATTGTCTGCATGAAAGCAGCTGTTCCTAGCTCCCAAATCACTCTCTGGAGAATTGCTCTCTGAGCTCTGTAGCAGCTGAACTCCTGTTGAGCTATGATCTGTATCCTGTTTTTTGCCCCACTTTGCAGACTGAGGATGCAAAGATATGCAGTGCTTGCTCAGCTTACTCTACAGGCAATTGTATCTGGGAGGAATCTGAAGCAATATCTTTTCTGGAAATAAATCTTATACTAGAACACATTTATTAGTTTGATTTAACTCTTTCTCCCATCTGAATTATTTAATGTTCTTGCAGGGTAATACCAAGCAAGAGAATAAAAGTGTCACATTGTATCAGGGTATTCTACTGTATAAGAACATTACAAATAGTAACCATCACAATGAACCCGCAGCTTAATTCAGCCTTCTTTTTCTGAAGAGTCAAGTACAAAAGTCTCAGGGAATTATTATAAGATTTGGTATTCTCTCATGAAGTGGAGCTTCCAGAGAATACCCATTAGAAAATGCAGCATTTGTTCTGAATGACACGAGCCTTCACAGTGTTGTTCAGAAATACAAGAAAATACAAGAAAATAAATATATTATTGTTTAAGGTTTTCCAGTTCAACTTAATAATACACAGTACTTATTTTGAGCCAGGCTTTAAAATGGTCTGTTTAATTAATCTATTTTTATTTTCTTTTTATGTTTATCTGATTTTTTTTTCTACATAATAGAGCTTGCACTTGCTAAACTAGAACAGTATTTGATCAGCTCTGGGGAATGTAAGACAGAGGAAAATGTCATCCTTTCAGATTTCTATTACAGGCAACTATGGTGTACACTGCGCATGATGAATGAATACTTCCCTTTATCAATCAATCTTTGCAAACCAATTTGCTTACATTCTGCAGTGAGCTGCTTTTACAAAGAGGGGGTCGATTCTTAAGAGGATTATGTGTCAGAATAAGATATAGTACAGTAACAAACAGCTTTGTAGGAACAGCTCAGGATAAAAAATAGCTGAACTGTCTATTGTATTATAATTCTTTCTGTACCTCTCTCTCTCTCTCTCTCTCTCTGTTCTGCTTAATATTTTAATAAAATTAATTGTAGCTGTCTATATTTTGTACTATCATATATGAAGTTTTTAGCTGAACAAAATTTTTCTACAGCTTGAGAGTTCACAGATTCTAAGGACTTTCACAATTCAGGAGTAAATATGTTTACACTTAGAATTACTTTGTGAGTTTTTCAAATACCTTAAATAACTAAACTAAGGCAAGGAGGCTATACAACACTGAATGATGAGAAATGGCTATTAAAATAAACTGTAATTACCATACTCATAACAAAGCAACAAATTATGTCCACTTATTAAGCTTACTCTCATTATCATTTTGCAGTCAGTGTGAGCTTTGATAATGACTTGTAAAGAAATTGGATCAGTCCTGTAATGAACACAGAACACAAATATCTGAGAAAAGATGATTATATGTTTTACAAAACATCTTATAGTTTCTAGTCTTTTTAAGAATAAATTGCAAAATCAACAGATTTAAAAATGAGAACAATGGCTCAGTGAATGGTCAATAGAAGCAATAACCTACATTCATAAACGGTTTTGTCATACATAGAGTTTGAGATCTTGTTTTAGTCTTTCTTGGTCCTATGTGTTCTCCACTGATACTCAGCATGTAGTGCTCACATTATAAATTGGAGAGGATATTTTACCTTCAAAAATATAAGACTCTGCCTGTAGAAAACTCATTGCATGTAATAAAATAGAAAAAAAAAAACATAAATTAATTAAATATATTTATTAAATTCAACTTTGTATTTTATCTTAGTCATAGTAACTATAAAATAGAATAATTTAGGATGAAAGCACTTTATTCTCTTTTGGTTTAGCCTGTTCTAATACTGTATTTAACTTTTATTGATAGATAAACAGATTAATGTATCTTTTCCTGAATATTGATCCAAATTTCTGGATTGTCAGTGACACATATTTTGTCAATGCTTCTGAAAAGCATTATCCTTATCCTTTTTATTAGAATATGTATCTGCTTGTACTTCATATTACACTTGTCACTTGTTTATTTGTGAAGTTTAATACGACATGTAGACGTTTTAAGATAAAATTGAAGAGACCAATATAAAAAATTAAGTCAATGAAAGTTACTTTTTGAAATTCAGATGGGATTTATATCAGTGTAATCTGGCAGCTCCAAAGAACAACCATGGTGGGCGGTAAACTTTTGTTTTGTTTTGTTTTGTGTGTGTTGGTGGTTTCACACCAGTAGGTAGCTCAGCACCACCATACCAGTCACTTCCCCTCCTCAAAATAACAGGGAGAGAAAATATGATAACAAAAAGCTCATGGGTTGAGATAAGGACAGGGAGGTCACTCACCAGCTACAGTCATGGGCAAAGCAGACTCAGAATAAAGGAAATTAATGTGATCTATTGCCAACTAGTAACAGACTAAACCAGTGAGAAATAAAAGAAAAGCAAGCTAAAAACACCTTCCTATCCACCCACACTCTTCTGACTCTTTCCTCCAAGCAGCACAGTAGAATGAGGAATGGGGGTTGCAATTAGTACCTAATACTTCATCTCTGCCACTTCTTCTTCGTCAGTCTCTTCCCATGTTCCAACATGGGTCCTTCCCACAGGATGCAGTCTTTCCCAAACTGATCCAACGTGTGCTGCCCATAGACTGCAGTTCTTCAAGAACTGCTCCAGTGTGGGTCTGTACCATGGGGTACTGTCCTTCAGGAACAGACTGTTCCAGTATAGGTCCCCCACAGATGGCAGCTCCCACCAGACCTCCTGCTCCTCTCCATGGTCTGCAGCTGTGGCCTGGTGTCTGCTCCTGCAAGGGCTCTCCATGGGCTGCAGCCTCCTTCAGGCCTTACCTACCTGCTACACCGTGGATTCCTTCCTGAGCTGCAGCATGGAGATCTGCTCCACCATGGTACACCATGGGCTGCAGGGAGACAGCCTGCTCCTCCAGGGGCCTCTCCACAGGCTTCAGGGGAACAACTGCTCCAGTTTTCACTGCTCTTGGTGTCTGCAGAATTGTTCCTTTCTCTGTTTTCTTTCTTATCTCTCCTAGCTGCTGTTTTTCCCTTTCTTAAATAAGCTTTCACAGAGGTGCATACGACATGTCTCATTGCTTCAGCTTGGCCAGTGGCAGATCCCTTTTGGAGCCAGCTGGAAATGGTTCTTATCTAACATGGGGCAGCTTCTGGACTCTTCTTACAGAGGCCACCCCTGCAGCACCACTACTACCAAACCCTTGCCACATAAACCCAATACACTTGTCCAGCTATTCTGGCTCACTGACAAGTATAAAGAAAACAGAATATGATGATGTATGCTAAGACCTTCCTCTAGTAATATATTTGCTGTGCTGATTTTCCCTTTGACAAGTCTTTGTATATGACTATCAGTTACCTTCAAAGAATTAGGTGCTTAATTATTTAGAAATTAATAAAGGGAAAATACATTATCATTCCTTTGAGAGCAATCAGTGCATGTTTTTTCTCCCTTTCTCACAGCAGCCTATGCACAGTATCTTTGCCTGAGTACTAGCTTAGAAATAAAACATAAAATGATTTGTTTCTAGTTAAATTAAGAAAATCACAATTAAATATCAGTTGGTGTATCAGTGAATTATTTTGCAAATTTCATAATTAAGATATTGTCTCCTCAGAAAATATCCCTCTAGTGGGATCATCACAATGATATCCCTCCCATTCCAAAGAGAAACCTGCAATTCGACTCCCAGCAATAAGGAGTGAATTCATATGAATTATCATTAAGCAAAAATATTAACCTTGAGTTAAGGAAGAAATCTGTCAACTCTGAGGTAGCAGCACAGTATAATATCAATGGGACTTGCAATTTCAGGAACACACTGTCTCTGTCCTTAAACCATTACAGCCTACCTACTTGTGTAAGGACACTTGCTATGACCATCAGAGGTAAACAGAAGTTTGCATTGCATCTCAGTGATTTTTGCAAGACAGCACAAAGATAAAGACAATGACATTATTTGTCAAAATGAACCTAGAACATCCATAACTAAATTGTCTCTTCTGTGTGATGGATGTTGTTTTTATCAGGAAATTATGTCACAGTAAAGTAGTCTACTCAGCTTTAGCTAGTGAGCTGAGTTGTGGATAATTTCTAAACAACTAAGTTCAAGGTAGTTTCCTCTGCTTTGAAAGTAAAACAAACTACCTTAATCTTAGTGATCTCTAAGTGTGCATGCTTGGAAAGTGAAAATTTAGCAACCTGGTTTATTAATCTTTTTTTTTTTTCATGTAGCTAATCCATGAATGATTGAGATTCAATCAATTCAGTCAGCTGGCTGAATCATCAGTTTCTTTACTAAAAGTTTATGAAGATCATGATGAGAGTACTGATCCATTTCTCTTTACTCTCTCTGGAAAAAGAAGCTATAAAAATGACCTCCTTACACTGTGAGGTAATTGGCTGTGCCACTGCTAAATCAGTCACAGATATGACAACATTCTATACTGATGCAAAGGAAGGGAAATTCATCAATCATATGCACATCTGAACTAATTACCCTATACAGCCTTACTAGTTAACAGAGAGGGTATATTTCCAGGACATAATTCATCTTGCCTTAAAGTAGACATTTGAGATAGTTCAGAAAAAAATTACCTTAATTGTGTCAATTACTCTCTTTTTAATCTGAAACAAAAATAGTAAGACTACCTTGTCCACATATATGGACATATATAGACATATATGTCTAAGAACAAAGAATTTATCTCTGATGTTAATTGGTAATCTTACAGGTGTTTTTTTTTTTTTTTTTTTTTTTTTTTTTTTTCTGTCCCTGCAGAGGAACAAAGTAAAACATGTTTTTTAAAAGACATCATATTCTATGAAAATGTCTCTATAAAACAACTACTTCTTACATATCTTCTAAGGAAAACAAACAAACAAACAAAAACCACCTTTGGATTATGTTCTGAAATTATGAAAAACACAATAAAATATAGTTTTAATTTTCTTTCTATTTTGTTTCTGCTGTCAGATCTTTTAAAATATAACAGAGATCTTCCTTAGAAAGAATGCTTCAAATGAAGGCTAGTTTTCCAAAACAGTAGCAATAAACAATAGAAACAATTATTTCTAAGAAATGTGTGGCTTTCCAGTAACAACTCTGAAAGTTCAAATTCACATAAAATGATGAAGAAACCTTATTTCCGTTTTATGAGACTTTCACTAGTAGGTGATGTTAGCCTAAAATATTTTTTTTTTAAAGCAATAGTGACAAAATCTAAACATATACCAAAATTATACCAAAATTTAAAGCTTAAAACTCCACTTGAGAAAGTAGCTTTAAAACAGATATGCAAGTACAACACAACTGCTGACCTCACTTTCAAATAAGGGAACATTTAGATGATACAAAATATATTTATTTTTACCAAGCTAGCAAGAAATGGGTTAACATAACTCAAATATATTGTTCATTTGTGACAAATCATCTTATTCTTCTATATTTCATTTATGGAAATCTTTATTTCAATTACAGGACTCCTTTATATATATATATATTATATATATATAAAATACAGATACAATTGTCATAAATTTGGTATAAGGATTTTCATATTTGAACATGCATTATTAAGCAAACATAATTTTTAACCCTCTGAATATAGGAAAGACTGAGTATCAAAGTAGCTTTACACGCTATATATTTCTAAAACTATTTTGAGTAACAGAATAAATAAAAATATCATTGCTTTCAGACCCAAATGATGAATGAAACTCCTGTATAAAACTATATACAATAAATAATATTGTATTTCAGGATGTGGTTTCCTTCTGAATTCATCATTAAGGCTAGATTTATATATATTCACATCAGAGGAATACTGCAATCAAATCCTATTTGGAAAGTGGCTCATAAGATTATTTGAACATGTAAAGAAGACCTGACTTTCTTATTGACATACAAATTCAGTTATTAGAGGCATCAGAAGTAACCATCGTACAGATAAACACTGATATCAGTCAGTGTACTAAAGCCTGAAAATGTTGATTTTATTTTTTTAATTTTTATTTTTTACAAATATTTAGTAATATAATGTTCCTGGGACTGCATCTTGAACAGGTGTGTTTAAAAGGAATTTTTTGTTTGATCAGACTCTGATCAAGACTACTTAATTACAGAACAATAAGAATTGGAGTGATTCTGTGAAGTTTCATTATATCTTGAATAATGTCAACATGAAAAATAAATAATTCTGACTTTTGATTCTGTATTCACTTCTAGCAGACATTAATTGTTCTTGTATTCTTTTTGTTGACTTGACTTGGAACATCATCAATTAGGACATTTGAACACAGTAATGGATTAAAAACAGACTGAAAACTAGAATTTCTGCTACACGTTTAAGGAATGATTGATTATTTCATTTATTTTAAACCAATTTTCTCTTCTCTCTACCTTAGAAAAACTTGTATTGTTTTAATAAATTAATTATTAATACTCCCATAAACTATTCTTACAAATTCATATCTGATTTATTAGGCTTAAGCCCTATACTCCTTATTTAGTCTATTAGTAAAAGTAATGAATTCTGTGTCATTCAACTTCCACAATGAAGTTACATTCCTATAAACTAGACTGGAGTTATATAAATTACCATTTTCAGTTAGAGATGGACACAAAATATCTGCTTCACACATTTAACTTAAATTAATTCCTACATTTAACTTCAGATTTGCTCCGTAACATAAAAAATGTGTTGCTATAACATTCCCTATTGAGATATTTAAACATTAACAAAGCTAAGTATTTCATTTCAGTATAGTAATTTAAAATCATAGAATCATAGAACGGCTCGGGTTGGTGGAAACATTAAAGATCATCTAGTTACAACCCTTCTGCCATAGGCAGGGATGCCACCCACTAGATCAGGTTGCCCAGGGTCCAACATGGCCTGGAACACCTCCAGGGATGGGGCATCCACAGCTTCTCTGGGCAGCCTGTTCCAGTGCCTCACCACCCTCTGAGTGAAGAATTTCTTCTGAACATCTGATATAAATCTCCCCTCTTTCAGTTTAAAAACATTCCCCCTTGTCCTAGCATTATTTGTCTGAGCAAAAAAGTTACTTGTCATATTTGTTATAAGCCCCCATTAAATATTGAAAAGCTACAATGAGGTCACCCCAAAGCCTTTTCTTTAGGCTGCACAGCCCCAGCTCTCTCAGCCTTTCTTCATAGGAGAGGTGCTCCGGCCCTCTGATCATCTTTGTAGCCCTCCTCTGGACCCATTCTACCAGGTCCACATCCTTGTTGTGCTGGGGACTCCAGACCTGGACGCAGCACTCCAAGTGGGGCCTCACAACGGCAGAGCAGAGGGGAACAATCACCTCTCTTGACCTGCTGGCCACTCCTCTGCTGATGCAGCCCAGGATGCAGTTGACATCCTGGGCTGCAAGCATGCACTGCTGGCTCATATTAAACTTTCCATCTTCCAGAATCCCCAGGTCCTTCTCTGCAGGGCTGCTCTCAACAAGTTCTTCACCCAGTCTGTACTCATGCATGGGGTTGCCCTGACCCAGGTGTAGCACCTTGTACTTAATTTGGTTCTTCTGGGTTGTAAAAATTATATTTCTATTTGAAGATCTTTCTTAATCATTTGAGAATTTTTTGCTGTTTTTAATATAAATTATTATGCAAGCAAAGACTAAAAGTATATTTATTTAAGGTTTATGTTCTTAAAACTGCATTAATGCTTATTTGCCTGATGATATTAATTGTTGTCAACATGGTCATCATACTTGGAGACTATGTGTGCCACAAATAATTCTAAGATAGAGAGAAGACATTTTAGTTGTTCAGCCATAATTCTTATTGGGGGGTAAGATAGAGAGCTGTTTATTACATTTTGTGGTTGCTATTGTTATTTTAAAAGCAGATTTCTTCGGAAAGAAATTATATAGAAAAATAATTTTAAGGAAAAGACAAAACAAAAACCTTTCTCTAGGTTTTCTTTTGTTCTTTTGTTTTCCTGATTTATTTTTCATTTACAACATTTTTGAAGTAACACATAGACACTTCACATTGGAAATTTTCACATTTCTAAAGGTGTTATATTTGAAGTTGTATTAGGTTTACATGGCAAAATTTGGATAGCAGCAGGTCTGCAAGGGTGGCCTCTGTGAGAAGAGTCCAAAAACTGCCCCGTGTCAGTCAAAAGAGTCCAGTCACCTGCTCCAAGTCCAGGGAACTTTCCATCTTCAAAAAAATTCGTAAAGAACATTGGTCTAAAGAGAGCAGTGGAGTCTCACACTGCATAATATTTATTGCACAGAAGGCTGAGGGATCCTTTGAAGAAATTTTAATGAAGCAGAATTACATTAAGCTTTGAAATAAACAGCAGAACAGTGCTCTGAAGATTTCACCAAAACTAACACAGTTTGCAAAATATTTTGTTTTCAACAAAGTAGTGTTTTGTTTATTTGTTTGTTTGTTTGTTTTACCCTGGTGCTTTAAACATCATAATGAAACTTTTGAACAATCCTGAGAAGATCAGATGGTGAAGTAAATTCTTAAGAGTGTCTGGGCACACTGGTGAAATTAAAACTTTACTCTGATTGGACTGATTTACTAGCTGAGTTCACATTCCACACTATGCACGTAGGAAATATCTCTAGCTAATTATGCTGCCCCTGTCATGCCCATATTTTATAAATTACCAGTTGACATATGTAGAGACAGGACTGCAATGGAGATTTTTTAATAGAGGAAAAGCTACCAAAAAGTTACTTTTTAAAAATCTATACTTGACACTCTTGAAACAATACATATACAGCACAGATGAAGAGACGAGACACAGTAACCTTAGTTTAAATAATAGAAGAATAACCTAGGTAAATACTAAAGATAGCTCATCTTGTTCAGATAACTTTCATACTTTCATATAAAATATATTTTTCATCTATAGATTTTAAAGTATCATCTGCACACTGTTTTATTTTTTCTTTACACAATTCTGAACAACAAGACCAAGGTGATATTGCTGAAATCTTACATCGATATTGAGCGTATAACCTGGTTTCCTTTATTTTGTTTTGTTTGTTTGTTTGTTAGTTTGGCTACAGATAAGTACTTTTTTTTTTTTTTTCCCCCCAATGTAATCATATACTAGAATGTATTGTAAGGGTTTGTGATTTGTTGTTGTTGTTGCTTTCATTGTTTCAAGAAGTTATTTCATATGCACCACTTACATTTTTTTTCCTTCCTCAGATCATATATTACAAAATATAATTAGCTTTTATTAATATTTTTGTATTTTGGTGAACCCCAAAATACATATTCTTTTAAAGATTTTGCAAAACCTGTCTTTCCATAAAATCCATGTTTAGATCAGATAATATTTAGAGTTAATGTTTCTTTTCATTCCATGCACTTCCTCACCCCTTCCTTCCCCCTTTCTCTCCGGGCATATGTAACATCACTATGTTCTGTAGCATTTACTTCTTCAAAGTAGACTTTTCATTTCTCTCTGGAGATTAAGACATTTCACAGTAGTTATATAAGATGGTAATACAGCCAAACTGATTTTACAGGCCTTTGGATTTATTTGATTTGAATTGCTTTTTTTCATTCCTTGCAGAATTTATATCTGACCCCATCAGCTTATGACACTTTTGAAAAAGCACCAAGCTTTGCAGATCTTCTGAGGTACAACTCAGAAAATTGCTTGTATGACTGAGGATACAATATTGAGTTGAGTCATGCGCAACCATCAGTGCAACGCAATGCTTGTAGTTCTCTAACACAACATGTCTTGAAGTTTGGGTTCACTGGTTTGTTCTCAGTGGAGTTAAGCTGGAATCTTGCATTTTGTGCCTTTCCTTTTCCCTTCCACTTTTCTTCCATCCCCTCTTCCTTTAGATCTTTCAATTTTTTAATTCCTCAAGGGAGTATGTTTAAATATTTTCCTATGTAAATATTTTCCTATAACTGTCATGAACTTTTCTCTGTAATGTCAATTAATTGTATTTAATTAAAATTATGAGTGAGATTTTAGTATTCCCTTTATCTATCCATGATTTGGAAGTGTTTGTGATTCTGGTTTTAGCTCTGACAATAGCTATTTGAGTGACTATGCTGTTTGCTTGCTTTCTTTGTGCCCTTTGTTTTCATTTTGCAATATGAGAATAATGACACAGATTTTATCTTTAAATTGCTCATTGCCCTTCAGTGGTCACGGAGTTACATGTGAGCATTATAAATAGACTTCAAGCCTACAGCTATTTCCTTGTTTCCTTTACTAAACAATGCTACATGGTAATTTAATTACCTTCATCCTGTCCTACCTTAATGACTGTTATTGCTCAGCAGTCATGGCCTTTTCCATTTTTCTTCAATTTAATAAATGAAAATCTGCTTATTGTGCTGTCTTTTGTTTGAACTTTTAATCATATGTTACTTTTACATTTTTACAGATTTGTATCACTGAAAATAGAGAGATGTAGTCAGAGACAATTCCAGAATCTATATGACTCTATATTTTACATTTACTGTAAGTACCATGTTCTTTACATTATTATTTAGTAATAGGTGGATAATAGCTCCATCCATTTGTGCTGAAATTGTATGTCATGGAGAACTGCATTATTCAAAATTTGGCTTCCTTCAATTTTTTTTTCACTTGTGTTGGAGGGGAATGCAGGGAGAAAAAAAACAGGATAGTCTTCTACAGAATTAAAAGGTAGCTCTGTTGCCAGTGATACAAACTGGCAGTTTTGTTACACCATTTAGAACTTATTATTCTCAAAAAACTCAGACCTTATCTGAGAGGCAAAACACTCAGGTGGACATCTGAGAACAACACAGCAAAAGCATAATTTTAAGTCAGGCAGATAAAAAAATACAGAAGAAACTATCCAACTTCTGCCAAAGTTTGCTTTACAGGACTTTTCTTTATTACAGAAGAGATCTATGACTGTGAAAGGGTCCTGTTTAACAGTTTAACATGAGCTGCTTTACCAAGTAAAATAAAGCATTTCTCTTTTCCTTATTTTCAGTAAGATGTAGATCTACTGTAGATCTACTTACAATTTTACAAGTTGACTATATATATATATTATATAATATATATATTATATATAATTACATTATATAATATATATATATTAATGAGAACTATATATATATAACTATATATATATATTAATGAGAACTATTCAAAAACTTTCATTATGAAAACTGTGAATTGTTCTAGATATAATATACAAAAATACATACACAAAAACTCATTTTAAAGTGGTTAAATTAGCTGTGTGTGACACAGCTTCAGATGCAAATTACATAATGTTTTCCTTAACTATCTATGATTGTTCATAGGACTCTCCCATCAGTCTTGATATATTCCAGAGGTTAACACATTATTAACCATTTGTAAGGAAACATGTCTCTGGTATTATCTCACTCATTTTAACACAAATATTCTTTACACCTTCAGCAAACAAGTAGGAAAATGACATCTAAAAACAACTTGAAGGGAACATCAAACATGAAAAAGACAGCATAAGGCACAGAGAGTTTTGTTGTTGTGAAGTTTTATCCACAAATATGATATATATGGAAAATAGATCTCACTTTAAATCAGCAGTCCTTCTTTCATTGTTTATTACTTAAAGGCTCTCAGCACAGATATGAGGTGAACTGTATACCTACCAACACACTCAGGATAGGTAACTTAGAGCACTTAGAGGTGCTATTTCTCTGACCCTTATTCTTCTCTATCCCCTTGAAAAAAAAAAAAAAAAAGCAGATGTATGCTATTTGCTCTGTAACCAGCACTGTAAACAAATTGGTTTTATATTAATAAATTTTAAAATGATTTGGAAAAGCATTTTTAATTTTAAAATAATATAATTGGGAAGTATATGAAAGAATATGCCTTAGAGAACACCTTCTATACTTTTGACTGATTCAACACGAGGAAAAGATATCAGGGATCCTAGTCTGTCTTTTAACTGTCAACCTTTGGTCCAGTTCTACTGGTGCTCTTTGGAGCTTCTGAACTTTTCTAAAGTGCTTATGCCAATGGAGAAAGAGTATAGTAAGACTGTGCCATGAACTTTCTTACACTTAAGATGTGTCTTTTCACTGGTGAAGGAATAAAACTACTGTGCCTATGAATCATATGTATATGTCAGACGAGAGTTCAACTAAGACAGGAAATCCTCTTCTAGTGATTTGCAGCCAGGTTATGGTTCATTTATAGCAGCTGAGTGGCACAGTGGGATCATAACTATATTTGAGAATCTGGTAAAATATTTCCCTGAGGTGTTTCCATTACTGAAGCAGCTGAACTACTATACATTTTATATACTTTGCGATCTATTATAGCCCTAGATATCGAAGCAAACAAAAAAAATCATATGGAATGCCATTTTGTCTATTTATAGTCATTATTTATATTTAATGTACATATAATTATTTTTCAAAACTTACTGATGCTTTTTCATCTCACTTTCATACAAACTATGCTTTCTAAAAATAGCCCTTTGAATTCACACTATCCAGCTATAAAAATTCAATTTTTTAAGTTATAGTCCTAATCCACAGAAGAGGCAAGCTCTGACATTATACCAATAATATTTCTGGAAAGATTAAATTCATACACTCTCCCCCCATTCCCCCTCCAGTGAAATATTACATATTTGGAATAGTGATTAACAAGAACATGATGCTGTTATTTCATATGTTGAATGTAAATTTACAGGGCTGGGTTAGCATTTCAAGACACCAGCATATGTGGTAAAAACATTCTGCAGTGCCCATTTTTCTTGGATTATTAATGTTTACTCTAACTTTAGCAAACTAACAGAAAAATCAGTTTACAAAGAGCAGAATAATTATATCAAAGAACCTTTCCTTCCTTTCTTTTTTTTTTTTTTCTTCCTGATGCTGGTCCGTCATATATAATGCAATACTACTTTACATATGTCTCAGAAAAGATATAATTTACAGATTCCAGGCTTGATCAAAAGCTTTATGACATGTAATTGAAAAAAAAATATATTTTTTCTTCTTTCATTATAAAGGTATGATGATTAAAACATGGTAAAATACAGGGATAGATTTTCTTTTTTTTTTTTTTTTTTTCTCCCCATGAGGTACCCATGGAATAGCAACAAAGATATCAAAATCTTGTTTTACAACAATGTAAAACTTACGAAATATGTTGTCTATTAAAAAAAAAAAAAAGCAATCACATTATTACTTTTACTTATTCCTCTTTAGATGTTTGTGTGAGCATTTTTTAACAAATATTTTCCCTGAAATAGAGATTTGGGTTTAATTGGAATTTATAGCAACATAAGGGGAAAAGCTGCAAGAAGTGATTTTTTAATCCATTAAAATAAGCTTTATAAAATGATGGAATCACAAATTAAGATGCCTTTTGCAAAATCTTGCCTTTTTTCTTATATTTAAATCCCAATGTACAGTTGTCCTTCTATTATTTACTAAAAAAATCTAACTTTTAATTTGTTTACTTTGCAGAACAGTTTTGCTAATTACTATTTAAAGCTGTTAGTAGATATCAAATCAAGTTAGTAAATATCTTATGAATAACATACCCTTCTAAAAATGAAAATGGAAAGAGGAATGCATTTAAAACATAGTTCTCTTAGTTCTCTAAGATATAGGCTCTTGCAAATTGCCAAGCTCTCCCTTAGAGATGCTAACCAACCTCAGCTGCCCCTGGGGTCAATGGGAGCTGTGAGTACTCATGACCTTTTCAAGGTGCACTGAGAACCTGGTACTCTTACAGATCTCAATAGTCTAGGGCTTGAAGGAAGTCAGCTACAAGCATTTGTCTACACTGTGTACTGTACTGAAATGTAGCAAAGTATGATTGACCCGTAAAAGACCTAGTCAGAGCACTGGAAGCTGATTAGCAGAAAGCAATTGGGATCTTAATTACCTGAGGTACCTTTGGATACTCCTGCTTGCTACTAGCTGCTTCTACAATGCTTCTATTAAAGCCAAAGCAAACTGGCACTGCTACTACTACTAGCAAATGACTACACTGGTAGGATGGTTCTCATGAGGTTTGTCTGTGTGCACATATCCAGTGACATATTAGGGGAGAGAAACTGAACCAGAAAAGCCTAGAGGTTGATTGCTAATAGTACAATGATTCATATGGTTTGGAGCTTACTTTCTTGCAGTTTCCTGAATAGAAAGATAATAATCAGTGCAGAGTGTCCTACACTATTTTGTCAAACTTACTGCTTCCAGGAATAGCCTAGATTAAACTACACTGTATAAATAGGAAATTCTATCATATAGAAATACTGGGGCTGTGATGTATAGCTTCGTCTTCTAATGCTAGAACTCGTTGTCCCACCTAGCTACAGAACTTTAAATATAGTGACTATCCAGAATTTTAGACTTTGATGCTAAGGTTGATTTGCACTACACAAAGTGAGTGATATAGGTAGTTACCAAGATAAGATTTTAAAACAAAGTCTATTGACTAAGAGAGAGAACAGCAAAGAATGGATGTATTGTGAAGAATTTTCCTTTTGCTTTTTCTATTTTCTGTCTTTAAAAATGTCTTAAGGGGTAGACAAAAAAAAAGAAACTTACCAAAAAAAAAGAATTACCATCACTTCTTGTTAATGACGACAACTTTATTTTTTATTTAACAGAAAATAGTGAGAAATTTTCCAGGCAATTTTCTTAAAAAAAATAAAAAAATAAAAAATTGCTTTGATTGTTGCATTGTTGCTTTACATCATCAAAGGAAGAGAATCAGGAAGCTTTCAGTTTATGAAAACAGATTTTTTCAATCAGAAAAGTCTAATTCATTTTTGTAAGGCTTAAAAACCAATAAAAATTTTCCCATGCTTCTGTTTTATGGACATTATCTGGGAAAATTAAAAATGAAATGGTACTGCATCTGAGATACCTTATTAGTAAGAGACGCATTCTGTCATCTGGACAAATTACAATGCCACCGAGAGAAAGCAGTTCTCCATTTTGGTTTGTCATTAAGGGCAATGAGAACAAAAGCTCAGGTCAAAATTATGACTTACATATGCATGTGCCTTACAAGAAAAAAAAATAGAAAGAGCTACAGAAACTCTTTCCTCTCTGACCTTTCTATAACCAGATTATCATTTATCATTACATAAAACTTTTTTTTTCTGAATACCAAGAAAAAGTCCCCACACTATAGGCATCATTTTGTGCAGTATTTTTGTTTGCTATGAATAATATGGATTTGTTGTACTGTTCTATTTAATTTTCTTGTATGTCTAAGTTTCCCATTTTTTTTATAGATATTGTAATATTATCAGTTTCAGAAAACTCAAAGGAGAGAATAAACTTATTATAATTTTCCTTTGAATAATCATCAGTTCTTGACAATGTTTAGTAGTTCTGAAATTTTATGTTTCTTCGTTGAGCCTTCCTATTCTCCACATAGATATTTTGATGAACATTCATTCTGATTTTTATTCACATGCAGTGAAGTTTTCCTTTTCAATTTTGTTCTCTCACTGGAAAATGATACTTAGCTAATCAATGCTATGTAGTCATGTCACAGTCGTGTTAATTTGGGAATGTTATGAATTATTTTTTTTATGTGATTATTTTATATCAAACTCTTCTCTCCTACTCACTGTTTATAAGTTTATATACACATTATAAGGAACCCATGTCTCATAATCTAAAGTGAGATAAAGATAAATTATCATGAAGTCACTTAGGCTGTCACAGGATGTGTGTGCTGACTCCTTATAATTTATAAACCTATATCACTCTATCAGTTAATAAAGTAGAGGTTCAAAACAGCAAGAGAATTTTCTCAAATAATAGTCATAGATATGGCTTAGACAACATTCAACTGACAGGGACTAAACTGATAATGACTTTAATGGAAAAACAGATAAGAATTCTTACCAATTAATAAACTTATTGTCATGGAATTGATTTTATACAGCTTTAATGTAGCAGCAATTAAGGATTTATTTTATACCTTTATAGTAAGTAAAAAGGTTAGACTTTGTTATTTTTAACAGCACTTAATCAGCATTTGATCATTAGCCAATTTAACACAATGATTTCAACAGAATTTACTACAATAGAAACAGCAACTTAGTTAATTCAAGAACGACAAATTAACTGCAGGGTCTTGGTGACTGTCTAAATCCAGTCAAGAGGTTTCCAAAATACCCCCTAGAGTGAATTACTCACCCTACTTTGTCGGTTTCTGTCTGTGGATGAGCTTGTACCTCGAGGAATCAGACATGAGGTGTACATCCCCTCCGGGGTGCCCTGGGAGGTGTCCAAGGGGGAGATTGAGGGTGCAGCCCACTGCAGTCCCTGGAGAGCTCAAGGGGCTCTTGGCTTGGAACTACTATTTATAGGACCATGAGTTGATTGACCGCTGGATAGTACTTTTCCATCCAGGCTATGGTTCAGATAAGGCAATTTTGGTATTTTCCACCAACCCTGCCATTCTGGTACCTTTAAATATGTACAGTTATGGTACTCCCAAAAGCCGAGGCTGCAGGGTCTGAGATACAATCAGGGAGTGCCTGTACATACACACCTATTATTCCTGTTGCCCACTGACAGTGGAGGACTTATGTAACATTAGTTAATCTGAACCATAGTTGTGTTGGGGAAAAATTATTCCACCACATTTTCTTCTGGTTGCTATATTTACAAGATAATGTGAGTGACTTGTAGTCAAACTCACATTCCTTATCACACTGTTCTTGGACTTTGATGTGATCCATCATTTCCCCATGAGTAATTTCAATGGGTAACTGCCTTAAGGCAGTACCCTCCTTTGTTCATGATCATGGGCAAGGAACAGTCGCACTGAGGCCTACTGTGGCTTATAAACCTGAGCAAGTGCAAGACTAGAGCATACCCATTACACTCATTATTGAACTTTTCCCAGATCTTATTTTTTTTCCTTAAATCTGATTAGATTTTAACCATTCTGATGGTTAAAAAGACTTTTATCAAACACAATCCCTTTTTGTCACAGAGTTGACTTCTTAGGTTTCCAATGATTTTACAGTTCCATAGAAAAATGAATTTAAGTAAATATCGGGAAGATAAAAGGATACTAATACTAAATATTAAAGGTCACCTTTACCTTAAAAGCTAGGCTAGAAGCTTGAGAAAGATTACTTCAGAAACAATTCAAAAATTAGGGTCTAAAATAGCATTTATAAGAACTAGAGGGATTAAAAATAGGTGCTATTGATTTAAGATGGAGCTTTAAACTATCTGTGTAAGAATAAGGCTGGGATTCTGCAGACTTCTGGATAAACATTCTCGATTAAAGAAAGAGATGGGTTGACAAAGAATATAGATGGACTTATTCTCCCTGGTTTGTTCCCCTATTTATATTAAGGTCATGGATATATCTAAGTATTCTGTTATGGTGATGAGACCAATATAAAATACTCTATGCTTTTGTGAACTATAAATTACTGAAGAGCTGCTGGGATTCACTTTATGAAAAGACCAAATTAAATTCAAGAGAAAATAAGGAAAACCACTCAAACAGTATTGAAAGAATTTGTGAAAGCTGGAGGACAGTCTTAATGTTTGATTTTGAGAAACAGCGAGTATAAACTTTTGTCATGACTGGAAATATTCTGTGTTTCAGAATATTTTGCAAATATGAAGAACTTGCAAATACTTGAATTTAGTAAAATGCATAATAATAATAACAATAAAAAAACTATGATAGCAGTGTAAATTTGCTTTCAAGGTGTAGCAGTTGGAGTTATAAAACAGCATAACTGTATCAAAATCACAGTTTCACAATAAAAAAGGAATATAAAAATGAAACAAAAAGGTGTTAAAATTGCCATGAATGCTCCCCCCCCCCCAAAAAAAAAAAGACCACAAATAAAAAAAAAGCAACATAATTTTTCCCAACACTACCATATATTTGAGCCAGCAGTGTGCCCTGCTGGCCAAGAAGGCCAATGGGATCCTGGCGTGCATTAAAAGGAGTGTGGCCAGCAGGTCAAGGGAGGTGATCCTCCCCCTCTACTCTGCCCTGGTCAGGCCTCACCTGGAGTACTGTGTCCAGTTCTGGGCTCCCTGGTACAAAAAAGACAGGGATCTCCTGGAAAGAGCCCATTGGAGGGCCCCGGAGATGACACAGGGCCTGGAGCATCTCCATTATGAGGAAAGGCTGAGAGACCTGGGTCTGTTCAGCCTTGAGAAAAGAAGACTGAGGGGGGATCTTATCAATGTTTATAAATATCTTAAGTGTGGGAGACAGAGGGATTTAGCCAACCTCTTTTCAGTGGTGTGTGGGGACAAGACAAGGGACGATGGCCACAAAATGGAGCACAGGAAGTTCTGCACCAGTACGCGAAAGAACTTCTTCATGGTGAGGGTGATGGAGCACTGGAACAGGCTGCCCAGGGAGGTTATGGAGTCTCCTTCTCCGAAGATATTCAAGGCCCGTCTGGAGGCCTACCTGTGCAATTTGCTCTAGGGAACCTGCTTTGGCAGGGGAGTTGGATCCGATGATCTTTCAAGGTCCCTTCCAAACCCTTCAATTCTGTGATTCAGTGATATGTTTGCTAGAGCTCCAAGAGCTCCAACATATGGGGTATTTATGTCAAAAATCATACAACAAATAATGATTTGAAATCAGGACATACTGCTTTTCACGGTTTTAAATGCCGTGTCAAAAAGCCTTTGAATAATAGCAGTAAAATCAGCTTCTCAGTGAGTTACTGTGCAAAATACTGGCTGATTTGAAACCAGTTATGCTTTGTTTTTGTTTCAGGCTTGACATTTCTTTCCTTATGTTCTAACTTAATATTAATCTTCAAATTACAAATTGTTTTTTAATTGTTTCTAAAACTGATTAATTCAGGTTCCGTTGAATCAAAACATTCCTTAAAGTTTAAAGCAGAGCTTGAATTCTTGGTACTTTGTTCTCTAGAATCTTCAGTATGCCTGAAATTATACACTTGAAAGAAGAGAGGTTTAATCGTTATGATACTCTGGTTCTTCTTGTCTTTAATTAGCCCTTAGTTAATTTAGACAACTCTGGGACACTAGGGTATAATGAAAAAAAAAAAAAAAGACATCCAGAAAGTACAGTGCTGTACAAGCTCATAAGAGTTTCATAAATAACATAAGCAACTATTTCAACTTTTTTTTTTTTTTTTCTAATTAATATGAATGCCTAGAACGACTAGCCTTTCACATTTTCTTCAAGGACTTGCACTCCTGTGTTTATGATAGCTGGCATGATATATATTAGTGTAATATTCTGTTTAACTTAAACTGAATCTAACATTGTAAAACTACTTGTCCCCACCCTAAGAGAAAAAAAAAAAAAAAAGCAATAAGAAAAAAACAAAGTAGATATTGATAAACAAAGTTTACAAATCAAATAGCTTAGTTGCCTGTGTGTATTCTACAAACACCGTTAAGATGCAAATCGCAACATTACTTAGAAAATTGGTTGAAAGCTGCCTTAAGTTTGTATATTGCTGTTGAGATTAGTTGAGCGTGAATGTCATAAAGACGTGACATTCATGTCATGAGAAAGAGGAGGCTCAAGGAAGAAGTTGTTTTCTACAAGTACAGCTACAACAGAAATGCAAGACTGTGAAGACACCATGCTTATTCTTCCACTATAAAGTCTAGAAGTTGATTTGTCTGAAGTGTACATTTAAAATAACCCTATTTATTAATATTTTAATATGATATAACTTAACTTTCATCAAACAAACAAGAAAGTATTTGAGAATAATTATTTGTGTCTGAGCAAATTAATTATTTGTGTCTGTATCTGTCTGAGCAAGGACCTGCAGCTTAAAGTGAGGGAAAAGAGGGAAATGTACAGGAAGTGGAAGCAGGGTTTTGTAGCCTGGGAGGAATACAAGGGTGTCATCCGGATGTGTAGAGACAGGATCAGGAAATCCAAGGCACAGATGGAGCTGAACTTGGCAAGGGATGTGAAGAATATCAAGAATGGATTCTACAGATACATAGGCAGGAGGGGACAGGCTAAGGAGAGTGTTCCCCCTCTGATAAACGAGACGTGAGAACTGGCTTCCTCAGACATGGAAAAAGCCAAGGTACTCAATAAGTGCTTTGCCTCAGTCTTCACTGGTGGTCAAGTTTCCTACGTCTGTCAGGACCCTGAACCTCGAGGAGAGGGTGAGAGGAGCGGATTCTGTCCCACTGTGACAGTGGAACAAGTCTGGGACCGCCTAAGGAAATTGGATGTGTATAAGTCCATGAGGTTGCCAAGATGTTCTCCATCATATTTGAAAAATCTTCGCTGTCAGGTGAAGTCCCTGGTGACTGGAAAAAGGGAAACATTACTCCCATTTTTAAGAAAGGGAAAAAGGAAGACCCAGGGAACTACTGGCCGCTGAGCCTCACCTCTGTGCCTGGGAAGACCATGGAGCAGATCCTCCTGGAAGACATGTTAAGGCACGCACAAGATAAAGAGGTGATTTGAAACAGTCAGCACGGCTTCACCAAAAGCAGATCTTGCCTAACCTATCTGATGGCCTTCTATGATGGAGTGACAACATCGGTGGACAAAGGAAGGGCGATGGATGTCATCTACCTGGACTTGAGCAAAGCCTTTGATATGGTCCCTCACCACATTCTTCTCTCTAAATTGGAGAGGTATGGATTTGAAGGATGGACAGTTTGGTGGATAAAGAATTAGTTGACTTGTCACAGCCAAAGAGTTGTGGTCAACAGTTCCATGTCTGGGTGGAGGCTGGTCACAAGTGGTGTCCCTCAGGGGTTGGTCTTGGGTCCAGTGCTCTTCAACATCTTTATCAATGACACAGACAATGGAATCGAGTGCACCCTCAGCAAGTTTGCAGATGACACCAAGCTGAGCAGTGCAGTTGAAACAATAGAGGGCAGGAATGCCATTCAGAGGAACCTGGACAGGCTGGAGAAGTGGGCCCATGAGAACCTAATGAGGTTCAACAAGGCCAAGTGCAAGATGTTGCGCTTGGGCTGGGGCAATCCCAGGTATTTATATAGACTGGGCAAAGAAGAACTTGAGAGCAGCCCTGCAGAGAAGGACATGGGGGTCCTGATGGACAAGAAGCTGGACATGAGCCAGCAGTGTGTGCTTGGAGCCCAAAGGCCAACTATGTCCTGGGTTGCATTAAAAAAGGGATGGCCAGCAGAGAGAGGGAGGTGGTTGTCCCCATCTACTCTGCTCTTGTGAGACCCCACCTGGAATACTGCGTGCAGGCCTGGGGCCCCCAGCACAAGAAGGATGTGCAGCTCTTGGAACGGGTCCAGAGGAGGGCCGCTAAGAGGATCAGAGGGCTGGAGCACCTACGAAGAAAGGTTGAGAGAACTGGGCTGGTTTAGCTTGGAGAAGAGAAGGCTCAGGGGAGACCTCATTGTGGCCCTCCAGTACTTGAAGGGAGTGTATAAACAGGAGGGGGAATACCTGTTTACATGCATTGGTAGTGATAGGACAAGGGAGAATGATTTTAAACTAAGACGGGAGATTCAGGTTAGTTATTAGGAGGAAGTTTTTCACTCAGAGGGTGGTGAGGCCCTGGAACAGGTTGCCCAGAGAGGTTGTGGATGCCCCATCCCTGGAGGCATTCAAAGCCAGGCTGGATGCAGCTCTAGTGGTTGGCAACCCTGCTCAGAGCAGAGGGGTTGAAACTAGGTGATCTTTAACGTCCTAAAATAATAATAATAATAGTGATAATGATAATAGTATTAACAATAATAACGTGTAAGAAAACAAGTGATGCACAATGCAATTGCTCACCACCCGCTGACCGAAGCCCAGCCTATTCCCGAGCAGCCGGCCCCCCCACCCCGGCCAGCCACCCCTATATATTGTTTAGCATGATGTCAGATGGTATGGAATACCCCTTTGGCCAGTTTGGGTCAGCTGTCCTGGGTCTGTCCCCTCCCAGCTCCTGCTGCACCCCCAGCCTGCTCGCTGGCAGGACAGAGCGAGAAGCCGAAAAGTCCTTGGCCTGGTGTAAACACTGCTCTGCAACAATTAAAACATCAGCATGTTATCAGCGCTCTTCTCATCCTAATCCAAAACATAGCACCCTACCAGCTACTATGAGCTACTTAACTCTGTCCTAACTGGAACCAGGACAGATATCCACCCCTTATTCCATACCATTTATGTCATGCTCAGGTTACACTCTGTCCAATACATTCTAATTAATCACCATTTTCATCTATGATATATAGCAATCATGGTAGTGATGACATACATTATTATATAATAATTAACATACTACAATTCAACTCATGGGCTATTCTCACCCAGTATCAAATCCCCTTGAGGTACACACCGGACCTCCCCATTCTTTTGCATTACCCACCAAGTGCATCCAGGTCCCTGAGCAAAAGCAATTCCACGAATGGGTTTGCCTTTTCCTGAGGCAGGAGTAGCCCAGACTGTTTTACCCAGCATGTTTCTTACGTGCACTACAGGAACTTTATCCCCTTCTACAGTGCGTAACAGGTTTGATTGGGCAGGTCCAGCTCGGTTGGCAGATCCCCTGGTATTGACTAACCAGGTGGCCTTTGCCAAATGTGTATCCCAATTTTTGAATGTCCCAGCACCCATTGCTTTCAGTGTAGTCTTCAACAGTCCATTGTATCGTTCAACTTTTCCAGAGGCTGGTGCATGATAGGGGATGTGATACACCCACTCAATACCATGTTCTTTGGCCCAAGTGTCTATAAGGTTGTTTCGGAAATGAGTCCCGTTGTCTGACTCAATTCTCTCTGGGGTGCCATGTCGCCATAAGACTTGCTTTTCAAGGCCCAGGATAGTGTTCCGGGCGGTGGCATGGGGCACAGGATATGTTTCCAGCCATCCGGTGGTTGCTTCCACCATTGTAAGTACGTGGCGCTTGCCGTTGCGGGTTTGAGGGAGTGTGATGTAATCAATCTGCCAGGCCTCTCCATATTTATATTTCAGCCATCGTCCTCCATACCAAAGAGGTTTTGACCGTTTGGCTTGCTTGATTGCAGCACATGTTTCACAGTCATGAATAACCTGTGCTATAGTGTCCATGGTCAGGTCCACCCCTCGATCACGAGCCCATCTGTAGGTTGCATCTCTACCTTGATGGCCTGAGGTGTCATGGGCCCATCGGGCTATAAATAATTCACCTTTATGTTGCCAGTCCAGGTCCACCTGAGCCACTTCAATCTTAGCAGCCTGATCCACCTGCTGGTTGTTTTGGTGTTCTTCAGTAGCCCGATTCTTGGGCACATGAGCATCTACATGGCGTACCTTTACAACCAGGTTCTCTACCCGGGCAGCAATATCTTGCCACAATGCCGCAGCCCAGATGGGCTTGCCCCTGCGCTGCCAGTTGTTCTGCTTCCATTGCTGTAACCACCCCCACAGGGCATTTGCTACCATCCATGAATCAGTATAGAGATAGAGAACTGGCCACTTTTCTCGTTCAGCAATATCTAAAGCCAGCTGAATGGCTTTCACTTCTGCAAACTGACTCGATTCACCTTCTCCCTCAGCAGCTTCTGCAACTCGTCGTGTAGGACTCCATACAGCAGCTTTCCATCTCCGATGCTTTCCCACAATACGACAGGACCTGTCAGTGAACAAGGCATATTTCTTCTCATTTTCCGGTAGCTTGTTGTACAGGGGGGCTTCTTCAGCACGAACCACCTCCTCCTCTGATGATATCCCAAAGTATTTGCCTTCTGGCCAGTCCATAATCACCTCCAAGATTCCTGGGCGACTGGGGTTTCCTATTCAAGCCCGCTGAGTAATCAGTGCAACCCACTTGCTCCATGTAGCATCAGTTGCATGATGCGTAGAGGGGACCCTTCCTTTGAACATCCAGCCTAGTACCGGCAGTCGGGGTGCCAGGAGGAGCTGCGCTTCAGTACCGACCACTTCCGAAGCAGATCGAACTCCTTCATATGCTGCCAATATCTCCTTTTCAGTTGGAGTATAGCGGGCTTCAGATCCTCTGTATCCCCGACTCCAAAACCCCAGGGGTCGACCTCGAGTTTCCCCAGGTTCTTTCTGCCAGAGGCTCCAGGTGGGACCATTCTCCCCGGCTGCGGTGTAGAGCACATTCTTTACATCTGGTCCTGTTCGGACTGGCCCGAGGGCTACTGCATGAACTATTTCCTGCTTAATTTGTTCAAAGGCTTGTCGTTGCTCAGGGCCCCATTCAAAAGCATTCTTCTTACGGGTTACTTGGTAGAGCGGGTTTACAATCAGACTGTAATTTGGAATATGCATTCTCCAAAACCCCACGACACCTAGGAAAGTTTGTGTTTCTTTTTTGCTAGTTGGTGGAGACATAGCTGTTATCTTGTTGATCACATCCATTGGGATTTGACGACGTCCATCTTGCCATTTAATTCCTAAAAACTGGATCTCTCGTGCAGGTCCTTTAACTTTATTCTGTTTTATGGCAAAACCGGCCTTCAGAAGGATTTGGACTATTTTCTTCCCTTTCTCGAAAACTTCTTCTGCAGTGTCACCCCACACAATGATGTCATCGATGTACTGCAGGTGTTCAGGAGCTTCCCCCTGCTCCAGCGCAGACTGGATCAGTCCATGGCAAATGGTAGGGCTGTGTTTCCACCCCTGGGGCAGCCGATTCCAAGTATATTGGACTCCCCTCCAAGTGAAAGCAAACTGTGGCCTGCACTGTGCTGCTAGAGGGATGGAGAAAAATGCATTAGCGATATCAATTGTGGCATACCACTTGGCTGCCTTTGATTCCAGTTCATACTGGAGTTCTAGCATGTCCGGCACTGCAGCACTCAGTGGTGGCGTGACTTCGTTCAGGCCACGATAGTCCACTGTTAGTCTCCACTCACCATTAGACTTTCGCACTGGCCATATGGGACTATTAAAAGGTGAGTGAGTCTTGCTGATCACTCCTTGGCTCTCCAGTTGACGAATTAGCTTATGGATGGGACTCAGGGAGTCTCGGTTGGTGCGATATTGCCGCCGGTGCACAGTTGTGGTAGCGATCGGCACTTGCTGTTCTTCAACCCTCAGCAACCCCACAACAGAAGGGTCCTCTGAGAGACCAGGCAAGGTAGACAACTGTTTAATGTCCTCTGTCTCCAAAGCAGCTATGCCAAAAGCCCAGCGGAACCCTTTTGGGTCCTTGAAATATCCTCTTCTAAGATAGTCTATGCCAAGGATGCACGGAGCATCTGGGCCAGTCACAATACGGTGCTTTTGCCACTCATTAACGGTTAGACTTACTTCAGCCTCCAATACAGTTAACTGCTGGGATCCCCCCGTCACACCATAAATACAGATGGGCTCTGGCCCTTTATAGCTTGATGGCATTAGAGTACATTGTGCACCGGTGTCTACCAAAGCCTTATACTTCTGTGCGTCTGACGTGCCAGGCCATCGAATCCACACAGTCCAATAAACTCAATTGTCCCTTTCCTCCCCCTGGCTGGAGGCAGGGCCCCTCTAGTCCTGGTCAGAATCTTCATTTCTGTGTTTAAAGGACTGCCTGCTGGAAGTTGGAGCAGCAAACCTTTCAGAGAACTCCTTTTTCCCAATTGTTTTCCTTTGCAATTCACGTACCCGTGCCTCTAGGGTTGCAGTAGATTTTCCATCCCATTTTCTCATGTCCTCTCCATGGTCACGTAGGTAAAACCACAGGGTGGCGCGGTGTGTGTGCCCACCATATTGTCTTCCTTGCATAGATGAACGTTTACCCCTAATAGCTGAGACACTGGTTTGTACAGGTGGGGAGGAAAATAATCTCTCTTCAAGTTGGTGGATCTTTTCAGAAAGTTTCTCCAAGGTATTCTCTTTTAGCTGGTGGACACTGGTTCGTTCAGGTGAAGGGGAAGATAATCTTTCTTCAAGTTGGTGGATCTTTTCAGAAAGTTTCTCCAAAGCATTCTCTTTTAGCTGGTGGACACTGGTTCGTTCAGGTGGAGGGGAAGATAAATTCTCTTTAAGTCGGTGGACCTCTTCAGAGAGTTTCTCCACAGCTGAGACACAGGCCTTTAGGGAAGAGGAGAGATTTCCTTCGTACTGCCGGAGTATTTTAGTCACTTCATTCACTGTGGGATTCTCCTCCGTTTTCCAGGCTAGTATTGCCAATGAGTTGGCATATGATGATGGGGCACTCTGTACAAACTTCCGCCACATGGGTAGTGTACACCGGACTGCATCTGGATCTGCGGATGTTTGTGCGTCGTCTAGGTCCTTATAAATTACTTCCCGTACGGCCAATTCCCTCAGGTACTGAATTCCCTTCTCCATGGTGGTCCATTTGCTTGGTAAACATACAAGTTCTTCCTTGAAGGGATACCTTTCCTTCACAGCTGACAGGAGACGCCTCCAGAGGCTGCGAGATTGTGCTCCATCTCCAATTGCTTTGTCAATGCATGCGTCCCTAGCAAGGGATCCCAGCCGCCTGGCTTCCTTGCCCTCCAATTCCACATAATTGGCTCCCGTGTCCCAGCACCGGAGCAGCCAGGTGACAAGCTGCTCGCCTATACAGCGACCAAAATCTTTTCGCACATCTCACGCTGGTATAGAGTCCGGGTAATTACTGTTGATTTTTCGACATCCTCATCCTCATCTTCAGTCTTCTGCACCTTTGATGGCCGGTGTAGAGTCCGGGTAGTTACTGTTGATTTTCCGACATCCTCATCCTCATCTTCAGTCTCCTGCACCTTTGATGGCTGGTATGGAGTCCGGGTAGTTACTGTTGATTTTTCGCCATCCTCATCCTCATCTTCAGTCTCCTGCACCTTTGATGGCCCAGCCTCATCTTCACTACGCCCAGACTTAGCAGAAGACTGTCTGCGTTTTAAACGACCTGAGCCTCTATACCATTTTTTCACCTTTTCTACAGGGGCAACTTGCACTGCTACAGCTCGTTTCTCTAACCCAGACACAGGGTCTGCCACAGGGTTGGAATACCCTCTGCGGGGTCAACTTGCACTGCTACAGCTCGTTTCTCTGACCCAGACACAGGGTCTGCCACAGGGGTTGGAATACCCTCTGCGGGGTCAACTTGCACTGCTACAGCTCGTTTCTCTGACCCAGCCACAGGAGTGGGAGCAGCTGCACGAGCTGGGGCAGCTGCAGGAGCTGGAGCGGCTGCAGGGGCTGGAGCTGGAGCGGCTGCAGGAGCTGGAGCTGGAGCGGCTGCAGGAGCTGGAGCTGGAACGGCTGCAGGAGCTGGAACGGCTGCAGGAGCTGGAGCGGCTGCAGGAGCTGGAGCTGGAGGAGCTGCAGGAGCTGGAGCGGCTGCAGGAGCTGGAGCGGCTGCAGGAGCTGGAACTGGAGCGGCTGCAGGAGCTGGAGCTGGAGTGGCTGCAGGGGCTGGAGCTGGAGCGGCTGCAGGAGCTGGAGCTGGAGTGGCTGCAGGAGCTGGAGCTGGAGCGGCTGCAGGAGCTGGAACTAGGTTGCTAGTAGCATCAATTGCAGCTCGATAGGCACAAGCCAGACCCCAGCACGCTACAGTGATTTGTGTCACTTTGGAACTGCCAGAGTCATGACACCTTTTTTTCAAGCATTCTGCCAGCTTTTTAGGATTTTGCAGTTGTTCAGGGGTGAATGTCCAAAACACTGGAGGTGACCACTGCTCTAGAAACCTGCCCATATCCTCCCACACTCCCTGCCACTCGCAACTATCCCGCCTCAAGACAGATCTCCGGATGAGATTCCTAAGTAGTTGTTTAACCCTCCACAAAATCTGAAGCGCATTCAGGAGACATAACAACAAGAGCAGGCTGGTCTGAGTATCCCAAGGATATTCAACATCTCGGAGAACCACCGTAACTAACTCGGGGGATAAGAGGGTGGTGGTGAAGGAGAAAGGGAGAGTGAACAGGTAGGGAAACATGTCTTCCCTTGTCCCCTTCACAGATTGGCTCCCTAACGAAAACAGGCAATAGGTGTAATTGCTAATAGTTTCCGAGATATGGGTTCCAAAGTATAGAGTCGACGTCAGTGCTGAGTACAAATACCAGGTTAAAGTCGTGACCAGATATTTCATCATTTCATAAGCCATTGCTACACCGCACAGTACCATAACAATCTTAAACCAGGGCCCGGAAAGGATAAACAGTGCAACAGGGAGCACATACAGAAAGTAAGGCACCATAAAACTCAATTTGGAATACAGGTACAGCAGACTGGAGATTAAGGCAATCAACATCGTGACTAGCAACTATTAAGCAGGTCCAATACTTATACCAATTTTAGTTTAACACACTCTGGTCAGATTTGTCGATATCTCAACCCTTCGGGCCCCACGTTGGGCGCCAAAAGGACTGTTGTGGTTTAACCCGGCTGGCAGCTAAACACCACGCAGCCGTTCGCTCACCCTCCCCCCTCCCTCTCTGGGATGGGGGAGAGAAACGGGAAAGTGAAGCCTGTGAGTTGAGATAAAGACAGTTTATTAAGACAGGAAAATAATAATAACAATAATAATAATAATAGTGATAATGGTAATAGTATTAACAATAATAACGTGTAAGAAAACAAGTGATGCACAATGCAATTGCTCACCACCCGCTGACCGAAGCCCAGCCTATTCCCGAGCAGCCGGCCCCCCCACCCCGGCCAGCCACCCCTATATATTGTTTAGCATGACGTCAGATGGTATGGAATACCCCTTTGGCCAGTTTGGGTCAGCTGTCCTGGGTCTGTCCCCTCCCAGCTCCTGCTGTACCCCCAGCCTGCTCGCTGGCAGGACAGAGCAAGAAGCCGAAAAGTCCTTGGCCTGGTGTAAACACTGCTCTGCAACAATTAAAACATCAGCATGTTATCAGCGCTCTTCTCATCCTAATCCAAAACATAGCACCCTACCAGCTACTATGAGCTACTTAACTCTGTCCTAACTGGAACCAGGACACAATGCCTGACTACTCTTTCTGAGAAGAAATGTCTCCTAATTTCTAACTTAAATTTTCCCTGGCACACCTTGAGGCCATTCCCTCTAGTCCTGTCGCTAGTTACCTGTGAGAAGAGGCTGACCCCCAGCTCTCCACACCTTCCTTTCAGGTAGTTGTAGAGAGCAAGAAGGTCTCCCTGAGCCTCCTCTTCTCCTGACTCAACAACCCCAGCTCCCTCAGCTTCTCCTCATAGGACTTGTGTTCCAAGCCCTTCACCAGCTTCATAGCCCTTCTCTGGACATGTTCCAGGGCCTTGATGTCCTTCTTGTAGTGAGGGAACCAAAGCTGAACACAGTACTTGAGGTGAAGCCTCACCAGAGCTTGGACTGGGGGGACAATCACATCCCTGGTCCTGTGATAGGACAAGAGGAAATCGACTCAAGTTGTACTGGGGGAGGTTCCAGTTGGAAATTAGGAGAAACTTCTTCTCAGAAAGAGTAGTTAGAAATGGGTTGCCCAGGGAGGTGATGGAGTCACTGTCCCTGGGGCTGTGTAAGGAAAGGTTGCATGTGGTACTTAGGAAAATGATTTAGTGGGTAATATTGGTGGCAAGGGGATTGTTGGACTATACGATCTTGGAGCTCTTTTCCAACCTTAAGGAAAAATAATGAAAATAATTATAAATGGAGGGGGGAAAAAAAAAAAAAAGGAAAACAAAATGAGAAAAAAAGTTCATTGCTACAAAAAAACGGGGAAAACCTCACTCAGTGACACTCAACATCTGTCAAAATTGCTAATTTCAGTGTCAAAAATCACATACACCAATATTTTCAAAAGCACATATTAGTGCAATCTTTTATAGCTTGTAAGAGAACAAAATGAATGAATTATAATACTAAACCAAATCTATTAGTGTACTTTTTCATATCATCCTATTTAATATATTGGATTATCGTCAACTCTCCATTCTGCCTTTTCTCAATGAAAATTTTCAACTGTAGAAATAAGAAACAGAAAAAACAGAATCACATAAATGGTGAAAACAAATGGTGAAACATCCATGTGATAAAATTACAAGCTTCGAGTTGCCTCTCCTTCTTTCTTAGAATAAATTTGTTCCACTTCTTCATAAACAGATGAAAATGAATTTAGAAAATATGCTGATTTATTACAATAGTTAACTGCTTGCCTCCTTTCTGTGCATTTCTAGTGTGGACCTCACAGTTCTGTTGTTTTTGTGGTTTTCTGATTTTTTCTCTGTATGCAGATTTTTACTCTACTGTCTGAAATGCAGTACTTTTCAGGACTTTGCAAGGAAGAAATCACTGGTAAAATAGAAGACTGGGTATCACTATTTTTTTTAAGCTTCCCGTTATTCAAGACAGTCCTAGAATTCTTCAAACAAACAAACCAACAAACAACAAATAAACAAACAAAATCAAGTGACTGTTTCCTGACTTTGATCTGTAGTTACATTGATAAGTACTTTCAAATATGTATTCATATTATTTTATTTCTTTAACTCAAAGCACTAATGATAATTCGGTTCACTTACATCAGCACTGTTAACATCAAGGTTTCCTTTCAGAAATGATGTTAAAATAAGCCATATCTCCATATGTTTTAGGTCTTTCATTCTATTTGTGCTTTTTGGTGTAAAATTGAAATGTTAGCTTTTTCCATCTTTGTACTGGGTTGGGCTGGGATGTTAACTTTCCCTGCAGCAGCCCATACAGTGCTGTGCTCTGCACTCGTAGCTAAAACAGCAATGGTATCACACCAGTGTTGTGTCTGCTGCTGAGCAGTGCTGGCACAGCATCAGGACTCTCTCTAACAACCCTAGGGGTGGGCAAAGATGTGAGAAAAGAAACATCACCAGGGCAGCTGACCTAAACCAACCAAAGGGATATTCCACACGATATGATGTCACACTCAGCAATAAAAGGTGGAAAAAGGAGGAAGAGGGGAGGGGTGGGCTCTCGTTGTGAAAATGTCTGTCCTCCTCCTCCCGAACACCGGCTACGCGCGTTGAGGCCCTACTTCAAGGATGTGGTCAAGCATCGCTCATTTGTGGGAAGTAGAGAGTAATTTCTTTCCTCTGCACTTCCACATAGCCTTTACTTGTTTTGTTTAGTTTTCCCTTTCCCCCTCCCTTTTCCCCTTTCCTTTTTTTCCCCTTTAGTTAAATTGTTAATTGTTTAGTTAAATTGTTAAATTGTTTAATTAATAATAATCTTTCCTTAATAATTATTATTTTCCCTGTAATTATATCATCCTTATCTCAACCCGTGAGTTGTTCTTTCCTTTACTTCTTCCCCTCCTCATCTAAGGAGGGGGAGTGAGAGAGCGGTTGTGGTGATCAGCTGCCTAGCACGGTAAAACCACCACAATCTTCCGTATTTTTTTTGTGTTGTGTGTGTTAACTACTTCCAAGGGATCACTATTTAAGATTCCTTTTTGGGATGAAACTTGAATATAGGTGTCCAAGTGACCTCTTGAAAAATCCTTTTTAACAACAACAAGTAAAGCAATATACGTCTGGGCACTGGTAACTTAACTGTATTTATTTTTAAGGCTTGTTAGACTTTTAAGTATATAATTAGATTTTGTTTTGTTTTGTTTTGTTTTACCTAAAATGAAAGCATCTATCTGTATATTAGCAAAGAATTATAAAATTAAGAAGTATATGAATAAAGATTTAAAAATAAGGTTGATATAAAATTGACCCTGTCAGTATGGACATTATTTTCTTTTGATTGTAATTAACTCAGAGGTAGCTTAAATGAATAATGGAGCAAGTTCAAATTGTGGTGCTAAAAGACATAATATTCTTTGAAGCTAAGACCATGAAAACCCAGTGAATGAAAAGGATGAATTCTTCCCTTTCCTTAAGTAAATTTAATAATTTTAATTTATAAATTTAATGTCACCTCATGAATCAAAAATATACATGTCAATGAAAGTAGATGATGAAACATTAAGGGTAAATGTAAGTAAAATCCACGAACTTTATGCATTCCTGGAAACTGCTTTTAAACACATTCCTGATACTGACCATTTGTCATTGCTCTATTAAGTAGGTCTGCTCATAATTTCCATTTCCGCTTCTGAAAAACAAACAAAACTGAATCTGACCTTTAGAACCAAGAAAAATGAATTTAAATTCAAAATGTTGATAGTTTAAGTTCCTGCATATGAAAAAGTATTTGAGTTAGAATAACATTTTAGTACACCTCTGGAGCTGGATGCATTTTTATGCCTTACATTATTATTGAAAAGGCTGAAGTTTCACATCAAATTAGATTTAATAATATTCAAAATGGATTTTGAAAGAAGCATACAGGCATCCACTGGAAATTTCAGGAATTTAGTAAAGATTCTGAAGTTACTTTATCTGCCAGTATATACTTTGTTGTTCTATTAACATTTTTATGTATGTATGTATTTATTTATTTAGAGTGCACTAGATATGACTTATCTGTTTCCCTAGAAATAAAAATGTATTCGCAATTCTTTCCCTAAAGGTACATTCCTGTTAGCTTTAGGTATGTTCCTTTAAACTTTAATAGCCAAATCTCTGTGTATTTTAATGATAAGAAATCATATCTAGTAATAATTTTGATAGGTATATTACCCAACCCCCTTAGTTGAAATTTATTTACTGTCTTTTAACGTCTCAGATTTTTTAAAAATCTTGAGAAAATGATCTTCTGTCCATCAAAGGATTATCTATTTTTTCAGAAGGAGGCACATTCTGGCTTATCAGATTGAAATACTAGACAGTTTGAACTGCTTTATCTCTTAGATTGAATTCACTTCACAGAAGAATGAAATTGTGGACCACATACATATTTCCTAAGTAATTTCAATTAAGACTAATGACCTGTAAGGCAGGCACTTTACTAGTTCTGAGAAATTTCACTATGTTTAAAGCCAAGCAGAATATACAGCTATGCAGGAAACACACAGTGATTTTGTGATATATTTTGAAAATAATTTCTTCGTAAATTAAAACAAAAGAAATTAAGCATTTTTACTCTTTAATTCCACAGGACAACTCAAAGAAACTAATGTCACTGATTAAGAAAGCAACTGAGATGATTGAAGGCGGATAGGAGAGGGCAGAGGAACAAGTGAAGGGAATAGAGGAAGATGAGAGAGGAGAACCTCAATAACCGGTCAGTGGAGATTTCTGAATAGATAGCAAGAATAAAAATAATCCCCAATTTTCTCCAGTGTGGAAGAATATCAAAATACAAGCTTAGTCAATGTCATTCTGAAGGACAGAAACTCACAGACTCCTTAAAAATTAAGTTGCAATATCTGATCAAATTGTATTTTCTTTGTCTACTTAAACTCATTCAAATGACTATTCACTTTTCAGGTCGTATTGCTATTTACGTAATTGGCTGAAGCTAATATATAGTAGTCAGAAATATTTGATACACTGCATTTTCTTTCTTTATGACTCATGCTTCATGCCTCTATGTTTATCATAGATTCAGCTGCACACTCTAACTGGTGAGACTGCACCCATTTTACTGATTAAATTGAGTATTTTAGTAACAGAATTTACATATACACTGATTGCCCTGTGCACTTACATTATATATTTTAGGCAAGAAAACATAATGGGTGTTACTTCCACAGTTTTCTGTGATGAATGCTCTGTCAGCCTCCCTGATGTACATGTGATTATAGTTTGTTCAAAATATTTACAAATCGTTTTCATTTGCCAGGACTCAAATATAATGCATTTAATTTAAGCATCCAATATTTAGGCCCTTTAGGAAAATGCAAAAATGAATATTTCTCTTAAAAATAAACATGTAAGTTCCATGCTCTGATTGCATCAGAGTGATATGTTAGTGAAAAAACTGTCTGACGTCTACTGGTAAGCAGGCACAAGTTCCATACTGCCAGAACCAGGAACATTTCTACATTCCTGGGTACAAGTGCACAGTTTTATCCAGTTCTCTACTGATGAGAAACTCAGAAAAATGCCAGTTCCTTCTTCATAGAAAAGACGTGATCATATGGAAGCTCAATGATTGATCACGTAGATTCAGGAAACAAGACCTTCATAAATGTTGTGATGTGCATTAGCAGGTAGACTGGTTTAAGCACAAACCAAAAGTTAACCATAGAACTGGAGTTTGGAGGTATTAAAGCACATGCCTAGATCTGAAAGCCTCAAAGGTCTCACAGTGTCCAACTTTACATATAAAGTTGCTGATATTTGATTAACAGGACTTTCAGTTATTACTTGAGCATACTACACACATAATGCCATGGCAAATCAGTAAGATATAGGTAGTTTGTGCAGAATGTCAAGAGCCTCTGCATTACTTTCATTAAGCATAAAATAGTTATCATTTTTCTCTGTCTGTCTATATTTTGCTATTGTTTTCACTGTTCATGGCTTGGAAGATTATTCCATGCTTAAAAAAAGGAAATAAGAGGTTGGTGTTATTCAGATGAGTACGTCTGTATTGGTACAAAAATTGGAACATTATGTTGGACTTTCTTTAACAGTTAAATGAAAGATGAATGACTGTATATCAAGTTTAAATGAATACCTGGTTCAGGAAGCATATGAAAACAGCATGTATAGAATTTAGAACTAAGAATTGTCTCCATAGGATACTAGTGAATAAAACTTTGCTACTCAGGAATGAGACAGAGATGAAGTCTCATACTCATCAGAACATAATCCTGGTAATATGGACATGAAATTTCCTGTTTTTCAATTCCATTCCCATAAAATTTTACATTCCAGTTGAGTAATAAAAACAGATTGTTTGGTAAACCTGTCCTATGCTTCATCATAGATCTGTTGCTTGTGTAGGTCCCAAAGTAGCAGAGCTTGTAATAAAAGTTTTAAGTGCTTTTGGAATTGCTATGATAACTACAGTGAGAAACATTGATATACAGATGAAAACCTTCTTTATGAACAATAGAGATGGATCTATTTCCACTGCTCAGAGAGACAATAAGGTTTTCATTAACTTGAGGCAGAATTTTACCCTGAAAATATTCAATATGATTTAACTGTTTAACTGACTAATCTTTACACCAGGGAGAAAACTGGGGAAAGAAACATCTGTTTAATATTAAAGTCTGAATATCTAGAAACATTTTTACTATATGCTAATATCTTGATTTGATTATTTTCTATTTATAATGAAAATCATGTTGCTAACATGTAAAATGCAGCTACATTAATATTAAATTATTAAATGTGTAACAATACAGAAATAACAGCTTAAGGAATGGAAATTAGGCCTAACATTTCAGTAAAACACAACTTTATTTTGAAACAATTGTAGTGAAATTACTACTTATCAAAGACATAAAGGTTAGAATTATACTTCAAGAATGCTATGGAGTTTGAGATAGAACTTACAGGAACATGGTATTATACCTTTTCCTGTATCATCATTTTCTACCGTGTCAAGGAGGGAAAAGAAACACCAGACAATGTGACACTGATAAGCTCTATTTATGGTGAGTATGAAGCAAAGAATAGGCTGGCCCAGGAAAACTTGCACTCACACATTGCACAAACACTCAATTACAGTTAGCAGAGACATTCCTGAATGACTGAATTAGTGAGTTGGTACAGCCCAACCTCTGGCAACAGGACACTCATTCACAATAGTTTCTGTGTAAGTATCTTGGCAGGGTTTGCCACCAACACCTTCACTGTTGACACATTGTTACTTGTTGATCCACAGCCAATATCAAGGCTCTTCACACTCAGTTATTGTTTGCAAAGCCAGGTCAGCCACAGCTCATCGTGATGTTACTCAACTGTTGATGAAGATAAGGTTGTGGTGCACATCTGACATATCACAGTGTTGATCAGAAACACAAAGGAACTATCTCCACATACCAAATCGTCTGTGTTACCTACATGCTTCCGGATGTTGCATTTCAATACACCAGTAAGAAAGAGTGGTGCAGAGATCACTGGTATCTTAGTCAGAATCTTGCCTGTGTTTGTGCTTTCAGTAAAATGTAGAAGTGTACATGGTCACACAGGCCAACTAATAAGAAATTGCCTATGTCCAAGATTTTAAATTCTCTTTCCCATCTGAGTTAGCGTGGATATTTGCAAACTGACCACTGGAAACAGACCATGGCTTATGCCAAGTCTCATATCAAGTTTGGCAAAGTGTTAACTGGCACATGATGTTTTTATGTGAGGAACTATATTAACATTTTAATTATATAAACAATCAGTTCTAGTGATGGTCTCAATACAAACATTCCCTATCACTTTAAATTAATTAGTACAGGGGTAGATTCTGCAATATGTACATATACAGAATCAGATGATAATGTAGCAGATCCTTTCAAACTGTTCCTCAAAGAGCTGATCTAGAATGAAGGACAAAGAGCTGAGTAGCTGTTCAAGTCTGGATACTCCATAGAATGTTCAGTCCAGCACCACGGATTTACAGACTTAGATGTGGATTTTAACCAGTTTTAAGCTCTACAGTTTTCATAGTTTTAAAAAAATTAATGTTAACCTGTTGCCTGTTTTAAAGATTTTTTTTTATTTTTATTTTTTAATGTCATATTGAGTGTGAAGCAGAGCTGAGCTTATCTATTTCGACAGGCTTGTGAAGAGAGGATAGAATCTCCATTGCTCTTCTAAAGACCATACTGTGTGCAATGATCCCAATCTCAGTGTCATATGCTGTAGCTTTCCTTTCCACCAAATACTGAAGAGATTTCTCAGATACTATTCCAAAGTCTGCATTATTTTTTTTCTACCTGAGAAGACTCTAAATGTCAATTTACAACAATATTCTGTAGTGATTACTAGCAAACTGAGAATGTTCACCTGTACTGAGAATGTACTGTTCAACAGTGAAGAATCTGGATCATACAGATTACATGCTGTTGTTATGCTGTGACTACAGAGATATAATTTCTAAATTAAGACTGTGCGCTAAATGTTATGACTAAACATTTTTAAGGAAAAAAAACAACAACACATAGTAACAACAAAGAGGAGTCTGTATTATAAATCCCAAAGTTTACTCTTTAAGTTTCTTTAGAAGTTTCTTGAGACATATGAGATGTTATTTATGTTTTCTGTATTGTGTTTAATTTCATAGGAAACAGTGTGATGGACTTTACTTGAAAGTTATCTTGAAGATCCACAAAAAATAAAATAGAAATCTGGTTTATATTTCAACAAGGGGTTAAGCTAAAGTACATGATAAAATAAAACATTATAGTTTCATATAACATTGTCTCAGCATCTTTCTTTCCTCCTATGTCCTTTGCACCTGTTTCTCCTGTGTATTCATAAAACTGCTGCTCCAGCAAGGTACTGTTTATCCTTTAAAAATCTGTTGAGATCACTGATTTAGCAAGCTGAGAAAATAAAAAGAGATATTTTAAAAAGTATTTTGATTAATTTGGTGCTATAAAACTCAGGTTGCTTTTGCATGTAGGTACACAGGGTGGATAAAAATGCAGAGGTTTTTTTTTTTTTTAAGTCCTCATTCAGAGACTATCTGCAGTTGAAGACTTTTCCATTCTCAGAATTCCCCAGTAGTATCCTCTGAGGAATGTTCAGTCCCCAAGGAAGCAAGGAAGCGATAGGGTCATGGAGAAACCCTTGAGACATAAAGCTTCCTAGAGAATTGAAGAGGGCAGGGTGATTCTATAAGCTGAGCAGTACAGTGGCTAAAAAACAGAGTGCTTGATCAGCCTTTCACACTGGGACAAGCTGCAGGAGCAGGTGTTTCAGGTCTCAAAACTGCAAAAGTCAGATTTCTTAAAACCTGATTTGCTGAATCTGCCTTTTCTATCATAAGATTAATCACTTCAAATAAACACATCGCATGCTGCATCAAGAAACATATTGCAGCTGGTTTGAAAGGTAATATGTACAGAATTAATAAACTAAACAATTTTTGTGCTGATAATTTATTTATATATTTCATTTGTCAGTAAAATCAAGAAGCATGGACTATCTTCTCTACATTTCAAATCAGAGTGAAAGCACTTTTTTCTTACTTTCACCCTTGTGAGATACAGTACAAAGTACAGATCAATGCAGAACACAGTCCAAATTCCAAATATATGCTAGTTCTCCCATGAGACTTTGAGACACTTTACCTTCAACTGTCCTTTTTGCTATAAAGAACATGATATATTATTTTCTAGTTATTTTACTCTTGTTATCAAAATTTCTGGATTTTTCCCTTTCTCCCTCTCTCTCTTTGTTGCTGATGTTTTTAACTACAAAACAGTTAAAGGCTCCTGGTGAAACCTAGGTGGGGATTCAGTTTGCTGTCTACAATCAAGTTGCTACTTACAGTTCACATGGATCTGGGGGCTGGGCCTCATTATAGTCAATGGAGATCTACTGAATACAACGAAGAAGCCTATGGAATTATTATGGGGATAATTGCTAGGTGTATGCTTCTGCTACTTAAATACACTGCAGTGTGCTAGGATATCCAAGATGTTTGTCTGGTGATGGCAGGCATGACATAAGATGCACAGAGGACTTGCATTCCTTTGGAGTAGTAGCTGGATGCAAGGCAGGATCAGAGACCATTTCAAGCAGCATTAGATGTCAGTGTTTACACAGCTAAATCAAGAGCCCACTGAATATAATGGCAAATGAGAAAAAATGTTCTCACATAGACATAAATATGTAAGAATCCTATCTTCCAGTGTCTTGATTTAAAGCTTGTTAGGTTATGTGATAAAACCTCATCAACACAACTACAAGGGAGATCAGCAAGACAATGGCAGATGGACAAACTCAAATAGTAGACTTCCTGGAACCCAAATAGTGTCCTTCCTGGCTTCTCCCATGCACATCACAGGAGAATACAATGGCAGAAAGGAACAAAAATTAAGAATGCAGTGAAAGGGACACTGCCAAAGGAGGAACCAGGAAAAGGAATGGATTTAGGTGATCTCGGGAGGAACAATATAGTAAGATAAAGGGGTAAGGGGATGAAAATGTCTGGTTGTGTGTAAATAATTTTCTTGTTGGTGCATTTGTCTGGCCATGCTCTGTGCCTGATCAGCACAGTCTATTCTGTCCTATTAGATTTCCTGGATAAGACACTCCCTTTTCAATGCACACATGCATGTGTATGTATGAGTGCAAGCAACTGAACCATTGGTTGGAGGGCCTGCATGTCTGTGATGCCAGCAACCAAAATGAGTGTGGGTCTGGGTACCAGCAACTGGGCTGTAACTGGAGGGCACATATGCCTGGGCGCCAGAGGTTGGAGAGACCAAAATGAGTGAAACCAAGTACCATCCGCTGGGGTGGGACCAGGGGATGGAGGTCCATGTGTCTGTGGTGCCAGCATCAGGAGTGTGTGTGGGCATGCAAGTGAGTATGTGACTGAGTAAAGATCAAGCCAAACCAGCCTGTAAGTTAAGTGAAGTGGCCTGGGAGCCAGATGTGTATAGAAGGTGAAGACCGTGGGTGGTTCGTTACTTGGGACCAGGGGAGTTCCGGCTGTGTGAACATGTATCTCTGTGAGCATGCAACAGCAGGTACCAGCAGCTTGAGTGGGGCTGTGGCCTCAGGGGCTTATATTTCCAGTTGACAGCGCCTGGGAAGACAGAGATCCAAGGGCAGCTACTGGGCAGACTGAGTTTCTAAGCTTACCTACTGGAGGGATCCACATTGTACACGTGTGTATGTATATATATATATATATATACATGTTGGTTTAACACTGATGAGGAGCTAAGCACTACCAACACACTCTCTCAGTCCTCATCCTCATCTAAACAGGGGGAGAAAATATGATTAAAAAAGCTCATGAGTTGAAAAAAAAATAAAAACAAATAAAAAAGCAATCAAACAAAAAACAAACAAACAAACAAAAAACAGGGAGATCACTCACCGAGTACCGTCGTGGGCAAAACAGACTTAACATAAGGGATATTAATGTAATCTAATGCTTATTCACAACAGACCAAAGCAGTGAGAACTAAAAGCAATCTAAAAACACGTTCCTCACCATTCACCTTCTTCCACCTCTCCCCTTAGAGTGGTACAGGGTGATGGGGAATGTGGGTTGCAGTCAGTCCATAACACTGTTTCTGTTGCTTTTTCTTCATTTGCTCCAGCATCGGTTCCTCCCATAGGATGCTATCCTTCCCGAACAGATCCAGTGTGAACTTCCCACAGGCTTCAGTTCTTTATGAACTGCTCCAATATTGTACCGTATCATGGGGTGCTGTCCTTAAAGAACAGGTCCCTCCAGCATGGGTCCCATATGGGTAGTAGCTCCCGCTAGACCTCCTGCTCCACTGTGGGTTCCTCTCCACAGCCTTCAGTTCTGGTCCAGAGTCTGCTCCTGTGTGGGCTTTCCATGAGCTGCAGCGTCCTTCAGGCCGTATCTAACTACTCCACTGTGGGGTCTTTCACGGACTGCGCAGTGGAGATCTGTTCTGGCATGGTACACCATGGGCTGCAGGGGGACAGCCTGCTCCATCACGGTCCTCTCCACGGGCTTCAGGGAACTTTTGCTTCAGTGTCTGGAGTACCCGCTACCATCCTTTCTTCACTGACTTTGGTGTCTGCAGAATTTTTTCTCTCTCTACATTTTCTCACTCATCTCTCCCTGCTGCAGTTGTGCAACATTTTTTTTTCCTTTCTTAAATATCCTCTCAAGTGCAACCAGCAATGCTCATTGGTTTAGCTTTGGCCAGTGGCGGGTTGGTTTTGGAGCTATCTGAACTGTCACTTACCTAATATGGGGCAGCTTCTGGACTTTTCTCACAGAGGCTACCCATGCAGCCCTGCTCTGCTAACAAGACCCTGACACATAAGTCCAATACAATATATTTAACTATCAATATATACTCTTAGTAATAGACCTCTGTCTGACTCAGCCAGAGAGGGGAGTGGGACAAGCACACTGGTGGTGTCTGCATTCACATGAATGCTCTGTGTGTCTGCCTGTAATCTTTATGACAGGCTAGGTACATACATACACATGTGGTGTACGTGTGTTCTCTAAATGTCTATGCCTACTGGGGCTATATCTTCAGCCTCACTACTGGTTGGACCTAGGAACATGGAGATGCAGCAGCCTTGCCTCTCTTATGCTGTCAGATCCCACAGAATATATGTTCTTCCAATATCCATCATCTGTTCCAGTAATATCCAGCAACAAAGTTAATCTCTATCCATATAATATTTCAGTGTTTCTCATGTTTAATTTACAGTGATGTTAGCACAACCTCTACCTGCATCATAAAAAATAATAATTCTTCAGTGTAGAGGCTTTGCAAAATCTTCATAAGCTTTTTTTTTTCTTTTTTCTTTTTTTTTTAATTCGATATAATTCCCATCTCTTAACATAAAACTGAAGTGAGAGATATTCCCACATTATTTGTGTTTGATTCACATTTTTTCCCCATTAAATTTTTATTTCCCCAATTCTTTCTTCGGACTGCTGATATCAATCATGAATCATTGATTGGCAGTTGAGTGCCATTAATAAATAAATAAACTACTTCAGTGCCTGATTTGACTTAAATCATGTGTGACAGTTTGTCCCTTTGACATACTCTGGCAAGCCCTTTATGGATCACCAGAACTCTTGGCCTGGTCAGAACAGTGTGTCACAATTTGGAAGATACTATTAAGAGGAGGTCATATTGGCCAATTTTTCATGAAAGAACTCCAGATGATCCCAAAGCAATATCAGCAGACTGCAAATACTAAATCATTTCGATTTCAACACAGGGACTTTTTTTTCTTTTTTTTTCCTTTTTTTTTTTTTTCTGGAAAACAACTTGTCATAAAGCAATCTTACTACAAAGCTGGATGCTACTGCTGATCTAAAATGTTCACTTCAGTTTCCAGCTGTCTCTTAAATTGGTAGGAATCATAGAATCACAGAATGGTTTGGGTTAGAACGGACCTTAAAGACCATCTAGTCCCAAACCCTCTGCCATGGTCAGGGACACCTTCCACTAAATCAGGTTGCTCAAAAACCCATCCAACCTGGCCTTGAATATTTTCAGGGATGGGACATCCACAGCTTCTCTGGGAAACTTGTTCCAGTGCCTCACCACCTTCGTTGGAAAGAATTTCCTCCTTATATCTAATCTAAATTTACCCTTTTTTAATTTAAAGCCATTCCCCCTTGTCCTATCACTACATTACACAAAGAGTCCCTCCACAGATTTCCTGTAGGCCCCCTTTAGGTACTGGAAGGCTGCTATAAGGTCTCCCTGGAGCTTTCTCTTCTCAAGGCTGAACAACCCAAACTCCCTCAGCCTGTCTTCATAGAAGAGGTGCTCCAGCCCCTTGATCATCTTTGTGGCCCTCCTCTGGACTCATTCTAATAGGCCCATCTTGACCTGCTGGCCGCACTTTTCATGTAGCTCAGGATATGTTTGGCTTTCTGGGCTGCAAGAACGAATTACCAGCTCATGTCAAGCTTCTTGTCAACCAACACTCCCAGGTCCTTCTCCTCAGGGCTGCTCTCAATCCATTCTCTGCCCAGACTGTATTTGTACTTGGGATTGCCCCAGCCCAGATGCAGGACCTTGTACTTGGCCTCGTTGAACTTCATGAGGTTTGCACAGGCCCACCTCTCAATCGTGTCCAGGTCCCTCTGGACGGCATCCCTTCCCTCCAGCATGTCGACCACACCACACAGCGTAGTGTCATGGGTAAACTTGCAGAGGGTGCACTTATTTTCACTGCCCATGTCACCAACAAAGATGTGCTGGTCCCAGTACTGACCCCTGAGGAACACCACTTGTTACTGATCTCTACCTGTTGCTGTTGACTGCAACTCTTTGAGTGTGACCCTCCAGGCAATTCCTTACCCACAGAGTGGTCCATCCATTAAATCCATGTCTCTCCAATTTAGAGACAAGGATATCATGGAGGACTGCATCAAATATTTTGAACAAATCCAGGAAGTTAATAGTCCTCTCATTGTGCAGCTCTGATTCTCAATAGATAAAAAGAAGAGCACTCCTAGTCAAGACAAAGAGCAGGTCCCTCTTTTTTCCCTCTTTTTGACCATTTCCTGTTTGTCTTCCCTTTCCTTCCTTTCCCCTAAAATGTCAATAGCAAGTTCTGTGACTGTACAGGTCAGTCTGATCTGATGCTTGTATTTTGTTCATGTCCTTAACAGCTAACCTGTTATTAGCTTCCAAGCTAGCAAAAAGGCTTCCAGCAGCATGAGCTCATGGGATTTTCGGCATATATTGGTGAAACTTGACAAAAATATCCAAACCTACTTTTCTATGAATGTTACTATTATCTGAAGAAGAAATCCATATTTACAGTATGAGTCTTATCAGAACTAGTTAGTAACACCTATTTCTTAATCAGCCTCTTTTCTGCAGAGAATACTGCTCCTGCTAAAGTGCAGCTATCGATGCGTTAGAAAAGCTGTGTATACTGTAATATAATACTTTGAGATCATGTCTCAGCAGTAGCTTCCCATAGGCAGTAGGATGGAGTGCTATTAAGGAGGAATAGGAGGCAAGTGGTTTATGATTGCTACCAGCTTTTCCATTACAAAGATCTTTGATTTTTTATTCTTGCTAGCATTATGTATGTTTCAGAAGTGCAGCAGAGCATGCTGTGACTGTAACGACTAGTTTAACCACTAGGTGAAATCACATCTTTGTAGCAAAATCCTCTATGTACAGGGAAAAAGTCTTTTGGATAAATTTCAGGGATTTGCACAGACACCCTCAAATTCTGGAAACAAATTGATAACCTTATTGTAAGTATTTAATTTAAAAGTAGGCCTTAAGGTATGGGTTCACTTTTCCCTGTGACACATACAATATGTAGAATATAAAATTGAATTATTCTACAAAGCTATAACAAAAGAAGATTCTTCAAATACATTCGTTCATGTTGATTGAGATACCTGTAAAGTAGAAGAGAAAGTTCAGACAAGTTCAGAGAAACACGTTCAATATTTAACTCCCTTCCTCTTTCCAGATGATCATAGCATCATAGAATAGCTTCGGTTGGAAGGGACCTTAAAGCCACTTCCACCACTGCATTTAGTTTAAAGCCCTGCTAATAAGCCCAGACAGCTTGCTGCCCAGAACACTCTTGCCCCAAGTGGTCACGTGTGCCCCATCCTGAGTCAGCAAGCCCTGTTTCTCGAAAGTACGTCCAAGATCATAGAACCCAAAACCTTGAACATGGCAACACTTTGCAGAATCATAGAAAAATGCAGGTCGGAAGAGACCTCTGAAGGTCACCTAGTCAATCCTTCTGATAAATGGAAGTCTACCTTTAAGATGACATCAGGTTGCTCACAACTTTATCCAAAGAATTTCTTAGGATGGAGATTCCAGACTTCCGCATTCTCTTTGGGCAACTTGTTTCAGTGCTTAGGCACTTTCATTGTGAAATATTACTTCATTACTGCCTCCTGTGATTTTCCTTGCAGCAGCTGCTGACTGTGTGATTTCGGCTATGTGCCTCTGACGGTATGGTGCTGTCTTCTCTATAATTTCCATTTAGATAGTGGAAGAGAGCAACTATTCCCATGGGCTTTTTCCCATCCCGTCCAGTCCCATCCCCTTCTCTCCCCCCTCTCCCCATCTCTCTTCCTCCCCCCTCCCCCTCCCCCTCCCCCTCCCCCTCCCCCTCCCCCTCCCCCTCCCCCTCCCCCCCCCCCTCCCCTCCCCTCCCCTCCCCTCCCCTCCCCTCCCCTCCCCTCCCCTCCCCTCCCCTCCCCTCCCCTCCCCTCTTCTTACCTGCCCTGCCCTGCCCTGCCTTGCCTTGCCCTGCCCTGCCCTGTCCTCCTTTTTTTTCCTTTTCTCTTTCCCTTTCCCTTCCCCCCCCCCTTTTTTTTCCCTCCAGGCTAATTGAATCCAGTTCTCTTAGTGTCTTTTGTACCTGCTATAACCACCTTACTGAACTTCCACCTCACCCTCTCAAATTCTTTTATGTCTCTCCTGTAGAGAGGAAGCTAAAGCTGATCATAGTAATTCAGATGTGGAGTCAGAAATGCCTAGCAGAGTGGAATATTGACTTCCTTGCATCTACTGGCTGTATGTATGGTTATGTTCATGAAAGGCAATATACCAACACAACTACTTGATCAGAAACAGAGTTGGCAACATGGCGGGGATGAATTTTTCTAATTTTTCAGTGCCACATTCATTATCTCAACAGTGTGGTTAGTATAAATTCTTGCATAAACCTTTATCTCCCTATACCCCCAAATAATATGAACTAGTTTGATAACCTGACTTTAACTTAGGTTCGAAAAGTGTTTTGAGTGACAGTGTTAAGCAGTATACTATACTATGTGCAAAACAAGAATCCAAATGCTAACTGCAGTACTTCCAAAAGCAATTATTTTCTTTAGTGATTTAAAGTCAAAGGTCAATATGATCTCTATGCATTCAAGCATTTTCTTTCTAGTGAATGTAATCTCTTATGAAATCTGTTTGAAAACAAGTAGACGAAAACAAGTAAACATTTAAGATTAGATAGAGAAGAAACTTCACAAAATTTATTCAGACAAAAATTGTTACATTAGAAAAAAAAAGATTGCTAGCTCTCCCCATCACTGACAACAATACTTGAACATTATGTACCCTTTTAGAAGTGTTTATCTATAATACTGTGGGTTCCATTTATCATAATGTGATGTGTCTTCCAAATAACAATGAATCTCTGCAGAAAAAGCACACATTATGTATTGAGGCAACATTAGGAGGTCCTGTCTCCAAGCTATCAGGAAAACTAATAAAACAGCTAATACAGTACACTTGCAAAAATATTGGCTCTGAGTACAAATGTTAAGGACACTTCAGCTTAGAAAGTAAAAGAATTATCTTGTCACTAAAATAGGAAATTGAAGCAAATAATCTTCTACTTAATGTAGTTTAGAGTAGAAAAAATACATCTGCTGGAGTAAACTACAACAGATTTGCTTGAATTCAAACTTAAATTCAACAAATACACTAGTTAACAATTTAATAAATTTAACAGACATTTTAAAATGATTCAACAACTTTAATAATATTACATAATGACAGAAGGCCCATACTAATGATGTTCTGTGTAACCTAATTTCTCATTGTTATCAGGGGGTGGTATATGAATTCAAAATATTCACAGATTCCATTTCTAATACTAATGTTGCAGTATGAACATCAGGAAATAAAGGAAGTATTTTTTACACTTACAGTCACAGAAGTGTCATTCAAGTTCCACATACATTTTTTTTTTCTTACATTTTGAATAAATGTTTATAAACCTTAATTTATATTTGCTTATTTTGGATCCAATTCTTTTCAAAACCTGTCCTTTAGTTCTAGATTATAGTTCACTTCTACAATAATCATAAAAATTCTTGGATCAGATTCACAGATACTCCACAGCAATTTTGTAATGGTTCAGTGTAAAGAAACTATAAAGCTGACTCATTAAGTTTCTGACAATTACCTACAGAACTACTATAATGGTGTTTATTTTGGGTTTATGCCCAGAGAAGGTTTCCTCATAAAATGAGGTCAGTCAAAGATTTCTTGCTGCCAGAATAAACCTATGGGCTGTGAGCACAAGCACAAATAGAAGTAACCTTAAGGCAGGTGACATTATGACTGTGCTGAACTGCAGCCAAATCTCACTTCTGAGAGAATGAAACAGGCATCCAGTTACCACTCAGACCCACCAGAACAAGGCTAACAGATCTTGTCACACAAGTGGATATGATATTTTTATTTTTATTTTTTAATTATGTGGGAATTTATCAGCATTGAAATGGCAAAACATACTTGCTACAATGAACCTATGTCTTATTTATAATAGTGAGATACTCAAAATATTAATAACCCTTCATATGGTAATAGCTACTATTGGCAATTTATCCATAAAAATAAAAGATCGGTAAACTCATTACCTTAAAGAACAACCTTATTATTTTCTTTTGAAATATACATTAAAGAAAAAAAAAAAGTGAAAAATATACTATCACTTTTTTTGGCTTCATTTGTTTACATTTTCATTTGTAGAAAGTTAGAGTTTTCTACCATTTTTCAATTCCTACTATATCCTTCAACTTTTCCACTAGCAGACCTGAGAACATTAGCCTAGTGGATTTTCTTTTATCTTATTCTAGTGCTTTCTTTCTTTCTTTCTTTCTTTCTTTCTTTCTTTCTTTCTTTCTTTCTTTCTTTCTTTCTTTCTTTCTTTCTTTCTTTCTTTCTTTCTTTCTTTCTTTCTTTCTTTCTTTCTTTCTTTTTCTTTCTCTTTCTTTCTTTCTTTCTTTCTTTCTTTCTTTCTTTCTTTTTCTTTCTTTCTTTCTTTTTCTTTCTTTCTTTCTTTCTTTCTTTCTTTCTTTCTTTCTTTCTTTCTTTCTTTCTTTCTTTCTTTCTTTCTTTTTCTTTCTTTCTTTCTTTCTTTCTTTCTTTCTTTCTTTCTTTCTTTCTTTCTTTCTTTCTTTCTTTTTCTTTCTTTTTTTCTTTCTTTCTTTCTTTCTTTCTTTCTTTCTTTCTTTCTTTCTTTCTTTCTTTCTTTCTTTCTTTCTTTCTTTCTTTCTTTCTTTCTTTCTTTCTTTCTCTTTCTTTCTTTCTTTCTTTCTTTCTTTCTTTCTTTCTTTCTTTCTTTCTTTCTTTCTTTTTCTTTCTTTTTCTTTCTTTTCTTCATCTTCTTTTTGTCATTTCTTTTTTTTTATTATTTTCCAGTTAATAATGTCCAAAATTTACTCATCTTTACTAACATTCTTATATTTTTCTTCCAATTAATGAATCATTTCACTACTGCTCCTAACATTTTATATACATGTACATATGTATATATGTACATAAAAGATATAAAAATATAAAAATACATATATTTACAGATTAGAATTGCATACATATTGTCATACATATATGGGAATCCTGACTTATTCTGTTTATCTTCATTTCTCTGGTTTACCTAATTTGAAACTTTAAATTCCATCAATAAAAAATGAGAGAAACACTTCCACAAAATTAGTCTCCACTTAGAAGTTAAATCATCAAAGAATAAAACTAATTACAGTTTAAAAAAAAATCAAAGTGTTCATAAGTAATCTTCCTTCTGAGATTAAATTTGTGATTATTATTTCCCCCAATTTACAAATAAATTATTTATATTTGACAAGGATTTTACTTTCTGAACCGGAATGATTTGTCTAAGTCTTAGTTTCTTAATAAAGCAATTCATGTGAGCTCCTGACTCTCATTTGACAGACTGAAAATTCTTTGTGAGTAACTGAAGATTCACTTGTTTTCAAGTGTTATGTGCTATTGGTGACTGGTGCTTCCTTTAAATACATGTTTTTCCTGTTTTCCAGATGTTAAGCTGGGTTTTGAATCATCTCTCACACTGGCCTCTACATTGAATGAAACGTTCTAATTACTGTGATTATTGAAAACCCTTCTGGTGTGTCAGTTTCAAAAACATAAAACACAGAAAAAAAAGTGTTATCATCTTCCTTTTTTCTCACTCTTGTTCTTTTTCAAAAGGGAAATGGTTTAGAAGAGAATCTAGACTATTCAAAGTAGCTTCAGCTGGTGGTATTGTAGATATGAACACCCATGTGCATGGAAGATATATCGCCAAGTCAGATATCTATTCTTAGAATACTGATAAATCTGCTGAAAATGTTGCAGTAATATTGATAGTACTCTGAGGAACTGGAAATTTCCACCAACTCTTGTAGACATATAGAGATCATGCAACTAGATGAAACCATTGAGCTAGTCACACAATAGTATGAAACCTGAAGTGGACAAAGATGAAGTGATTGTCCATGTAAATTTCCAAAATAATTTTATTCTTTATTCCTGATTGATTAGTTTATTGCTGTATATTTTTTAAAAAATTATGGTTTATTCCGTAAAAAAAAGACTTTATTGCTTGTCTGTATTAGTATAGCAAGGCTTTTTATTTTGCTGCTGTGGTGAAGAAGAAATGGAGATTGCATGCTTGATATACAAGTATCAAGCCCCAGAATAGCAAAGTGCTCTGTGGTTCAGTCCTTTGACTCTTGCTTTACTGCTGAAGAACTATGAACAGATATTTTTTCCTGAGCTATGGCATGTAATGGGGAAACGGGGAACATTTTCCTTTAGGACTATATAGTGACATATGTTTTCCTCTGAAAAGACATATGATGTAGAAATGTCCTGGCTAAACTGCTATTCTTATCAACCGAATTTATATCACTATTTCATTTTACTGTTCAGAAATATGCACCAAACTTTGTAATGACACAATATTTTACAGTACTGTCACTACTTTTAATGTATCTTGATTCTATTCACTATTATTCATAATTATTCATTAAGATATGCTAGTGACCTGCTTCTGAGTAAATCTGTTGGTCTCTACAAAATATGTCATTTCTCCATTTCTCTCTATAAAAACTGAACACTATATATATATATATTCATTATGTTGAAAGGAAATCAGATGCTTATTCAAAAGAAATTAATCTTTAATTTGCTAAGACTCATTAATTTTACAAAGGACAGCTACCTCTTTTTTCAAGAAGTAAACCAGTCTCTATCTGACAATGACTAAGAAAATGCTTAACCCTCCCACAGTGGTGATATACTCTTATTAACTGTTAGTTAGAAGTGGTTTTAACCTTAAACGTATGAGATTCTGTCCCTTCTGTCTTGGTAATGTTATTTCATAATTACTCACCCAAGGTTTTCTTCCACCTTCATCTAAGATAACAGTGAGAAATTTAAGGCTCAAATTACTTGTGATGCACTTGCTTTCTTTGGTAGGACGTGTTAGGGAAAAATCGAGTCTCCAACACAAGGCAATGAATCTGCTGGTAGTATCAGTATGCTCTCACCCTTTTTAGGTGCTCTACAGACTAAATTCATCATTATTAAATATATGAGCAGGTCTAGAATTTTCACATCATGCATAAACATTAAGCCAATCTGTAGTTCTACTGCTTTTTGAAGTAAATGATTCATGCTGGTTCCTCTGGCAGTCTTCATTCAAGTGGCAGTTGATTTGTTATTGTGTTTTCCAATAAACATTTATAGACTGACATGCCTTAAGAGTTACAGTGACTAACAGAGAGGCTGAATTTTGTTGATCTTTCCTTTATAGTGTCATTTAAACTTTCTTTGTTTAAACCATCTTCAAGGAAAGGAGAGAATTAAGTCAGGTCACTTTTTTTAACCCATAAATATCACTTAGATACCCTCCTCTGGTTGTTCAAGGAAAAGCAGAGGGTATTTTGAAGATAAGAGTACCTCTGACTAAAGGAACAATCAGAAGTTGGCTGAATGTGATTCATTGGTAATTTCAACAGTTGGAATCCAGGCCTGTCTGGTGTGACACTAATTAACATTTATGTATGTTTCAACCCAGTTTAATCTGTAATATTTCAGCATTATATATCAGTGTAGAGGATTTGGAACTTTAAGGTAACGTAATATTTTGAAATTATTTGAGACATAGGGATCTTATAGTAAAATCATGTTCTTTTATGTCACACAGTGTTACACATCATGAAAGAATGGATCACCTTGATGCTGGGGAAAAAAAAATAAAAAATAAAAAAGTGGTGTATTTCTGCATTACGGGCATATATTGGTTTTCCAGGTAGAGCAGAGCTTTAGATTACCTTCATGGAATGTTTGCCCCGGACGTTTCTCATGTTATTGTCTTCCGTTTGTCAGTGAGCAATACAATGCCTATATGTCATGAAATATGATAAATATCATAGCTATTCATGATTTTGATATCCTTTCTTTTGCACTTGAAAGACAGTACTGAATTTATTATATGTTGTGAACTGAAAATAAATGACTAAAGCATATATTAACAAAACTAAAGGGTAAAGCCTACTTTTCATGTCTCATACTGAACTGTTTCTGAAATCTAACACAACCAGTCTTACGTTTGAAAGCTGGTTTCAAAACAGTAGGAAGATAAAATAAATGGTAAAACTTTTCCTTAACATTTTCCTAACTGCCAGAAAATTTTACTGAGGTCTCTTTTCCTTAGAAAACATTTAATCAAAATTGTGTATGTATCTATGTAAAATTACAACAAAACAAGTAAGGCTTAAATTTTTATGACCTTCACATTTTGAATTAGACTTGAAAGGTCATAACTTATTTTTCCTCAAGGTGAGAAAAGCAAAAAAAGTGTTGTAGATGATTCAGATCATGTGTAGATGATTCAGATCAAGGCCCGTGAACTGGCCTTTCAGAAAGGAAATGTAAAAGACTCTTTAAATTGAAAAAGGAAGAATATTCTTCACATTTCCAGTCAATCTGAATGAAAATGGCTTTCTTTGCTGGACATTAGAAGAACATGATAAAGCTGTCTAGTTTTGTGCAGCTTGTTTAAATCAACCACCATTTCAAATACTGTGTTGTATTTTGAATATATTTACAAAATGTTGAAATGTTG